>NC_136057.1:385095672-385789005 GCF_964261635.1 Lissotriton helveticus
GGTGAGTGAGGGTGAGTGAGGGTGAAGTGAGGGTGAGGGGTTGAGGGTGAGTGAGGGTGAGGGTGAGTGAGGGTGAGGGTTTAGGGAGGGTGAGGGTGAGTGAGGGTGAGGGTTGAGGGTGAGTGAGGGTGAGGGTGAGGGGTTGAGGGTGAGTGAGGGGTGAGTGAGAGTGAGGGTGAGTGAGGGGGTGAGGGGGTTGAGGGTGAGTGTGAGTGAGGGTGAGGGTGAGTGAGGGTGAGGGTTTGAGGGTGAGTGAGGGTGAGGGGTTGGAGGGTGAGGGTGAGGGTGAGTGAGGGTGAGGGTGAGTGAGGGTGAGTGAGTGAGGGTGAGTGAGGGTGAGGGAGGGTGAGGAGGGTGAGGGAGGGTGAGGGAGGGTGAGTGAGGGTGAGTGAGGGTGAGTGAGGGTGAGGTGAGGGTGAGGGTGAGTGAGGTGAGTGAGGGTGAGTGAGGGTGAGTAAGGGTGAGGGGTTGAGGGTGAGTGAGGGTGAGGTGTTGAGGGTGAGTGAGGGTGAGGGTGAGTGAGGGTGAGGGTGAGTGAGGGTGAGTGAGGGTGAATGAGGGTGAATGAGGGTGGGTGAGGGTGAGTGAGGGTGAGGGGTTGAGGGTGAGTGAGGGTGAGGGTGAGTGACGGTGAGGGTGAGTGAGGGTGAGGGGTTGAGGGTGAGGGTTTGAGGGTGAGTGAGAGTGAGGGTGAGTGAGGGGTTGAGGGTGAGGGGTTGAGGGTGAGTGAGGGTGAGGGTGAGGGTTGAGGGTGAGTGAGGGTGAGGGGATGAGGGTGAGTGAGGGTGAGGGTGAGTGAGGGTGAGTGAGGGTGAGGGTTTGAGGGTGAGTAAGGTTGAGGGTGAGTGAGGGTGAGGAGGTGAGTGAGGGTGAGTGAGGGTGAGGGTGAGTGAGGGTGAGTGAGGGAGGGTGAGTGAGGGTGAGGGTGAGGGTGAGTGAGGGTGAGGTGGAGGGTGAGTGAGGGTGAGGGGTTGAGGGTGAGTGAGGGTGAGTGAGGGGGGTGAGGTGAGGTGAATGAGGGTGAGTGAGGGTGAGGGTGAGTGAGGGTGAGGGTGATGAGGGTGAGTGAGGGTGAGGGGTTGAGGGTGAGTGAGGGTGAGGGTGAGTGAGGGTGAGTGAGGGAGGGTGAGGGTTTGAGGGTGAGTGAGGGTGAGGGTGGGTGAGGGTGAGTGAGGGTGAGGTGAGGGTGAGTGAAGGTGAGGGTGAGGGTGAGCGAGGGTGAGGGTGAGGGTGAGTGAGGGTGAGTGAGGGTGAGGGTGAGTGAGGGTGAGGGTGAGGGTGAGTGAGGGTGAGTGAGGGTGAGGGTGAGTGAGGGTGAGTGTGATGGGAGATGTATATGGGCACATAACGAGAAAGCGAAAGTGAAAGAACAGGTGATGTGGAGGACTCAGAGGTAATCAGAACGGGGCCGAACGCAGAGGAGATGGCTTCGAGCTCCAGTACACCACCCTGGCAGCAGGTGTAAGGTGGCTGAAGCAGACAATGCGCATCTTGACGACGGAGAAATCCCATTTCAAAAAGCATCCAGGGCCCTGCATTATAGCTTTGGGCTTTGCTGACAATCACTGATCAGGAAGTCCTTTGCTAACTGGTAACGACCTCTGCTGCTGGACGCAGCCTGTGGTGGGCACATTGCTTGTACTGCAGAAAAAGACAGAGTTTAAGCAGCACGTGAGAAGATACCTCGGGCTGCAGGTGGGAGCAAAGTACAGGCCCTGCACCCTCCTCAGTCTGCATGCATGCACGGAGCTTGAATTGCCGTGGCTCTGAGATTTTGGTGGCTTACTGCAAAGTTGCCAGGTTTTGCATGTATGTGCACTGAACACCAGGTTTGTAGAACTGAGCTTTGATTTAACAAACGAGTGTCTTCTGGGAGTTGTAGTATTCGTGTGCCAATATGTAAAAAAAAATAGGCTAATCTCCATGCCCGATAACTATCTGTAGTAGAAAATATCAGGAGTAAGAGAGATGGTGATCGGCACAAATGAACGGCTGGTAACCTTATTTGTGGCACAGAACCGTTTGCAACCAAAAAGATTGGCTTTCTGGATAAGAAAGTAAGGTTAGCAATAGGCAAAGAAAAGAGACTGCTAGAGTCACACACAAAAGCCAGCTGCTGCTGTGTGTAGGACCACCGGTGAGCCCAGCCTGCCTTGAGCATGTAAACACACTCCATTCAGCGTCATCGGAGTGCAAAGTTCCCAGAGAAACAAGAAAGGAAACAAGACGGAGGGCATTGCTGTGGGGAGGGGGGGAGGAGAAATGCACACGGCGGGCAGGGGAGGGGGCGGAGCGGGGAGAGCGGCATGAGGGTGTGAAGCAGCCGGGGCCTTTGAAGTGAAGCTAAGCTTCACTTCAAAAGGTGTGGGAGGAATGCGGCTGAGGGAACAGACGGCGATTTGGTGATGTGCACGCGCATTTTAGGTCAATGCGCTTGCGCATTGACCTAAAAGCCACGGGCACAGCAGCAAATCGCCACAGTTAGGTAAGCTTTGTGTAAAGCCCTATAGTCTCGCTTCTCTCAATGCGCATGCGCATTGATAGGTCACGAGACCTAAAAAGGAGGTCAGCCATCTGACCCTTGGAGTCACTTCTGCGGTTCTGGGTTCAAGGCAAGCAGGTCCAGGAGAAGTCTGTGGGGTCCACTTTTATGGCCTGTGCCAGCCTGTGGGTGGATGGCAAACCTTTGTCAACCTCCTAAACCAGTTCTGACCAGTTTCTCTTCTACAACTGGGGTTGGTGCCAACCGGATTAGAGAGAGACAAGGAAGGCAGGCCTATGCCTGAGCTTCATCTGCCAGTTACAAGGTAGCAGCCCCTGTTCGTGCAGATAATGATGGGGTGGCTGGATGGGGGGGATTTCAACAGATGACAATAAGGGAAAATGTATTATTTATTTAATTTTGCCTCATTGTCATCTGTCAAATCTTCCCCCAACCCAGCACCACCGCTCTGCACAGGCTGGGGCTACAAGTTAGGGATTATTTGAAGCTCAGGAAGGGGCTGAGCACAGCCACCAGGCCTTCCTGACAAAGCGAAATCCCCCTCCTCATACCCTGAGCCTTTTGTACACTGTCTGGGAGCAAAACACATCTCACCACAAAGGAGCCATCAGAGGGCAGGTGACAGTTGGACACTGGCAGAAAGCCCTTTTGCTTTTCAGCACGAAAATGACAACTTTCTAAAAGTGTAATTTTCAAAACAGCAATATAAAATCCAACTCGACCATTAACCCCTTCGATGCTCTTGACGGAATGGTTCCGTCATGAGCATTGGTGCTCCTGTGCTCATGACGGAACCATTCCGTCATGAGGACAGGGGCACGAAAGCCTTGGGAGCTGGGAGCTCCAGAGGCCCCCGCCGTTTCTGTGAACTGACGATCAGCACGCACGTCGCACTGACGTCATTTCACAGACACCGCGGGGACTCATTTCAGCCCAGTGATGCCACAACTTTCCCACACAAAAATGTGTAAAAAAGGTGATTTTTCTCAGCTAAATTGTAGGTTTACAGGGGATTCTGGGTAAGAAAAATTTGGGGGATCCATGCAAGCCATACCTCCCTGTAATTCCCTGGGTGTCTAGTTTTCAGAAATGTATGGGTTTGGTAGGTTTCCCTAGATGGTCACCGAGCACAGGGCCAAAAATTCAGGTGACCCCCCTTGCAAAACCAGATCATTTTCTGATAGGCAATTTTGATGTCACTTCAATACGTTTTGGGCCCTTGCCTGTTGCGGGTACTTGGGCTTCCTACACGAGTGTGGCACCATTTTCATTGGGAGACCCGGGGTAACGCTGGGTGGTAGGACATTTTTGTCAGCTCGGTGATGCCACAACTTTCCCACACAAAAATATGTGAAAAAAGTGATTTTTTTCAGCTAAACTTGAGGTTTCTAGGGGATTCTGAATAAGAGATCCATGCAAGCATACCTCCCTAGAATTCCCTGGGTGTCTAGTTTTCAAAAATGTATAGGTTTGCTAGGTTTCCTTAGGTGCCAGTTGAGCTAGGGTTAAAAAACTACATGTAGGCACTTTGCAAAAAAAGGGTCATTTTTCACTGTGAAAATGTGGTGTGTCCTCCTTGTGTTTTGGGCTGTTTCCTGACGCGGGCACTAGGTCTACTCACACAAGTGAGGTACCATTTTTCTCGGAAGACTTTGGGGATGTGGGGTGGGTGAAATTTTGTTGATCCATGCAGATTTCAGAACTTTCCACCACAGAAATGTGAGGAAAATGTGTTTTTCTGGACAATTGTTTAAGTTTGCAAGGGATTCTGGGTAACAGAACCTGGTGAGACCCAGTCAAGTCACCCCATCCTGGATTCCCCTGGGTGTCTTGTTTTAAAAAATGTATAGGTTTGCTAGTTTTCCCTCGGTGCCGGTAGAGCTAGGGTTAAAAAACTACAGGTAGGCACTTTGCAAAAAAAGGGTCATTTTTCACTGTGAAAATGTGGTGTGTCCACCTTGCGTTTTGGGCCGTTTCCTGTCGCGGGCACTAGGCCTACCCACACAAGTGAGGTACCATTTTTCTCGAAAGACGTTGTGGAACGCAGGGTGGGTGTAATTTTGTTGATCCATGTAGATTCCAGAACTTTCCACCATAGAAATGTGAGGAAATTCTCTTTTTTAAATTTGTGTAGGTTTGCTAGGGATTCTGGTTAACAGAACCTGGTGACAGCCAGTCAAGTCACCTCATCCTGGATTTCCCTGGGTGTCTAGTTTTAAAAAATGTATAGGTTTGCTAGGTTTCCCTAGGTACCGGCAGAGCTAGGGTTAAAAAACTACAGGTAGGCACTTTGCAAAAAAAGGGTCATTTTTCACTGTGAAAATGTGGTGTGTCCACCTTGCGTTGTGGGCCGTTTCCTGTCGCGGGCACTAGGCCTACCCACACACGTGAGGTACCATTTTTCTCAGAAGACTTTGGGGAACAGAGAATTATAGAACAACTGTTATTACCTATTGACTTTCGATGCATTTCTCCCTTCCAAACGAAAGACAATGTGTAAAAAAGAAGTCATTTTGAAAAATGACCTATAATTCTCATGCTAGTATGGGTACTCCCAATTTCGGAAATGTGCAAATATCTACTGTTTCTAAACTCTATATTTTGTTCCCATTTCAGAAATATATAGGTGTTTTTCATACCAATTTTTCCATGTATATATTTTCCCAAAATAATTGCTATATACCAATTACATAATAAAAAACCATTGCAAGACGCTGCTCAGTTATTGGCTCTGGGTTCATCTTGTTCCTGGTGAACGTACAAGTCCTATATATCCCCACAATCAAAAAGGTCCAGCAAATGTAACGGTATAGTGCTTTTAAATAGCTGTCATAATTAGAAGTTACAGGTGAAAACGTTGACCCATATGGCTGTTTTTTTCAACTAATTTCCAATTTTTCCTATATTTAACGGTTAGTTTCTATGAAGAAACCTTGAAGGATCTACATAAATGACCCCTTGCTGAATTCAGAATTTTGTCCTAACATTAACTGAAAGGAGGTTGAAAGCGCAAAAATAGGCTATGTCCAAGAAAAGGAAGGCCGAGCAGCAAAGGGGTTAAATTGCATTTTAAATTACAAATAAAATAAGTCCTTGAACAATTTTTTAGCTATTCTCAAAGTGAATTTAGCACTTATTATATGTAATAGTGTACTGCAGTGTTAACCTATAGGACAGTCAGCCTTGCCATAGTGAAAAACGACTTTAGAGGTGTTTTACTGTCACGACATGTAAAACATGTAAATCATGATGGTGGGACATTTACTGACAGCCCGTCAGTGGTTGTCCCATGGCCATCTCCATCATAGCACTGTTTATGGACCGCCACATTACAATGATGGTCAGATGGTTTGCGGTCGGAAAGACAGACCGCCACGCATCCAACGGGCTCAAGGAGCCCGTCGGTGCATCGGAGGGCGCTGCAATCCCTACAATGATGGCAGTGCCTACCAGGCACCACCGTGGGGATTTTGATCTCCTTCTCTGCTGGCCATTTCATGGCAGTTTACCCACTATGAAAACGCTGGCGGAAAGGGACATTGGGGGCCTTTAGCAGACCCCCTTACCACCACTGCATGGTGACTGCCACATAATGCAGGGATATGCAAAATGTGCATTTTTTGGACTGCTGCGAGTGCTGCAGCCCGCAGCACACGCCACAATACAAAAAATAAACTTTACAACCGCCTAGAAGATGGTCACACTGTAATTTACATGGTGGGACCGCCGACAGGAAGTCGGGTGGTTCCGGTTCTGAGGGGATGGCGGTCGGACCTAAGTCTGACCGCCATACTAATCAGCCCATAAGATTTTGCTTCGGGGTTACATCACTTTTGTAGTGCAACTCTGACTCAAAATAGTTGTTGTTATTTAAAAAGCCATGCAAAGTCACTTTGTGTGGCCTAATGCGGGTTTGGAAGGCATTCCATGCGTGGAGCATGGGAATTCTCATGAAACCACCGATGGATTTTAGCCTATACCCAGATTTTCAAAGACTTTGAACTTGGGAATGCATCAAAATGATACGTCTTGCCAGGAGAGGCGTATGAAGGAGAAATATGTTTACTTCTCCTTTTTATTTCCTCTTATTGGGTAGTGGTCTATTAATATTATAGGTTAAGGATTTCCTGAATAGTGGTCTGGTGCTCTGTCATGGTGCAGTAGGTAGGGTTAAGATATAATTGTGTTCTGGTGTGAGACTTGGTTCACTCAGTATACCTGACCAGAATTACAAATCTTCACGGGGAAGAATTTTTATCTGCCCAAATGATCATTTCACTTCAATTCAGGGTATGGCAGTAAGCTAAATCGTTTCTATGATGTTCGATCATGGAATTGATGTAGGCATTCCTGTGCTGTTTTAAAGACATGCTTATTGATCTGGTTATCAATCAGGGGTTTATAAATGAGCTACTCACTCATAAGGGTCTCAAGGCGATGGGAGGTGGGCAACTCCGGGTCAGTCGAAGAGCCAGGTCTTGAGGTCCTTCCTGAATGTGTGCTGGGTCGGGGAGCGTCTGATGTTCACAGGGAGCTCGTTCCAGGTCTTGGCTGTGGTGTAGGAGAAGACTCTTCCACCTGTTCTGTTTCTGCAAATGTGGGGGACCTCTGCAAGGGTGAGGTTGGCGGAGCAGAGGTTCCTCTTGGGTACGTAGAAGGATACTCTCTTGTTGAGGTATTTGGGTCAGATGTTGTTGAGGGATTTGCAGGCATAGGTGAGAAGTTTGAAGGTGACCCTCTTCTCAACGGTGACCCAGTGGAGAACTCGTAAGTGTTGGGTCATGTGTTTGTGACGCGGTGTCCCGAGGATGAGTCTGGGTCCGGCGTTCTGGATGGTCTGGAGCCTGTGTAGGAGCTTTCTGTTGATTCCGGCGTATAGGGCGTTGCCATAGTCCAGTCTGCTGGTTATGAACATGTGAGTGACGGTCCTTCTGCAGTCAGGGGGGATCCCTTTGAAGGTCTTGCAGAGGATGCACAGGTAGTTGAAGCAACAGCGCTGATCTGGCGGTTCATGAAGAGGGAGGAGTCGAGGGTGATGTCAAGGTTTTGTGCGTGGTGTGTAGGGGTGGGTGGGTTCCCGAGAGTAGAAACATTTTGAGCCATTGATTGCGCTGTGGGTTTTCAAGACTCTAATTGGTTCAGCCAATTCATGGCATGCTGCCATTGGAGTTTATCCTTTTATCCATGCTGTTTGAATTGGAACATTACACTCCGAAAATAAGTATGCTAATACTTTGCTTATGTGTTTTGATTTGCAGCTTTTTTGCCAGTAGGCTGGAGAGGACATTACCACATATATGAGACTAGCAGAATGTTTTATGGTCATTACTGCAAGTCCCTTAATTTTCCCTAGGCACATTTTGACATGTGGCATGTCAAGCTTGCTAATACTTACTGAAGGAGAAAAGGGCCAGAAATTACAAGTGCCAGTGGAATTTATTGGGGAAGGTACTGGATTCCAAGTTATTCCCTATTTGCTGTCAACTTGGAAACATAAATATGTATTGCACCCTTGCCCCAAGGTTTTGGGATTTAGCAGGTGAGGTAAATAGCTCAACCCAGTCCATGGCACTTGTAATTGGTCTATACCCTCATAAGAAAGTTAGTACTTCCTTCATTCTATAAGCATCAGAAGATTTACGATGTTATAGTTTGGCATGCGGTCATCCTCCAGAGTAATGGAGGCCATGACTTCTGTCACCCTGGCGGAATGGCGGGACCCCCTCTAAATGCTAATTAAGACCCTTAGGGTTTGTGTGACCACAATATGTAGCCTAACAACCAATAATCTATGGCATACTCTAGTTACAGGATGTGAGTAAACAAAATATTGTTTACTCACATACAGAAACTATGTTTAACACATCCTACATTGCTTATCATAAATTACATATCAAATTCCCTTTATCCCTTTACATCAGGGGTATCCAACCTCTGCATAGGTATTATATAAGGGTACATAAAGACCCAGCAACTTAAACACTGCCCCTTGAACACAGAGTCCTGTTGCAAGAGGCATAATTATTAATGGCATAATAGTCATAACCTGTATTGTCCCCAAGAAGCTGTTTAATCCATTTGCTTTGACCTGTGGGAGGCAAGTGTTACTGCGAGGGGATGGCACTATGCTCATTATGCAAGATATGTCCTGAAGGACTTCCATGAGCTTGCTTATTGCCCTTAAGTCCATGGGTTGCTGCCACTGGACCTGTTTTAAGATTCAAGAGTAAGAATAATGTTTACTTGGGGTTGGAGGGGTATAAAGATTATTGGCAAAGTCAGCCCTTGAGATTTCGCTGCTCTAGGACAAAATGCCCAAGCAGTCCAAGGCACCCACAGACACACGCAAAACAAATAAGAAAGTTCTTTTTTTACCTATAGGCCCAGATTTATTAACATTTGGCACAAAACAACACAACAAGACACCTTCCTGGGCTGCCTCAAATGGAGAGAGCAGGAATGCACCATATTTAGTAACGTAGGCTTATTCCTGCTCTCTCTTGCCACTGGTGCATTTGTGGTTACCAAGCGCCAACACAGGCACCCTTGCGCCAAAAGAAAAGGTAAAGAAAAGGCAAAGAAAAGAAGGAAAAAAGCAGAGTAATAAAGAAAGGAAAGGGGGAGTCGTTTCGCGCCGTGAGATATGGCGGCTCTCGGACGCGGAGCTTCTTTCTCTAAATACAGCCTGTTTCTCGTTATTTGATAACTCAATCTGCTGGAATTTGCGAAGTGAGGTGACGGAGAGGCGATTGAGGCTGTTTTGACCCCTCAACTTGCATTCTTTTACCAGTGGCAGTGACTTTCTCATCAAGGAATGTGAGTGGCGGCTGCCATTTTCCATCGTCCGCTCACTCTTCACACTCTCAAGGTAACCGGCGTTTTTGCATATTAACGCACTGCAACATTTTTCTTCTGATGACTTCGTACCACCTGCATAGAGAATGCTAACTTAATGACTTTTCATTCCACATCTGCAATATATTGCTAATATTTTATGCCTTCTGCATGATCCAGTATGTCATCTTTTACTTCATTTTCTCTCAGGACGGACTGTTGCACTTTTCTCTCTCAATGTTGATACTATATCAGAATGGTGCCATTTTCTCCATATTGCCTGAAATTCTGACTTCCATGTAACTGATTTTTTTTATTAACATACTCCTGTCACACCCTTTAGCCTCTAGCTTTTGACGACCTGTCATGTAATCTAATTAAGCCTGACTCGTTTTGATTACTGGTTGTCTAATTATTGGAGTGCTGACGGAGGGTGACGTGCTTTTTTTTTTGGTTTTTATATTTATTTTGGATATCCTTTTTTCTGGAGTCTCACTGAATATTGATATGCCTTTATTAAGCTTATGGGCAGACTGAAATCTTTATTAAAAATGACTTCTGACATTCACATCTTCTCAAAATGGCGAATGAAGCTCCAATGTTGGTCAGATAATCCTCTACAGGCACCAAACCCAAGAGAGACAAAAATGACCCTACCTCACCCATTTTATCTTCTCACAACACAGTTCTTGACATCATTCTTGATGAGGTGAGGGGTCTCAAGTCCTTCATGTCCACTACTAATGAGAAACTTCAACAAATTGAAGATAGATGGATTAATATGGAAGCTAAGATGTTGGATATGGAACAACGCATCAGTGACCTACATGATGTTTCTACTAAAATTCCAGTTCTGGAACAAGAAATTCAACGTCTCAAACTTCATACAGAGGACCTTGAAAACCGCAATAGACGCAACAACTTACGTCTTTATGGTCTGCCGGAAAATATTGAAGGTCGAGATATGCTTTGATTTCTAAAGAAATTTCTATCAGAACTTTTGGACCTTCCTCCAGACTGTTCATTAAATATTCAACGAGCACATCGACTTGGACGTCTTCAACCTCGTGCATCCAAGCCCAGAGGAATCATTATGTTGTTCTTGGAGTTTACAGACTTACGGACCTGCGTCCGTCCGCCACCCCGAGGTGGAGGGACCGTCCGCAGGGGCAGCGGCGGTCCCTCCATTGCAATTAGGATGTGACCGCCACCCTGGCGGTCACATCCCGTATCTTTAACCTTGCGGCGGGTGCTGCTTGAAGCAGCACCCGCTGCAAGGTTAAAAATGCATGTTTGACATTTACATGCACAAAGTGGCAGGCACCATGCGGTGCCTGCCGCTTTGCACGTGTAAATGCTGGGGGGTACCATAGGTACCCCCCATGTGCACCCCCCACCCCCGACACCCTGGGGGCCCGCAACGGGCTCCCAAACACCAAAGACCACATGCTTTTCCACGGCGGAAAAGCCGCCATGGAAAAGCATGTTTCCCTGCACATTGTAATTTGGCTGATGGTGTCTTGCAGACACTGCCACCAAATAGCCCCCCACAACCCGCGGATCAGCGGCGGATTGACCTGCCGTCCGCCGCTGGTCCCACCGCAATCCCACCGCCATCCTAATCTGGCGGTGGGTGTTTCCTGTGGCCGCGGCGGTGAATCCGCATCCTCCAGGCCAGCGGTGGCTTCTGTCGGCCTGGAGGATGTGGATTTACCGCCATCCTAATCGGCCCCTAAATGCGTGTCCTCTCTGCAGCCAAAGCAAAACGTCACCTTAAATGGTCTGGCCATAACATCTTCCTTTCACAAGACCTCTTTAATGCTACTAATGCTAGACGAAAATAATTATTAGCTCTCAGACCTCAAATGAGACAATTGAATATTCGTTATGGCATTCTCCATCCTTGTTTGTGTAAAATTACGCATAATGGTTCTTCCTGTTCCTTTGTTGAACCTATTGAATTGAGGTCTTATCTCCTGAATATTTCTTCGAATTTTGCTACTAGTTCCTCATCCCATTCTTGAGTGCCTTCTTCTGGTATGCTTCTCTCTCAACATGGATGTTCATGAATCTAATCTTTTTATCCTTTTCTCTGTCGTTTGCTCCAAGCTCGTCACATTGTTGCTAAACTCCTCATATTTGTTTAATTTCTTTTGTACTTTGGCTGTTTAATACTGTATTCTTATTTTTTCCTCTTCTGTCGTTTCATCTTATATCTGTGCAGTTGCGCCTCATGCTTCACTTCTTGCTTTTTCCTCTTAGATCTAGATCTTTTTCCTTGATCTACCTTCTTTTTCTTCTAGTTATTCATTCTTTTTTCTTTCTCTATTATTCTTGTCTTGTTTACTTTTCTTGTTTGATAAACCATTTGTTGCATGTGTTCAGAATTGGTGTTTATTATGTGCTGATGTATTTTTTACTTTCCTCTCATAGATGGTGTTTATTTCCTTTCAGCGGTTCCCTTGATGTGTGTCATCTCCTTCCGTGTAATACCCTCCTAACCCTCCAATATGTGTAATTTTGTCACGTGGAATGTTCGTGGTCTTGGACACCCCATCAAGAGACAAAAGGTACTCTTTCATCTATCAAAACTAAATACTCAGGTTTCTTTTATTCAAGAAACGTACTGTAATGAAACGGAATCGCTCAAGTTAAAACGGCAATGGGTGGGTCAGGTTGTGTTATCTACTTCATCTGGAAATAGGGGGGGTGGCGATATTGTTTCATAAATCATTACATGTTCACATTGTATCTACACAAAATTATACTGATGGACGATGGGTAATGGCTAAAGCAATCATACAAAATAAAGGCTTATGGAAGCCTTGATTGTTCTTATACCCAAGCCTGATAAGGATCACTCCCTATGTAAAAACTATTGTCCTATATCATTAATCAACTATGATTGTAAGATATTTGCTAAAATTCTTGCCACTTGTCTTGAAAACATGATCCCATTATTGGTTAAAACCGATCAATCAGGTTTTATTAAAGGTCGACTGGCTGCTGACAATGCTCAAATGTTTGCTAATGTTATTTCCCTAGGCAAAAAAATTAAATCCCCTTTGGCAGCACTATCCCTAGATGCCGAAAAGGCTTTTGACCGAATTAACAGGCTATTCATGTTTAGAACACTTCAATGGTTCAGATTTGGCCCAACCTTCATTTCCTATATTAAATTATTATACTCTTATCCCTGCGCTAGTATCTTTGTAAATAATCGTTTCTCCAATTTTTTTTCCCTATCTAGAGGTACACATCAGGGTTGTCCTCTTTCTCCCTTATTATTTGTTTTATGCGTTGAACCCTTCCTTGAGCGTATTCGTGTCAATAAGCTTATTTCTGTTCTTACTTATAACTCTTTAGAAACTAAAATGTCAGCATATGCTGATGATACATTTTTATATATGTCTAATCCTCACACCTCCCTTCCTCCCTTTTTGGATGAGGTTCACCTGTATTCCTGTATTTCTGGATATAAATTGAACTTCTCAAAAACAGAAGTACTACCACTGAACTCCTTATGTTATCAATACATGTTTAAGGATACTAACTTCACTTGGTGCCCCACTAAAATCAAATACCTTGGGATATGGTTCTCTGATACCTTACATATCACAACCAAAAACACGTGTAATACATTATTCACTAAGATTCAATCTCTATTACTTTCCTGGTCACCTCTCCATTTGTCATGGTGGGGTAGGCTTGACACCATTAAAATGAAGATTGTTCCTCATATCCTTTATACATTATCTATGTTACCTTTTTGAATCCCGCTCTCATATTATTCACAAATTAACTCCATATGTACAAAATTCCTATGGAATAAAAAACATCCTCGTATTTCCCTTCCAAAACTTAAACGCCCTAAATCTGAAGGAGGTGTGCGGTTTCCCGACTTCAAAGCCGATCACTCTGCATTTTTAATTAGACAGTGTTTTGCCCTTTCATATGAATTTGCTGATACCCCTATACCAAGATGGATTACTTTTGAACACTCCCTATCAAAAGATTTTTCTTTTCGTAATGTAATTTAAATGTCTAAATGTACCTTCATATCTAATCATCCCATTTTAAAATACTCCCAAAACCTACTATATAACATATTCGTGGATGGCCTCGACCCTTTTCAATGTTTTTGTCCTCTACTATTTGGTATAACAAATACATTAAATATAAAAGCAAATCGTTTTACTACAAACATTGGAAGGAAAAGGGACTTATTTTTGTCCATCAACTCATTCTCGAAAACTCTGTTATTCCTTTTTCTGATCTCCAATCGCAGTATCATTTACCCGACACATTCCTTTATGAATATACATTAATTTCAACAGCCTTACAGTCTCACTTATCTACTTTTGATTTTCCTAATGTTTTTACTACACTTACTCCATCTACACCGTTGTATAATATTTCTCATGAACATAAGCCTAAAGCAGCCCATATCTATAAATTACTATCATCACATGTTACTGAAAGACCTAAATACCTTACAGAATTAGAATGGAAAACTGATTTATCTGTTACATTATCTATTTCTGATTGGGATAAATTATGATAAGTTATTCAAAACTTCAGCCGCTGCTCGAATAACTCAATCTCTTTACTCTTTAGATAATTCTAAGCTATCTTCTGTTATTTGGTGGAACTTTATTTCTGATGAACATAGAATTGCTACTCTCTCTTCTTCCAATTTATCTCAGAAAATTAAATAAGATCTTCTTTGGCTGCCCTTTACATCCTATCTTTCGTCACATGCACCTATATCTTTTTAGTTTTCTTTTCCTCTAATTTTCTTTTCTTTTTCTCTTTCCTTCTTGCACTTTCCGTTTCTTTTCCTGATAGCGCTTTCTCTCCTCATATTCATATATTATATGTTTCTATATCATTTGCAATATTTTTATTATTAAGTGAATGTTGTTATTGCTTCTTTTCCTTGTTCTTCTTGTCATTCTTAAAAACTCAATAAAAAATAAAGAAAGGAAAGGGCAGGGAGGAAGGAAGAGAGAGAGAAGAAAGAAAGTGGGAGGTCAGGAGAGGCGAGCGCGGAAGATGGGAATGAGTTGAAAAAGCAGGAAATTTTGGAAAATAAGAAAAGGCACTTAGAGAGGAAGAAAGAAGAGAAAGAAAGGAAAGATGAACAAAGAAGAGATGGAAAAGAAGGAAGGACTGAAGCTGAGGAGAATAGGAAATAATGACTAAGGAAAGGGACAGAGGATGAAAGGAAAGGAGGACTGAAGATAGGGAACAAACTTAAAATAGCGAAAATGAAAAAGAAGGGTAGATAGGGAAAAGAATGGAAAGACTGAACACAGAAGAGAAGTTGAAAGAAAGTGAGAGTTCACAAAAGGAACAAAGGCGAGAAGATGTGAAGGTGAAAAACAAAGAAACACACTTGTAAATGAGCGGCATCAAAGAACGAGGTATATGGGATAGGAAGAGAAAATGCAGAAAAGAAAGAAGGGAATATGAGAAACAGAAAGAAACAGTGAGAAAGGAGAGGAAGAAAAGAGAGACTGTAAGAAAAAAGAGAAGGAAATGAGTGAAAGAAAGGAGAGATAGAAGAAACAGAAAGAGAAAAGGGGAAAGAAGGGTGAAGAGAAAGAGAGAGAGAAAAAGTTGAAGAGAAAGGGAGAAAAGTGGAAGATGAAGAGAACGGTAGAAAAACAAAATAACTAAGGTTTATGAGAAAGTGAGACAGAAAGGGACAAAAAGAAAGAGAAAATGAGGAATATGAAGTTAAAAAGAAAGAAAGATGAAGAAAAAGAAAGAAAAATTGAGAGACAGTAAAAGTAAAAGGAGATGAAGTAAAAGGAGAAAAAAGGAGAGAAGACAGACGAAATAAAGAAAGTTGAAAAGGAAGAAAAAATATGTGTTGTACAACTCTGAAAAATGTGTGTTTTGGATGGAGTGACATTGAGTTAAATGAAATAAAATTTCATGAATGTAACATTTTTCAGAGTTAAAGTTTTTAAACAGTGTGTTTGACCTGAGCCATTTATTTAGGTTCAGGTTTCTTTCCCTGGCAGTGCCATTGTTGTTTTAAGGAGAGGGTGAGGTGTCTGCTGCTCCTGAAACCTTTCACTTCATCAGAAGACAAGTGCACAATTTTAACCACGCAGCATCTTCAGGGAGGTGTTGGAAAGAGGGTTATTGGTAGGGGCAAATGTAGGACTGCCACTGGCAATAAGGCCACTAACACATGATAGGGCTCAGCGTAGGTCTTAGAAAATGATTCCTATGCTCAACCTTTGGTAGCTTGGCTGTGAGCATGCAGGCTTAACTTCAAAGACAGGTATCTAAAGCATTTAAAAACACAATTTCTGTGAATAATTAAGACACAACACATAGTAAAAGTCAAACACCAATTTATGAAAATAGGAAATATTTTTATCTTTAAAATGACACCAAGACGACAAAAATCCAATGTAGGGAACAGGAGATATGAATTTTCAAAGATTTAGCAAAATATAACACTTAGGGCCAGATGTAGGTAGCCAAATACCGGTCGGAAACGGCCGAATTCGGCCGTTACCGACCGGTATCTGGAGATCGGCATGTAGGTGACAGAAAATAGGCCGAATCGTTAAATTTTCCGATTCGGTAAAGTTACCGATCGGTAAAGTTACCGATCGGTAAAGTTACCGATCGGTAACGTTACCGATCGGTAAAATACTGAATCGGTAATTAAGAATAGGTAAAATTGAAGTTTGAGATGTAGGGAGGCTCTGAAATACCGATTTTGGGCCAAAATCGGTATTTAAGAGTCGGTATTTACCATGGATTCAAATCAGGTGTTAACCAGGTACAGCCTATAAAAAAGGACCCAAAATGCAATTCTGTTTGCAAAATGGCTGCATTCTATGTAATTGCAAGACGGCTACGGCTACAGGAGGAAGGAGAGAGGGAATGGCTGAGACAGGAGCAGGTCTACAGGCAGAGGGTGACCCTGTTCATGCTCACAGAGGAAGAGATTGTGCAAAGGTACAGGTTGGCTCCAGACACCATCATGGAGCTCATCAGGGACCTCAAACCCCTGTTGGAGCACCCCACCCCAAGGGCACATGCAATACCAGCACATGTACAGGTGCTGTGCAGCATCCACCTGCTGGCGTCAGGGAGCTACCAGAGCGTGGTTGCTGTGGCGGGAGGGGTGACCCAGAGCAGCCTCTCAAGGTTTTTTCACAGATTCCTTGACGCCATGTTGCACAGGATGGACCATTACATTTCTTTTCCATCCACCCATGCAGAACTGGTTCAAACCAAATCGGACTTCTACCAGATGGCAGGATTTCCCCATATCATCGGATGCATTGATGGCACACACATCCCCATTTGTCCCCCTGCTGCCACAGAATACATTTACCGCAATAGGAAATCAACCCACACCATCAACGTGCAGGTGATTTGCAATGCTAAGCACTACATCACAGACCTCGTAGCTAAATTCCCGGGAAGTACCCATGATTCATATATATTTCAGAACAGTGGCATCTATGAACGGCTGACTGCAGGGGAATTTGGTGAAGGCTACCTCCTAGGTAAGACACAGTGTGCAACACCTATTAGACCTATTGCAATTAGCAGTACATGTATGCATGTGAGTAAATTATTCCCTTTTCTTTCCAGGAGACAGTGCATATGCCCTTCGCTCATTCATACTAACCCCCTACCTCAACCCCTCAACACCCAGCCAAAGGAGGTACAACCGGGCACACAAGCGCACACGCAATGTTGTTGAGAGAACATTTGGAATATGGAAGAGCAGGTTTAGATGCCTGCACAAGAGTGGAGGTGCAAGGCAGTATACCCCCATCACATGCTGTAAGATCATTGCTGCCTGTGCCATGTTGCACAATCTGGCTGTTAAGAAGGGGACTGAGGTGGAGTTAAGTGACTATGAGGATCACGACGACGACAATGCTGTGCCTGAAAGACATCCTGCAGGAGTGTCAACACCAAGTGATGGCAGATTAAGACGTGAGGAGATTACACGCAACTATTTCTGAGTAAGTGAAGACACTGAGCTATAGTCAAAGCACAAGCTTCTGTTTATTTAGGTTTCATAAACAGATGGTAAAGTAAAAAAGAGCATCAGTAAGCATTTGACATCAATGCTCACAGTGAGCAAACACACTCAGACAGGTCTTGAACCCACCCACCATAGTTGCATATTGTCACTAGGCTTGTTTAAATGGCACAAATGTGCTAATTTAACTTTAACAACTAAAGAAACAAATGTCCACAGGCAGTAGGCCATAGTAAAAAATGTTCATTTTCGGCCACGCTTTGCACTGCCAGGTGTTTGTGGCTCAGCCTGTACACTGGGCGTTTGGCCTGTAGCCTCACCCTGTCGCCTGCTGCTCCTCCTTGGCTCAACACCATGTGGGCTAGCTGTGCTGCTCCTACTGGTGCTAGGTTCACTGTCCGGCACGTCAAGAGCAGAACTTCGTGCACTTTGTGCATTGAGTAGGGCCTCCAGCGCACCAGTCATTCCAGCTATGCCCCTTGTTAACTGGTTGGTATTATTAGTCAGGACTTCCTGGCTATTGATGCTACGCCTGCATAGCAGGGATGTGGCTGTTGCCAGGCGGTGTAAGGATTTCTCTGCTCTCTGTGCCCGCTGCTTGTCCCTGTGCCTTGCAGCAATTTCAGAGTCAAGTTTAGTGCACAGTTGCTGTATGCCTGTTGCCATGCACTTGTTCACCTCCACAAGCTCTTGTATGCCCTTGCCAATGTCCTGAATGTTAATGTTCATGTTTCTCATTTGTCTCTGACAGGCCATGATGCCCTTGCCCTGCATCCTCTGGATCCTGACCATCGATCCCTCCAGGCCTTGGAACACACTGGACCCCTCCCCACGTGCACCTGCACCCCTTCCTTGGACTGTGCGCCTTCTAGTGGTAGGTGGTACAGGCTCTGTGCCGGGCTGCAGTGTGGCAGTGATGTCAGCCTCAGACAAGTCATGTGACTCTACACCCACCATTTCCTCAGCACCTATCTCCATTTGCAGCAGTGGGGAAACAACATGCCTCCTGCTAGGGTGTGCAACAGGTGTTACCAATTCAAGGGATGCAGGCATTTCTGGTGATGACACCAATAGTGGTGACTGTGAGGGAATTGGGGATCCATGCATTTCCTCACTGATGTCTGTTGCTTGGGAGGGTGGCTGCCCACTTGGAACCCCTGTGTCCTGGGATGCACTGGGCCCTGGATCCTGACTGTCATCCCTCTGGGGTGCCGTGCCTTCTGCCTCCTCGGACTGCCTTCTGGATGTGTGACCTGTGGACATATGGGCACATATCAGCTAGGTGCTAATGTGTCACAGCCACTACAATTAAACATATCAATTTGCACTTTGAACATGCTGCCTGCCCTTCATTTTGTCTGCAAACATTTAAATTACTTGTTGGTTACAGTGCTATGTCACATGTTCTTTCAAAGACTGACTACATGTACCATGATGCTTTGCTACAGTTTTGCACACACACCATGGGACTGGGGTAACTGAGCTGCAAGGGGTGAGGGATGGATGGGGGTGGGAGGGGGATTGCTGTGCATGCATCTTACCTTTTGTTTTTGCAGATTTAGCAGAGCTGTCCACTTCTCCCAGTCCATGGACACTTTCAGTCTCAAGGGTTGTGGCTACCAGCTCCTCAAGCTCGGTGAGTGGGGGTGCTGTGTTCTTTCCTCCACCTGTTTTCTGTGACTGTTTGTGGCGATCAGCCAATTTTTTCTTTGTGAGGCTCCTTAGGTCATAGAACCTCTTCTTTAAGTCTTCTGTCACTCTGGTGGTCACTCCCACAGCATTCACTTTATCTAGGATGTCCAGCCATATTTTCCTTTTTGTGGATTCTGGCACAGTGAGGGACAGTTTTCCAAAAAGTCTGTGGTGTACCTTGACCACCTCCTCAACAAGCACCTGTAATTCAGTACTACTGAACTTCAGTTTCCTTTTCCTTTCTGCTTGCTCACTTTCCCTGCTGCTTTCCATTTTAAAGTGTTCTCAATTCACGAGCTCTGCCTGCTGCTGCTGCTGCTCCCAGTCTCTCTGCTCCAACTGCCTTTCCAGAACCTTCTAATTAGTTGCAGCTGCCTGTGTGCACACTTCCTGCCAGGAAGGGGGAGGGTGGTTGCACCTGATTGGCTGTTTGTGTTGAGTTTCACTTTTGGTTGCTGGCCGACGCGGGAAATACCGATCGGTATTTACCGATCGGTATTTACCGATCGGTAATTACCGATCGGTAATTACCGATCGGTATTTCCAATGCTTTCCTATGGGACTTTTGCCCCATAGGAATGCATTGGCCATACCGATCGGTAAATACCGATCGGTAATTACAGATTCTATATTTACCGATTCTTATTTACCGATTCTTACCGAATCGGTAATTGGAACATCTGGATGTTCCTACATACCCCCCCTTCTTATTTACCGATTCTTATTTACTGATTCGGTAATTAAGGATCGGTAAATATTTTTTACCTACATCTGGCCCTTAGGGCCAAATGTAGGTAAATAGTATTTACCGATTCTAAAATACCGAATTTTACCGATTCGGTATTTTAGAATCGGTAAATGCTATGTAGCAAATAATTCGGTAAAAATTACCGAATCGTTAAGATTCGGTATTTACCGAATCGGTATTTACCGATTCGGTAATTGCCATTCATTCCTATGGGCCTGAAGGCCCATAGGAATGAATGGCAATTACCGAAAAAATAGGGAAAGAGTCAAGGGTGCCAGGGTGTCACATTGACACCCTGTTGCACCCCTGAATAGTGCTTGTGTGCACATGTGGCACTGGTCTAAATGCACAGATTTGCATTTACAGAGGTATTCGTTATTTACCACCAACAAATGGCTCAATACCGGTCGGTAAACCTGAAATGTACCAAATTTCGGGTTTACCGACCTGTAATGGGCCACCTACATCTGGCCCTTAGAAACATATAGCACCTTATTGGGATATCTGGTCCCAATAGACCGGCTCAAATTTGGTTGGGTCGGTCCCTCTATTGCTCTTAAGTTCTTCAAACTTCTTGAACTTCTTCCTGATGTTCCTCAAGGGGTCCCAGCGTGTCTCAAACTCACTCCAAGGGTCTGGAAGCTCCAAGATGGCCCTTGAAAGTTGAGGACTAGAGTTCCCACAATCCACTGGTACAAAATCCTTACAAATCCACTGGTTGTTCTCCAAGGTGTGGATTTCGTTGGTGATGTTCCAGATGAGCTGTTTTAACCCGTAGCTTTCAGGGAGTCCACTCTTTACTTCTTTTTCAGCAAGATAATCCACATAGCTGTAGTTTCAGATGGTGCAGTCTTCAGAGGTCAGGCCTTAGAAATCTTTGCACAGCAATCTTCTCAGCTTGGCAAGGTCTTGCTTCAGTAAGTTTCAAGCAGCAGATCTGGAGGGCTCTGCCCCTCTCAGATACTTATTCCAAGTTCTCTGAGTCAGGCAGGAGGTCACTCCTGACCAATGGGAGCAGGGTAACTCCTCAAAGATATGACCACATCCTGTAGAGTGTGGCATTATTTTGTCCCAAAGTGCATCAAATCTTCCAAATTCACAATGGCTGATTTTCCAGCAAGGAGGTAAGAGCTGGCTAAACACACCCCTATGATGGCTAATTTACTTAAACACTACCCCCCTGCATTTGATCATACCTTCCTTAATCCTATCATCTGCTTAAGGTGGAAAGTTCAGAGTTGTAAATGACACTGTTCTCTGTTCTCCTCTTTGAAGGACATAGTTTACGACTCCACTCCCTTGCCTGGCATTCCTATGGAACAGCGCACTGCCCTGCCAGCCGAGCTGGTCGACCCCAGGGGCTCTTTTTCACCTCTTGAAGGCAGCCTGGCTAATCAACTTAACTCTGACCAAACAGGGCAGACCACTGGAAGGCTGAATTTGGACTTACAAAGACGAAAGTCTTATACCTTCTTGTATGTCCACTTTAGGAGAAATTCAACAATATCATATGGTTGAATTTATTAATACCATTCGGGGAAGTCTTTGAATGGCACTTCTAGCCCTCTCCTATTATTAACCAATAACTTCCTACCATGTTAACCTATGTAGCAGGGGATTTGCAATGGGAAAAATGACTTGGCCATTTTTCCATCACCAGGACTTACAAAAACATATTTTATAAGTCCTTTGCTTATATCTATAGGCCCCCACCCCAGGGGACAACTAAGGGAGACTTATTCTGAATCTGTAGAAATATGGCAGATCCTCCCTCCACAGTGCTCCTAGCATCAAAGTCGAATTTGAGAAACACTTTACCACAATGTGGGGAGTGAAATGTGAAATTTCACTTAACCCAGGCCATATAAAACTCATTTTAAAAGGGTGTACCTTATAAATATCTGACCTCCACCCATGGGACACCTAGGGGAGACCACTGGGGGTTCCTAATATGCCAAAACATTGTAGATTATCTATTTTTAAGTGCCACAAACCTCAAAGTCGAGTTTGGGCTCAATTTACTTTTTAAAAGCAGTCGTGGCACACATGCAAGTGCAAAAAGAGCTACTGGCCTCTAAACTGCTATGTCCTAGGGTACTAGGGACTTCTAGGCAGTTTCAATCCCCCTGCCCTATTATATACCAGGGGCTTATAGGGTGGGTCATGCCAATCACAGGGGTACCCCTCCATACCATTGTGTACCCTATTGTATTTAGGTGTTTTAACTGTATTCTAATGTATCTCTTTCAGCATAGCACTGGCCCTGGGCCTGTTAGGCAGCCCAGTCAGAGTCAATTACCACCAGTATCAGTCAGCAAAAGTTGGGGGGTGCCCAGGGCAGAGGATAACTTTGCAACAGCAGGCAGCTGTATACTCCCAGACTCAAGGCAGAGGCAGCAAGCTACTCCAAAACAGGCCAAGAGCTACTGGTAACTTGTGATCAACCTGTTGGAAGGCATTCTGATGGCTGAATCCTTGTCCTCCATTGGCAGACACGTATCAATTGCTATCCATAGTGCCCCTTGGAGCTTCCCAGGACAGCCATTCTAGCCATTGCATCCTTTGGACAACCGATATAAAATGCCTTTTGTTTGGACTTCGCTTGGTTCTTTTTCTCCATCAGCCATTTTGATGCTACTGGCAAGGTATACAACCTTTACAACGCAACTTTTACAACGCACTACCATTACAACGAAACTTTTACAACGCAACATCCATTACAACGCATGCATTTACAACGCAGTCATTACAACGCATGACACTACAACGCACACCACTACAATGCATACCATTACAACACAGTCATTACAACGCATACCATTACAACGCATAGCATTACAACACATTATACCCTTACACTATCCAACTCTTACCCTACTGTTGCACCCCCTGGAGTTAGAATAGTAATTTTTACCCCTACACTATCCAACACTTACCCTACTGTTGCACCCCCTGGAGTTAGAATAGTAATTTTTACCCCTACACTATCCAACACTTACCTTACATGCAATGCAATGTAATGCGTTGTAATGGTATGCGTTGTAAATGTAGTATGCGTTGTAATGGAATGCGTTGTAAAGGTAGTTTAAAAGAATTCGTTGTAATGGCATGCGTTGTAATGGTGTGCGTTGTAATGGATGTTGCGGTGTAAAAAATGCGTTGTAAAGGTAGGCGTTGTAAAAGTATGCGTTGTAACGTCATACATCCACTGGCAATTAAATAATTACCCATTGCTGCTCTTCTTTCTTTACACCTAAAGAACCAGTTCACCATGATTTAAACTTGTATTTGAGCCTCTATCTAGATCTTATTTCTTCATCAGTTCTTTCAGTGCTGGAGTGTATGAAATATTTGCCACACTCTGCAGTTGTTCTCCTCATAGCAGTGTACCCAGTTCTCTTTCCTAGGGCAGTAGGCTTGAGACCCACAGGCTTGTCAGCTCGGGCTCTACTGTTACTTCTGGAGCAGGACCAAGATTGATTTGCATATGGTAGGGTCTAATCTAGAGTAGCATGGTTGGCAAAAAAACGATTGGTCAAAATGCTACTCTGAGAAATTTCCAATGAGGACCTGGCTTGGCAGTTCGAACTGACCTGTTTCTACTGCAGCGGAGTTAAGGCTGAATTGTATGTGGCTAGGTCTAATCTGAATTGGAATTACGATGGAGTGATTAGTGTAATTTCATTAATTACATGTTACTGTTTCACTCGAGATTACCAATAATAACTTGATTACTCTTGCGTGAATAATTAAGAGTAATTTGGATGACAAAATCCCACTGTGAGTGCACAATTAGCAAGTGTGAGTGGCCCCCCGCTTCGCTATTTGTGTTCTGCTCCATTTAGCACTGTTTATTAGCCCAAAATGCATCCTTGCCTCCATTTTGGATGCCAGGGTGCATTTTGTAGCATGAAAGTAGCATTAAATACTGGGGAAAATTCCAACTGCAAGAGCATATTTTGTTGTGTTTTATCTAGAACCCTGAATCAATATTCCTATTTTATGTCCTTGTCCGGCTATAATCAATAATATCCATACAACGGCATAATAATCATATCCATAATTCAGTCGTAGCACATGCTGTCACATTAAGCAGGGCTACTTCTCCGGCCCCCTAGTAAAGCACACCGACTTCTCTAAACAAAACCAAACCTCCAGCAACCTGGGAAATCCCCCTTGCTTTTGTTTTGATTTCGTCCTAGAACTCCTGTAAAGCACTGTAAGAACGGCCAGTTCTTAGTGACATCTTTATTGACATCTTATGTCCAACCTTACGTCAAACCCAGGCACCTTTCAGGTATAAATATACCAACGTTGCCTTAAGCAAACACACGGTGGTGATTCTGGAGCAGAGCAGCTATCTACTTGCCCGAGAGCCCAGCTGATGCGAGAGCCCACGGAAGCTGTCCCTCCTCCTTGACGCACTGAGAGAGACGCTGTCTTTTCTCCTGCCGAGAAATCCAGCTCTGGGGTTTCCAGATACCTTCGCGGGTTACTGGGATATCGAGTCCTGAGAAAGAGATACAAGACCTCCTGCTTTCTAATACCCAGGTACGGAACTGACTAAACCCTTACAGAGAATTCTTGAGTCAGATTCTTGGCAAAACAAACTTAACTTAAACTGCTACTTACTTACTCCCTCCCACGTATTAGGCTTAGGTCAGGTACACCGGGGTAGGCGTATTTAGAAGCACCAGTTGAGTACGATTAGTCAATGTATATATGTATGTATATATTTTATCTATTTTAAAGTATCATATGGCTAAGAAACCATATCAATGCTTTTACAGTATTATTTTATAATCCTCCTTTTACTGTACGCACTTTACTTTACCATGAGCATTACAATCGTGGCAATTCATTTCTCTTGTATGAGGAATAAGACTGCTCAATAAATAACACCTTTTATTGAAAACGCCCGTCTCTCTTTTCTCTGCATTCTGGTGAAACTAAGTACGCACATTTGACTGAGTGAAATAGCTGTCTGTTGTTTTCACACGACTCTAGAGATACACTCTTATTCAGGGAGAGCAAAGTTGTCATGTTTTATGGTTGTCAGAAGCTAATCCCTTCTTGTCTATCCAGGGAGGTTAAACTCCTCCTCGTTTATTCGAGAAAGTTTCTAGTGACCTCCGAGCTAGCTGGCAAACCTTAAGTCTAATATAGTCAGTAGAGACCTAGATAACCTCAGTCCTACGTCAACACTGCTGAATATATTATTCCAATGCGCAGAGCCTATTGGGAATATAGGAACTACACTACATGGCGCCCAACGTTTGGTAAGGCGATAAATCTAACGCTAGACGTTAGAGTAACTCAGTCGTGCTTTTTCACACAGACCCTTTTTCCCGTAAATACTCCAAAGACGTCTGGAGTGGGTAAAAGGTTAAAATCCGCCGGAACTTAGTAGGAAGAGATTTCTATGTATAGTTTTTGGTTTAGTCAACGTTGAAGGATACAGTGTTCCAAAAATATTGTGCACCTAATCTTTGTTTCCTTGAAACCTGATCTGCAACAAAAACCTTTCTGCCAGTAAAATGACGGAAAGTGAAGAAGAAAGGGAGACAGCTAGAATAGCAGCTCAACTCCTAGAGGATGACACTAGTCTCCTGCAGACCGACCCAATGCTACACTCATTCCGGTCAACATAAGAAAAACTATAACTCTTAAACTTATAGAGAATGGACTAACATCGAGAGGTGGTATAGTCGTATTCGTAATTGAGGCACATGAATATCGGCAGACAGAGGTATTCTATTCATGGATAAACTTTCCAGCAGCAAATGCTGTCACACACGAGTTCCACTATTACAAAATAGAGGAACCACCGGATGAATACACTCCTTTCGAGAAGGTGGAAATCCCATTAAAATACCAAGAGCACCTGCTCTGGTTTAAAGGCGCCCTAAAACTTAATAATCACATCACCAGGCTCGGTCCACTAGGTAGACCAGGAGCAACATGGCCGGTTCTAGCCAGCTACACACCACATCCAGACATTGAAAAAATGTCAAGTGAAGAACTCCTAGTTAAAATAAAAGAATTAACACAGGTATATAGAGAGTTGGTTCAATTGGCAACGGAGGATATAACTTTCCTCCAGAAATTGAAAGAGACAGATATAGCAGAACAGCCATTTGAACTTGCCAGAATCATAGAAAAATCCTATGAAGAACTAGGAAGAGATAGTTTGGGTGGGAAACCCGTAAAACCCCAACTAACTGAAAATCAGGAAAAGATATTTATTAAAAATAATCTAAACACTCCAAAAAAGAGCTGGGATGGAAATAAACAATCCACTCCCAAAGAAAAAAGACTCCAGTCCAGAGGAAGGTCTCCTCGGCGGAGAGAAAAATCTCCGGACCAAGGACACAAGTCTCCCCAGAGGGAGCCCTCTGAAAAAAGATACAACCTTAGAAATAGGGATAATCTAAAGAAACCTGATAGATATCAAGATATTGATACACGTCCCTCTCGATCTTTTCAGACTTCCTCGCAGAAATCGGAAAGAAGAGGACGGACAGAACAAAGGGAAGAGCACGTCAAGTCCAAAGACAAAGAACCTGCTCATCAAAGTAAAAAATTACTATTTCCAAGAAAGAAGGTAACCAGCATTAAAATAGTCAAACATGCCGAGGATACTGAGGACACAAGTGAAAACGGAGAGTGGGCCCAGACAGTGCTAGACAGCGCAGCAGAAGTGACAATAGCTCGCAAGATCCTAATGAATCATCTGGAGACAGTGGACACGAATGAATACATTCAAGTGGAAACTGCAGACAGCAGAGTTAGCAAACCTCATAAAATATACGAGATAACATTACGTATAGAGGGAGATAAGACTAGGAAAGTAAGGGGTCTATTTTGGGATAACCTTTCCAAAGGCTATGACATCCTTTTAGCAGAAAAGGACTGGCCACCAAAGTTTGTCAGGGAGTGCCCTCATGGCGAAGAAATGATTATGCCTGCCTTCTCAAATCACATTCCAATTCATAAAAATATACACTTGCAAGAAAGTGGGCAGTAGCCCAAGCTCCTGCATTATATAAAAGTCATGTAGGATGGGATGAGGACTCTCCTCCTCACAAAATCCAATTAAAATGTCAACCAACTGCACAAAGGCAGTACCCAATTAAGCAAGAAGCTAAAAAACAGGTCAGGGAGATATTAGATCAACTTGAATACCAGGGGGTGATTGAAACATGCACCTCACAAATGAACAATCCTTTGTTTCCTGTCTCCAAGCCAGACGATTCATATCGTCTAGTTTTGGACTACAGACACCTTAACACATGTTGCAAGACATTTGCAGTACAAAACTCACACAGTGCAGCACTAATGAGTAACATCGTGACCAAAAAATACAAAACAACATTAGACATCTCTAATGGATTCTTTTGTCAAAACATTGCACCTGAAAGCAGGTATTTGACCGCTTTCTCAATAATGGGCTCACAGAAAATTTCTTTCGACTCCCACAGGGGTTCAAGAATAGCCCAGGATTATTCTCAGCAAGAGTAACAGAGTTACTACAAATGTATGATGATGAGGCATTATCTTATGTCGATGACATCTATCTGACAGATGATGACTTGGATACTCACTTGAAAAGAGTGAACACCATAATACTTGGGTTCGCAGCAGAGGGTTACAAATTCAACTTTAAAAAGTCACGAATTGCCCATCTAACTGTCCTATTTTTAGGATATGAATTATCAAGTGAAGGCTAAAGCCTAGCAGACAATTTCTTAGAGAAGTGTGCTGTACTCCAAGCACCAGAAACGCTGAGGAACTTACAATCAATACTAAGTTTCCTGAATTTCAGAAGAACATACATTCTAAATTATGCAGAGAGGGTTAAACCTCTCTATGAATTAATAAAACCAGATTTTAAACCAATCAATTGGACTCACAAACACACAGAAATTTTGAGATCATTGCAAACAGACATGTTAGCTAAAACAAAATTGCAAACTTGAGATAATACACGCAACCTTGTAATCCGAGTCATCCCAGGAAGATGCGGATTCACGTACCTGACCTCTAATGAGGGAGAAAAGGTACCAATAGCATACAAATCACACTTGTACTCACAAGCTGAAAAAACATTCAGTCTTGCAGAAAATGTTGTAAATGCGGTTCAAACAGCTGTAGCAAAAGAAAGAACCCAGGCCCAAGGCAGACGGATTACTGTTTTAACAGCAGAATCAGCCTTCGAGGCATTAACAAGCCCATGAAATGTACCTACCGTGGCATTAGATCCAAAATGGATACAATGGGAAAATTCTCTTGCTACAGAAAAAGTGAAATACTATTTTGACCCGGAAATGAAAAAATTGAAATATCTAACATATGAAAAAGAATATCCTCTGCCTAACGACATTCTGCTCCTACAACAGTACGCCTGCGTAATATACACAAACAGTTATGCAGAACCCTCAGTTTGGGAAAACAAGCTTATAACGCTACGTGTGAGGTTGTCAAATGCCGGTGGCGCGGAGGTAAATTGAGACCACTGGTAACAATGTCACAATCTGTAAAAAACAATTCAGGTCAACAGACTGAATTAATAGCTTTAAAAATGGCGCTCGACATTGCCGATCGCGAATTCCCGACACTAATAGTGTGCGATTCGCATTCCTGCGTCAAATCATACAAAAAAGACTTGCAGAAATGGGTTGAAAACGGTTACAAAGATGACACAGGTGCCACAATAAAGCAAAAATCGCTTTAGGAACAAGTAGTTCTTGTAAAGAAAGAACTACAAAAGACTCACGTGATACATACACTGAGTCATCAGCGTGATGGCGTTCACGCTGCAGGGAATTCATTGGCTGAAACAGCCACAGCGGAAGCAACTAAACCGGCTTCCGTAGCCACAAAAAAGCATTCAGAAAAATACATAGACGGGGAAACCGTGCTGGCGGTAAAAACGTCTTCAAAAGGCGACTGTGCAGCATTACCCGTGAACTATCCACTCAATTATACATACATAATCGATGCAAACTCCGTTCCTTTTGCTCGAATCCCTGGAGTGGGGGATAGAGTAATTCCAAACACGAACAGGAGAGTCTTGCTAATAGCAGATGCACACATGGGTGAAGGTCTAGGGCACCGAAGGATCAAGGAATCTCTGACAGAATTACAATCAGAATACTGGTGGCCGGGAATGAGCTTGGATAATCACAAATTTGCAAAAAATTTTGAAAACTGCAACAGAGATCGCAGTGGCGAACCGGCCGAAGTAGTGCCAGAACACCAAATAGAAATCATAAGGCGATCTATACGCATGATTAAACAGGAAAAATGCGTCCCAATGTATATTATTTAAGACTAGATTCACTTAAAATGTAGACACCAGCGCTCGGCTGATGCCAGAACTGTTATAAAAGATTTGCGAGTCTATATCGGCACATACGCAATTGGCATGCTACATTCTGACCATGGTCCTGCTTTTAGCTCTCGAGCTTATAAGGAGGCCATGACCAGCATGGGCATTGCATTGCGGTACTCTTGTCCCTTCCATCCTGAGGGAAACGGGATTGTGGAAAGAAAAAACCGAGACATAAAGCAATCTATAACGGCGAGGGTATTAGGTACGGGTGATGGGTGGGTCCAACATTTAACAAGTGTCCAACGTAGTCTTAACGTAGTCTTAACAATCTGCCAAGAAATTCTCTAAAAGTCAGTATGAACTATTGTCCGTATGAACTATTGTTCGGGACTAGAATGCACATTCAGGACCTCGATAGTCAGACTTCAGTGGTAGAAGAAAAATGCTTTGATATCAAAGATCGTTTGGCTATTTTACAGGACTTAAATGAAACAAGAAAAGACCTGTGCAACGTAAAGCTAAAACAGCAGCCAACAGCCACTGAAGAGAAACCACCTGTCCCAGCAAGGCCTGTCTGGATTCCAAAGATTGGGGATCTGGTCAGAGAGAAGATCGCGGTGAAGAAGGAATTTGGGCCTTCTTACAGAAAAGCAGTACCTGTCTTAGCTGTCAACGGAACAAGATCAGTTGTACTACCGCCCCTTACTGGTAAAAAGGAGAACCGAGTTGTATCAATCGACCTGGTAAAACCACAATCATGTGGCAAATAATAAGTAGTAGGCCCAGTGGACTCCCAAGAAATAGCAGAAGACCAAATCTTGCTACAATCCAAGAGGTTCAAACTGAGAGACTAATCACATTTGATAAACCTGCAGTGATTAAAAAGGGACTATGCAATAATGCCATGGAACTTTTACCTCTTGAAGCCCAAATTGAAACAGTTCATCAAGAAACACCTGTCTACAATGATGTAGCCACAGACTATGCTAATGAAACAAAGAAAATTCCAAAAGCAAATAAAAATCCGGAAGCGATTCCAACAATTGACAGAACTGCATCTGGCTACTTCATCAATTTCGATGACTTTTCTGAGGATCCAAGTGAGCCTGAGGAACAGCCAACAACTTGCCCCCACATGCATCATCCCGGCCGTTTGCGAATTCCAAATTGCGAAAAATAGCGAATCGCAATTTGGAATTCGCAAAACGGGATGCATGAATATTTTCTAATAATGTTAGTGAATCGGTAAAAATCGCATTTTTTACCGATTCGCAAATATTATGCGAATTCTAATTTGCTAATTCGCATTTCCCATTGATTCCTATGGGCCAAAAGGCCCATAGGAATCAATGGAAATTGCGAATTTGCAAATTAGAATTCGTAATGTTCATGCATTCCATGGGTGCAGGGGGGGTCCAAAGGACCCCCCCCTGCACCCCTGAAATGCATTTTTAAGTGGATGTTTCACACACACATGTCCTAAGGACATGTGTGTCTGTAACATGCAAGTTTAAAAAATGAATTTTTTTGTTTTTTTTAAATTTTTCGCAAATTAACACGAGGGTCAACCTCGTGTTAATTTGCACTTCCAATTACCAAATTCGCAATTTAAAAAAAAATGATGCATTGCATTTAAGGAATCGCAGAAATGCAAAAAAAGCGAATTGTGCAAAAAAGTTTGATGCATCCCCAAAAAAGATTTTGCATTCGCAAACGGCCGATTTTTCAGATTCGCACCGTTTGCGAATGCAAAAAACGTTGATGCATGTGGGGGTTAATCTTTTAAAAACAAAAAGTAACAGAACTCTTTCATCAACTCAAAGAAACCTATCTGATTTCTCCATGGATTGAATTTTGGATTGTGTTAGGTGTACTTTTCCTCCTGCTTTGGCTCATCATGGTTCTTTGTTTGGGAAAATTCATTGAGGGAAAATATAGTACAATGGACACAGCAAGTCAGAACATCAACTTGGTCCTAAAACCACACAAGTCATCTCACATCGAGAAAAGAGAACTATCGTCCATGAATGTCACAGCCAATCCAATACCCGGTGGGGTAGCTTGGGACAAAACAGATTACGATATTTATGGCCCGGTCGAACTCTTGAAGTATCCAAACCAGTTTAAGATTTCATTGAGTGACTTTGTAAAACCGAGCACATTCTCTGATGATTGGGACTTTGAAAGCATTAATGATATGATGTCAGACTTAGTAATGTCAGCAAAATTTACAGAACATGATTACTTGCAGGGTTCATCTAATTATGAAGACATGTACTGCTACAACCATTTTGCACATCACTACTTGCATAAATCTGCTCAACCTAGAAATGTTTTAAGCTATAATCAATGGGAACATTGTGCAACTCCACCAAAAGGCAGTTCTAAAACATTTTATGAGAAATTCCCATACTTCTCAGGGTTCAACACAAGTGAAGCAGAAGCCTTTTATTTCAAAATGTTAAATAAGACAGGAATGAAAACAATGCTGACAAACACTAAATTAATCTATTCAGAAGCATTTTATGAAAAAATGACTACATTTGGTTTTGATTTTTGGAAAAACAATATTGAAACAAAAACCATCTGGGGTACCAAAGATTGGCAGGTCCAAGGTATAGAATCATTATTTAGAGCCTGCATGATCCCAGAACAAATTATATTCTTGAATGATACCATTCAACAGACAACCTGTTTTGGCCTAGCCAAAATTAAAGACTTAAACAAACCGTCTATTCCAAAGCCAACACCTGACAATAATAGCACTACAGATGTTGAGATAGACGTATCCCGGTCAGTCCCAATTACGTTCCATTGTACAGCTTGGCTGGACGTTACAAAATCTGCGTTCAGGCTACGTGCCTTGGCGTTTAATCAAAACAACGTCATTATTCTCTATCTTTAACCTTACTGATACACAAATCAGCATGGCACAGAAAGGAGCAGAATATACAATTCTGAGCATTGAAAAACTTGAGAGATTACCATTAACAATGTCAGAACGACCTGTCATTGAATGGATAATACATGGAATAATAACTATTCCGATAACAACTTTCAAATTTAAATTCTGTCAAGAATATATACCAGCAGGCCAGTATGAAAGGTTGGGTAAAGGATACATTAAGTCATCATGGAAATTACCTTACACACACACGTTATAGTGAAAAAGAACAGAATGTATTTCTTAGTGGTAATAATTGTAAAAGGTCACTAAGTGGTATACTTCTGTGTCAAGGTATTAACCTGCATGGGGCCTGTGAGGGGACTTCAAATAACCTTTCATGTCACCAGCATGGCACACCTGCAACTCGGATAGAGCCATTCTTTAGGCGGCTTTCTAACGGGAGCTATATTCTAATAGTGGACCACAGATGTTGTGGCATGGTGCCAGGAAAAGCTTATCTAGTTAGCGTTAGTTCCATGGTCACTTGCTGTATGCAAGTATTGTTTCCAAACAGCACTCCAGACAGGGAGGAAAACATTTGGCCATTTTTGAATATCTCTTCTATTCGAATTGATACTTTAAGCAGAATGAAGTCTGTCCTTTTGCAGACAACTGTGCCCTTGACGTCATCAAAAGAAACGTATGATCTGCAAGTCGCAAGGACAACGGCAGAGATACATAGCCTTTTATCAAAAATTGCCCCATACATTTCGCAGAAATGTTAAGCCAAATCCTAAATATGTCTGATACTGGCGGTATCCCACATGTATTTAAGACAGTTTTTTCGGGACTGTTAACACCCTTCACAACAGTTCTGGGCATTTTTCCTAATTTTGTCCATTCTGTCTTTGGCGGCCTACCACTCCTGTTGGGACTCGTAGCAGGCATTTTATTTTTGATACTTCTGCTTCGTTATGGCAAGCCAAAATGCAGACAAGACTCCAGCCACAATGGAAGAAACGATCCTAGCTATACGCTATCGGGACCGCATAACTAAAGTCCTTGGATTAGCCCGGCTAAGAGATCTGAATATGACCTGGTTTCTTTCATTCAGACCAATCTGGCAGAATTGTATCTTACCTGTGCTTCGATGTATGCTATGCGGAGAAGAATGCGTGTTGGACGTCTGTCTTACACTACAATCAGCAGTACCATTGGATACAGATACTTTGCTAAGTCCTGTAACGGCTCATGCATCGTGTTGTCCCCTGCGGTAACCAATCCTGATGATGGCATTCGTTGCGACTTCACCACTGCGATTAAAGGGTAGTGAAGTACGAGATGAGAGCAACATCACCCAGGTACGACCTTCTGTGAGCATTGCTGATCCTGACATCGATGATAGCAATCATTCTCACAACTGCACAGTTGCGGCATTTTCCAACTTGGTCGAACTTTCACCTGAAGCGGTAAACCACTTTTTTGAAAGTCTGTCTGAAATGATGTTTTCCCCCGAACAAAAAGAATAACTTTTAAGCAAACTAGTACACAGCGTTCCCTGAACTCTGAATTCGGCCTTCGGCTTTGATAAACAAATGCTACTGAACATATTTGGAACTATTTTTTCTCTCTCTCTCCCCTGAAAGCGAAATTATTTTTTTTCCCGATTCCAAAATAATTACATTTTTCTGGCACATGTACTCTGCTTGAAGTAGAACTATTCTTAGAAAAAAGAGCTTCTATTTTAGGAACTCTAAAGACAATATATCACGTCAGCCTCTAGCACATTTACAGCAACTGTATTTATGTGTGATGGAATGACCTCAACCCTTTTTTCTGTATTAAGAGCCATTTCATGTGTAAATTTCGCAAATCATTCATGCCGATATATATATGCATCCTTTTTAATGAATGATTACACTGCTTGAAAAACGTACAGTACCTATAATCATTTCCATGTATTTCGCATACACCATTTCAAATGCAAAAATGTATTTTGGGGTGGGTTGGTATACACATGCACCTTTTATGTTTACTATTGCTCATTTTAGTAATGATGGACATTAATTCGTGGAGTGGGTGTAGTGTTTTATCTAGGACCCTGAATCGATATTCCTATTTTATGCCCTTGTCCGGCTATAATCAATAATATCCATACAATGGGATAATAATCATATCCATAATTCAGTCGTAGCACATGCTGTCACATTAGGCAGGGCTACTTCTCCGGCCCCCTAGTAAAGCACACCGAGTTCTCTAAACAAAACCAAGCCTCCAGCAACCTGGGAAATCCCCCTTGCTTTTGTTTTGATTTCGTCCTAGAACTCCTGTAAAGCACTGTAAGAACCGCCAGTTCTTAGTGACATCTTTATTGACGTCTTATGTCCAACCTTACGTCAAACCCAGGCACCTTTCGGGTATAAATATACCAACGTTGCCTTAAGCAAACACACAGTGGTGATTCTGGAGCAGAGCAGCTATCTACTTGCCCGAGAGCCCAGCTGATGCGAGAGCCCACGGAAGCTGCCCCTCCTCCTTGACGCACTGAGAGAGACGCTGTCTTTTCTCCTGCCGAGAAATCCAGCTCCGGTGTTTCCAGATACCTTCGCGGGTTACTGGGATATCGAGTCCTGAGAAAGAGATACAAGACCTCCTGCTTTCTAATACCCAGGTACGGAACTGACTAAACCCTTACAGAGAATTCTTGAGTCAGATTCTTGGCAAAACAAACTTAACTTAAACTGCTACTTACTTACTCCCTCCAACGTATTAGGCTTAGGTCAGGTACACCGGGGTAGGCGTATTTAGAAGCACCAGTTGAGTACGATTAGTCAATGTATATATGTATGTATATATTTGATCTATTTTAAAGTGTCATATGGCTAAGAAACCATATCAATGCTTTTACAGTATTATTTTATAATCCTCCTTTTACTGTACGCACTTTACTTTACCATGAGCATTACAATCGTGGCAATTCATTTCTCTTGTATGAGGAAGAAGACTGCTCAATAAATAACACCTTTTATTGAAAATGCCCGTCTCTCTTTTCTCTGCATTCTGGTGAAACTAAGTACGCACATTTGACTGAGTGAAATAGCTGTCTATTGTTTTCACACGACTCTAGAGATACACTCTTATTCAGGGAGAGCAAAGTTGTCATGTTTTATGGTTGTCAGAAGCTAATCCCTTCTTGTCTATCCAGGGAGGTTAAACTCCTCCTTGTTTATTCGAGAAAGTTTCTATTGACCTCTGAGCTAGCTGGCAAACCTTAAGTCTAATATAGTCAGTAGAGACCTAGATAACGTCAGTCCTACGTCTACACTGCTGAATATATTATTCCAATGCGCAGAGCCTATTGGGAATATAGGAACTACACTACAATTTATCAAGAGGGAGCAAATACATCCTTGCATCTATTTTGGACACGAGAATGCATTTTTGCACTAAGTAATAGCGCTAAACGCAGAATTACTCTACTTGCTTAGCTCTACTTAATCTCGTGGAATTCCTAGGTAACATTGCAGGATTAGGTTACACGGAATTACGCATGTTTTAGGATATGCATATCATGATCCATTTCTATATGGAACCAATTCACAAACGGCCTCCGCCCTTGCGGCAGAGGCCCCGTAGTCACGGCAGGGGGCCCGCACTCGTGTCGGGACCTCTGCAATGAGAAACTACTATGCAAAAGTCCCTCCACTAGTGTAGCCCCTCCACCCAGGAGTGTAGCTTCAGGGGTTGTTTGGGGTGTTACATCCCCTTAATAAATGTATTTTGTGATAAATAGTTGAATGCAGTTGGTTTCAGTCAGATATAGTGAGGTGTCTGTCCGTTTTTACCAGGACTTTTCACTTATACAGACAAAAAAGCACACACACTCTCTCATATCTCTCTCATATCTTCCTTCAAAAATGTTGGTTATTTTTCTAAATAGTGTGATTTCTCTCACTTAAGTACCACTACCAATCAGCATTCCTCTCCCTTTCTGTCCCCTGCTTGTTGTATGATGTATTTCAACATTATGTTCCAGCATGATTGTTGGGAAATCTGAAGCTCACACCCCCTCGATCTTACCGACCAAGCTACACCCCACCCCCGCCATGACTGCGGACCTCCGCCATGAGGGTGGATGATCTTCGTGAATCGGGCCCACATGAGTTTAGGAGCTCACATCCTCTCAACCTGCACACAGCGAGTGCCAATTTACTTAACTTCTAGCAAGCTATAAAAGGTTCCATGCACAAACACCTTCCAGCTCCATCCTAATGACTCACCGCGCTGTTTACTGCTCCATACAGAGACATTAACCAATTCCACTTAGTGGTCCTCTGGGAAATTAGGGATCTCTGTTACATGCATTTGGTTTGAAAAGATTCATAATTGTATTGTATTGTATTGTATTGTGTATTTGTATAGCGGTTTACTGTCACCCCAAGGGCATCCTGGCGCTTGAGATCACTTTCAGCAACAGAAACAACATCTTACACTGCCCTAGGGAACAAGTGGGTCTTCAACGCTTTTTTAAATGGTAGAAGGTCCCTTTGGCCTCGTAAAAGGAGTGGCAGAGAATTCCAAAGTTTAGCCGCTGCAACACTAAACGAGCATCCACCCATCCTCACTCTCTGAAATCTCGGTACCACCACCAGCCACGCAGAAGAAGAGCGCAAACATCGCGTGGGCGAATACCATGAAAACATATTCTGCAGTGGGACCGGGCCCTGTCCGTGCAAGGCCCTGAACACCAGGCAGGCAGCTTTGTACTGAACACGTAGATGGACCGGCAACCAATGTAAGTCCCGGAATGCAGCGGTGGAGGAGCTGAAGTTAGGGCGAGAGAGGGCCAGCTTGGCCGCCATATTCTGCACCCGTTGCAGTTTACATAGCAACGTTTTAGGGGCTTCCAGAAGTAGAGCGTTGCAGTAGTCTAAACAACTTAGGATGGTCCCACGCACTACTTCTGGTCTAGACTGTTCAGGTAGAAGGGGCAAAACTTTACGGAGCATGCGCAACAGCATCATGCACGTAGCCGTGGTCTTATTTACATGTATATCCAGCTGCAAGTTAGGCCCAAAAGTAACCCTAAGTTACGTGCAGACTCAGCGGCTGACACTGTCTCAGGAAAGGTCGAGGGCCAAAAGTTGTCGGGGAGTGAACGCGGTATTTTATCAGAAGAACAGTAAAGCACCTCCGTTTTTTTGCTGTTGAACTGAAGGGAGTTAGATCGAAGCCAGTCAGCTGTAGCTGACATACAGCGATGGAATGTTTCCAACGGGACCGAGTTGTTTCCTTCCAGTGAAAAGACCAATTGGGTATCATCAGCATAATTGAATGCTGAGATACCGAATGATTTTATCAGATGGACCAGAGGGCGATGGTAAAGGTTGAAAAGTATGGGGCTGATGGCCGAGCCCTGTGGTACCCCCTGCCCCACATTCCTCACCTCCGATCTAAATGGGGGCAGCGCCACCACCTGCCGTCGGTTGTTCAAATACGAGACCAACCAATCCCTTGCCAGCCCGGTGACCCCGCACTCTTCCAGTCTCCTGATGAGGGTAGAGTGGCAGACCGTGTCAAACGCGGCCGACATGTCGAGCAGCACTAAGAAGGCTGCCCGACCCATGTCAACCCGCGAATGAAGGTTGTCCAACACGGCCACCAACGCAGATTCAGTCCCATGCGCTGGACGGAAACCAAATTGTGCCTCATCAAACCAGGTGTTCTCCTCCAGGAAACCGGACAGGGCGCGGGTCACTAGCTTCTCCATGATTTTGATGGGGAACGGCAGCAAGGAGATGGGTCTGTAATTAGACAGGCAGGCAGGGTCCAATGTGGGTTTCTTTAAAAGAGGTGACACCACTGCCAGCTTCCAGCACTCGGGAACGATTGCAGTGTCAAAGGACTGGAGGCAGATGGAATGCAAGGGCTGGAAAAGTTCATCTTGGAACACCTTCCAGAACTTAGGAGGCAGTGGGTCCAAGGGGGAACCCGATGACACAGTTAGTGCCAATTTGCAGAACTCCTCGTAGGACGGGCTGGGGAAGCAACAAAGCTGGGGTCGACTGGAGTAGACCGCCAAGGCTTCCATGCTGGGAGAGCAACAGCTCAGCTGGGGTCGACTAGGCGCAGCGTCCGGAGCTCCCAAACTGAAAGAGGGACCACCCAGCTGGGGTCATAAAAAATGTGTTATTTTTGTTTATGAAAGGATGCAACCCATACCCAGAACCAGTTTCCCAAAAGGCCTCCGCACTCCTGGTGGAGGCCCCGCAGTCATCGTCTTGGCAGGCCTCCACATTGCAGTTTCTCATGCGGATGAACCACCATGAGTGCACCCCCCCACCCTCCTCAACGACTGTGGGGCCTTTGCCACAAGTGCAGAGGCCCTTTGCGAATTGGGCCCCTAGTGTTTAAGGTGTTTAAGGTGTTTCTCTTTGCTGAAAAGAGGAAGGAGCTGTTCCTAAAATCATTGTTGTTATATGATTTTTGTTTAATCAGAAGGAATAATGAAAGTAAAAAATAAAGCTGTAAGATTATATGGTGTATGCTGTATTTTTAACTGAGAGGCTTTGCTTCCAATACAAAACTGATACAAAAATGCTTTCTACTCTTCTGAGTAATCTACATGGGGAACAGCCCTTGCCACTAACATGCCAGTGGGGCCAGAAAAAACGCATTGATTCCTACTGCTCCCTTTTCTAGACCCAACCTCTCTGCCACGACCTGGAACCCCCTTCCCCTCCACCTCTGCACTTCACCCTCACTGACCCACTTCAGGAAGGTCTAAAACCCTGGCTTTTCGACTGACACTGCTGCATAGCGCCTGGATACCCTCTCGGATGAGAAGCAGCACTTTATAAGTGATTGAGTGAATGATAGAAAGGGGTCGGGCCCGAGCCACAGTGCAATTAAGAAGAGATGGAGCTTTATCTGCACCCTTCACTTCCTCACAGCTTTCAATGATGACTTTATTGCCTCACGACATCACTTCGCTGAAGTGACAATGGTGCTGCAGAGGCTCAAAGGTAAAAGATGTCCACAGCAAGGGCGCTGTAGAGGATGGCATATGTCCAAGGCGGAGTGTACATGGCCACACGTGTCCTGCAGTAGTCATTGATTGGCTTTTAGAGGCGAGAGAGGATGGTATGTAGCTAGTAGGACTGCCATCTTTTTGCTGGCCTTCATAGAAAAACACTGGCCAGGCTTATAAAAACCAGCTGAGGTGGCAACCCAGCCAGTGGTGCCACATGTCCTGCATTACTGGGCCGATGCTTTTGGGGCTCCAATAACGATTCAGAAAAGGGGGTTGTGATGAACGGAGTGTCTGAATTAAGCAGGCCACTCTTACCCAGTCCAAAGATCAGGGCTTGATCCATCACCGTTATTTAGCTCACTGCCCCATCCCAGCTCAGAACCTGGCTATATGCAAATTAGTCTGTCCCTGGCCCAGTGCATCATGGGAACAGGGCAGACCAAACTACCAAGCCAATTCTTCACCAGAAAGGAGAGAAGCTACCGGGGACCGGTTTCTGGCATTTCAGCCTCGTCGGCCCGGCTTGCTTGAATCCTGATGGAGCAGTGAGCAAGGGACTCATGTCTGAGTATACCCTGCCACACCTATAGTGGCCAAAAACGATTCAGAAAAGGGGGTGGTGATGAACAGAGTGTCTGAATTAAGCAGACCACTCTTACCCAGTCCAAAGATCAGGGCTTGATCCATCACCGTTATTTAGCTCACTGCCCCATCCCAGCTCAGAACCTGGCTATATGCAAATTAGTCTGTCCCTGGCCCAGTGCATCATGGGAACAGGGCAGACCAAACTACCAAGCCAATTCTTCACCAGAAAGGAGAGAAGCTACCGGGGACCGGTTTCTGGCATTTCAGCCTCGTCGGCCCGGCTTGCTTGAATCCTGATGGAGCAGTGAGCAAGGGACTCATGTCTGAGTATACCCTGCCACACCTATAGTGGCCAAAAACGATTCAGAAAATGGGTGGTGATGAACAGAGTGTCTGAATTAAGCAGACCATTCTTACCCAGTCCAAAGATCAGGGCTTGATCCATCACCGTTATTTAGCTCACTGCCCCATCCCAGCTCAGAACCTGGCTATATGCAAATTAGTCTGTCCCTGGCCCAGTGCATCATGGGAACAGGGCAGACCAAACTACCAAGCCAATTCTTCACCAGAAAGGAGACAAGCTACCGGGGACCGGTTTCTGGCATTTCAGCCTCGTCGGCCCGGCTTGCTTGAATCCTGATGGAGCAGTGAGCAAGGGACTCATGTCTGAGTATACCCTGCCACACCTATAGTGGCCAAAAACGATTCAGAAAATGGGTGGTGATGAACAGAGTGTCTGAATTAAGCAGACCATTCTTACCCAGTCCAAAGATCAGGGCTTGATCCATCACCGTTATTTAGCTCACTGCCCCATCCCAGCTCAGAACCTGGCTATATGCAAATTAGTCTGTCCCTGGCCCAGTGCATCATGGGAACAGGGCAGACCAAACTACCAAGCCAATTCTTCACCAGAAAGGAGACAAGCTACTGGGGACCGGTTTCTGGCATTTCAGCCTCGTCGGCCCGGCTTGCTTGAATCCTGATGGAGCAGTGAGCAAGGGACTCATGTCTGAGTATACCCTGCCACACCTATAGTGGCCAAAAATGATTCAGAAAAGGGGGTGGTGATGAACAGAGTGTCTGAATTAAGCAGACCACTCTTACGCAGTCCAAAGATCAGGGCTTGATCCATCACCGTTATTTAGCTCACTGCCCCATCCCAGCTCAGAACCCGGCTATATGCAAATTAGTCTGTCCCTGGCCCAGTGCATCATGGGAACAGGGCAGACCAAACTACCAAGCCAATTCTTCACCAGAAAGGAGACAAGCTACCGGGGACCGGTTTCTGGCATTTCAGCCTCGTCGGCCCGGCTTGCTTGAATCCTGATGGAGCAGTGAGCAAGGGACTCATGTCTGAGTATACCCTGCCACACCTATAGTGGCCAAAAACGATTCAGAAAATGGGTGGTGATGAACAGAGTGTCTGAATTAAGCAGACCATTCTTACCCAGTCCAAAGATCAGGGCTTGATCCATCACCGTTATTTAGCTCACTGCCCCATCCCAGCTCAGAACCTGGCTATATGCAAATTAGTCTGTCCCTGGCCCAGTGCATCATGGGAACAGGGCAGACCAAACTACCAAGCCAATTCTTCACCAGAAAGGAGACAAGCTACCGGGGACCGGTTTCTGGCATTTCAGCCTCGTCGGCCCGGCTTGCTTGAATCCTGATGGAGCAGTGAGCAAGGGACTCATGTCTGAGTATACCCTGCCACACCTATAGTGGCCAAAAACGATTCAGAAAAGGGGGGGGTGATGAACAGAGTGTCTGAATTAAGCAGACCACTCTTACCCAGTCCAAAGATCAGGGCTTGATCCATCACCGTTATTTAGCTCACTGCCCCATCCCAGCTCAGAACCTGGCTATATGCAAATTAGTCTGTCCCTGGCCCAGTGCATCATGGGAACAGGGCAGACCAAACTACCAAGCCAATTCTTCACCAGAAAGGAGAAAGGCTACCGGGGACCGGTTTCTGGCATTTCAGCCTCGTCGGCCCGGCTTGCTTGAATCCTGATGGAGCAGTGAGCAAGGGACTCATGTCTGAGTATACCCTGCCACACCTATAGTGGCCAAAAACGATTCAGAAAAGGGGGTGGTGATGAACAGAGTGTCTGAATTAAGCAGACCACTCTTACCCAGTCCAAAGATCAGGGCTTGATCCATCACCGTTATTTAGCTCACTGCCCCATCCCAGCTCAGAACCTGGCTATATGCAAATTAGTCTGTCCCTGGCCCAGTGCATCATGGGAACAGGGCAGACCAAACTACCAAGCCAATTCTTCACCGGAAAGGAGAAAAGCTACCGGGGACCGGTTTCTGGCATTTCAGCCTCGTCGGCCCGGCTTGCTTGAATCCTGATGGAGCAGTGAGCAAGGGACTCATGTCTGAGTATACCCTGCCACACCTATAGTGGCCAAAAACGATTCAGAAAAGGGGGTGGTGATGAACAGAGTGTCTGAATTAAGCAGACCACTCTTACCCACTCCAAAGATCAGGGCTTGATCCATCACCGTTATTTAGCTCACTGTCCCATCCCAGCTCAGAACCTGGCTATATGCAAATTAGTCTGTCCCTGGCCCAGTGCATCATGGGAACAGGGCAGACCAAACTACCAAGCCAATTCTTCACCAGAAAGGAGACAAGCTACCGGGGACCGGTTTCTGGCATTTCAGCCTCGTCGGCCCGGCTTGCTTGAATCCTGATGGAGCAGTGAGCAAGGGACTCATGTCTGAGTATACCGTGCCACACCTATAGTGGCCAAAAACGATTCAGAAAAGGGGGTCTTGATGAACAGAGTGTCTGAATTAAGCAGACCACTCTTACCCAGTCCAAAGATCAGGGCTTGATCCATCACCGTTATTTAGCTCACTGCCCCATCCCAGCTCAGAACCTGGCTATATGCAAATTAGTCTGTCCCTGGCCCAGTGCATCATGGGAACAGGGCAGACCAAACTACAAAGCCAATTCTTCACCAGAAAGGAGACAAGCTACCGGGGACCGGTTTCTGGCATTTCAGCCTCGTCGGCCCGGCTTGCTTGAATCCTGATGGAGCAGTGAGCAAGGGACTCATGTCTGAGTATACCCTGCCACACCTATAGTGGCCAAAAACGATTCAGAAAAGGGGGTGGTGATGAACAGAGTGTCTGAATTAAGCAGACCACTCTTACCCAGTCCAAAGATCAGGGCTTGATCCATCACCGTTATTTAGCTCACTGCCCCATCCCAGCTCAGAACCTGGCTATATGCAAATTAGTCTGTCCCTGGCCCAGTGCATCATGGGAACAGGGCAGACCAAACTACCAAGCCAATTCTTCACCAGAAAGGAGACAAGCTACCGGGGACCGGTTTCTGGCATTTCAGCCTCGTCGGCCCGGCTTGCTTGAATCCTGATGGAGCAGTGAGCAAGGGACTCATGTCTGAATATACCCTGCCACACCTATAGTGGCCAAAAACGATTCAGAAAATGGGTGGTGATGAACAGAGTGTCTGAATTAAGCAGACCATTCTTACCCAGTCCAAAGATCAGGGCTTGATCCATCACCGTTATTTAGCTCACTGCCCCATCCCAGCTCAGAACCTGGCTAAATGCAAATTAGTCTGTCCCTGGCCCAGTGCATCATGGGAACAGGGCAGACCAAACTACCAAGCCAATTCTTCACCAGAAAGGAGACAAGCTACCGAGGACCGGTTTCTGGCATTTCAGCCTCGTCGGCCCGGCTTGCTTGAATCCTGATGGAGCAGTGAGCAAGGGACTCATGTCTGAGTATACCCTGCCACACCTATAGTGGCCAAAAACGATTCAGAAAAGGGGGTGGTGATGAACAGAGTGTCTGAATTAAGCAGACCACTCTTACCCAGTCCAAAGATCAGGGCTTGATCAATCACCGTTATTTAGCTCACTGCCCCATCCCAGCTCAGAACCTGGCTATATGCAAATTAGTCTGTCCCTGGCCCAGTGCATCATGGGAACAGGGCAGACCAAACTACCAAGCCAATTCTTCACCAGAAAGGAGACAAGCTACCGGGGACCGGTTTCTGGCATTTCAGCCTCGTCGGCCCGGCTTGCTTGAATCCTGATGGAGCAGTGAGCAAGGGACTCATGTCTGAGTATACCCTGCCACACCTATAGTGGCCAAAAACGATTCAGAAAAGGGGGTGGTGATTAACAGAGTGTCTGAATTAAGCAGACCACTCTTACCCAGTCCAAAGATCAGGGCTTGATCCATCACCGTTATTTAGCTCACTGCCCCATCCCAGCTCAGAACCTGGCTATATGCAAATTAGTCTGTCCCTGGCCCAGTGCATCATGGGAACAGGGCAGACCAAACTACCAAGCCAATTCTTCACCAGAAACCGGTCCCCGGAAGCTTGTTTCCTTCCCAGTACAAGAATTGGCTTGGTAGTTTGGTTTGCCCTGTTCCCATCATGCACTGGGACAGGAACAGACTAATTTGCATATAGCCAAGTTCTGAGCTGGGATGGTGCAGTGAGCTAACAAACGGTGATGGATCAAGCCCTGATCTTTGGACTGGGTAAGAGTGGTCTGCTTAATTCAGGCACTCTGTTCATCACCACCCCCTTTTCTGAATCATTTGGGTCTCCAATAGGCATGACCATTCTGTGGGTTTAAGAGGGCGTGAGTTTCAGTGGAATTCAATAGGGACGGTCAATGGCAGATACCCTGATCAATACTTGCTGATGTGCACTGAAGGGAAGAGTACAATCTGAACAGACCGACACTTCCACAGCACCTCCTTCAATGGACCCTTGCAGTAGACTTGTAGTTCGGTGCAACATCGATGCCTCACAACACTGTTTAATACAAGAGCAGTGGCCCAGCCTGGGTGTATGGATCCTAAAGCAAGCAAGGAAAATCGGCTCCAATTCTTGTTAAAATAAAGATACTATTGGTGTGCAGTTTTGGTGTTACTGCACTTGCTGCACTAATGATACCTTTACTCTGTCTCTCTCTTCCCCATCTTCTGTCTCTCACGCTTCCTTATCTCCTTTCTCCCTTTTCTTGTGACATTCTTATTTCTGGGTCCTTTCTTTTCATCTCTTCCCTTGTCCTTTTCTCTGCTCCTTTCCTCCACTCTCTTTCTCTCAGGACATTAATTCATTCTCCCATTCTCTTACGGTTTCCTCTCCTTTCTTTCATGCTTTCATTTTCTTCCATCCCTTTCATTTTCCTCTTGTCAATTTCTGCTTATCTTCAACTCCTTCTGTAGCCTCCCGCCTTTCCCAAAGAGTACGTAAGACAGTCTCTAAAATAACTACTTGAGCAGGGCAGACTGGGCCACTCCCACCTCTGGGCCCTGGTGCCACTGCACTGTCTGCATCACTGATAGCTGCTCCTCTGTACAGGAGATGGTTAGGCTTGAGTTCCAATCAATGGGATTTCCACTGTGTGAGATGGACTTTTGTAACAATATGCTTGGCAGTCAGAAATTGACAATTTTTGCCAGGTCAACTAGGTATCTTCGGAAGGAGAATGAAGGAATGGATATGTATTTATTTCTTTTTTAACTCTACGAAGCGCTTCTTCACCCAGACATAACCACGCTAAATTAATTTTTGACAGGAAATATTGCTACCCTAAAATGCACTATATATTGCATCTCTGAAAAAGCCATGTTTTCTTCAGCTTTCTGTATTTAAAAAGGTTGGATTCCTTCTGCAAATAAATTAAAAGGCTGATTATTCCAACATTTTGGGGCTGCAGAGAAAAACAAGTTGCCTCCTAAACTGACTGTTTGAACTGTGAGGTATTTAAAAGGATCAGCCCTTTTGATTCCACAGACTGCCTACATTTATAGAAGGTGAGTCTTCCGACTCGGGGATTGGGCCTTGAATCCTGAAGAGCTTTATGCACAGGGCAAGAGGATTTGAATTTAATTCTTTGTGCTGCAGGAGGCCATGGAGAATCATCAGAGCAGATCCCAGTGAGTCAATCTGTCTCATCTTTAATACAAAATGAAGCAAGAAAAAAACGCCACCCCTGAACACTGTGCAACGAGCTCATTAATATGTAATAGTTTGTATAAATATATCAAGCATCCAATGAAGAGCCCTTAATCTATTTCAAGTAACAATATACTTTTTATTTATTCAAAGATATATTTAGTAATTAATCCATTCCTTTATATACATTTCATAATTAATTCATAAACATAATAACCAAATCGAAATATTTGTCTAACTCTCCTAAACCCTCACCAAGACACCCATGTAGAAAGATAAAAATGCTTCCACTCCTCATTCACATATATGCACACTCAGGTCCTACAGACTCATTTTAAAATAAAAATATCGCAGTCCCAGCCATATACATGGCTAGGTAAAACTTATTTGACAGTACATTAATTGTATTTTTTAACAGTATATTTTATATGGTATATTCTTGTCTTGAAGTATCAACAAATGTCATTCTCATATTTTGAGCTTCACTGGATTATAATATTGTACATTTGCCAGGTTTCCCACGATGTATTATAATATCATACATTTGTCAGATATACCACTCTGTGATAAATATCGAACTTTGTGCCAGATATCCCATGTTGTACCAAATTCCCATGCTGTGCCGACACGAGCTTCAGTATAAAATGACTCTCAGGTCATACACTTCCCACAGGGCACCAAGCAATGTCCAAAAAATATAATACCATGACAATGGACCTCAAAAGGGGGCAGGAAGCAGCCTGAAGATTTCAGTTTGAAGACCTTGAGGATAAAAGGAAGGTCCCCTAGAGGATCCTAGTCTAGTCCGGAGTCTTACATGGCCAAAAAGTTCTGTTTTGGAAATAATAGATAATATTTAGTCAACTTTTATAGTGCAGGTCCATTTTGGTGGTATTTTATTTGCTGGAAATTGCTTGGTGCCCTGAGGTAGGTGTATGACCTGAGATTCATTTTACACCGAAACGTGCATTAGCATAGCATGGGAAATCTGGCACAGAGTGGTGTATCTAAAAAATGTATGATAATATGATACATCGTTGGAAACCGGGCAAATTTACAATATCATTATCCAAAGAAAATAAAAAAAAATACAAGAATATTCTATGTAAAATCAACTGTTCAAAACAATCATAATTAATGTACTGTCACATGGAAGTTCTACTATTAGGTGTTTCTCTGTTTAGCTAGGCTTCTGGACTCAGCGATATTTTTATTTTAAACGGACTCAGTAGTTAGCCTGGGTGGTGAACTCCGCTTCGTTTGTGGAGTTTTTTTAACACCTCGGAGTTCCCAAAAACTCCGCTCCTCGTAGTGGTGCAGAGTTTTTTCCTCGCACATGCTCACTTCCCACCGAGATTTCTCAATGCGGGCGGTCACGGATGGTCGCTGCCACTCACATTGAGAAACTTTTGTTCGCGTTAAGGAAGCTGCCTGCTCGATTAGAACTTCTACTCAAGCAGCAGAAAGAAGCATCGCCCTTTTGCACTGTGTGAGATGCCGTTCGCACTGATTTTATAAAATGAGACATGCATCCGGCACTAAAAATGAGTGTGAACGGTGCCAGGTAACCAACTCCCCCGCTCCCAGAACTCCATGTAGCTTGGTGGAATTTTTTTGTCACTTCAGCAGAACTCCACAAACTCCGCCCAGGCTTAGTCATTAGGTTGTGAGTGTGTGGTATGAATGTGAATGAGGAATGGATATATTTTTATCTTTCCATATGAGTCTCTTGGTGAGGGTTTAGGGGATTTAGATAAATATTTCGATTGGGTTATTATGTTTATGAATTAATTATGAAAATGTATATAAAGGCGTGGATTAATTACTAAATATATGTTTGAATAAATAAAAAGTATATTTTTACTTGAAATAGATTAAGATCTCTGCATTGACTGCTTGGTACATTATACAAATTATTACAGACAAATAAGCTTGTTGTAAACTGTAGTGTTGGTGGTGTTTTTTTCTTACTTCATTATTGAGTTTTGCCCCTGTTCCACACCCTATGTTTACATTCAGGGGCCCTCGTGTTTTTGGGTTGTTATCTTTAACACCATTCTGGATGGAGCATTCTGCACTAGTTGAAGTATCTTGCCGTTTTGGCTGGAAGTGTGAGATTAAATTCATTGCAATAGTTTAGTCTTGATAACACAAGCACATTGAAGATCTGAATTCTCTTATTTGTAGTGAAGAGATTGAATATCCTTTAAAAGATCTGTATCTGAAGAAGCATATGTAATAAAATCTCCAATAAATCCAGGTTATAGTTGGTACTGGTTTAATAGAGACAGCACAGTACTCATTTCATCTGTTCCCAGCAGGTATCTGCCAGTATGAGACATTTACATAAAAACAATTCTAAATGGAATCTACAGAAAGATTCAGGTGCATGTGCACAGAACCAAATAACATAGATTAAAAGGGAAATACAATTGAGCATCTTAAAAGAGCAATGTAAGAAATAGAATACAAAATACAACACATTTTCCCTCTTAAGAAAATCATTGGTATAAAGGCTTGCATTTAGAGACACGACGGACATTCCAATTTTTTCCATCCTGTGTGACCACACTGTTGCGATTCACTTTAACAACTTTGATGGGTTTACCAAACTTTACATTTCCTTTAGCAATGAAACCAGGTTTTCGAATTCTTACCCAATCACCACATTTAAACTCAGGTGTTTTAACCTTCATGCGCTTATCATAATCATCTTTGATCTTGTGTTGCTTAATTCCAACCTTTTGCCCAACTTCATAAATATCAGGTGCAGTTTTATGAGAGTCACAATTCTTTTTGAACCACCAAGGGCATAATTTGGAAATGGGATCTCTACCCCTCAATAAGCGGAAAGGTGAAATTTCGGTAGTTGTATGAGGTGTGATATGATATAACCAAAGTCTCTCCCTCAATTTCTCCCTCCATAAATTTCCAAAGGTCCGGGCCCAAAGAATATCTTGTTTGAGAACCCTGTTGTATCTCTCAACTTGTCCATTCCCTTGAGGTTCATACAAGGCAGTTGTGATATGTTTGACACCACAATCTCTAAAGAACTCCTGAATTTCAGAAGATTTGAATTGTACTCCATTATCTGAAATTATCATTTCAGGAGCACCTTCCCTGGCAAACAACTCTTTTAAAAACAAAATCACATTGTTAGTATTTGGATGAGAAATAAGCTTGACCTCAGGCCACTTTGAATGATAGTCAACAACAACAATGGCAAATCTACACTCTGAGGGCAAAAAATTGAATGGGCCAGATATGTCAACACCCAATTTCTGCCATGGATGTTCAGGCCATTTAACCGGAATCAAAGGAGCTGGACTACATTTGCAAGACTTGTCACTTTCTATGCATTCTGGACATTCCCTTACAAATTTGTCCACAAACCTATCCACACCTGGCCACCAGAAATTGGATCTTATTAACCTTTTCATGGATTGTGGAAAAGTAAATTTTGCCATGTTGTATGTGCCTACGTGTTCCCCATTCTATGTTATACGTGCATGATCGATATGCATATATCCCCCTATGATCGATTAAAGACGCAATTATAGTTGTGTCCAACTCTAGTATGCTAGTTTCCAGTTCTCGTAAAAACAACGAGTATTAGGCCTATGTGAACCTACGTTGCCACATTTTACATTGTGCACGTTAATTCATTGAATTGTTTCCGTTTCTAGGCCTCAAAAGGGCCCGGACTCAGATTCAGCTCCTGTCTCCTGAACCCTCTCCGAGGAGCGATGCAGCCCCCACCTGCATACCTGACCCTTCGCTTACTTTCTGCCTCACAGTGCCCGGCCCGGCCTGGCTCTGCCTCCCAGTCTGCCAAGAGTATGTTATGCTTCTAGTTATCAGTCCAGCCCTCCTTCTCTGCATTCCTAAGCTACTGAATCGCATCAATAGTTTCAGCTATAGTCTAGTCTTTATGTCTCCATGTAAGAGAAATACTGTATTAATATTCATAGAAGATTCATAGCACGCACACTACATGTAGAATTATGCATGCACCAGCCTTAGTGTCTGTTAGCCTTTGCCCTGATAACTTTTGGATTCTATCAGCATGTACTCTAAACATCAGATACTAGATATGTCTGGGTACATGTCGCTCTGACACTCCAGACTTTAGTCTCCTCTTCTAGCGCAGAAGTCATAGCCCCCAGTTCTCCCTGGTAACACGTCATTGCTGTTTGCGCGCACCACTAGGTTAGAGGTCCCAGCTGCTCAGGTAGCCCCCTCCATGTTTCCGCCCCTTTTATGACATATTCTGTTACGTCTACATCACATGTCTATGTATCCGCCCTGTACACGCCTTCTTGTCACATCATTTTGTCCTTATCTTTCGCGACTGTTACGAACCACGCCTACTGCTACGCCTACTGTATTGAATGTAATGTATTTTGTTTAACTATATATATTGTGCACTGTTATTAAAAGTTAGCGCATTATTCCCAGACCCTGCCCCCGGCAGCTGCCATCCTATTCCCGTACAGGCTGTCCTGTTCCTGTCCTTTATGCCTGATTAAAGCCTGTACCTCAAGATACCTCGAATCCTGTCTCTTATTTATTGAGCTATCTGTTTTATTTATTTTATTCAAAAATAGTACCGGTAATTAATTATTTATTTACCACATAATGGCGCCCGAATAGGGACCTGCCCTTTCCCCACGCGCCGGCGAAGCCACGCAGGCCCCCTGACCCTCTACAGCCGTGACGGAACTCTACTGCGCACCGGCAGATATTTCTGCTTCAAGTATCCCTCAGGCCCACGGAGGAGACGGAGATTGCGGTCCAGCATCCAGACGAGGCGGTGAGGAATGCGGCGAGTCCCGACCAGAGCCCAAGCCGAGAGTCCAAGGTCCGAGGTATCCGGAGGCCCACCTGTAACTGAAGCCCGAAGTTCGTAGTCCGTCGTCGTAGCAGTCCACTCCAGTCCGAGGCCTTCCGTTCTTGCTGCCCGGTGAGTACCGTTGCTGGGGTAGTATCTAGACAGGGTCAATTAATTTGTCTCTGGTCCGTGGGTTTGGGTACACAGATCCAACACGAAGTGTTCACCTAGGTGGACGCGGGTCCTGACGTGTCTCTTTATGGGACCGGTAAGTTTCGTACTGTTTTAGCAGTGCATCTAGTAACTCTAGTAAGTTCCGTTCTCGAAAAATTCATGTGTTCTGTTCTCAGTATACCAGGTAATATTCTGTTCAAACTGATATTTATGTTATTTAAAGTGTGTTCAATGTCGTGGTATGAGTGATTTGTTTTTCCAGTCATTATTGTGTTTATCGTGTATTGTATTGTGTTTAGATTCCAGCCTTTAGAATGCCTTTATTCTCCAAGTTACGTCAGTTTAAAACCAGAAAAGGATTGCTCGAGGAAGCAGTCCCTGTCCCGCCTAGGGACAGTCCAGGTTATTTTATGTATCATAAGCATGGCTTAAGTGCCATATTATATCTAGATTTATGGGTGGATTACACCAAGGAATTAGAAGAGAAATATAGATGGCCTGTATCAGGTACATGGGATGCCGAGTGCATCATGCGAGTAGAAGAAGCATTATGGAAAAAGAAATCCAGACAGTCCCAGAAAGATGCCATCGAGTTATGGCGCAAAGAATCTCATAGAAGAACCGAAAAAGAATTCGGAAAAACAGAATTAAGTAAGGAATCCTCAGAGAAAGCCCAAGAAAGGGAACTTCTAGAAGAAGGTGAACGAGTTAAAGCAGAACAGTCAGATAGACAGAGAAATGCCCTTATTAGGGGTATGTATCCTCTTCTTGCCGAGGGCTTGCCAAAAGCAACCCCGGAAGCACCATGCAATTTTCCGCCGCCATTAGTTCCGATTAAGCTACGTCACAAACCGACCGCAGCTGATATTTTTCTCTCGTCCTATTTGGACGACACAGTCCCAGAATATGCAAATCCTGTTCCGCTCGCTCGCGTAAATAATGTAATTCTTGTTCCTCCAGCCACCGGGGCACCCGTTGCAGCATCTGTTACAGCACCCCCGGTCCAGCCTACAGTACATGTACCCGCTACATCAGTCACTCTACCAGCTCGTACAGTACACACCGACGACTCTAGTTTAGGAGCAGCGGGGGGAAGTCCACCTGGAACCCCGCCTCAACACAGACGTATGACGATACTTGAGCTACATGAACGAGCGTTACAGCGTTCGCCAAAAATCCAGACATTTACAGATATCAAGCGAGCACTTACCGAATGTCGTTATGATCCAGTTTCAGGCGATGGTAATATGGTTATATATTCATTGCGTGTAAGACGGGTGACCGACTATTTGGACACCCTGCCCAATATGAAAGAATATCTAGACAGAATATATCGTTTTATCCGTACAGGAGCAGATCCAGAAAGTGTTCGCGATGCCATGATTCAAAGAAAAGTCGAGATTCAGCTCATGCTTCTAAAGTTTTTAATTAATTGTTTAATAAGAGAACAAGATTATCCGGATAAAGATCCAGAGGAAATGAAAGTCCTGACTAGGTGGAGTGACCATATAGCCGAGGGAAGACACAAGACACAGAACTGTATAGAGAGTATGTACAAGAAAATTCGTAGAGAAATAATAAAGTTACACGAGAAACGAGAAGCAGCACAAGTAAACGAGAAAGAAAACGACTCTCCTACGGAAGAGGTAGATGACGAGAATCCCTCCAGAATAGCGTATGTAGGTAGAACTAGACTTCCTGACCGACATTCACGCCTAGATCACAAGAAAGTTTTCCCTCCTCCAGCACCAGAACAAGGTTCTCTTGAGCAAGTATTCCACGCTACCGATCATATTCTGAAATTACGAATAGGTTATAGCGAGCTTAGTACAATGCATGAACAAGAACTAGCCCGATCAGCAGTCCGGTGGACTACTGATTCTACCACTTTTCCAGACGAAATAGTGGCACAAATGTTTCTGAAACTGCCCCCAGCCGAGCAACGACTGGTGGGTATGTATATGATCCAGCACCTCATTACGCTGTATGAGGTTCAGCATTCTGACCCAGGTCCTCTACACGATGTATTGAACGAGTTACTCCAGTACAGATGGAAAGGTCTAGGTACTGATTTAATTAATGTTATTCTAGAACAGCGCCACAAATACCGAACGTTCCTGAATCCGCATTTTGTTCATGTCTCACCTCCAGAAAGTAAATCATTCTGCATAGATAGACAGCATCCGTTACGAGAAGTACACCCAGTTAGGACAGCGGGTGGTGAGCTAGAACGAGTATTTGTTTACACCCCTATCACAAAGATGGAACTCTTAGAGATGAAAAAGTTAATTCCCTGTCACGACAAAGATCCAGCAGGGTTCCACCGTGAATTAAAGGACATGCTCCGTATGGGAGAATACACGTATCCTGATATCATTAAAATGTTAAAGGTCTTGTTGCCTGCGGGCATATATGAAAAACTCAAGGAAAAAGAATGGGAGGTGGGAGAGAAAAAGATAGATTGGACAGCTCTAGAAGCTGAAGATAATATACGAGTACCAGGTACCGGTCTTGGGGATAAAGCTAAAGCTTTGCCCGAACTGTTAATACAAGTCTTGCCAAGATTACTAGCCACGAAAAAGGAAGATTGGGATGCAATCTCAGCATGTAAACAGAAACAAGATGAAGATACTAGTGATTTTTATTCTAGATTCGAGAAATGTTTCATTATTAACAGTGGTCTGAAAACAAGTAGCGAGTCGTACCCTCATCTTTTTGTTACCAAACTAGTCGAGAATTCTTTACCACAAGTTAAAAATCGAGTATTGAAAGTTGAAAGTACCTGGCAAGCTAATACTCCGTCACAAATGTTACAAATGCTCCAGTACCACCAGAACAGAATCAGGGAAGAACAAGAACACGAAAGAAGACGTATGAAAGACACGAAAATGAAAGTATTAGTTGCCCAATCTGTTCCACAAGACAGCCAGAAGAGGGGTCCGAATCAAGCCAGTCATCCTGCAGCTCCCGTTAAAGGGACTTGCAATTATTGTAAACAGCCAGGTCATTTTATAAACGAGTGTGCAGTTCTGAAACACAACATAGCTACTGGTAAGACTAAAGAAAGACCACGACCGCCTAGACAAGAACAAGTTTCACAGACTTCGCCACCACAGAATGCACAACAGACAGTTACAGCACCGCAGCCTATCGCTGCAACACAGCATGTTACACAGCAGATGTACCAGTATGCACAGTCAGAATATCCAGATTATCAGCCGTATTCATGAAACAGCCTAGAGAGGGAGGTAGGCTTGCCTCTCATCGAGATTCCTGTAGATCAAGAGGGTCCCTATGTACATAGTCAAGTATTAGGGAAAGACAGAAAGTTTTTGATTGATACAGGGGCAAGTAGGACTACTATCAGTCATGACGAGGTTCCAGGGGCTCCACTCTCAGGCTCTAGAAATGTTTCCCTTGGATTTTCAGGAAAGCCTATTGTTAATGAAATATCGAAACCAGTTACTCTAGAAGTTGGTCCATTGTCCCGAACTACTGATTTGTTACTCACGAAATCTTGTCCAGAAAATCTGTTAGGCATTAAAACACTGAAAGAACTAGGAGCAGTCATTTGCTGTTCCCCAGAAGGGGTCCGTTTGTTTCTGAGAGATTTCAAAGGTCATTATGTATTACGTGATTTTGATCCAAGATTATTGAATGTACCACAGCATTTATGGGCGCAAGGTCCAACTGATGTAGGTTGTATGCATATCACACCTTATCGTGTGACTCTAAAGCAAGGTATAGTTTTGCCACGAATCAGACAGTACAGATTGCCACTTGAGGCTGTAGCAGCCTTATCCAAAATTATTGACGAGCTTATTGCTCAAGGAGTAGTTGTAGAAACTGACTCCAATGTATGTAATTCTCCTATCATTCCAGTCCTGAAACGTACTGATCCAAATGCACCTCCAGTTTATCGATTAGTGATTGACCTTCGAGAACTTAATAAATGTATCATACCACAGTACCCAGTAGTCCCAGATATTTCCTCACTATTGACAGCCATTGATTCTGAAGCCACGTTCTTTACTGTAATTGATCTCAAGAATGCATTTTTCAGTGTCCCCATTCATCCAGACAGCCAGTATCTTTTCGGTTTTTGTTTAAATGGAAGAAGCTATAAATTTACACGAGCACCTCAAGGTTTCACAGAAAGTCCTAGCATTTACAGTCAAGCACTTAAGAGACAACTAGACAATATTCACATGCCAACTGACACTGCCCTGCTCCAGTGTGTCGATGATCTACTAATTACAGCCCGTTCTGAACGTGACTGCGAGCGTGCGTCACTTACAGTCTTGTATTTTCTGGCCGAGATGGGGCACAAGGTGTCCCCTTCAAAGCTTCAATTCTGTGTCCAGCAAGTGGTCTACTTGGGACACTTACTGTCCAAGAGGGGTAGACAGTTGACACCTGACCGTATCCAGTTAATAGCACATCTTCCACAGCCCAAGACTCAGAAGGAGGTACGAGCTTTTATCGGCCTCACTTCTTACTGTAGACAATGGATTCCTCAGTATGCATTTCTAGCCAAGCCGCTGATACAGTTAACGACACAGGAGGCAGCCGTATCGACTGTCCTCCCTTGGACCCAGGAACATACACTTGTTTTTAATGAGTTCAAGAAAGCCTTATGTCAAGCACCTGTTCTAGCAACACCGAACTATAGTAAGCCTTTCACACTTTTTGTTACAGAACGCGATGGTACTGCGTTATCTGTTCTCACACAAGATCAAGCAGGACAATACAAGCCCTGTGCTTATTTTTCTAGCACATTAGATCCGGTGGCCCAGGCTCTGCCTGCGTGCCTCAAGTCAGTTGCAGCCACAGCTCTAGCTATCAGACAAAGTGATTCCATAGTGTTAGGACACTCCCTGACAGTACAAGTTCCACACTCCGTGGAAGTTCTTTTAAACAGAACACAGACTCAACACTTGACAATTGCACGATTAACAGGTTATGAACTGACATTATTTCAGCCACACATAGAAATCAAACGCTGCAACGTTTTAAATCCAGCTACATTATTACCGTCAGTTACTTCAAATCCTGCCACACATGACTGTGTGGAAATTGTTAACACCATGACAAAGCCAAGACAAGATTTGACAGATATTGCATTACCTGATCCCGACCTGACACTTTATGTGGATGGTTCATGTATGAGAACAAGTACAGGAGAACTAGTAGCCGCGTATGCAGTGACTACTGAAACCGAAGTTATAGAAACACATCGTATTGACACCCTATCTGCTCAAGCAGCAGAGCTAGTTGCTCTGACCCAAGCCTGCATACGTGCCAAGAATCAGAAAGTAAACATATACACAGATTCACGTTATGCATTCGGAGTCGTACACGACTTTGGAGTGCTCTGGCAAGAAAGAGGTTTCATGACTTCTCATGGAACCAAGATTCAGCATGGTCTCCTCATTCAAGCTCTGTTAGATGCAATACATTTACCGACAGCTATTGCTATCATGAAGTGCAAAGCACATACGAAAGTCACTGACATCATTTCCCAGGGTAACGATCTGGCAGATCGAACAGCCAAGCTTACAGCTCAGATTCCAGACATTCCAGTTAACACGACACAGACACTCACTCAAGATCAGACTACTTGTATGACAGTTAAGGACCCTACACAAGATGTACTAGATATCCAGTCACATGCTACCTCTGATGAAATCAAGAAATGGTCCGAACAAGGAGGGGTCCAGACAGATCAGGGATGGTTGACAAAGGGAAAAGCCACATGGTTTCTCCCCGACTCTATGGTTCAAGTCATTATTAATACCACACATAGTCCAGCACATCTAGGAGAGAAAGCTATGTTAGACAGTATTCAGAACCTTTGGTTCAACAAGCACTTACGAGCTGCAGCCAAGCAGAAAGTCCGTACCTGTATGATATGTTGTCAGTTCAATCCAGGTAAAAGTGTCCCGGTGGAACAAGGTGGATTCCAACCTCCTGACCACCCTTTTGAAGTCCTCCAGATGGATTATATTCAGATGGAGCGATGTCGAGGTTTCAAGTATGTCCTCGTAGTTGTATGCGCTTTGTCCAGGTGGACAAAGCATATCCAGTTCCAGATTACACAGCAGCGACCACTGCCAGGCAGTTGGTTCGTGAATTCTTTCCCCGCTATGGACTCCCTAGGGTCGTGTATTCTGATAATGGCCAGCCATTCTCATCTGAGCTTATGAAACATGTTTCCCTTTTGTTAGGGTACCAGTGGAAGTTCCATTGTGTGCGCCATCCAGAAGCAGCCGGTCTCGTAGAGAGACATAACCAGACCCTGAAAATCCGTATAGCCAAAGTATGTGCCGAAAAAGGTGTAGACTGGTTAGTTGCCCTGCCAGTTGCTCTGTTCTATATGAGGATGGTTGCACATTCCAGATCAGGTCTGTCTCCGTATGAGGTCGTATTCGGCCGTCCTCCTAATATGTGGGGTACACCTATGCCTCGAAAGATTACAGACGTTTCCAGTAATATGCTGACAGATTACCTAGCTTCCTTGATGTCTGCCCTACACTCTTGTCGTTCACAGGTTGCCGCTACTTTCCCAGACAACACCGAAGTGAAACCGCACGAAGTCATACCAGGCGACTTCGTCCTCGTGAGAAACTTTGATCGTTCAAGCCCGCTGGAGCCCCGTTGGAAGGAGCCTCGCCTAGTCTTGTTAACCACGAGGACTGCAGTCAAGCTTGAAGGACGCAAGGGATGGGTGCACTCCAGTCATCTCAAGAAATTCCATGGATTCCGACAAAGAACTTTTGTTAAGGACTGCCTTATTCCTACAGACTGCCCCGTTCTTAAGGACTGTCCAGACACAGACTCTAAACTTCCCCTGTTAGAGAAAACTCCGCAGCAGGAGTATAAATTGAAACTCCGGTCTAGTAAAATAAGTCAGCCAGTTTAATTGTCTAAGTCCCTCTCGGGTGAAACGGTTAGACAGGTCCCTGACATGTATGAGATAGACCCCCATAGTGAGAGAGTTAGTCAAAACTCTATAAGATGTATCGTTTTTCTAAGTTTCTTATTGTTTCTAAGTTTAATGGTTACCTGCACAAGTTATGCATTACATTTATGTTTTCCAAGTTCACATGTAAATAAGTTTTATAATGCTACAGTAGAGCACACATTTAGTGATCTGCCTCCTCACGAGCTATCCTATCGTCTTGCTATGCGTAATAACACTTTTATCCATATGTTACACTATTCACACCAGACCAGCAATGCCACTAATTGTTGGGTGTGTGGTCGACTTCCCCCTTTCCAGACACCGAAGGGAGTTCTGCCACTCTTTCCCTATCCATTTTCACACAATGGTTCGTGTGGAGCATGGTCCACGTTAACGTCATCCTCAAATGATATGTCCCTTCTGAATCGAACATGTTTCCCAGACAAGCAAGGTCTTTCCCATAGAACAGGGTTAGATCTAGAAAATGAAGTATATGATTTAGGTAATTCTTCCTCGAATTTCATGGTCCTGAATGTTCAGTCCGATACTACTCCAGATTTGCCCGCTATTTCAGTACTACCAGTTAAAGGCGAATTATGTGTCAGAAAGAATGGTTCCGCACATGTAGGACATAGTGATTGTACTACTACTGTCGAGTATAGTGACAGTGGGAAATCTATTTTCAAAGCCTCACGTCATTCTTATTTTGTTTGTGGTCAGACCGCATATATACGTCTGCCCCTCGATTGGGATGGAACATGTTACATTGCCTTCCTACTGCCACCAGTTTTTTCTAGCCCCATCCGATTATCACAGAAACACGCATCTAGTACACGTTAGACATAGAAGGGAGACTGAGTCCCCAATTGTCGATCAAACTGAAACTGCTCTAGAACAATATCAAGACTTCAATAAAGGTTTCTTTTTCTTCATAGGTCCGGTCCAGAATAGTAAGTTAATACGTAGGTTAACCAGAACCCTTGAAGCAGTAGTGAATGAGACTACTTCTGCTCTAGGTAACTTAACTGAAGAACAATCTGCTATGAGATTTGTCGTGCTCCAAAATCGCCTCGTCCTTGACGTCATACTGGCCGATAGGGGAGGAGCTTGTAGAGTCATCGGATCTAGTTGCTGCATTTTCATTCCTAATAACGCGCCGTCTGTTTATTCAGCTATAACCAGACTTCATAAAATTGCCCACCAGTTACACCAAGATCCAGGCACCTGGACATGGTCCGGTTGGCTCTGGAGTATTATATCTGCCTGGGGATGGAAAGTATTGTCATTCCTAGGTATAGCAGTAATGATCATATTCAGTTGCTGCCTCTGTATACAATGTGGCCCTGCGATTTGCGGCTTGTGTGCTACCTCTTGTATTCCTAGTCCTAAGTCCCGTTCCAAGACAATTCGAGACGAGCAAATGATGCTATATGAACAGATAGATGATATCATGAATATTGATGTTTCCTGATGGAAACGTAGGGCACAAGGAGGGAATGTGGAAAAGTAAATTTTGCCATGTTGTATTTGCCTACGTGTTCCCCATTCTATGTTATACGTGCATGATCGATATGCATATATCCCCCTATGATCGATTAAAGAAGCAATTATAGTTGTGTCCAACTCTAGTATGCTAGTTTCCAGTTCTCGTAAAAACAACGAGTATTAGGCCTATGTGAACCTACGTTGCCACATTTTACATTGTGCACGTTAATTCATTTAATTGTTTCCGTTTCTAGGCCTCAAAAGGGCCCGGACTCAGATTCAGCTCCTGTCTCCTGAACCCTCTCCGAGGAGCGATGCAGCCCCCACCTGCATCCCTGACCCTTCGCTTACTTTCTGCCTCACAGTGCCCGGCCCGGCCTGGCTCTGCCTCCCAGTCTGCCAAGAGTATGTTATGCTTCTAGTTATCAGTCCAGCCCTCCTTCTCTGCATTCCTAAGCTACTGAATCGCATCAATAGTTTCAGCTATAGTCTAGTCTTTATGTCTCCATGTAAGAGAAATACTGTATTAATATTCATAGAAGATTCATAGCACGCACACTACATGTAGAATTATGCATGCACCAGTCTTAGTGTCTGTTAGCCTTTGCCCTGATAACTTTTGGATTCTATCAGCATGTACTCTAAACATCAGATACTAGATATGTCTGGGTACATGTCGCTCTGACACTCCAGACTTTAGTCTCCTCTTCTAGCGCAGAAGTCATAGCCCCCAGTTCTCCCTGGTAACACGTCATTGCTGTTTGCGCGCACCACTAGGTTAGAGGTCCCAGCTGCTCAGGTAGCCCCCTCCATGTTTCCGCCCCTTTTATGACATATTCTGTTACGTCTACATCACATGTCTATGTATCCGCCCTGTACACGCTTTCTTGTCACATCATTTTGTCCTTATCTTTCGCGACTGTTACGAACCACGCCTACTGCTACGCCTACTGTATTGAATGTAATGTATTTTGTTTAACTATATATATTGTGCACTGTTATTAAAAGTTAGCGCATTATTCCCAGACCCTGCCCCCGGCAGCTGCCATCCTATTCCCGTACAGGCTGTCCTGTTCCTGTCCTTTATGCCTGATTAAAGCCTGTACCTCAAGATACCTCGAATCCTGTCTCTTATTTATTGAGCTATCTGTTTTATTTATTTTATTCAAAAATAGTACCGGTAATTAATTATTTATTTACCACATAATGACATGCCCATATGACATTCATGACTGAGTTTTAAAATAAATTCACGAATCTCAAAAGGAGGTATACACTTGTCAGCTCTAAATATCAAATCTCCTTCAGTAACTAATTCATCTTTAATATTTAGAAAAGGTAATAAATCCCCAGACACCTCCCCTTTACAAGGCCAACCCTTGTTGATGAAGTCTCTTACTTGACAAAGTAAGGTGTCCTTACTCATACTGCTCTTCCACACTTCTTCAGAAATAGTCTTAAAATCATCAGATACGGACTCGGTAATGCTGACCACCACTTCATCTTCACAAGGCTCATCAGCATAGTTACATGGTAATCTGGACAAACAGTCTGCAGTGACATTCAACTTGCCTGGAACATATTCAATATCGAAACTATACTCTTGAAGACGTGACATGAGTCTGGCTATGCGAGCAGTAGCTCTCAACCCTCCTCCAGGGGATAAAATATTCACCAAAGGCTTATGGTCCGTTCTCAACATAAACCTTGCACCCCAAATATAATTGCGAAAATGTTCCACAGCCCACACACAACCTAAAAGTTCCTTCTCAATGACAGCATATCCCCTTTCCGTGGTACTGAGAGTGCGAGATGCAAACGCAACATTCCACTCTTCTTTCCCTGAGCGTTGCGATAAAACACAACCCAATCCGTAAAGGCTAGCATCAACTGTTAGAAGGCATAGCTTATTCAAACAAAAAGGTTTGAGGGTAGGAGCATTCACCATATCAACTTTTATAGACTCAAAAGCATTTTGCTGCCTGCCGCCCCACACAAATTCTACGTCTTTTCTAGTAAGTTCTCTTATGGGTTCCATTTTTGAAGCAAAATCTTTGATAAACTTACTGTAGTACTCACAAAGACCAGAGAATGATAACAGTTTCTCCTTACAATCTGGTGCAGGTGCTTTTAAAATCGCATCAACCAATGACTTTTTAGGAGATACCCCATCCTTAGAGATCGTGTGCCCTAAGTATTCTATTGCCTCTTGAAACAATTTACATTTATTGTCTTTGATAGTCAAACCAGAATCACTTAAAATCCTACATACATTTCTTAAATGTTCATTATGAACTTCAATAGTTTTTGAGAAGACAAGAATGTCATCTTGAAAACATTTAACGTAATCCCCCATCTCCTTAAACAAATGAAACATGGATCTTTGCAAAACGGAAGCAGCAGAGGCTAATCCAAAAGGCATACGTTTAAATTGATACAACCCTTGAGGTGTAATAAAGGCTGTCAAATGTCTGGACTCTTTCGTCAATTCTATTTGGTGATATGCCGATCTAAGATCGAGAGTTGAAAAAACTGTGGCACCCTCTAGCATGCTCACCACTTCATTGATATTGGGTAGAGGGTGGCAATCAACCACAATATTAGCATTTAATGCTCTTAAATCTATGCAGAGCCTCAGACTTTTATCAGGTTTGCGAGTAAGAACAACTGGGGAAACCCACTCAGACGACTCAATTTCCTCTATTACCCCGTTGTCCAACATTTCTTTAAGTGCTTTACTAAATTCCTCCCTGACATTGAGTGGTACATTTCTGAGTTTCTGTACTAGAGGTACAGCTCCTTGTTTGAGTTTGATCCCATGACTGAAACCCTTCAATTTTCCTAACTTCTCGGAAAACACTGTAGGGAATTCGTTTGCCAACTTCTCTCTTTTGTCGTCACCCCTTATTGTGACAATAGAACTAGTTTCTGAATACATATTATCACATAACATGACTGGATCCCTAGATCGTGGGTTTAACATTATACCTAACTTCCACTGATCTCTCCACCCAAGTACATCAATACCCTTCTTTGCAACATACAATTTAATAACAGCGGATCTCCCTTTAAAATAAATGTTAGATTGTAAATACCCAATAAAATCAATGGTGGATTTATTAAAACAAAGGGCACTGATATCTGGGGGCGTTAATTCTTTTTCAGATATCCTTGAACCAAATTTCTCGCAAAAATAATCTTTCGTAATTATAGTCCAAGGAGAACCAGAATCTGCCATCAATTCTAGATCTACACCAAGAAAACTCACAAGACATTTTGGTGAGTTGAGTACTTCCCCATCAACTACTCCAATGTTCAACAGAGAAACAAGCATTCCACAATCAATCGTCACTCCATCACTTTTAGAATGCATACACTGAACGCAAGCGACTTCAGAAGAAGGATGAGGTCTCACACATGAAACCTCATTCCTCTTAAAGTGATTAATATTATGATCATTATTCCCTTTTTTCAAATCTCTACATGCTTTGGAGAAATGACCAATTTTGCCACACTTACTACATTCTTTTCCAATGGCAGGACAGAATTTGAAAGAAGCAACATGATTATTGCTTCCACATCTGTAACAAACAATCGGATTTTTCCCAACACTCTTATTGGAATGAAAATTGCTTTTAACATTGCTAATGGCCCCTATATCATCACCCGCCTTATCATTCTTTGAACCTTTAGAATTATCCTCAATAGTTTTCATCCATTTATTGGATTGTTCAAACGCTTTTGCTGTAGAAATGCTTTCTTTCAACGTAGGATTTCCCAAAATCCATAGTTGCTCTTGTGTTTTCTTACACTTAACATTCACTATGATCTGGTCTCTTATCATTTCATCGGTAATTTCTCGAAAATTACATGAAACTCCCAATGACCTCAATGCTGTTAGGAAATCATCAAAACTCTCCGACTCCTTTTGCGCCCTAGTATAGAATTTGTAGCGATTTAGAGCAATACTGGTTGTAGGTTTGAACCTAGTTTCCACCCGTAACATCGCCTCATCAAAATTTCCCAAATCTCCAGGAACAGGAGGTAAAGTTCTAAAAATAGCTTGTCCTTCTGATCCTAGACAATACAGGAAAATATTTTTTTTTCTTTCATTCCCCATCCTTTCTCCATCTATGGCTTTTAAATAGGTTAAAAATTCCTCCTTCCACCTGTTCCAAGGTATGGGAGGATCCCCTTTACTTTGTAGAAATTTAGTAGGTGGATCGAATTGCATAGTTATATATAAATGCTGTGATATACACAACCTTAAAGATATGTATAATGAGTAATGTATGATCAAATCAACATTGAATATGACATCAAAACTTATTTTTAGAATCTAAAGAAAAACGATATAAAAACAGTAAAACACGTTACTTAATTATCACAATTCATCCAGAAATGAATATTATGCAGTATTTGTAGTAATAGATGTGTTGTCCGTAATAGATCGTCAGACACCGAATTTCCCTTTGTGTCAGCGTTGCTATGCCAACTCAAAATGGCTGCTCGTAGCGTGATGACGCGCACGCGCATACGCGATGATGTAGTTGCCGTCGCTTGCGTAGTAAACACAGTTCCTCCGATGACGAAGTAAGATGCAGCAGTCAGTCAGCTTGTACGCGCCGGGAATGAGTTCAGCAGAAATCAGCCAGCTAGTATGCACGCGCTGGTTAAACGAACACACCACGCGAAACGGACATCTCTTTAAATGATGCCAAGTCCCAAAAGTTGAAGAAATTCACCATCTCATCAGGGAAAAAGGTAGAGAACTCCTTTTTTCTGTGCAATTACTCCCAGCCAAGCGTACCTTCAAGCAAGCGTAGTGTAGGCAGTAGTGGTATGTTGAAAGGTGAACCACGACCAAGCACTCGTTTTCACGCTAGAATTCTTGAGTAAAGCGCTTTTCCTTCACTTGACTTGATTTGAGTACTCTCAGGAATCAGGAATCTTGCTTCCAAATCTTCAGAAATTCTTTATGTGGCAGGAGTATTAAATCCAATTATCCAGGTGCAAAATGGTGAAAATAATTAAAATTGAAGTTGTACCACTCCTGTGCTGTGGTTGAGTAGTAAGGTACTGGTCACCCTCGTCGCCAAATTTGTAATAAAATCTCCAATAAATCCAGGTTATAGTTGGTACTGGTTTAATAGAGACAGCACAGTACTCATTTCATCTGTTCCCAGCAGGTATCTGCCAGTATGAGACATTTACATAAAAACAATTCTAAATGGAATCTACAGAAAGATTCAGGTGCATGTGCACAGAACCAAATAACATAGATTAAAAGGGAAATACAATTGAGCATCTTAAAAGAGCAATGTAAGAAATAGAATACAAAATACAACAGCATAATTTAACAACAGAATTCACTTGAACTTCCATTGTAGTGTGTCGATCTATGTGACGACCTAAACTTTAAACCGAGTCCAGTGATTCTGGTTGTTGGCCTAGAGACGATGGCCAGGAAGGATGGCTCCAGACCCTAGTTTATCAGAAAAGCTGCAAGATTTATGCCCTGAAACCATTTAGATTAAGTTGATTTTGGGATATCCATCTTTGTACGTTGACCATGCAGTCATAAAATTAATCGGCCTTTAGTTTGGGAGGACCATGTTCCACTAGGATAATTTGCATATAATCAGCATAGATGTTGGCCATTTTTACAGGGTCATCCCAGAACTTTTTGACTTCCTCCAGTACTTTTTCTAACCTGTTGTTGTTGGCTTTAGGACTCTCGGCACTGTATCACTGCTGTTCAGCGCTAAAGTGCATGTGCTCTGTATGGCAAACCTGGTAAGATTGGTCTACACCCCTCCCCAGACTGTACCCGATGTGGCCACGCCCTGGCCAATATTTATCACATGGTCTGGCTATGACCTGGTCTCATTTCATTCTGGGCGGGTGTGGAATTGGAGCTCACGCAGACTTTGGGGTGGCTGGTCCCTCACAACACCCTATGCCTTCTCCTGGGGGTATTTGATGGCCTGGACAGCTCTAGAGCCGATAAACGCTTCTTGGGCACTGCGGTGGCTGTGGCCAAGCACGATATCACAGCGGCCTGGTCACAGGCTAGGCCCCCCACCGTACATAAGTGGCGATTGGGGGGTAGATTGGTGCACGGCCCAAGAGGAACCCCTCTTTGAGGCCCGGAGATGTCCTGAAAAATTTGAAAGGGTTTGGGGCAAGTGGGTAAATCTACTGTTTTGAATTCTATGCTTGTTCTTCTCCTGTACCTCTGTATTTTTTTCACATGAGGTGGCTTGTTCGAGGGCCTTATATTTAGGCCGGGTCTCCTACCGTCTACTGGTAATGGAATTCAACACAATGTGTATACTCATGCTGTCTTTGTATGTCTTGTTTTTTTAAATGCTAATAAAATTGATTATCAAATAAAAAGATAGGTCTACACCTGTTTGGCATATTTAATTTACCTATCAGTCCCTTGTAAAGTGGTATCTCATGTACCCAGGGCCAGTAAATTAAATGCTACTGGTGGGCTTCCAGCTCTACTTGCGCCACCCACCAAAGAAGCCTTTCAAACCTGTTTCAGGCCTCTGCTATTGCAGGGCCTGCACCGACACTTTACTGACACTGTGACATGGAACATAAAGTGGTGGCCATATCTGTGACTCCCCTTTTACTACATATCAGTCACCCCTAAAGTAGGCCCTAGCTAGCCCTATGGGCAGGGTGCAGTGTTGGTAAAAGCTAGGACATGTGCCTTAACTGTGTGGCATGTCCTGGTAGTGACAAACAGCCTATTTGGTTTCTCACTGCTGTGAGGCTGCCCTCTCATAGGAATGCATTGGGGATTCCCTGATATATGCTTCAGTGGTAATTCTTGACATGAGAGGAGTAGCGTGATCAAGTTTGGTATATTTAGAATAGTGATGATAAATGCTGCGTACTGCTGTTCACAGATTTATTATCACTATTTTAGAAATGTCACTCTTAGGAGTAATAACAGGAACAATAGGCAACCCAAGCTACCCTTGACGGCTTGGGCAAGAAATATTGGCAGATTAAGGCGCCTACAAGGGATTTGTTAAATGCAAATTCTGTATCAATTTTTGACCTCAGTTCAGACAATCATCATTTGCCTGTCATACAGTATTTATATCATAAAAACATTTTACAGTCATTCCAAAATGTATTAATCTTATGTCAATAATGAATGTACATGAAGCAGGGGTGAATATTTTCAAAGAGAGCTTTATATTTTTATTAAACAGATTATTCTTATACATATATAGAGGGTTCAACAAATTGTAGTACACAATGCAACTGGAAGTATCATCCTAGTACAAAACAATGTTCTTCCTAATTACAGTTGTGAACACATTTTCTCTTAGTAGTAGGCATTCCTGTGTGCTATGTGTCTTTGTACCTGCCTGTTGTGTATTGACTGTCTGGCCATGGAGTGACAGGGGATGGGAAGGTGCATTTGCTCTAGAGAATCTGGGTGAGTCAGTGCTAGGCTGAATAGGCCTGATCTGCATTTGGAGTAGTGGGAGGAGTAGCACCTGAACCTGAATAGGGATGTGCCTATCTTCCACAATGATTGCTCTGCCCCCTGTAGTGTGTCTGGGGCCAGAGCCTACATGAACAATAGGGAGTATTGTGCACTTGACAAGTGTCCCCCCAAACTGGTTTGGACTGGCTGGCTCAAAGCCCTGTGCCAGGGGGCAGAACAAAGACTTTGGACAGTGTAAGTACCGGGGCTGTGACCCCATTTTAGGTGGAACTTTTGTGCTTACTTTGGAACTGTTGGGCCCCAGGAGGAACCACCATTAGGGATCCCTACTCATGGCAGTGAAGCTGCTGCCCTGCTTAAGAACTCTGGTGTGCTGGCCTGCAGGTCCCTGCCCTCTAAAGATCCACCAGGGCTTGGTGACTTGCCTGGGCTGATTGGCACAAGAGCCTGGTGAGCGCTGTGGTTCCTTGGGAAAAAGAAGGGCTGCCGGTGTGTGTGTTGGCGCACCTCCCAATCGGCGCGGTGGGCACTTTGCCTGTCTGTGTACCGGCACCGATGGAGACTTCACTCCATGTCGAGAGGAAGTCTGGCGGAGAAAGACTGGCTATGGGTGCAGCTCTCGAGAGGAAGAGGAGAGCCCCGCATGTCGTCCCAGCCTGGTTGTGGGCGGGAAGACATTGCCATTCCTAAACTGAGAGGCGGGACCCAACCGAGATGAGCAATAGCCTCGTGGGCTCCCATCAGCTGCTACTATCTCGATGGACAGGGAGAAGTAGGTGAGAGCCTGCGGCAGGCCTCACCAGCTGGGGAGAAGCCAGAAACTCCACCGCCGTCAGCATTGCTGTGCTGGCAGCGTGTTTGCCAGCAAACTTAAGTCAGGCAGCTGTTGCCTGGTTGAGGGATGTCCACCTTTGAAGAGGAAAGTCACCAGAGACTTCGCTCTGTGTCCTGCCCCTTCAGGTTCCATTGAGGACTGAGCCGCTGCACTGCATGATTGCAGCCCCAAAAGGAGGACAATACTCCAGAAAGCAGAGAGGTGCTGTGTGCTGGCATCCACAAGTGTACAGGAGCGACCGGAGGCAGGTGAGTGTCATCCCACCCCACCTCCTGTTGGAAAGCACACACTGCATGGCGGGTCTGTTAGCCTGAGATTGTGGCCGGGCCCCTCTCCCGTGTTGGCGGTAGCTACGCCCGGGTTGGCGGCTGCTGATCCAGGCACACTATTGGGGGCTCTTGTACTTACTTCTGTGGGCATTGCAGGGCGAGCCCAGAGTAGGGCCCCTGAACCCACGATTGCTGCATTCCCTGTCTTAGGCGGGCACGTGGCCCAGAAGCCTAGGCAGGGTGGAGATAGTGGGAGCCTTTTTCTGTCTTCCATGACTTTTACCCCCATGTGGCTATTTGGGGTAACAAACCTACTGCGGTCCTCTTGTGAGTTATAGGCACTCTGCCCTGATGAGATGTGGTGTAGATATCACCTATGGTGGAGTATGTGACTAAGAGGGGCCATGATGTATGCACCCCTTACAAGTTTTTACTAGGGGGCCCTGATGATTTTATGTATAATGTGCTATGCTGGGTACTGCTACTGATGGTTAATGTGTATGTGCTCATGCTAAGTGTACCCTTTCCAGTAGTTACTGGTTTTCTTCACTAACTGTGAGTTGTGATGCTTTGACAGTGTCCAGATTGGTCCTGTGGTGTATATAATCTCTGTAAAGTCATGCCAAGTGCAAGGTGGCACAGTGTATATATGTGATTATGTTCTAATGTGTTTTATGGATAATACAAAGTCTATTTTTAAATAACCTTGTGTGTAGTTTCTTTTGTGGTGTGCCTAGTGTGTCTCTGCTGTGTGTGTGTGTTGCACACAAGCTTTACACATTGCCTCTGGGATAAGCCTCACTGCTCTGCCATACAACTGCTCATAAGTTTGGTAGGCAACGTAGTTGTGAAATTAATATCTAACCGGCCAGAAAGGTCAAGTCGCCAGTAGTTTTTTTAATCAATTGGACTACCTGAGTTTTCTTAAAATCTCTTGGGTCAATTCCACAGATCAGATAAGAATTGATTAGGAACTCAACACGGGCTGCTGAAGCTAACGGTAGTTTTTGGTTGGAATTTTGCTGTTAGGGCTCCAGCGCTGTACCTGAAGGTTCACAGGTCTCGATCGCAGCTGTGCAGCCTCGCTCCTTTAAAGGAGTGAACTGGGCAAAACTCTATTTTATATCGGGATGCATCGTTAGAGGTGGAATAAATAAATGGGGAAGTGAACAAACCAATAAACACATTTGCTTTGCGAGCCAAAAGACTACTTTTGGGTGCATCGCAAGTGTAACAATGGTTTGTACCACAGTGAAAGTTTAAAGTTGTAAGTATAATTATATGGCGCTTTAAAGGCCTTGATCTTGAAGTCAATGAATGGGCCAGATCAATATTAAGGCGCTGGTGTCAAGAAAACTCTCAGCTTTGTTAGGCGATCATGACATCTGCATTGACAAATAGTGCCCAAAAAAAATGTTGTACCTGTCAGTCAGTGCAAATGTAGGTTCAAGGATGGTGCAAAGTAGCCCGACATTTATGCACTGTCATCATCTACCCCAAGATGGTGCCCGTGTGAGGCAGAAGGAAAGATCCAGGGGCAGACGTCCTTCCACACACCCTGGCATCACCCAGTGGTAATCCACGCGCGAGCTGATGCCAGCGTGTCGCTCTGTTTGCCGAATCCATTTCCCAGAACAGCTCTCTGCCTTACATTATTTACAGGATTTAGTGCACCCTTGCCTGTTTGTCTTTCGGCTGCGCTCGGGATGTGCTTTGAGTTTTAACGTGAATTTAATGTGTGTGAAATTAATTTTTCCAGAATGCCTGCCATGCATCGCGCGCAGGTTTCATCACGCTGGCAGCGGGGGAAGTCGTGGGCGCTGACAGCGCTCTCCGCCCCGGGCTTAGCGCGCGCTGCCACATCCTATAAAAGACAGCGTGATCGGTCACGCATGTGACCGGCAATGACACATTCATAACATCACTGACCACGGCGCATATACTTTCGTGATTATGGCTAAGCTCTAGTTAGAACGTCGCAGAGCGATAATTAGCATATCTAATGAGGACAACAAGATAGCTTGCATCAAAAGAAGCACTGCTATGAATACTCGCTTAGATTTTCTAAATCAGGGTCAGCCGTACTGAGAACTTGATTAAATCCAATTTGTTTATGCATAATTATGAATTCACCAAAGGTGGCTTTTTTTTTAGCCAATTGCATTTCGCCATTCAGTAGTTACAAGTGGATCAGCAAACGTCATTAGCGTAAACTGCGGTTTAATCGAGGGGTACCGTGTAACTGTCGTAATTCTTTGTAGTGTAACTACTCAGAATTGCTGCAAAATGACACGTAAGTATGCTTAATTACACGACAAGCGCAATCCAGCATTTAGCGCTATTTCCTTCAGCCTTGAGGCCATAACGTAGCTAGAGCTTGTGGCGCCCGGAGCTATCCCTCAGCTTGCCACCCCTGGAGGGGGGAGGGGTGCTGGGGAAAAAGTATGGCAAGCACTTGCAAGAGGTCCAAGAGACACGTAGTATCACCGCTAATAGTTACCTCGATCATGCAAGTTACATGCACATACATGACATGGTCCAAGGCTACACAGTTGAATACACCGGTGACTGGCTGTACAAAAGAGAACACAGAGGCTGCATGATCTATCTGGGGACTCAGAAAAACCCCATGTGACATCCATCAGAGAGCTGCATGAACAATTACCTGGTAATCCCCTCAGCACAATACAAACATGCACATACATGACACTGTTCAGGGATCCATCATCTACAGCTGACATTAAATGACCATACATCATCGTCCCCCAATTAAAGCAGTGGGGACCGGCGCAAACATGATGTTCTCTGGGGACCCAAAACCAGCTTAACAGTGTCAAAGCCTGTGATTCTTTATCTTTCAAAAACAGCAAATTAATTATTCACAGGGAATGACTCACTGTGTGCCCTAAAACTAAACGCAGCACAAAGGGGTCAGTCAGTCCACCTTGTCAACACAGACCGTATACAAAGCCCACTCTGGTGGCCCAAATGCAACAACCAGGGGTCACACCCTGTCATTAAGATTAAGCAGCAGCAACGCCAGGGAGTGAGGAAGAGAATGAGGAGGGTTGGTGTGAGGGAGAGAGGCCAGGGAGTGATGAAGAGGATGAGGAGAGTTGGTGTGAGGGAGAGAGACCAGGGAGTGATGAAAAGAATGAGGAGGGCCGGTGAGAGGGAGAGAGGCCAGGGAGTGATGAAGAGAATGAGGAGGGCCAGTGTGAGGTAGAGAGGCCAGGGATTGATGAAAAGAATGAAGAAGGCCGGTGTGAGGGAGAGAGACCTGGGAGTGATGAAAAGAATGAGAAGGGCCGGTGTGAGGGAGAGAGGCCAGGGAGTGGTGAAGGGAATGAGGAGGGTGTGAGGGAAAGAGGCCAGGGAGTGATGAAAAGAATGAGGAGGGCCGATGTGAGGGAGAGAGGCCAGAGAGTGATGAAGAGAATGAGGAGGGCCGGTGTGAGGGAGAGAGGCCAGGGAGTGATGAAGAGAATAAGGAGGGTCAGTGTGAGGGAGAGAGGCCAGGAAGTGATGAAAAGAATGAGGGTGTGAGGGAGAGAGACCAGGGAATGATGAAAAGAATGAGGAGAGCCGGTGTGAGGGATAGAAGCCAGGGAGTGATGAAAAGAATGAGAAGGGTCGGTATGAGGGAGAGAAGCCAGGGAGTGATGAAAAGAATGAGGAGGGTGTGAGGGAGAGAAGCCAGGGAATGATGAAGAGGGCCGTGTGAGGGAGAGAGGCCAGGGAGTGATGAAAAGAATGAAGAAGGCCGGTGTGACAGAGAGAGGCCAGGGAGTGATGAAATTAATGAGGAGGGTCGGTATGAGGGAGAGAAGCCATGGAGTGATAAAGAGAATGAGGAGGGTTGATATGAGGGAGAGAAGCCAGGGGGTGAAGAAGAGAATGAGGAGGGTGTGAGGGGGAGAGGCCAGGGAGTTATAAAGAGAATGAGGAGGGTTGGTATCAGGGAGAGAAGCCAGGGAGTGATGAAGAGAATGAAGAGGGCGTGAGGGAGAGGCCAGGGAGTGTTGACGAGAATGAGGAGGGTGTGAGGGAGAGAGGCCAGGGAGTGATGAAGAGAATGAGGAGGTCCAGTGTGAGGGAGAGATGCCAGGGAGTGATGAAAAGAATGAGGAGGGTGTGAGGAAGAGAGGCCAGGGAGTGAGGAAGAGGATAAAGAGCGGTGGCGGTGAGCATGACATGTTTACAAAAGAAAAAGAATTTAGTACCATGAGGCGACTCAGTTCTTGGTTGTGAGCACTAAAGCTTTTCTAACAAAACACAAGATAGCATAGGACACTGTAAGCATAGCACAGGTTGCAGAAGAAAGGCATCCCAAGAACAGGGGGGTGAGTATAGTAGAGATAAATGTCTGCACCCTGTGCTTCTGCTTGCCCCCCGTGACCCACCGCAGCATGTCTCGGGTTTTCAGAAAAAGGCATTAGTCGCTCAGGAAACCGGAGTGAGGGCTTCATTTTCCTAATGGGCTGAAGGTGCAGCCATTGGTGGGGAGCTAAGAGCTGCCTGTGGGCTGAGCCTGTAACCAATTCCCCCAAGTCTACCCAGGGCATGGGAAGGGAGCCAGGAGTCACTGCCAGACTCCCGAGAGAGACACCAACTGGGAGGCAGCGCCAGGGCAGGGCTGCTGGGCCTGTGAGTGACAGAGTCAAGTCTTGCCATTGGTTCCCTTACTCATGGTGTGCCCACTTCTGACGCCCCACCCAAGGCCAGGCGGCTCCTGGGGTCCGCTTTTGGGGCAGAGCGTTGAAGCTGGTTTGCCGCACTTACTGGCTGAGGCTATACCTCCTGCACTGCACTTGCCCCGTTTATGGGGCAGTGAAGTGCTTTGTCCTAGAAAAACGTAAGTATCCTCGCTCAAGAGGCATTTGAGGGCCTCCTCCTTGTACAACAGCCTTTAGAAGACTTCTTTGGCTAAGGCTCAACTGAATGCACGCTCGCGCAAAGGGTATTGGGGCATCTCTTCCAACGAGAGGTGAGGAGCCTGATAAAGAGAAGGTTTGACGATTTAAGAGACTTAGAGGGCCTCTACCCTAGAGGCTTCGGAGTCAGCCACCCATCTGAAAACGTTTAGCTCTTACCTCACTCCAGGGTCTCTATGGCAGGGGTAGGTTCACTTCTGCTGCAGCAGCCAGCAAATCGCCCAGCACTGCCACTGCCTCTCAGTGCAATTCTGTATGACTCTACCTCTCCTTTCCTAAAGTATTAAATGCCTGCCGATATCGTCGGGAGGGGCACGAGCGCGCTGGGGAGGTGTGAGGAGGGGTATACTCCAACAAGTGCTCCAGCAAGTGAGCAGAGGGGTCCACAAGCCACACCCACACATAGTTAGGCTGCTCAACCAGAGCAGTGGGGTTTAGCTCACCCTACCGCTCTGCTTCCAGACTACCCCCTGTGACCCATGTAACTGCCCTCCCTTCCTCTTTTTCAGGCTCTCTCGCACTGTTTTCAGTGCCGGTATCGGGTGTTGTCAGCATGTAGAGGGGAGAGCGAATGGGAGGAAGGGTTTTCCCTTGCTCACCCTACCTTGTTCTTGGTGTGGCCACTGTCCAGGACGTATTCTCTGGCTGGAGTAGTTCTGAAATGCCACTGATTGGATTTGGGCCCTCACCCTCATCCTTCACCCGAGCACCTTGAGCCCAGAATTGACTCCGCACGAGAGCGCGTAGAGGTCAAGCATGTGACGCGTCACGGCTACGTTCTCATTGCAAGGGCTGGCCAAAATGATGCCCAGGGCCGTCATTGGTAGCACTCCCCCGCAACAAAATTGACGGCCCTGGGATGGACCAACAAGCAAGCCCAAACGCAGGATGTCACGGCGGCAATGGGCAGCACTATAGGCACAGCAGTTACAACAAGCAGGTTAAGTGCGCTTGGCCGCTAGCACTTTCAAACGGGGCCACGCGCGCGGGGCACTGGTGGCCCGTTGCGGCAGCCTTTATCATTTATTTGGGGACACTGACATTACTACAGTAGTGTCAGTGAGGGTACCCAAATAAATTACAAAGCCCGCCGCAACGAACCACCAGTGCCGTGCGGCCACCATCAAAAAAGTGCTGCCTGGGTGGACCGCCCCCAACGCACCTCCCTTGCTACAACGCTGATGGGCTGGATTATGCATTTTTCACTAAGAAAATAGCACTAAACGCGACAGGACATGAACAGCAGGAGCCAGCAGCTGTGCAGTCTCTCTTAGGGGTATATTTACAAGCTCATATCGCCACCACAACGTCACTTTTCTTGACATTGGGGCTTCGCCTTATTTACAAGGCAGCGTTAAGCCACTTAAGGTGGCTTAACCCAGCCTTGTGAATAAGGCACCCTTTCATGCTATACTGAGCGTGAAAGTGGCGGGGGATGTATGACGTTACAACGCAGGCTATTACAACGCCTGCCTTTACAACGCATTTTTTACATCGCAATCCATTACAACGCATAGTGCTTTTGGGTGTTGGATAGTGAATAGTTTAATTTACTATTTCAACTCCAGTCCCCGTGGACACTAGGGAAGGTTATTGGATAGTAAATTAACCTATTCCCTATCCTAGAGCGCCCCCCAGCGCAATGCGTTGTAATAGTTTGCGTTGTAATGACCGCGTTGTAATGGTAGTGCGTTGTAAAAGTTTCGTAGAGGTTGTTTACCGTGGCGGGCAATGGATGTTACTGTGGGCGTTCCACCTCAATACCCATTGATTTTGACACTACCCCATATTTACAAAGGTGGCGTCAATATGGGGCATTACCAAAATTAAGACCAGGGAACACTTGTTCTTACCCTGATGCAACAAAGAGAAATGTGTATTTTCTCCTCATTTTGCTGTTTTCATGTGTGCTGCGTTGGGCAGCACACATAGAAACAGCAAAAAGCCATTAATTGTTTATGTGCAGGAAGGTGTCCCTTTCTCAACATAAACAATCATAAAAAAAAACATTTTGCAACTTCTATGTGTGATGCATTAGGCAGCACAAACAGAAGTTGCAAAACACCATTTCAGATTGTTTCTGGGCAGGAATGAACACCTTCCTGCATATAAACAATCATTTCCTTCAATGCAGGCACCCTTGCACTATGGTGCAAGTTTCACTGCATTGGTGTTAGACAGCTACATTAGCGCCAGCACTAGGGGAAGCGCAAGGGTGCGTCACATTCTTGTGAATATGGCACATCCCTGCGTTTCAGAAGTGGTGGAGTGTGGCGCTAAGCCAAGGAGGCTAACGCAGTGCTCAATCACATCCTTGTAAATATGCCCCTTTGTTTATTCTTCCTGTGCTCCTGCTGTAGGTTTTTTGCCCCAAATGACTCCTAATTATTCAAGCTGGTGTAATTGTGTAAGTTTGGTAATTTGGCATCACAAAAGTAATGCGTAATCACTGAAATTATTTCAATTACTGGGGCGTAATTCAAATTTTGCCCAGGCTCACTTGTGATTTTGAGGTCCACTTATATATATGATGGGGACATGCGGTTTAGGTTTTACTGAACATTAATGACGTTACCGAATGGAAGGTTTCAAAGGGTGAAACCGCATTTGCACCCCTTTTGCTTTCCCTTTGCAAATTCCTTAAGATCATATTTCGATAAATGCATGCTGAAAAACATCACTGGTCAGTATGCAATGTGTACATTACTAGGACTGCACTTGCACCCAATTTTATAGTTAGTGACACATTTCCTTGACAGAAAGACAGGTGCCGAATAAGCACTTGGACACTTTTACTATGACAATCGCAAGTGACCATATGACCTAATGGATATGTTTTAACCCCAGGCGTGCTGAGGACTCTGGCATATATAAGGCTGATTTCCAAACTGGACTTTATAGTACGTTTTGTAGTACCTATGATGTACCACCCATCTACACTAGGTTTTCATTTCATCATTGTCCAATTGCAGACAGGGTGAGCACATAAAAAAGTATAACATATAACCAAAATCTTTCCTGCCTTCAATATGTCGTGGACAGTGTTTGTGGGTTTCTTCCTTGATTTGAAGAGTACTTTTTGAGAAGGAGGAGAAAAGAAAGTATTTATAGGCAAAGGATCAACATCTATGGAATGTCCAGGGAAGCTGTTATTTCCAGACACAGCTTCCCATCTGATGTCACCTAGACATAGTTGTTGAGTGGGAGCAGGAGCTGGATTTAACTACAGCTGCTGCCCCTCAATCCAGCTTATGTAAAAGTAGTAGCTGCACTACCATTTTTGCCACTGGATCTTTCTAGAGGTTTTCCTGTGACACTGTTGGTATCTCTCAGACAAGTCAGTTCGTATTTTTGCATCAGGTTCTGAGATGATTCAACAGAAGTGTAGGCTGGCTTATTGCCATGCCACAGTCTCTGGCAGAAGGCAAACGGTAGCACAGCAATTTTATTCCATCTCCCAAATCTCTCTTGTGCGAGGGGCCATTGACTGCACCTGAATGGCACTACTGCCACCTCCCCACAAAGCACGTTTTCTGCAACAGACATAGCAGCCAGGCAATCAACATGCAGCCTGTCCGTGATGCTAAGGGTTGCTTCACAAATGTGTTTGCTGCCTTTCCTGAGCTCACTCTACCGCTTTATTTTTCATCAGTCAACTCTTGCACTCCATCTGGCTGCTGATGATTTTGGGGACATTTGGCTTCTTGGTAAGTTTTAAATGCCCATAAAGGGCTAGCATTACAGGGTGGCTTTTTAACAATAATACAAAATTAATTCCATATAATCAACGCACCTGACTCTGACACATATTGCATGCAACTAAGCATGCAAAATGCACTTAAATTACAATAGGGCACCCTTTAAATATTTGTTTGGTCCCTACGGGTGATGATGCTTATGCACTATCACCCCATCCACATCCCCTCACTCCCTTTCGTCATCCAACCACACTATCCCATAGGACATACATACACATGCCATTATTGAAAGCACTTTTGAGCTCCTAAAGTCGTAATTCAGATGTCTTGACCACACAAGGGGTGCTGGTGTACTCCCCTGAAGCTGTGTGCAAGATTATTGTAGCTAGCTGTGTTGCACAACATTGCCATACTATGGGGTTAACAGATAGATCTTAACCCTCACATGCAGGGAACTGGATTGTTGCCATGAAGTAGGTCACACTTTGTAGGTATGTGATTGGCTTGTCAACTTTTTTTCCACTTGAGCTGGTAGTTGATTTATTTACTTTGTTGTTAAACAGTCTCTTGACAATGGAGAATTTTGGACATCTAACACATTTTCCATGAATACCATCCTGAGTCAACTCTGATCACTTTGCATAATGTTTATAATGCTAGAGCAGAGTTCTATTAGTAAAAAATATGTCCACATTTCTATATAAACTGTGTTTATCATTGTACCTACCTGCAATGTTTTGGAATTTTGCTATAGTACAACTTTCTTTTAGCTTAAATTATTGTAGTTTTAATCAAATGTAATTATTTTGGCTTTACTTTGTTTTAGCTGTTTCATTGTATGTTGAAAATGTCCCATATGCATTCAGAGCCTCCGCTCCGCGTACTGAGGTTCTCCACTGCACTCAGCACAGTGACCCTGCTCTTGGGGCGGAGAACTTCTCCTACTGCGATTAAGCAGAAAATGACCTATAAGGAGAGGAAGTTGGCCATTTTGAATTCATTCTGCGCAACCCACCCCTGAGAGAAGCATCCTCCATCCAGCTGCACCTTCAGTTCAAAAGTAATCTTATTGAAAAAGCATAGAGTAAAACTACATAGTACAATAAGCAATAGAGATTCGAATAAATAAAAATTAGGCATTGAAGTAGACTTATTTATATAAAAATATCAGGCTGACATGGTTGAGATGGATTGAAAGAACAACGAGAAAATAGTGTAATCAATAAGAAATTACATTTCTTATAAAATATATAATAATGATGATAATTGAAATATACCAATAAATTACTAAGGTGAGGAATGTCACAGAGGTTGGGCAACTTCTTGTTGAATAGAGGTTTGGGAGAAAGAATGCTTAGCGCTGGCATCTTTGAACATTGTAACAGGTGACAATAAATTCAAGCGTTTTACAGCTATATGAGTAGGGTGTACCAAAGCCGTACCTATCTAGTCTATGATTATAACATACTGCATACCACCATGCTTGGAATGATAGTTTAGCAAAATCTTTCTAGTTTTTGGTAATCTGCTGAAAAACAACTGCTACAATTTTTATATTATAATTGCAATTATCCCAAGCAGGTGATAGACTTCCCACAAATAAGTGATCAATAGAGAAATGGATCTTGGAGCCAAAGATTGAGTTATTTTGAGCCCAAACACTTTTCCATAAAGTGTGCACACGCGGGCATGTAAAGAGTAAGTGTTTAAGATCAGCAGAAGTGTAAGAACATGTCCAACAGGTATCAGGAATATCAGTGTGTCTTTTATTTAAGATAATCAGATATAATGAAAGTCTATTATAAATGCAAAATAGTGCTGGCATAGTGTTTGCCGCTCTGGAGGATTTTCTGATTTTAGTCCATATTTTGTTCCACAAAAGAATCGCCCATTCTACCTCAAGATCCTGTTCCCGGGATAGTTCTATCTTAGTTTCCCTCTATCATTATGTGAGGTACGTAGATGAGTGTAAATAGTAGAAGCTCTAGGGCACGTGTGAAGGAGAGTATGTAAACCATTGACATGGCGAGGAGTGTGCTGGCTATGGGAAAAAACATGTGCATACGCAGTGGAGAGGGGCTGCTTTAGAAGAAATACTTGGACTGAAAAGAGCGAGGTAAGTCAAACAGCTGACTGGCCTGTGAGAAGGATATGACTTCATCTTGAAGAAAAAGTTGGTGTATCCGAAGCATCCGTGTCTCCAGGATTTCCAATAAAAGGGTTTACCACGTGTCAGACCTGGCACCATTGGCGTGGGTCTCCCTTCCATTTTTTGCCTCATGTGTTTTTGCTGGTGTTAGGTGCTTTGGGCACTGTGCCACTGCTGTCCAGTGCCACAGAGCGAGTGTTCCCTACTGTGAATTGATGTATTGATTAGTAGTTCCATGACTGGATGTTTGGTTTACTTGTCAAACCCTAGTACAGTGCACTGAGTGTGCCCAGGGTGTGTAAACACAAATGCCTCTAGTGGGCTCGCAGCACTGATTGTGCCACCCACAGAAGCGGCCTTGTAAAATGTGTCTAAGGTCTGCCATTGCAGAGCCTGCGTGCAGTCTGGTATTGTCATGCTGACTGGGCAAGTGCACCCACTTGCCAGTCCCTAAACCTTCCCTTTTCTTCATATTATTCACCCCTATGGTAGGCTCAAGGGCAGGGTGCATTGTAATTATAAGGTAGGTCAAGCCCTGATGTGTGCGGCATGTCCTAATAGTGAATGACAGCCATTTTCGTTTTTCACTATTGCAGGGCTACCTGTTCTCCATAGGCCAGAATGGGCTGCTGGATTGTTACATGTTTATAATCCTAGCAGACTCAGAGAACCTGGTAGAAACTCGAGTTTAGTATGCCTGGACTCAGAATAATAAAATACATCTTTTAGTGAAGTTTATTTTAATATTCTGTGTTTGCAAATACCACTTTTAGAAAGTAGGTTTTTACTTGCCTAACCCTTTGAGCCTGCCTCTGCGAGGTTGTGTATTCCTTTGTTTGGTTTTGTGAGTGACAGGGCTGGGGGATTCCAATAGACAGGCGAATAGGGAGATCTTCATCTAGATGGGAGGGAGGAGTTGCACCTGGGACCTGAATAGGACTGGGCCTTCCCTCTACAATGCTGGCTCCACCTCCTGTGGTGCGTCTGATGTCTCTACCCTGCACAATGAAAGAAGAGAAGGAAGACTGTCAACAAAGTGCTCCAGGACTGTACTTGCCTTCCACAATGCTGGTTCCACCTCCTGTGGGGCGTCTGATGTGCCCGCCCTGCGCTGTGAAAGGAAAGGAGAAGTCTGGTAAATAGAGTACTTCAGAACTGGCTTGAACTAGGCACAGGCCCCTCTCCCCTCTCCCCTCAGAGAACAAAGGATTTTGAGGTATAAGTATTGGGACCCTGATCCCATGAAATTAGATCACTTCTGGACTTACAATACGAAACCTCTGCTGAGGAGAAGGAACCTGAAGAAACTGAGGAGAGACTATTCCCAAGCTGTAGTGCTGTTTAGGGGATTGGCCTGCAGTGGTTGCCTGACTGCCAAAGAGAGGAGAAAGAACTTGGTGGACTTTTCTTTCAACTTGTGCAAAGATCTCCAAGGGCTTGGAAGAGAGCTTGCCCCTGACCGAAGTCCCAGGATCAGTGGACTTCACCAGCCTTTGTGAATTGCTGCTGGAAACAAGTGGCTACAGAGGCAGGGAGCTGTTACTGACTCTCATGACCGGCCCGGTGTCCTGTAGGCACCGCATCAAGCAATGTCCGCCTCGAACAACGCAAGCTCTGCGCTCACTGACTCCGTCCTGACGCCGTCACCGAGCCGTAGCCTGCACCGTGACTGGTAGACACCGCGACGTGCAAAACTTTGCTACACCGAATCGTACTGGTCTGACTGACACGGTCCCTGCTGCTGACTTCGAGTCCTGTGACCGCACCGGAGTTGGGCACCGCTTCGCGACGCACCACCTGACTCGCACCACTGTCCGGACTGATCGACGCCAGCTCCTTAACTGCGGCTCATTCGCCGCACCGCAAGCTGCAAGCACCACATCGAAGCACCAACTTGGATCCACCGACTCTGTCAACGGGCCGCTGCCTGCACTGCATCGAGGGACAACGCGTCCTGCAACGCTTCTTTTCTGCACCGCGACGATCCCCGGAACAGGCTCGCACATCCGTGCCGGCCGACCCAAGTAAAATGTACTGTGACTGAGTCTGTCGACATTTGAGTGGGCCCGTACCGACGCGGTCTGCTGGATTTGCTAGACTCTGTTATTTTCAACAACACTGTAGCCCGTCCGGGCTACCGACTCGCACAGAACCATGATTTAAGCCTTTTTAACAAGAATTCTTGAAAGCTAATAGTACTGTGGATTCTTTTTGTCGTTTATTGGTCTTGTGATAACTCTATATAAAATATACCTATTTTTGATATAAAACCTTGTGTGGTGTCCATTTGTAGTGTTGTCACTTGGTTACTGTATGTGGTCACAAATGCTTAACTTACAAAGCCTCTGAAATAAGCCTTACTGCTCGTGCCAAGCTACCAAGGGGGTGATCAGGGGTTATTTTAGGAGTGTAATCCCCATTACTCTGACTAGAGGAGAGGGTCTCTATTTGTCACAAGTACCTAACTGTGCCAACTAGAGACCCCCAATTCTAACACAACGGATTAATACAGACGTGTGCCATATTGTGGAATTGAAAAAAGATTTTGAATCTGTAGGGGATATTGTTGGGTCAGATTCTAAAATTTTAGAGGTATGTTTGAGGATAGGAGAAGATATGGATTCTGGGTTGTGGGAAAAAGAAAGATATTCTTGAAATGAAAAAGGAGATAGGTATGAACGTTCAAGGTCCACCCACAAAGGACATTCCAAAGGGGATTCAGAAAGCCATCTCGAGGATTGGCGGAGTAAAAAAAGATTTTTGGTAGGTAGGATGCTTTTGCCTTAATTATCACAGTAATGACATGTGCGACCTTTTATTATTCCACAAGAATGATGATACTACAGAGTTTTTCTTTTACGGTATATATTAGAAATAGTATATAATATTATGGGAGTTAGCATCATTTTAATGGTGTCTAAGTGACCCCACCATGAGAGAAATAAGGGGTGCCATTTCCTGAGCAATATGGAGATTTTCTGTATACATTTCTCCATACACAGAGAGAGTGTTGTTGGAATTGAAGGGGTGAAATATAGTCCTAAGTATTTTATGTGCTGAGAATTCCAAGTAAAGTTTGAAGTGGTGAAGTCATCTTTGAAAGTATACTTGGTCAGAGGTCATATTTCATATTTAAAAAAAAAGGTAGGGATAGAGGATTGCGATAAATAATAGTAGGTCAACTGCGTGAACTGCTAATTTAGTTTGTTTGTTATAAAAGTCGAATCCATGTATGCCATTATTTTGACAAATTCTAGACAAAAAAGGCTACAGAGCTAGGTTAAAAAGGAACGTGGCAAAGTACATCTTTGGTGAACACCTCTTCCCAAACCAGAGTACAGGGATGTGTTTGCGTTTACCCATACGGCTGCCCATGGATTGGAATATAAATCCAAGATCAAGAATATAATGTTTGGGGCAAAACCAAACCATTTAAGTGTTTGAAAGAGATATGACCAGTAAACTCTGTTAAACGCTTTCTCCGTGTCCAGAGCCACAGCTGCTAGTGAAAGAGATAAGTGAGAGGAATTTGATAGAATATCGAAAAACAGGTGGGTATCATCTGCGATAAGGCGACCATTAACAAATTCGGACTCTTCCGTGCCTAGTAATTGAGGAAGGTAAGGTTCCAGACGCATGACCAATGCCTTAGAAAAGATTTTGTAATCAATATTAACCAATGAGATAGGCCTTTAATTTTTACCATCCGGCTACTCCTTGCATAAATCTTGCCCGCAGCATGGTTGAGGGACTTGAGGAGAAGGCATCCCCCCTTTTCTGAGAGTTAGTGAAGGGTTCATAGCCAAGTACCATCATTTTATGAAGGTCCCAGATACCCAGCTAAGAGATGCAGCGCAAACCCAAATATGGAGAGACATCGCCATATGCTGCAGTGCAGTGGCTGCCCACAATCAGTGCAGGAAGCTGCGACCTAAGTTCTGGGGATACCTGCATCACAGGGCCAACATTAAGGGCTGGGACATTACAGGTTTGCTATCGCAGCTACATACATAATACCCCTTCATGACACCACTGCACTGAAGGGTCCAAAAACCTGCCTGGCTGACCATCCATGCTCATGTGGAAGAGTTTGAGCAGCATACAGAAGTTAAGTACATTTACATTATTATTTGTTATATCGTTCTATGTGCCATTGGAGTGATATGTCCTGTCACGTGTAAAATGCACACTTTATTTCAAACCAACATTTTCAAAATACCATGTTTTAAGTTTTGTGTAAAGTATGTGTGGTTTAGGGTTGTTAACATGCATGTTGTGTATATGTTCTTTGTCTTCACTACGAAATGGGAGGCCTGCCATTTTTGCTAGATCCATGCATGATGTGCTGGCCCAGTCCAGGTTTGTCCATCAGTTCTGGGCCTTGTAGCCTTGTTTATTACTAGGACTACAATTCCCAGGGTTCAACCACAAAATAGGGACTGGCGCATGGACCTTGCTACCGTGGCAGCTATTGTTTATTTAATGCCATTGTGTACCGGGTGATATTTAGTAACTTTCCTTTAACCCCTTGCATGCCTTGGACGCGCGGGAGCCGTCCGACTCAAAAGTGCTCATGTGAATTGGACGGCTCCAGCGCATCTGACGACATGGCACAGGAAATCCCTCTGGTGCCTGCACCAGAGGGATTTCCTTTCAGTCAAAACACCCTCGGGAGCTGGGGAACAGCTTACCCAACTACCAGAGGTGTTCTGATACTTTCTCCGAAATGACGATCCGCGCGCACTTCATACTGACATCATTTCGGAGAAACCGAAACTGAAACACAGTTTCAGTTTCACTGCCTCGGTGCTTAGGGAGCTATCTCAGCTCTCTGAGCACTGAGGCAGACGGGAAATGTATCATTGTAAAGGGGAGAACCTCCCCTTTCCAATGGTCCCCTCCCTAGTGCATCCCTACTTGGGGATTACCTAGGGCAAACCCCAAGCAGGGATCTACCCACTAGGCACCAAGGAAGGGGAGTGGCCCCTTGGGCAAGGCCTTATGCTCCCCTCATATTTTTGGTCCAGATCAAACACAGGGAGGTGTGGCTTGCATGGATCCTCCAACGTTTTCCTACCCAGAATCCCCTGAAAACCTCAAATTTAACTAAAAAAAAAGAAAACATTTCTCACATTTCTGAAATGTCCTATCAAACAGCATTCCCCTTGGTCTCCCGATAAAAATGATACCTTACTTATGTGGGTGTATAATGCAGAATCGCCTAAAAACATATTTAATAAAGAAATATAGCGCTTAGAGTTTGCTGTGCTCTCACCTCAATCTCTATGGTTTTGGCCCTTCCCAGTCGCAGGCCCTTGGCCCAGCCACACAAATGAGGTATTGTTTAACTCAGGAGACTGAGGTGAACTCTGAGTGGTAGCACATTTGTGCCGGCATGCTGACCACAGACAAGAATGTGAGGAAAATATAATTTTTTCAGCTAAATTTGAGGTTTTCAGGAGATTCTGTGAAGGAAAACATTGGGGGGTTCCATGCAAGGCATACCTCCCTGGACTTCCCCAGGTATCTAGTTTTCAGAAATGAGTGGGCTTGGTAGGTTTCCCTAGATGGCCGCCGAGCTCGGGCCAAAACCCCAGGTGACCCACCTAGCAAAACCAGGTCGTTTTGTAATTGTTAACTTTGATGTGTTCAAATTACGTTTTGGGCCCTTCCCTGTTGTGTGTTCTTGGCCCACCCACACAAGTTATTATTTTTATCAGGAAACTTTGAGGAATGCGGGTGGTGGAAGTTTGTGGATCCACGCAGATACCAGACCTTTCCATCACAGACAGTTGACAAAAATGTGTTTTGTTTACCAAGTTTGAGGTTTGCAAGGGATTCTGGAAAACCGAACCTGGTGAGAGTGACACAAGCCACCCCATCCTGGATTTCCATGGATGCCAAGTTAAAAAAATTTATAGGTTTGCTAGGTTTCTCTAGGTGCCGGCTGAGCTAATATTCGAAATCCACAGCTGGGCCCATTTTAAAAAAAGGCTCAGTTTTCACTGTAATAATATGATGTATCCATATTGCATTTTGGGCCATTTCCTGTCATGGGCACTAGGCTTACTCACACAAGAGAAGGACCATTTTTAGCGAGAGACTTGTGGGGTGGGTGGAAGTTTGGGGATCCACGCAGATTCCAGAACTTTCCATCACAGAAATGTAAGGTAAATGTGTTGTTTTTGACAAAATTTGAGGTTTGCAAGTGAAACTGTTTTGTAGTCCTTATTTTGCCCATACAGGATCTGTGCATTGGGATAACATAAACTGTAGGATTGGTGGCACACTAACTCTGAGAACCCCCACCGAGTATGTTTGTTTTAGCTAGCTCACAGTGCCACTATGATCTCTTCGTATCGGGGAATGAATAGTTTCGGGCAACCTTAGAACATGACAACCCTGATCTCTTGGAATTGTGGAAACAATGTACTACTCTTCGGTCAGTCACTCGTACTCACTTATTCGGTCTCAGAGAGTTACACAGAAGAAACAGTCAGGTGTGTTACAATAAGAATGTATTGCAGAGTTGTTCTTCTAGTGTAAAATAGATGTGCTGCAACAACCGTTAGACAGTAGCAGATATATATGATCAGCAGTACAGTATAAAAGTATAGTACAGTTCTACCATCTTGCAATGATCATGAATACATACATGAATATAAAATGCATGATAAAAAGAAAGCGTGTACTCCTACGATGCCTATCTAGATGTACCTAAGTGTACCTAGCATGTGAGTAGGTGTGAAGCGAGAATGCCTCTAGGATTTAGTCTAACCCCATTACCTGAAGTGAGAAAGTGTGGGACCCCGGTCTGGTCTCAAATTGGACCCTCCATGAGGGATATGTGACCACTGAAATAAAGTGTTATCCCGGTGCACTCCAAATTTCAACTGTATTATATGTAAACAGTACAAATTTTCTGAGTAGCGCTCTAGACGTCGCACGTGGTCAGTACGTGCCTTTCCATAAGATCAAAAGTGTTGAGGGTAGAATACTCTATCCTCCAGACTGAGCGCAGAATAAACTGTGAAACACCAGTTTCTTCTCAAAGTTCATCAATATTTATATTTCTTCTGTATCATACGTGAAGTGTTACATTTGACACAACAAAATACGAAGCACTATTATTGCATACATAATGAGTTCTTATGTAGCCACATTGTAGATAAATGTATCAATTTCATTGCACCCAATGCATTTCGGGTCATTTGAATTTGACCCTTCGTCAGGGGTCTGAAACAAGGACAAACAGGACCAAATTAGTCACTCAATGATATAGATACAGGAATAAATCATAATCAGACGTGCTGAAATGTGCGAACTTAACGTAACAAGTGCTTTTCAACGCTAACCGAAAGCGTGCCATTTAAACATGCCTTGAGATTATCAACCGTGGACAGAAAATGGAGCTTATAAAATAAAGAATGGAAATGAGGTTGGAGAGGGCTGAAAAAATTATATATTCTCCCCTAGGGCACTCCATAACGAATGCTGGCGGACCATCTTGTTCAGCTAATAGGATGTCATAACCAGAAGGCAGGTTCTGCCAAAAGAGATCTTTGACTTTCCTGGGCTTTCCCCCCTCGATTTGGAATGTTATTTCATATAACTTATGTGGGACTCTTACCCTCGAATCTGGTGTTTCCACAGGGATGTAATCATTCAAGTGCGCTGTCACCAGAAATTCCATCACGTTAGCTATTGTTACTTCTGCCGCACTGTCTAGCATCATCTGAGCCCATTACCCGTTCAGAAGGTGTGTCCTCAGAATTCTGGGCAGGTCTGATCTTCAGGCCTGCAACTTTCTTCTTTTTAAACTGAGGTTTTGATGTTGGCTTTTCTTCTTTTTTGGAAGTATAGTCTTGAGCGCGCTGCTTGTCTCTGGACTTTGTACACTCTTCTTTGTGTTCTGACTGTTCCTCTCTCTCCTCTGAGTTTTTCGTCGAACCCTGAAAGGAACGAGAGTATCCTGATACCTGTCAGGTTTCCTAATATTATCCCTATTCCTAAGGTTGTACCTCTTTTCAGAGTGCTCCTGTGGAGGAGATCTACCTCGGGATTGAGATCTGTTTTCTTTAAAGTTTGGTTGTTTTTTATTACCCCACTTCTTTTTAGAAGAAGTAGGTGTCTGCTTATTAGTGTACTTTTCAGGACGGCCCATCAGCTGAGGTGTTAAGGCTTTCCTGCCCAAACTGTTTAAGCCTAATTCTGCATACGCAGTTTCAATTATTTTGGGCTGTTCGTGTTGTTGCACTAAAGGACTGAACTCCCTTAGGCATTGGCGGATTGCCACTGAAGCTGCTTCCCCTTTAATATTGGCGAGTATTATGGCTGATACCTGGTAATAATTACTTGGTAACTTCATCCCTAAGTATGGGGCAGGCTCTGCTGCGAACTCGTTCTGTATTTGTCTTAATACATCCGGTATGACAGCTAATGAAGGAATACCATGAGTCCTTGTTTAAATGGCAGCAAAGACTGTACCCCAAGTGGTACAATCCTCTATTTGTGGTGTTATCCCCATTGGCAAGCAGATCGTTAGCATTTTGTGTTTTTCAAATGGGTTAGTATTCGGGAATAGTGCCTATAACTGTGTTATTTTCTGAGCTAGCCAGAATGGCATTTGTTCACGTTTCATGGGCATTTTGCCCATTACTGCATGTACCGTTTGTGGAATCATTTTAGTTTTCCTTCTGTGCCCAGGACTAAGACCAGGTAAAGGTTCAATCCTAAAAGGCTCGTTACTATGTAGTGTTGGGGAGCTAATGTAGGTAAAGGTGTATGATATTACCCTGGCCTATATTAGGGTACATATATGGAACATAACAAAACTAGGTACCAGAACCTGGGGAGAGTCACACGAGTCACATCATCCTGGATTATACTGTGTGTCTAGTTTTCAAAAATGTATAGGTTTGATAGGTTTCCCTAGGTGCCCGCTGTGATAGGGTCAAAATCCACAGATAGGCACATTGCAAAAAAAGGGTCTGTTTTCACTGGGAAAATGTGATGTATCCATGTTGCGTTTTGAGCCGTTTCCTGTCACAGGCACTAGGCCTACCCACACAAGTAAGGTACCATTTTTATCGGGAGACTTTGAGGAATGCGAGGTGGGTAGAAGTTTGTGGATCCACACAGATTCCAGAGCTTTCCATCACAGGAATATGGGGAAAATATGTGGGTTTCTTTTGCACAGTTTGAAGTTTGCAAGGGATTCTGGTGTAACAGAACCTAGTGAGAGTCACCCAAGTCAACCCATCGTGGATTCCCCTCATTGTCCTGTTTTCAAAAATGCATTGGTTTGCTAGGTTTCCCTGGGTGCAGACTAAGCTAGAGTTCAAAATGTACAGTTAGGCACATTGCAAAAAAATTTAACTTTTCAGTGGAAAAATGTGATGTGTCCACATTGCGTTTGGGCCGTTTCCTGTCGCAGGCACTAGGCCTACCCACACAAGTGAGGTACCATTTTTATCAGGAGGCGTTGGGGAATAAGGAGTGGGCAGAAGTTTGTGGATGCACACAGATTCCAGAACTTTACATCACAGAAATATGAGGAAAATATGTTTTTTTTTTTACAACGTTTGAGGTTTGAAAAGGAATCTGGGTAACAGAACCTGGTGAGAGTCAGAGAAGTCACCCCATCATGGATTCCCCTGGTTGTCTTGTTTAAAAAAAATGCATTGGTTTGCTAGGTTTCCCTGGGTGCCGACTAAGCTAGTGTTCAAAATCTACAGTTAGGCACGTTGCAAAAAAGGGTCACTTTTCAGTGGAAAAATGTGATGTGTCCACATTGCGTTTTGGGCGTTTCCTGTCGCAGGCACTAGGCCTACCCACACAAGTGAGGTACCATTTTTATCAGGAGACTTTGGGGGATAATGGTAGGTGGATGTTTGTAGATCAACGAAGATGCCAGAACTTTCCATCTCAGAAATGTGAGGAGAATGTGTTATTTTTCTTTTACAAAGTTTGACGTTTGCAAGGGATCCTTGGTAGCAGAACCTGGTGAGAGTGACAAAAGTCACCCCATCCTGAATTCCCCTGGATGTTTAGTTTTAAAAAATTTAGAGGTATGCTATTGTCCAAAATCCAGAGCTAGGCACATTGCAAAAAAGGGTCGGTTTTCACTTGAAAAATTTGATATGTTCATGTTGCGTTTTGGGCCGTTTCCTGCCGCATTAACTATTGACTTTCTACAAATTTCTGTATTCCAAATGTGAGACAATATGTCCAAAAGAATGAAACTTGAAAAATGTCCTATAATGCATATGCTAGTATGGGTACCCAGTGGTGCAAATAACTACTGCTTCTAAACTCTATATTTTGTTCCTATTTCGTAAATACATAGGTGTCCTTGATGTCTATTTTTTACTCTTTATATTTTACCAAATGAATTGCTCTATACCCAGTACACAATGAAAACCCTTTGCAAGACACAGCTCAGTTATTGTCTCTGGGTACCTTGGATTCTTGGTGAACCTACAAGTCATATAAATTATCACAACCAGAAGGATTTAGCAGATGTAACGGTGTATTGCTTTAAAAAATCTGCCATAGTTAGACGAGGTTACAGGCCAAAATGTTGACACAAACACGTTTTTTTCAACTCAATTTCAATATTGTTTTTATTTCAACTGTTAGCTTCTATACGAAAACCTTGAAGGATCTAAACAAATGACACCTTGCGAAATTCAGAATTTTGTCTACGTTCCTGAAATTTATAGCTTTCTGGAATCCATTATTGCGTTCATACCCATTTCTACCACTAACTGGAAGTAGGTTGAAAGCACAAACAAATAGTAATAAATAGGCTATGTCCCAGTAAACTGACAAAACTGTGTAGAAAATTTTGGTTTTCTGACAAATGTCTCCTGTTCCTGAAAGCTGGAAAGATGGAGATTTCAGCACCATAAACTCTGTGTTGATACCATTTGCTGGGGGAAAAAAGATTGCTTTCTTCTGCAGCACTTTTTCCTCATCCCATATTTTCCCCCAAAATACAAAATGTTTTTATATGTTGGCTAATTTCTGGGTCCCCTCCAGGGGAATCCACAAACCCTGGCTACCTTTAAAACCCTCAGGATGTTGGAAGAAAAGGACGCAAATTTTACATGGATACCTTATGTGGACAAAAGGTCACAGGGGCCTAAGCGCAAACTAACTCAAGTACCCTAAAAAAGGCTCAGCACGGGGCGAGGGGAGGCCTAGCAGCGAAAGGGTTAATATCAACACATTACATACGGTTTTCATGTTGTACACGCTGTCACATATTTATTTTTAAAAAAGTTTTATATAGCGCTAGCTAGACCCGGAGGTATCAGGGTGCTTTACATGAGCATCAGATCATAGTAACAGGTTACATCGTTACAAAGGTTACACAGTTCTTAGAGCATGGCAACATAGTTACTTGTAAGGTAGGGATAAACAATAAGCACAAATACGAAAGGGGAACAGCAGGCAAGGTGAGAGATTCAGGGGAGGGGGGTTGGAGCGGGGGAAGTAGACAGATAATGAAGGCGGGAAAGAGGAGGGGAGGGTGAGAGACACAGCATGGGAAGAGGAGGGGAAGGGTGACGGGGACACAAACCGGTAGACGAGTCAAGGCAACGTCCAAAGTCCAGTAAGTTGTGATCCCAGGGGAAGTGGTATCACTTCCCTATCTTTGTTGCAAGAGGCTCCCTTTACGCAGTGGACTCTCTCAGAGGGGTCTCTGAGACTCCAAGGCCTACACACTGGATCCTGCCCCAAAAAGGGGAGAGGGAGTGCTTTGGCAAGGGGTGCCATACCATACCTCAAGTGTGAGTGGCTCCCTTGGCGCAGTGGACTCACTCAGCGGGTTCACTGAGACTCCAGAGTATAAATATTGGATCTTTCCCCAACAAAGGGAGGAGGAGTGCTTAGTCAAAGGGCACAAAGGACAGGGGGTAGGCAGAGTAGCAGGCAAGGCGGGAGATTCAGGGGAGAGGGGATAGGAGCTAGGGAAGAGACAATAAGGAGAGGCGAAAAGAAGTCTGCCTAAAGACTGACTGGGTGGGTGAAGACCAAGGAGGGAATCCACGGCCCATCTCCCCTATAGCTAAACCAAGTGGCTCCATCGGGCATCAGACAAAATAGTTTAGTCTCAATACATTGAGAGAAGAGGGAAGGAGAGACATAAATAGAGGGAGGATGCGGTAGGAGACGACAGGAGAGACGAAAGGAAGTGCAACAATGTGGTTCAACAATATACCAGAAAAAGATCAACAAGTAAACATTATATCAAACAATCAGCAATACATTAGGGGAGGAGATAAAGGAGAGAGAGAGTAGTGGGGGGTAGGGGAGGAGGGAAAGTGAGGATAAGGGAAGAGACAACCGTAGAGACGAAAGGAAGTCTGTCTAAAGACCGACTGGGTAGGTGACGACCAAGGAGGGAATCCATCTACCCTATAGCTAAACCAGGTAGCTCCATCGGGCATCAGACAAAATAGTTCAGTCTCAAGTGGCGAGGGAAGAGGTTCACAGAAAAACAGGATGGGGACAAAGGGCAAGGGCATGTGATGGCAGAGGACAGAAACTGGAGAGAGTAGGAGCGGAGGGGGGGAGGGTTGGGGGAAGGGAGAGGGGGAAGGTAAGGTCAGGAGAGACGCGGGAGCATTAGTCCGAAGTCCGACTGGGTAGGTGATAGTCAAAGGAGGGAGCCCAGAGTCAATCTCCCCCATAGCAAGCGAAGTAGCTCCACCGGGCATCATACAAAAGTATGCAGGTGGCCCCACCATTCGTATGCCCCAGGTCCAGCAGTAGAGCTCCAGTCTGCACATATACACCACTCGCGGTCAGCACAATACCAGGGCATCAATATTGCATAGGGGGAAGGGTGCAAGTCACGCAGTACATCGCGCCGACCTCCGTGCTCTTACAATGATGCCAGTGTCCCATCAAGAACTCCACTTCCAGTTGGCATGTATATATCTGACAAGATTCAAGTACAAAGTTTAGTTGTCTGCAGATAAGCAATGTGTTAACTTAAACAGTGCCAGTATCCTGTTGTGAAACTGTAGTTCAAATAGGTATATGCATTTTCTTTGCCATTTCTGAACATCTTACTTAACACCGCACATACTTCAAATGTAGCTCATCTGTATTGTGGATTAGTTCAATAAATACCTTTTTATTCACATCATAAGCATATCAAAGCACAGGATTGGGAGGTATTTGGTCAAGTTGCCACAATGTGAGCAATATTAATGTAGCTATGTTTTTAGTCACCCAAGATTGAACTAATCAAATTATTTTGTATCTTTATTCCTTTTCAGCAGACTAGAAATGGCAGGACCCATAGGCAGGAAAGAAGAACTTTGGCTCAGGGGCTGCCACGTCACCTTGACATCACCGGCGAGTAGGAGGAGCCAAACACCGGCATGGGTAGTGCTCCCGTACTAAAAACAACACCTTTCACCATCAAAAGTTTCTGCGCAGATGCTGAACAGGTCTTCTGGGGCTGAAGAGGTAGGAGACACCACCGGCCAGGGTGAGTAAGATGTTGGTCAATAGGAGATCTTGATATGGTGTCCCAAGAGCAGACCCCAAAACAATCAGGACCTGCCCAAGAGCCTCCTTAACTCTAGATGCCCTCCTTTTTTATCAAGTCCTCCAGCTGCACCTCCTCCAGCTCCTCCCAATGCCCACCTGGAAGAACAGGAGTTGAGGGTTAACTCTACCCGACATTTCACAACATGCTTGTGCTGACCAATCTGCTCCAACTATTTACAATAATTTTTGAAGGAATATAAGAAAAAAAACGAAAACAATAAAAGATTCTTTCTTGTAAAAGAGTCTTTCTGACAAATACTTACCATATGTCATTTCTCTTTTAAAATTGCTTAGCTTTTAAAATGGAAAAAACAGAAAACATATGTAGGACAACAAGAAAAAACAAGCAAACCCTTAGAAACGTGATTCGGGGTTGAGGTGTAAAAAGTGCACATATTTTTATTATCAGATCATCATGTAAACAATGGGTGAACACAGTTATTAAGGGTGATTTCTCATACTGCTCTGCCTGCACAGTGCTGGTGGTGAAAGACCTGTGACTGAGAACAGGTACTGAGTGGTTGTGCAGGGGGTAGTGCAGATGGGGATGTGGTACTGCAGGTTGAGTAGGAGCCACTGCTGGTGGGCAGGAGCCATTAGAGATGGTGCAGAATTCACTGCAGGTGGACCAGGAGCCTTTGCAGGTGGGACAGGAGTCACTATAGGTGAGGCAGGAGGTACTACAGATGGGGCAAGAGTCAGTGCTATTGATTGTGGTAAAGTTAAGGCAGTTGTCTGTTTAGAATCGTCTGCATGTGTTGGCTGTGAAGCCTGCCTTTGGATTTTTTTGGTCATTCCCTCTATCATCTTCAGGAGAAAGGTATGGCGCCTCGCATTCTCTTTCCTATAAATTCTTAGCTGTTCTTGTGTGTCTTTGTCATTCCTTGCTAAATATTTGTACCAGTATCCAAGGCATTGGTCTGTCTGTCAACCATCTGTGGAAATCCTTTAATTGATTCTGAAATTTCATGCCGAGTGGGCCACATTTCACAAATGTCTTGCCACACATTATTTTGATAAATGTAACAATTATCTGCCCACATGAGTTCATTTCAACCACCACATGCACAGCTGTCTAAATAACCATGAGGCTGAGCAGCCTGGAGAGGAGTGGCACCTGGTAGGTTATATGGAGGAGCATCATGAACCTGCTCCTTACCAAGGGCCTAAGATGCACCTTCATGGAAGGATTGTGAAGGAGATTATACAAAGAGACCTGAGAATTGAGGGCTGTGCTGAGGTGAGTGATGCGTGGCTGCTTGGATAATGACTTGGAACGGGCAATCATCAGTAAGGAAGTAGGAGGAACACTGCTACCCTGACATGAAGTGCCCATCAGTCTTTTAGATGTTGAGGTAATAAGGCCCTCCTTGTCATCCATTCCCTTCTCATCAACCAGCTACTGCTCATCGTCCTCCTTCTCCTCTTCTTCTTTAGTAGTGCTGGCTACAGATATTGTTGCTTGGTGCTATCGAATTCTTTCCTGGTATTACCCACCATCCTTCTCTTGTAGATGGTTCAGCATCATCATCCACCTCAGCGTCCCCTGTACCTGGAAGAAGATTGCAACAGTTGAAGTACATCACATTCCAGGTTCAATGCTATTATACAATATATCATTTTAGTACACAGTTAAAAAAGATTTTTTAGAAATATAATAATGGGTTAGTAGAGCTCAATATATGGTATAGATTAATGAACCCTGGACGATATTTCTAAATTTTTACAATGCAAACTCACCAGCACCAGCCATAGAGAGATGTGTTTTGGATTTCACCCTTGATGTCAGCTGCTAAACCAGGGTACTTGATGTTCTAATAGAGCAAGATAGTCTTGATCCAGCAACTAGAAATAGGCGTAATAGGTCATTATGAACACAATAACAAATAAATTATACTAACATATACAGAGGCTTACAATAACCTTAACAAGATTTACCACATTTGAATACACTTGAAAATTTTTGCAAAAGAGTTACTGGGTGTGTACATTTTGCAATGTGTAAGTAAAACACATTACCAGACTTACCTGATAAATGAATGGTAGAGGGCCTGATTGATTCTGCCAGTATGTCCCCTGATGGACAAGATGTTTTTCTAAAGGTTGTTACCAGGGGCTATTGTCTGACAGAAGCTGACTTGAAAGAGAGACATACACATCCGATTAAGTATTAGTGGTAAAAGAAGATGTTAAGACAAAGATTGCTCCTTTTGCAGAACAACAACAATGACATGTTTACACTCAGAACAAGTCAATTTGTAAATAGAATTCATACTCTTCTATTGCCATACATTTTATATCATAAATAGGTTGAAGAAAAAATAGCAAAACAGTTATCCATTATATTGATCAATAGGGATGTTAGAAAAACACATACATCTAACCGGTACAGAATAAAATAAAGATATCTAAAAATGTCAAAAAAGTAGCTATTTCAAAATTTACCACTGTCTACAATCCTCTTGCTGTGTGGTATCAGTCCTATTGTGCTATTATTTCATGGAGCCGAATTCGCACTTATGGCCAATGGTGGATGGGAAAGCATCACAGGGTCTAACTCCTATAACAAACAATAAATAACACATTATATCATATTATACCTGTATACATACATAAGATACAAGTGGCACTGCTTTGGTGCTCGCGGCGCGCTCCTACAGTCGCGTCGTGGCTCAGGAGCGTGGCGTTCTGTAATGTGAACAGTGTGGAGTATTCGGAACAGCTTCCGACATCCTCCCGCCCCTTGGATATCTGGGGTCCATACCGCCACTATCTAGCTGGGAGGGCGGAGGTGGCACCCTCTCAATCTCTACATCCCAACACTCCGACCGGGGTGGGTTAGACCGTGTACCTTCCTTCTTTGACCCCGCTTTGGTGTTGACCTCGTTGCAGCACACTCGTTCTCCTGGTGAGTGGTGGCCGGGTTCTTGTGGGCCAGGGGTTCCTCATCCTTCCCGGCACTGAATCCATTTTTCCCTGGTGCTGCAGGCTGTGGTGCTGTCCTGGATCCGGCTTGTGGACTGCTCTGTCTTCAGCCGCGTATGTTGGCTCGTGATGGTTGCTTGTACCCTTGAAGGGTGGTGCCGGACATCGTCTGTTTTTTTGCTCTAGGGTGGTTGTTGCCAATAGTACTGTGCATTGTCATACTGACTGAATTGAAGTGTTGTTCTCGCAAGCCGATCGAAATGTGTTCTGGTTTTTTTTTTCTCCCCTTTTTCTTCTTCTTCTCATTTACGTGCAATTCGTGTTGTTATACATTCATTTCTGTTGCCTTATCAGAAAATATTTACACTGCTGTATACCTCCTATCCTGCTATGCGATCACGATGGACAATTACATGTACACCTTATTCTGTTGTCAAGGCAACTTGATTTTTCTCTGTCCATGGTGTGTACCAGCTTGATGACCATGTGGATTGCTTTACTTGCCTCAATAAAGTGTTTAAAAAAAAAATACATACATAGGATACTTTTAAATGAACTCTACAGACATGGGTAGACATATGTTCACTTTTCTCTAGGTTAAAAAAATAGCATTTTGTTAGCATAGGTATATACTAGTTGTTTTTTGCTGCAAAGCGGCCCAGTGTGTTAGCTTGTTGCAGGTGCCAGGAAAAGTGTACTACAAGTCACATTATGCTGCATATATGCATGAGCTGCATTACATGAAACATGTCAATTTAAAATTTAAGTAACATATGGGGTATTCTGGGTAAAGTCTTACCTGGTACCACATTAGTCTTGGCTGCAACCTGCAGCTCATTTAGATGGGTGTGCTTGGTGGAGAGGACATCTTACTTGAGGGTGTGAGACAGACACAGGCTCTAGTTGCTCCTCCAGGAAGGGCTCTAGCAAGCTCAATCCTGTAGAACTTCTCTTTCACTCACCTGCTCTCATCTTGCATTTTTTCTGTATATCCCCCACGGTTTCGGCCTCCTCCCCCAATACAATGACTGCACCAGTCACCTCCTGCCACAACTGCCTTGTGTGTGCCATTGCTCCATTAAAGTAGCAGGGAGCAGCCCAAGTAGTTTGTAGCTTCCATCACAAATTTCACTACAAGGGCTGTCTCCTCCCCACTAAAATTAATCTTTCTCCTTGGTACAGGTAGCATCATTTGTTCAGCAAGTGTCATACACAGTTTGAGACTAACTACCATTAGGGTAGCAGGAGGCAAATGCTGGGGTTGAAAGAAACAGATTGCATATATATATATCTATATATATATATATATATATATATATATATATATATATTCACTGAAAAAACCATAGGTTATAGACCATATATAGTTAGGAATTAGCATTTACAAAACCTTGAAAATTCACTGAAAAAACCATAGGTTATAGACCATATATAGTTAGGAATTAGCATTTAAAAAACCTTATTTTACTCCCACAAAACCATTGAAATTCCATATATAGTTAGTTGCACTAACTATATATCGCGCACCCGCAATCCACTGCTGATCATGTCACATATTACATCATTCATGACATGGTCAGTGACATCACTGATGACATCACTGATGACATCTCAAATGACATCACTGATGACATCACTGATGACATCATCCAGTGACTGTGTGTTTCTGTAAAGTTTAAATATGTTTTAGATATTGAAGAATGAGTAGATGTATAACTGTCTGGACGAAGGATTTAGTAGGTGCATGACTGAATGTATGAGTGAGTGATTAAATGTGTCTCACTGAGTGCATGGGTTAGTGACTAAACTGTCTTAATTTGTGCATCATTATGTCTGTTGTTCTGTAAACTACTGCATGTGTTAATCAGTAGCTATATGATTAACTATATGGGTTATTGATTGATTGTCCAAGTATTTGTATGGGAGACTGAGTGTGTGTGTGGCTGGCTGGGAGGTGTGTGACTCTGTGCAGATCAATGTGTACTTGTATCAATGATTGTATAAGAAAGTAAGTATGTGTTACTATATGTTTGAAAATGTAAGGTGCTCTATGTTTAACTGTATAGACAAGAAAATGGAAGTGTGATTGATTCTTTACAGGACTGACTAGGTGTGTGAGTAACTCCATGGATGAGTGGCAGAGTGTGAGTGTCTGTATAGGTGTATGAGTGCATATGATAGTGTTGTAAAGATGAGTGATTGTATGTATGAATGATTGTATGGGTGAATGAGTGAATGTGTGTGTAGACGTAGGAATCAGTGAGTACGTATGTAGTAACTAGTATTGGTGTGTCAATGGTTTCAAAAATTATACTCTGTATTTAACACTGGGTGAAACAGAGGTTATATTAAAATGTGAGGAGATGCATTGTATTGTCACATGAATGATATCATCAGTGATGTGGTCATTGATGTCAAATGAGATGTCATCAGTGATGTCATCAGTGATGTCATCAGTGATGTCATTTGAGATGTCATCAGTGATGTCATCAGTGATGTCACTGACCATGTCATGAATGATGTAATATGTGACATGATCAGCAGTGGATTGCGGGTGCGCGATATATAGTTAGTGCAACTAACTATATATGGAATTTCAATGGTTTTGTGGGAGTAAAATAAGGTTTTTTAAATGCTAATTCCTAACTATATATGGTCTATAACCTATGGTTTTTTCAGTGAATTTTCAAGGTTTTGTAAATGCTAATTCCTAACTATATATGGTCTATAACCTATGGTTTTTTCAGTGAATTTCAATGGTTTTTTAATAGCAAATATCATAAGCTGTCGAATGTCAAGTACGTGGTAAGTGAAAACATTTTCGTGTTTATGCACACTGATCTGCTTTGAATGGTGCCCCCCCCCCTCATTTCTATTAGGAGTACTCTCTCTTTGCAGATAGTGAAAGGTAGTTAACGCAGGCCTTTGCCCCCGTTGTAATCCGTCGTGCCTGCTTCTCTCTCCATTTGATTGATTGTTATCCAAGTATTTACTGTTTTAGAATTAGTTCTCTTTGGTTCATTCTCTATTTACAAACAAACACAGAGTCGCAATACTCTGTTTAGTCTTTGCAGATAACGAAAAATCGTGTAAAAAAAAAGAAAAGGAATCGAGCAAAATCAGTAGGCCACTAATGGGATCTCTTTTTGACCTCGCTAAAATAGAAACATTAGGAACAACCCCTCATGACAAATACAAAACTAGTGAGATGAACTGAACTCCACACAATGATGGCTGCAAAACAGCTCGGCTCCGCCACCCACCCCGCCCAAAATAACGATAAAGAGCGGCTGCCATGATTGGTTGCGGAATGGCCACAACGGAGCTACGAAATGGTGCTGCTCTCATGCTAACCCCAGCTTCGGTCTGAAACATCCAGAAACACTGTAGACTACCAATTCGATCAGTTCCGGTAGCGCCCCAATGTAACCCGGTAGAGAAGAACTAGCCCTCCCCTCTTTGACTGATGGTTCTTGTTGCCTGTCCCTTCTGTTGTCATTTAACAGAACTATTTAGCCTGCTGAAAGGGGTTGTGTTTCGACCGCTGGTTGGTGGAGACATTTTGACTATATTCTGGACCTGCGTTGTCGCGTAATGCGTCATATGATGCGCCGCGTTAGCGCATCCGGAAGTCATCCGGGGCGCGCAGCGCGTAACGTAAGCATAACAAGTCATGTGACTTGTTAATAAAACTTTTCATTGGTTCATTTTACTTTTCTTATTCTAATGATGAAAGCCTTGGTCATATCACCTAAAAATTACGCTTTTAATTACTTCCGAACATTATTTTCTCTTAAATATATGTTATAATGTTCCAGGCTAATGTACTTTCCCGGAAATTTTACAACTGTCCTGCAAGTAAAATATATTCTTTTTTCGAGAAAAAGAGCGTTTCTTCGTCCCATGACTGAGCCGTTGAGCAAAAGAGGGTCGACCTGCTGTCTTAGTCGCCGATACGCCTGAATATGAGATTCTTATCGATCACTTTATGTTGCAGGAATAGAAAACACAACAGACCATTTATCTTTACTGCGTTCCTTCGTATTATACCTTTTACCCTTCATGTAATTGGTCTGCTTTATTTCACTTGCCTTTTAATGATTCTAAAACAGTGACTATTATTAAAAACTTTACCAATGTATACACTACTACCATGTTTTCTTTTAAAAACCTTTATTGTGAAAATTTCATTATACAAATACGAGCCTATAACCACGTGGGCCTGCCACGGAGCAAACTGTAATCGTATATGATGAATAGACATTTACACTGTAGAGGAACGTAACGGGCGGGCCATTAGGTTGCAAAAACTAAGGTGTCTAACAGTTACGGAATCGGTGGACGTACATTTTATAATTAAAATACGACAGGGCCAGTTACAATAAAATTATCTAGATATACATTTGCGGGCAAGTACCATGGGTGACGTTAATTCGAATTTTCAACAGTACAGTAATCAATAACACATCAGAACTTAATATCAATAGGGATGTCGAAATATTCAATCAATTCTCGTCCCCGCCCGCCATGTGCTTCAAAACTGCATACGTATCTCGTGATTTCAAGGTTCTGCAACCAGTACACAACAAGGAGTTACGAGTCCCATTTATTCCGGCGCCATTTTGGGCGAGGACGGGCAGGTCCAGGATATAGTCAAAATGTCTCTACCAACCATCGACTATGATGATGTTCATATGCTGTATTTATTAGAGTAACACTCATCTGCCCACATGAAATTAATTTACCACAATCTAAACATGTCATTTTAATCTTTCCAAAGTTCTTCTAAATATTTGGGACCGTTTCCCTTGCCTCTGAAGCTCTCAGTGCCACTTCTTTGATGAATGTACTAGCAGGTCAGGGGTTCTCCTCCAAATCTCTCTTTTATGCAGCACTATAATTAATTGGTGCCACCTCTCCATATGACGATGCATGGTATAGTTACCACAACTATATTTTTTTTCGGTTCCTCTGGAGAGTTCATCGTGGCAGATGAAGCGTGTAACATACCGGGCATTTACCTTTTTTTGCATGTACAGGAAAGGAAAAAAAAATCGAGCGTCCGAGTTCTAAGGTGTCCCAGGGCCATTTTAGTGGACCAGGCCCAAATCCAAAGAACAGCCATCTCACAGGCTAATGGGGCGACCCACGCCGAGTTTCAGCATTGTAGGATGACCACACAAGTACAGCAACTTGCTAGACATCACCTCGGTGCCATCCGGATCTCGGCGCCCCACTGCAGATGAAGTGCCTCTCAACTATGAAACCACCACGGTGACATCCGGATCTTGGCGCGTTGTGCTGCCTTCGGCCTATTCGCACATCGGTCCGCTACTGACGCCATCTCACAGGCTAATGGGGTGACCCACGCCGAGTTTCAGCATTGTAGGATGACCACACCAACTTGCTAGACATCACCTCGGTGCCATCCGAATCTTGGCATCTCAACGCCTAGTGGTATCTTCCATACAGAAAATATTGTTACGCTGCCTTTGGCCCCATTCGCACATCAGTCCGCAACTTAGACATCACCTCGATGCCATCCGGATCTTGGCATCTCAGCGCCTTGTGGTGTCAGTCAGAAAATATTGTTGCGCTGCCTTTGGCCCCATTCGCACATCAGTCCGCTACTGACACCATCTCACAGGCCAATAGGGCGCCCCACGCCGACTTTTACCATTGTACGATGGCCACACCAGTGGCACAACTTGCTAGACATCACCTCGGTGCCATCCGAATCTTGGCATCTCAACGCCTAGTGGTATCTTCCATACAGAAAATCTTGTTACGCTACCTTTGGCCCCATTCGCACATCGGTCCGCAACTTAGACATCACCTCGGTGCCATCCGGATCTTGGCATCTCAGCGCCTTGTGGTGTATTCTCTTCAGAAAATATTGTTGAGCTGCCTTTGGCCCCATTCGCACATCGGTCCGCAACTTACACATCACCTCGGTGCCATCCGGATCTTGGCATCTCAGCGCCTTGTGGTGTCTTCTACTCCGAAAATATAGTAGAAAATATTGTTGCGCTGCCTTTGGCCCCATTCACACATCAGTCCGCTACTGACACCATCTCACAGGCCAACAGGGCGCCCCACGCCGACTTTTACCATTGTACGATGGCCACACCAGTGCCACAACTTGCTAGACACCACCTCGGTGCCATCCGGATCTTGGCATCTCAGCGCCTTGTGGTGTCTTCAAATCAGAAAATATTGTTGCGCTGCCTTTGGCCCCATTCGCACATCGGTCCGCTACTGACGCCATCTCACAGGCCAACGGGGCGCCCCACGCCGACTTTCAGCATTGTAGGATGGCCACACCAGTGCGGCAACTTACTAGACACCACCTCGGTGCCATCCGGATCTTGGCGCGTTGTGCTGCCTTCGGCCTATTCGCACATCGGTCCGCTACTGATGCAAACTCACAGGCCAACGGGGCGCCCCACGCCGACTTTCAGCATTGTAGGATGGCCACACCAGTGCGGCAACTTACTAGACACCACCTCGGTGCCATCCGGATCTTGGCGCGTTGTGCTGCCTTCGGCCTATTCGCACATCGGTCCGCTACTGACGCAAACTCACAGGCCAACGGGGCGCCCCACGCCGACTTTCAGCATTGTTGGATGGCCACACCAGTGCGGCAACTTACTAGACACCACCTCGGTGCCATCCGGATCTTGGCGCGTTGTGCTGCCTTCGGCCTATTCGCACATCGGTCCGCTACTGACGCAAACTCACAGGCCAACGGGGCGCCCCACGCCGACTTTCAGCATTGTTGGATAGCCACACCAGTGCGGCAACTTACTAGACACCACCTCGGTGCCATCCGGATCTTGGCGCGTTGTGCTGCCTTCGGCCTATTCGCACATCGGTCCGCTACTGACGCAAACTCACAGGCCAACGGGGCGCCCCACGCCGACTTTCAGCATTGTAGGATGGCCACACCAGTGCTGCAACTTGCTGGACACCACCTCGGTGCCATCCGGATCTTGGCGCGTTGTGTTGCCTTCGGCCTATTCGCACATCGGTCCGCTACTGACGCCGCCTCACGTGCCAACGTATTTTCTCCGCATTTTACACCCTATGCCGCATAACAGGTCATGTGACTTGTTTATAAAACTTTTCATTGGTTCATTTTACTTTTGGTTTCCTAATGATGGAAGGCATGATCATGTGACCTAAAAACAACACTTTTCATAGGATGAAAACTTTTTTTTTTTCCCAAACGATGAAAGCCCCACCTTGTTTCTGGATGTTTCAGACTGAAGCTGGCGTCAGCATGAAAGCACCACCATCTCGTAGCTCAGTCGTGGTCATTCCGCGAGCAATCATGGCAGCCGCTCCCCACCAGAAGCCTGCAGGAGTCGGAGCCCCCAAAACTTTTGATGAATTCTCAAGGCGGAGGGGACGCTTTCGAGAATGGGGTCCAAGACCTAGCAGACAAGCGTCCGATTTCCAAGGTGTCCCGGGGCCATTTCAGTGGACCAGGCCCAAAAAGGAAACAGCCTGCCGCCATTTTGAGAGTCCTGTGACAGCCGCCTATCGCTGCACCGCAAGAGTGGGCGCAACTCAGCTGAATTGCGGCTTTTGACACAGTGGACCAAAAACGGACGGAATGGCAACTGAAACGGTAAAGGGGCGCCCCACTACAACAGATGACACTCCACCTGGAGAGGCCCGTTCACGCCGCCTCCCCCGGGGCGCTCCACGCCGTTATTCGGAGCAGCATTGTAGGATACCAAAACCAGTGCGGCAACTTACTGGACATCACCTTGGTGCCATCGTTCTGCTGCCTTGGAACTATTCGCGCAACAGTTTGCTACTGATGACCCACCCCCCGCGACGCCCCATGCCGTTATTTGCTGGGTGGCAACTTACTAGACATCACTTTCGTGTCATCTAGATTTCAGCGCGTTCTGCTGCCTTGGAACTATTCGCACAACAGTTTGCTACTGATGACCCACCCCCCGCGACGCCCCACGCCGGAAATCTGGACGTTGTGCTGCGTTGGGACTATTCGCACAGCCGACCGCTACTTCGTTGTTTTTCCCTAAAAATGTTTATATGTTATTACTATTTTTGTTTTCTTGTATATATTTATAAATTATTAAAGTTTTATAATCTTACTACTTTGTCGGAGTGCTATATATTTTTAATGTGACACATAATTGTAAAAACTTTGATGTACAAACAGTCATCCCTGGAATCTTCCGCTTCAGGCTCAGTCCCCTCCCCAATCACAATACAGGATGGTTTTCAGATAATAGCAACGCTTCTGCTGTGACGGATCTCATCGAGTGTGGGCCTTGATCTACTATAACTCCTTTGAAGAGGGGTGATTCTTTACAGCTGTGGCCATAAACTACATCTGCAGGGCTAGCTGATACCCTAGGACCAGCCTGGACAATCGGACACAGAGGAAAAGGAGTGTCAGAGGGTGCGGTAGTGAATAGGGCGAAAGGGAGGTGTCGGGCGGGCACAGGGTGTGATTCTCAGGGAACAGCAGCGCAGATGGGGGAGGTTTATTACCCATGCATAAGACAGAGAGCGGGGGTGACCACTGCCTGGGGGAGATGCTTGCGAGGGTGGGGAGCCATGCTAAGGATCGACAGCGTGCACAGAGTGGGTCTGGTCAAGGCATCTAAAATGGCTGCCGTGCACGACAAAAGTGTGGCATTTGAAAAAAGACAAGATGGCGCAGACAATGTTTTTCAACACTTCCTGATTTCCTTCGAATCGAACGTTAACAGACGTTGGGGCATATTACCAAAGTTAAGCGATATTTATCCCTAACGATGCTTAGCAACGATTTTTTTACCGTCAGAAATTATCGCAGATAAACCTTGCTATTATCAAGGTTTATCGGAAATACGATAAAAAACGACCGCAATGCATTAATATCGCTGAAAACTCAGCGATATTCATGCATTACCGAGCTAATGCTCTTAGCCATGTTATCCACCTCCCATTGGATAACATGGCTAAGAACTGCTCAGGGCAGGTGGTAGCTTTTGGAGATATTCGCCCTTATCTCGAATATTTCCAAAAGTTGATAATAGGAGATAGCGATGTTAGCGACTGTTTCCAGTCGCTAACATCTTGGCATGCCCACTTTGCATGTCATTAGTGATAAATATCACTCACATGCAAAGTGGGGCCCAAGATGGTCGCTATCTTCTACTAGCCGTCGCTAACTGGTGTTAGCAACAGCTAGGTAATACACATATAATTTTATCTCCGCGAAGCGGAGCGCTGTTACAGATATATATCTTGTTTCTGAACGTTAATTTCTCAAAATGCACTGAAGGACATATATTGAGACCTAGCAAAGGCACATCGGGCTACCAGTCCCTACAATTTTGCCAAGTTTCGTGCAAATCCATTCAGCTGTTCGATCCTACCGAGAGACAAGATGGCGGCCGCTACGGACTGTTTGGAATGTTTACAGACACCGGAGAGCCAATCAGCTTCGCTTCGCAAAGCTCCGTAACGCGAAAAGTACGCGAAGCGGTGCGCTGTTACAGATATATACCTTTTTTTGAACGTTAATTTCTCAAAATCCACTGGAGCACATATATTGAGATCTAGCAAAGGCACATCGGGCTACCAGTCCCTACAATTTTGCCAAGTTTCGTGCAAATCCATTCAGCTGTTCGATTATTATTATTTTTATTTTTTTTTGCCCCGCGGGGCCCTTTTAAAACCTCCACATCAAACCTAGGGGGTGAGCGACAATGTACTATGCCCCCTTATGGTCATTTGCCCCTTCGCTTTGGCCTCCTCTTGTCTCTCGATCCTACCGAGAGACAAGATGGCGGCCGCTACGGACTGTTTGGAATGTTGACAGACGCCGGAGAACCAATCAGCTGCGCTTCACAAAGCTCCGTTGCGCGAAAAGTACGCGTAGCGGAGCGCTGCCCAGTCCGCTGTTACAGATATATATCTTTTTTTGAACATTAATTTCTCAAAATCCACTGAAGCACATATATTGAGACCTACAAAAGGCACATCGGGCTACCAGTCCCTACAATTTTGCCAAGTTTCGTGCAAATCCATTCAGCCGTTCGGGCTAAAAGTGAGGCCAACCGCCCTATGGAAATTAACATGGGAAAAACGCGTTTTGGGACCCCCCTTTTTTCTCGGCCCCCCCTTGACGAACCCCCCCAAAATTTTTAGGGGCTGCTCAGAAACAAAATGTGCCATTTTCCTGAAAATTTCAGCCAATTCCGTCCACAAACGCCAAAGTTATTAGACATAGAATTTTCAAAAAACCCATAGAGAAAAAATCCTAACTATATATACCTACTGGCGACCGCCAGTAGGTAATATATATATATATATATATATATATATATATATATATATATATATATATATATATATATATATATATATAGATATATATAGATATATATAGATATATATATAGATATATATATATATATAGATATATATAGATATAGATATATATATATTACCTCCTGTAGGTAGTTATAGTTAGGACCTATTTTCCATAGGACATCCGCAACATTCTATTTGGAATAACTTTGTTGCCGGTTGATGCATCTTTTCAAAACTGGTGGCGCCCTCCAGTCCGCTCCTATCCTCAAATTCTCGGGGTGATTTGTGAAGCGGGGGCAGAGAAAAAAGGGGGTACCAAAACATGTTTTCCCCATGCAATTTTGCATAGGAACCGTTCATCGCGGCTATAGCCCAAACTGCTGAACGGAATTACACCAAATTTGGCAAAGAGGTAGTCCTTGGATCAGACTCGTGCCTTTTGCTTAAATGGTGTAAATCCGTTTAGTAGTTTCTGAGAAAATTACAATTAAAAGTACATATATATCTATGACCTCAGTGGATCCGTGCATCGTGCGCGCACTCTAAGCACATCGTCCCGATCACGCGCTGAATGCTAATTGGTTGTCAAGTGGTTGTCAACATTCGAAACCAGGAAGTGTTGGCAGCCATTTTCTGCCTCGGTAGAAGTGAGGATCTAGAAATTAGTGGAACAAGTGTTCAAAACGTATGAAGGGGCATGTAAGAAATATTTTAACCCTCTAGACCTGCTTAGGGGGGCCCACAAGGACCCCTAGGGTCCCAAAATGTTTTTTTGTTTTTTTTTTAAACGGAGAAATGTGCGCTGGGTGCATGGATCCACCGTAAAAAAAAATTACAACGAAGTGCGGGCTCCTGTGCTTTTTTTAAAATTAGCTACCTGGGAGGGCCAAATCCCGGGGTCTAAAATATTACATTTGATGGGGGTTCAGAGAGGCCCTGTAGCCCGGGGACCGCCATTCCTCGTGCTACAAAATAAATGGGTGATGGAGCTCAAAGGTCCGTCTAAGCCCTGAGGATTACCACCATCTGGGGCTTTTTTTATTTTGGGAGGGGGGCCGCGTGGTCTCCATTCTGGAGCAGTTGAAAGCCTTGGGGAACTCCACCCATAGGAGCGGCTCCTGCCATGTCTTGGGGTGCCTACCCCCAGGACACTGCTGTTTGCTATGGCAGGGTGGGAGTCAAGGTTCAAGCTCTGTCATAGCAAACTTGAGGGCATATTAACAAGTGCCATTTCGCAGCAATTTTTAAAAAAAATCAAAAAATGCGGTGAAAATGATATTGTCTTATTTACTAGGCGACGCTAAGATGCATTAACGCATGTTAGCAGCCGGTTTGCTAACGGCTCGCTTCGTATCTCCAATGAGTTGCAATGTAGGCGTTCCCAATGGGAAGGTAGGTGTTCCTATGACAATATAAAATGGAAGAGGGAGGTATGAGAACAGCGTATTTACAAATGGTTTGGTTTAAGTACAGTCTGTGGGCTTTCCTTTGTTTCTGTCCTAAGTGTTGATCTGTGGGTTAATCATGTGTTTAAATGTCTATGTGGTTTGTGGTTTCACATTAGTGATACTTCTGTAAGTAAATAGCGATTGCGCTATTTGTGAAATAATGGTTCTTAAGCGCTCTGTATCATGTGTTCTGAGTGTCTGACCCCTTTTGTATATGTCTGGAATGAGCTCAATGTGTTTGTTTGTGTTTTCTTGCTGTGATCAGTCTGTTATGCAAAATGTCATTTAATTAATATTAAATAAAAATTAAATAAAAATCCAGAAATGAACCAGATGATATGCTATATAACTACATGTTACTATTAGATTGCCACGCCCACAATCCCCCTCCTTAAATGTGCCTCCAGCGCAAGCGCAGCGGACGAGCGCAGCGGGAGCGCCGTTTGCGCACCGAAGGCGCGCCTAAGGCAAGCCCGTCTGCGCTCGTCCGCGCCAAGACCGCGACAGGCGCAGGAAACTCTGGATTCGGGCCCCCCATGATAAGTTACCAAGCCAACTCTCTATTAAACCTACGCAGCGGTATAAACTGTGCCTGCAGAGTTGACATCAATACCATCAAGGGGCCTTTCAGCTGCAAGCTATGCAGATGGACCTCCTCCCCTGTCATGACTCCAGCCCCTCAAATAAACTCTAGGGAAGACAATTCATTTTTTATTGGAGGGTTGATTAATGCACGATCCATGGCCTGCCACAACCAAGACATTAAAGACCTCATCCAGGAATTTAACCTTGACTGTCTTCTCATAACGGAGACCTGGCTTACGGACAATAGTAATCCTGACTTAGCCACTGCTCTTCCACAAGGATACTCTATATTCAGGCAAGACAGATTGAAGGGGAGAGGTGGAGGAGTAGCCCTGTTGCTGCGCAACTCCTTCAAATGCCACACCTTCACCATTGACTCACTAAAAGGAGCCGAATCCCTGGGATTCACTATTAAACTTAATGAGTCCACCTCCTTTTCAGGAGGACTTGTCTACCGCCCCCCAGGTACCGCTACCAAATTCCTAGACTCTCTCAGTGATACCCTTGGTCAGCTCCTAACCAGATATCCACATGTCACCCTGCTGGGTGACTTCAATCTGCACCTCGATTCCACAGAGGATGCGCAGACACTCAACTTCCAACAAACTTTGGAAATCTTCAACCTCCAGCAAAGGGTTAAACAACCCACCCACCTAGCGGGACACACTCTAGATGGGATCTGTACCAACCTCCCCTCTCTAGAAACCCACACCCCCAGTCCCACAAATCTGGACAGACCATAACCTGATCCCATTTCTCATTAGAACACCGCAGTCCAAAAACACAACCAAACCTAGTTCATCCCCAGAGAACCATGTCAACTGGAAAAAGGTAGAGGACTCTTTTAAACTCAAACCTACCTTTGAGACTCATATCCCCAGCATGACTGGTAACGTGGAACAAGACTCCCAATCCTTCCACAACTGGATACTACACGAAATCAAAGTACGTGCTCCACCCAAATGCATTAGGAAAACGGACACTAAAGGCAAAAGAAACGCCCCCTGGTTCACGCCAGAAGTAGCCAAGGCTCATCTGCTTTGCAAAAAAGGTGAACGCAAATGGCGAAAAACATATGATCGTATGGACAGAAACTCCTATGTCCAACTAAGGAAAAGCTATCACTCCATCATAAAAAGCGCCAAAAAAGAGTTCTACACCAAAGCAATTAATGAGGCTAAGCAAAAGCAAAAAACCCTGTTTGCAATAGTGAAGTCCTTCACTCATCCAAACGCCTTACAGGCCGAAATACCTCCCTCTCAAGATCTCTGCAATCAAATAGCAGATTTCTTTGAAGAGAAAATCAACCTCATTCAGAAAGACTTTCCCCCATACCAAAACCCCCAGTCCCCCTTCACTCAGGAACAAGAAGGAAAAACTGGATACCTAAAGATCTTTTCACAGGTCACCCTAGCACAAACTAGGGAAGTCATTCTAGCATGCAACTCAGGAGCCCCCTCTGATTCCTGCCCTCCCAGAATCCTTCACCAATTGATTGAAACTGTTAACCCCATCATTAACAAAATAGTAAATACCTCCCTCAGCACTGGCATCGTCCCGAGTGAATGGAAACAAGGCATTGTCAAGCCTTTAATGAAAAAACCGAACAAATCCCCTTCTGACCTGACCAACCTCCGTCCAATCTCCCTTCTCCCAGTTTTGGGAAAAATCACTGAACAAATGGTCTACAGGGAACTCAAAAACCATCTGGAAACGAACAACATCCTCCACCCCCAACAATCAAGCTTCCGCCCCCAGCACTCGACAGAAACAGCCTTGATCGAACTGACTGACTCCATAAAACTCTTACAGGACCAAAGAAAGAACGCCGTATTGATCTTGTTGGACCTCACAGCAGCGTTCGACACCATCTCCCACCTTATACTCCTGGATAGACTTAGGGACATCGGCATCTCCGACCTGGCATTGGACTGGATAACATCTTTTCTAACAGAAAGATCCCAATCCATCACACTAGGACCTTTCAGTTCTGCAGAGAAAAAGATTCGATCGGGAGTCCCACAAGGCGCCATCCTAAGCCCCTTGCTTTTTAATGTCTACCTTATTCCCCTTATCTCCCTGATCGAATCATTCGGCATCACTGTTACATCGTACGCCGACGACACCCAACTCATAGTCCCGCTAGAGGAGAACTCTACGACAGCCGAACAAAATCTAAAAAACTGCCTGAAAGATGTCTTTCTGTGGATGGAAACAAACCACCTCAAGTGCAACACAAGTAAGACAGAAATCCTCCCCATGGGGAAAAATGTCAACTTCTGTCCTCATCTTTGGTGGCCAGAGGATTCCACAGCCCCCCCTCAGACCGTCACAACAGCACGAAACCTTGGAGTCACCTTCGATACTGACCTATCCTTCGACCTGCACATCAGGAAGGTGGCAGGAAGCTGTTTCGGAATCATTAAATCCCTCAAAAAATTCTTCGACTTCCTACCAACGGAAGCTAGAAAGGCGGTAGCTGTGGCGCTAATCCTTTCGCGCATAGATTACTGCAACGGCCTAATGGCTGGTGTGAAAAAAGTCACACTCAAAAAACTGCAAAGCGTTCAGCATGCGGCTGCCAGGCTGGTGCTCAAACTCCCCAGGAGGTCTTCAGCCTCTACTGCTCTGAGACCCCTCCACTGGTTGCCCTTGCACAAAAGAATCCTTTTTAAGATCCTAATTGTTGCATTCCGGGCATTTAACCATACTGGCCCCAAATACCTAATCAGACGCTACCCCCACTACAACCCCCAGAGGACTCTGAGATCCTCCAACAATAACCTACTAAAAGCAGCTAACTTCAACTTAAAAACTAAAGGGGGTAAAACACTTACCCACCTATCCTCCAGAGCATGGAACTCCATGCCCCAGCATCTGAGATCCCTGACCAAGGAAATCCACTTCAGGAAACAACTAAAAACATGGATCTACAGTCTATCTGACGAGTATGTGCTGGATGCCATCTAATCCTGCCTAAATTCGACCTCTCACTCATTTTCCAGTTAGCGCCAGGATGCTCCTTCCGGAGCGACAGTTGCGCTCTATAAATACCAATACCAATACCAGTAAGCAACTAGGCACATGTACAAACTGCCAATGATTAAAAGATAAAATTAGAATTCACTTTGAATAGGAATAAAATAGGCCTAAAAAAACCCGAAATTGTGTGTTTTTTACAATAAATAAACAATTATAAAATGTTACAACATTTTCCTTAGATACATTGCGTTAGATATAAACAGGCAAACACATCATCTGAGTAAATTAGGTGTTGTTGAACTAAACATATATTATAGAACATGCAAATGCCTCAGTTTTAAATAGACCCATGCTTCCATTTCAACACTAAAAAAGCTTTACAACAGCTGTGTTTTAACTGCGGCTTAGCAGCAGCTGTTGTTTTGATTGTAGGCCACGGAGAGACAGGAATGTTGACTCAGCTAGGATTTTCTCAGTGCAAGCATGGTGTAAAAGCCTGCATTTCAGACTGCTGTTTTAAAAAGTTACAAAAATCAGGGTAATTATTTTGGATAACAGGAAAACATTTAAAATAGGGATATCCTTTCTCAAGGCCTTTTTACATAAAAAAATAATTGTCCTTTTAAAAAGTGGCGCAAAACTTTTCATGTTTCAAGTTAGGCTTCTGTGTTTAGGCTTATGAATGAATACGTCTAAATATGATAGACAAGGAATGAAGCTTGCTTTTCCTATGTGGAATCATCAAAATGATTGGTTTTATTAAAAAAAAGAAAATTATTATTATGGAAAAAAAATTATTAAAAAAATAAGTGCTTTTAGATTCGTTTTTAATATTTATAAAGCTTAATACTCATATTGTCACCTCCTAGCTTTTAAATTAAATTTAAGTTGTGTTGTACCGCATAATGAGGATATTGCATATGAAATATCACTCTGCGCAGGCGTAAAAAACTCGTTTATATGATATATTTCTACTTTCGCATTCCTGGGCTATGTAGAGAACATTCTGAGGATGACTATTATGCAAAAGAATTATAGGATATTCATTTTTAAGTGCCCCACATAAGTCGAAATTGGGAAATATTCACTAATTTAAAAACAAATTCTGCCATTCTGAGCAGTTTTTTAACTGCCTTAGGCTTCAGTAAATGCATACATTTAGGTATAATACAAACAGCTGACTTCTATATTGTTAGACAAGTATACTGCATACTGCTTACAATTGAAAATATGTATAAAACCAGCAGAAGTTATTTTCTTAACTCTAAACTGACAAACAGGGGAATGGGGCTGCATTCGCACACAGAATAGGACAGCTGGGAAAAGTTAAAAGTCAGTACTATATTTAGAAGCCTGGCAGGGCTCCCAGAGAAGGTTTGCTTTGACATTTTGACCTCTGAAACTTTTTGAAAGGGGAGAGAAGCATTAGTTTTACTTTTTTGGCAAAAGCAAGCCCTTTATGTACTCATATGATAGAAAACTATATAATGGTATATGTGAACTTTGATTAACAGATAAGCTTTGCCATATTTATATACAGCACTAATGCTTTTAGTCTGAGGATTACTGTAAAAGCTGAGGCAATGACATTTAGTTTGAATTCATTTGTCCTCATGTTTCATTTGTACATTTGCTAAAAGGATTGGGTTTGGGTATTTATGTTTTTTTTAGTTCTCTCAAATGTGCTATCTACCTCCTATAACTTTGTTTATGCCCAGTTGCTACAAATAGGGGTTGATAGTATTGACAGAAGTGAAACCTGTTTCAGGTTTCCTATTGTCAAAATGGGAGAAGGAGGCTAGCTCCTCTACAAATTAAGGCTAGGTTATATGTATCTTGCTCTCTCCTTTTCTCAATTTTCTTTTAGCCTGTCTAAGCTGTCTGTGAAATAGCAATGAGACATTTAATTGTCTATTTAGTATGTATGTATGTATGTATGTATACTTGTTAAGCGCAACTGCCACCCAAAGGGTATCCTGGCGCTGTGACCATAACAATCCATCAGGTGTAAAACACTACATTGCTCTTGGAAAGAGGTGGGTTTTAAGATCCTTCTTGAAGGAAATCAGATCTTGCCTACTCCTCAGCGACAGAGGTAAGGTGTTCCACAATTTGGCGGCCGCAAAGCTGAAGGCACGGCCGCCCATCCTCACTCTGTTAATCTTAGGGACCATCACCAAGAACGTTACTGTTTTAAACATTGTTAGCATTAATAAAATGAATAAATATATATGTTATGTTACTGCCCATCCTGTTTGATGAAATTATGGCAGGATCAGTAGTCTAGATCGTTGTTCCCTTATTTTGATCTTTAAGGGGAACTAGATGTGGGTAGTTTTTGTTCTAAAAGTCTTAGGTGATAGCACCATTATTGTATGTTATTCTCATGCTACTTAGTTTTGCAAGGGCATTGCTAGTCTTTTTTTATTAGCTAGTCTGTGTAAATAAACTGACATTCCTTATTAGAGCTGATGGTGCATAGTTTGGATTATGAAAAGTAGAACGTAGGGAAGATGCCCATGTGATCCTTAGCAAAAGAAATGTTTTGAAGGAAATTCTCATGCTACATAGTTTTGCAAGGGCATTGCTAGTCTTTTTTTATTAGCTAGTCTGTGTAAATAAACTGACATTCCTTATTAGAGCTGATGGTGCATAGTTTGGATAATGAAAAGTAGAACGTAGGGAAGATGCCCATGTGATCCTCAGCAAAAGAAATGTTTTGAAGGAAATTTTGTTTTATAGATAAGAACTCCAGTTAAATTAGCAGTTTTAGATTTTCCTGTTGCTCCTATAACATGAGAGCATGGACCTAAGCGTACAATGTAGGTGCTTTTATTAAGAAGAATCATTTTAGAAGTGTCAGCAGTCCTGTACAAGTAATGTAAAGTTTATGAGCAAAAGTGTAGAACATTTCCTTTTTTGAGGGTATTCAGATTAGTACACAGGAATACACCAATGTAAGGATTTAGGGTATGGCTGTGTTGTTTTTCCCTTTTCCTCTGAGTTTAGTAAATTAACACAGACTTCCTTGGCTGCTTGGGACTGGGTGATGTATTACTCTTGTCAGTTCACCAAAGAGTTCCTTTTATACTTGCCAATAGGTCCAGGATGTTGTTTTTTTTACTCTCTCATAGATAAATGAAGTCGGTTTTGGATGTCTTGCTAATATATGGGGCGTCCCAAGACTAGGGAGTATTCTGACACTATCCTCTCTGTTGATAGACTGTTTCTGTGCCTTGTCTAAAGACCTTTTGTTCTGTCCACCAATATATATTTGCTGCCTTACAACCATTGCCAGAGGAGCCTGGACATCAGGTTCAGCCTGGGGAGTCAGCGTCAGCACCAGTCCAGCTTGAAGCCAAAGTGAAGGTAACCAGCACAGGCATTGCTGGCAACTAGGACCTCAGTGAAGGTGGAAGCCCTGTGATCAAGTGTGTACCCCTGCCACTGTCTTGGGCGAAAGACGGGGTCACAAACCAGAAAGGATGAATTGTGGATCAGACCGACCAGAATGGCAAGGAGGCTTTGCCTGAGGTGACCCCTTTTGAAACAAGGGTTGCTTCAGAGATCCTAGCATCAGGCCTCAGTATTCTGGTCCCGAAGTGAATGCAAGTTTGCTCCTTTGTTTGTTGGTCAAGAGAGACCTGAGCACACTGGATGCAATGTGTGGCCCCAATGAATGAGCAGTGCGCCAGCAGAGCAATACAGGAGTTAGGGAAGGACTTGAGTTTAGGGTACAGGTGCTGTGTCTCTGGTGCCTGTTAGATTGAAGTGAAGAAAACTGGTGCACTGCCTGAGACACTGGACAGGATCGCTAAGAGCATTTGCCCTGGTGGGTGACTGCCCTATCCTGAAAGAAGAGACTTTCCCTTGAAACTGGGCTGTGATTCTTGAGTTGCGAGTTGTGAAGCTCCACCGTGGAAACAACAAGAGCCTGCCTGTGAGGCTCAAACGGACACAGGGAGAAGACTCCCCTCTGGTTGGTTGTACAGCGGCTTCAATTTCCCCAAGGACTTCTTCTTTTTGTCAATAATATACCCCTTTGGATGTCCCGTTTTTAAGGAGGAGCAGCCCTTTGCAGCTCTTCGTTCTAATTCCTATGGCCCTGTGTGGCCCTCCTGGTCCCCTGGAGACAGGATTGTTTTTGTAATAATCTGTTTAGTAGCTTTAATATTTGCATTAGTTATATTTATTATGCACGAAAAACATTTTTCTGAGCAATTGAAAAATGTGACTTTGCCCTTTCCTTGAATGAATTAAATTGATGTTCTAGCCCCCATAAAAGAAAAATATAACAGTCAATTGGAAAATGTTTTTATTAGAGATGTCCTGTTAGCTATTCTGAAACTGAAATAGATGGTCACTGCAATGCATAGAATCCCTGAAAATGTTTACTAGATGATTTTAGGATTTGCTTTTGCTTAGGACTAGAAAAATGATAATTCTGTTTGTAATAGTGGTCATTACTTTCCCCTGCTATCTGTATGTTAATGATGACCCGATGCTCCGTTCCCTTTTTATTTCTGCTATACTTCACATATACCCGCTTAATGAAATGTTTAGAATGGAAAATGCCCACCTAGCAATGAATTAGGATATTGATTAATTTATAAAAATGAATGTGCAAATATTTTCTATGTTCCTACTGGATCATAGGAATGTCTTTAGCTCATGCTAAAAGGACCATCAGTTAAATATTGCAAGGATTTGTTAGCATGAGCTGAAAGCCATTTTGTATTTCTGGCAGCCATGTGCTGCCACGTGCTCGCCATGTGCTCTGTCCTCCCTCAGTGTTGACTGCTCTTGTAATCTGCTTAGAAACAAACTATATTTAGCATCTTCCACCTTTGCACATGCTCAGAAGGGCATAGCTAGTAGAATGCACCTGCTCTTCTTGAAGAACTGTCAGGCTATTTTTGCTGCTGTATGGAGAAGTAACTCGATTCCCACTTTGTTGAGCAAGCAGATCTTGCATGCCCATATTAGGCATTTTGCATGCTTACATGAGCCAGGACTGCCCCTTGGTCTTATGCTGACTATGTAACCCTAAGCATATATAAGGCCTCTGTTTTCTGTACTCCTCAGACTGCCTCATTCAGTTGCTAAGGCTTCTGTGTGACATAGTCTCCCTCATTTGATGTTAATAAAGATGTTGCTTTTATATTTCAGCTTTTGTGCCAATTTCTTCTTTGTTGGTTTAAAAGGACCAAGTATCAGTAGGACCCCTGAGAAGGTTTCTATTTTCTACACGGCCGTGGATTTGAGGATTGATAGCAAAACGTTTGATAATTGCGGTATATGTCGGATCCTAACATCTGTTCTGAAGTAGACTTAAGCATGTTTAATATGCCAGGTGGATTGATATGTTAAGTCCACAGGGTTATTTTAACAAGCTTTTGACTAGCGAACATGAATTATCGCCGTATTTCTCGCGATATTGTGGCCATGTTTACAAATACAGCGTTAAAATGATTGTTGCTTTAGCGTTAGGAAAGTGCAGTTAAAGCGGCCATAATGGGCTTAATATTAGGCTTTTCAGAATTTGTGAGAATTCCAATAGAAGCCCAGATTTACACCAGAACATTTTACACTCTCTTTGTAAATATCCCCAGTACAGACTCCTAATTTTACTGTAAAAAAAATATCACCTACTATTAATTTGTATTCTTCCTCGGGATCGCATCCCATGGGCGTATTTTCAACCTTGGGGACTGTGGGTGGAGGCCCAATGTCCCTACATTGCCAGTCAGCTCCCTGCATCCTTCGGAAGCCACCATTACTTTTCCACACGGGGGCATGCTAATATGCAGCTCCCCCTGGGGAAAAGCATTCTGTTTTGCATTTTAAAAGAGAGAGTAGGTTTTCATGGTCTCTCTTTCAAAATGCAAACCAAGTTTGCTATGGCAGAGCGGGAGCCTCGGCTCTCAACCTGCCGTTGCAAACAGCAGTGTTGAAAAAATCTCCCGGTAAGACAACAAATGATTTTGAAGTCCACTATCGCCATTTTAGCTGTAGTTTGCTGCCGTTAAAGCGGCAATAATTTTAATGCCGTCCTTGTAAATATGCCCCTAAGTTTTGGAATGTCGACCGGATGTCTCCCATTTAAATAGGCACAAAGTATTTTGTGAAGTGCACACTGTGAATCGTGAAACAACACTGTCTAATTGTGATCGATTAAGAAATGCCTATTGTTGAGTACAGAGTAGGTAAATTGAACATGGGGTTTTATAACGTCAGTGGCTATTCCTAGAGCACTATCTTGAGGTTAATTCAAAGAGTTGTATACTTCTTTTGCTCATAATGTACATAGGGGCAGATTTACAAGTCCCTTGAGCCACTATTGCGCCACTCTTAACATGAGAAAAGTGACTCAAAAGTGGCGCAAAGGGCTTGTAAATCTGCCCACAGTGTTCTGTCATCTCAGTTTGCTTTCCCCTCTGTCTTGTAGAGGATCCTGGGTAAATATAATGGCTTCTGTACAGCCAGTTCCTTTCAACCCTACCCCCAAACTGCTTACTGCCTGTTACCATAGTAGCAGTTCATGGAACACTTAACTGAGCACACAGGTCACAAGTTCACCACACAATGTTGTTATCCGAACAGTAAGTGTGCTGGACTTTTTCAAATTCTCTATAGGAACCGTTAATCGCAGCTACAGACTCTGGTAAAGAGCTGGTAAAGAGTTAGCCTCAGTATTATACTTCTAGTCATAAACATAATTTCTACTTTTAATTGTCAAGTCTTCTCCAAGCATATGATTATCACACTAAATATTAGTGAAATGTTGTCAGAAAAAGAAGACATATACACTCATTTTTTTAAATTAACTTGTATTAAACAACAATAAATAAATAGAAACATAACTTTAACATAACAATACAATAAACAAAATGTGAGTTGGACTCCAATGGTTGGAGGGTAGGTAACCTGCAAAACAAAAATAAGTCTTTAAAATTACATTGATGTGATGAATGAGGTCAAAGATCACAAATTAACATAACACTTGGCAATATTGATTATTCGCATGAGTGCAGTGTGCCTGCTACATCCCACCCCTCTCACAGGCCCGCGCTGAAGAGGTGTCTGTAGGGAAGTGCCTGTTGGGTCAGATCTACAGTATGGTCCAGCAGGTCTTTACAATGATTCGGAGATGAGACAGAATTAGGTGAGAGATCAGGTCATTATGCAGGACAATATTGTTTATTTGCAATGCGTTTAATTGCAGGAATTGTGTATCTAGGCCTCTCTGCTTACCCTTTGAAAACAGCAGAGTCACACATCTTCAAGTCTGCTTTGGTTCCATGCTGCAGACTGTATTAAATTCAGCCTTGATTTATTTATGTGCAGAGTGGACAGCAGTGTCCATAACTTGAAAAGAGAAAGAGAAACAATGTGAGAGAGAGAGAAAGAGAAACAAAATGACATTGAACGTGTGAGAGAGAGAAAGTAATAGATGGAGCAGGAGAGGTAGTGTTGCACCGTCAAGTTTAATGATCTGAAAGATAGTATAGAGTTAGTAATAGCAGAGTACATACAACTGAACACGTATATTTCTGCGTTATGCCTTTGAACACTTAAGGTACTGTATTACATCAACTTCCACTGCAAGGAGGTGTCTGTGCACTCTTTTTCTCCCGGAGTACTAAACCCATGCACTCCCACTGCATACCAGTAAGTTCTCATGACTGCGTACCCAGACTGTTGCACACCATTGACTCCCAGTGTCCGGAGGTGAGTGCCCTTTCTTGCGCACCCAGACTGTTCCAATCTATCCACTCCCACTGCCCGGAGGTAATTGTACATTCGTACACAGTCAACTTGCTTTACACTATCCAGTCTCTCCGCCCACAGGTGACTTCTCGTTGCTTCGGAAACCAGCTTTTTTGCTCACCTTGTGCCATTGGTGTGATTCAAAGAGGGTCTACCACGTGTCGAAGCAGCCTTCTTATCCATTGTTACGATGGCCACGCATCATCGCCGAATCCTCAAACGTTAAGCTTTGGAGGTGTTCGGGGAGAGAATGCCAATTTGTTAAGCACAACCTGGTAGATAAAAAGGAAGATAAGATTGTGTGTTATTTCTTTATCAAAGGAGAGAGGAAGTGAGAGAGTGACTGAAAAGAATATTCGCAGCTCACCTTTCTGTCACCGGTGTGTCTTCCACCACGTGCTGGGACAAAGTGCACCTTGAAGCTCTACATCTAAAAGATAGTAAAAGAAAGATGTTATGATTGGTAATTGTTACTATCTTAATGTAATGTAGAATAACATAACCCTTTCACACACCTTCCCTCCCGCATTAAAAATACAACTATTTGTACCGTTCCAACTTGGTTAATGGGCTTCAATTTATGAAGAACTAGTAGAGTAGTAATGTTTTCCATCTGGTTATGGAAAACAAGTGGTGCACAGGGATACATGTGGTTTCAATCATCACGAGCGACGGACTTTTGACCGACTATAAAGACTTTCCAGCTATAGGAAAAAAAATACAAATGCAATAAGAACCGGTATATAGGACTGCGTTCGCCTAAATCGCTGTGTCGCCTTTTTGTATCCAGTCTGCTACATCCCATCTACTCCCTCTGCTGCGTACCCAGGCCTCACAGATTTAGGGCTGAGTCTTGATATCACTATGGCAAAGGACATACTCATTCATCTATCTTCATCGCAGGTTCCTCACCCGCTCAGTCCTTGCGGCACCACTAACTCAGTGACCAAAGAGTCCACGCATGTGGTGGTGGGCCCCCTGTTTGGTAGTTCGGGCCTATATGCGGCATCCGAACCACCAGGATGGGCCATCACAGCGCTTGCGATGGGAGCAACTCTAAAATGGCGTAGAGCACGTGCACCACTTCTTTTTTTTATTGGTATGGTCACATGTGTTGTGGCGCATGTGCTCGATGGGTGTGGTGTGGGTGTATACCAGCCATGAGGGAGTGTGTGTGTGCCATTCTGACAACTAGACCTGCAACTAAGAAATCACTACAATGGAAATCTGGGCCATGTAGCGTTGTAATGTTTTCCTGGAAGCGTAAGCGGAGTGGCCTGGACTGACGTATGCCAGTGCTGCGCGAGGCTGTGAACGATGACTCCGAAGCTATGGGCGTGGTTCCGTTGTGAGCTATATGAGAAATCAACTGATTCAGGTGTCTGTGTCGTAGTGCCTTCATCACCCAGGTTTTACAAGTAAATGTGTCATTATGTCTGTAAAGTCCCACAACTTGGCCAACATGGAAGGTACAGGGAATCACTAATCCTACATTCATCCATAGTTGCACACATAAAAGGCGGTGGACATGACGCATTTCTGCGAATATGAATGTTTGTTGTACATTGAGTGGAGTGTTGTAGTTGTAGTAATACAGGGCTATGAAAGCTTTAGGTTGCAGTTTTTGCCACATGAAGGGCAGCTAATATATATATATATGTATGTGGTCATTCGGGTATACTGGGGAAGTGGGTGCAGGAAATCAGTGTTTGAGGCTCGGAGTCACATCCTGGTATTGTATAGAAATGACATAATCTACGCGTGCCTGAAAATATACTGTAAATACGGTGCTCATGTAAGTTGCTGATATGGTTTTGGGTTGAGTTCGCTGTATATAAATCTGCTAAAAATAAATCGAGCAATAGCACACACTTATAAATTTACTATACACTTTGTTTGCAGTATTGTAATGATCCAGTTTGTACGTTCGTATTTGTAGAATGAGCGAGAGAATGTTACATAATCGAAGTTTTTGTTACTGGCAGAGGTAAGATGGTTGCATACGCTATTTACAGCACAATATAATGTGGAAGGGCTCAGGAGCAGCATTTTACAAACATAGTAAATATACGCACAGATAGATAGTTGAAGTGGGTACGGGCACGTGTGCTCGACTTCATTTTTTTACGTTGCTGTTGCTAACAAGTAGAATAGTAATCATGATATCATACACAGATATTCAATTGTAAATGGTTTATGACTTCTGCTGTACAAAGGTAGGGGCACTATATGTAAAATAATACACAAAAGATTCTATCGTAAAGGGTTCATGAGTTGTGGTGCACTGAGGTAGGGGCAGTTTGTGTGGTACCTGCGATGATACGTGGTTCAGGCAGGCCACACTGGTAAGAATATCTTTTGACTACTGATTTTTGCCTTAATAAGGCCACGTGGCGATTATTTATGGTGTACTGAGTTAGTGGTTTGTCTGGTGTTTAGCGTGTGCTCACCCTGCGATGATGTGTGGTCTGTACGGGCTGCACTTAAAGCATTGACTGTTGCATACTGGACTGCATGAACTTTGAGGGAAAAAAAAAACTACCATAGTTGGTTATCAATTGCTCTGCAAACTAGGCCTACTGAATGCTCCCCATAACAAATTAAACAATTGCACTTCACACAGCTCTTTCTAACTTTCTCAAAATGGGGACCTATGTGTGGTGGCAATGTTGAAGGTGGTGCCCCAGAGGTACTTGGTATTGCCCGGCGTGTAGGGACATTTTGGCGCTGTCTTCTACATTCTTTGTGAGCATAGTTCACAGGATGTAGGGATTGAAGGTGCTTGCGCATAGTAGCAGTGCTACAGGAGTATTTTTTGTCTCTTCCTTAAATAAATCGAGGCTGAATTCAATGCTGTCTGTAGTATAGATCCAAAGCTGAATTCAAGTTGTGAACCCTACTGTCCGCAGTGTACATTTAAGGCAGTAGTTAGCACAGTTATAGAAGAATGCTTTTTTCACTTCTTTTAACAAAATCTGAATATATACATTATAATTGTCTCTGAAATAGGTAAATCAAGGCTGAATTCCCTACTGTCTGTAGTGTAGATGCAAAGCTGAATTCAAGTTGTAAACCCTGTTGTCCGCAGTGTAGATATTAGGCTGAACTGCATCATGTATAATCACGATTGAAATAACAGATGAAACTTGTATGGAATACACATTGTTGAAATATGTATGTTTCAGGGACATTATAGTTTAAATTGTGCCCTTTGCTGTCCGCAGTGTAGACTGTCATTAAGAGTGAATTTTATTATTCAACTAAATCTATAAGTGATATAAAAGAAGTTTTTGAAGGAAGTTTACTAAAGGGATATTGTATAGGTTTGATAGGTGTTATACTTAGTTTGGTTTGCACTGAGTTAGTGGTTCATGAAACAACAAGATTCTGTGGAGCCTGCGATGATGCGTGGTCTGGGCAGGCCGTACTGATAGTAATGTTTTTTGTCTTGTAAATTCTGTCTTAGTAAGGCCACGTGGCGATGATTTTTGGTGCACTGAGTTACTAGTACCTTAGCCGCTTAGCGTATACGTACCCTGCGATGATGCGTGGTTGGGGGGGGCACAGTAATTAGACTAATGTCTATTGTCGATTGAATTGTGCATGAATTCCATTTAAAAGTGATAGTATGCCTCATTGCTGACATAAAACTGTTCACTCTTCTTTGCAATGATTTATAGTGCACTGAGTTAGTAGTATCTTTGGCGCTGAGCTTGTACTTACTCTGCGATAATGCGTGGTCCAGCGGGGCCGCATTCAGACCAATGTCTTTTGTCTGTTCAATTGTGCCTGAATACGGCCACGTGGTGATGAATTATGGTGCACTGAGTTAGATACTTTGATACTGAGCGTGTACGTAACCTGCGATGATGCGTGGTCCGGGCAGGCCGCACTGGAACCAATGTTTTTTGCCTACTGAATTCTGCCTTAATAAGGCCACGGGGAGATGACTTGTGCTGCAGTGAGTTAGTGGTACCTGAAGAACTCAGCGTGTGCGCACTCTGCGATAATTCGTGGTTCGGGCGAGTCGCACTGGTACAATGTCTCTTGCCTACTGGACTGCAATCGCCATTCCACCTGATTCGTGAGCCATCACAATGTAGATCGAAGGCAGTAGTCTGCACAGACATCAAGAAATTCTTTATGGTGTATCCTTTAACAAAATCTGAGGACAAAAAGTACAATTATCTCTACCTTAAAAAAATCAAGGCTAAATTTCATGCTGTCCGTAGTATAGATCTAAAGCTGAATTCAAGTTGTGAACCCTGCTGTCTACACTGTGGATAGAAGGCAGTAGTCAGCACAGATATCGAGGAAATATTTTTGTCACTTATTTTAACAAAATCTGAACACATACAGTACAATTATCTCTACATTAAATAACTCAAGGCTGAATTCCCTATTGTCCATAGTATGGATGCAAAGCTGATTTCAAGTTGTGAACCCTGCTGTCCACAGTGTAGATCTAAGGCAGTAGTCGACACAAACGTCGAGGAATCCTTTTTGTTACATACTTTAACAAAATCTGAGGACTGTCTCTGCCTTAAATAAATAGAGACTGAATTCAATGTTGTCTGTAGTGCTGATGCGAAACTGGTATCAAGTTGTAAACTCTGCTGACCGCAGTATAGATCGAAGGCATTAGTTAGTACAGATATTGAGGAATGTTTTTTGTTGCATCCTTTAACAAAATGTGAGGACTGAGAACAATTGTCTCTGCCTTCAATAAATCCAGACTGAATTCAATGTTGTCTGTAGTGCTGTTGCGAAACTGGTATCAAGTTGTAAACTCTACTGACCGCACTATAGATCAAAGGCAGTAGTCAGCACAGATATCGACAAATCATTTTTGTCACTTATTTTAACAAAGTCTGAGGACATAGAGTACAATTGTCTCTGCCTTACATAAATCAAGGCTAACTTCAATGCTGTCCGTAGTGTAGATCCAAAGCTGAATTCAAGTTGTGAACCCTGCTGTCCGCAGTGCAGATCGAAGGCAGTAGTCGATACAGACATAAGTCTGCGGTGCTGTGGCGCTGGGTTCGCAATGGGCCTGTATCGAGGATTCACGTGGTCATGGCGGCAGCCACGTGGCAGGGTGAGGACCTTCACAGTGGCAGATTCTTTTCTCTTTGCAGAAGTGAACCACGCTCAAGGCATAGGCTAATTATTTATACTTTTACGCTGGAGTTGCGTAAGTTGAACCAGCCCATTCCGCTTTGCTTTAAGGGGGGGGGAGACAACACAGCTACATGACGAGATATTCCACAGACTCTGAGATAATATGGTTGCCTCCTCTGTGCGGTACACTACACGTATCAATAGTATATCTACACACGGAAAAGTTTTTGGTTTCTATAGTGAGTTGTGTGTAGCATATCACCAGTAGTGTTAGCAATGTGTACATTATTGTTGATGTGCAAGTTCCTTTCCTTATACATAGTTAATTGTCACATCTCTGAGCATTGTGCTAGTGTGCTGTTGAGGGGATGTATTATTTCGGGAAGGTCGTTGTCCTGTTTAGCGCTGCCTGTGAGGTAGTAGAGGGGGAGGGGTCAGGAGGGGTGGTTGTAATGGTGGTGGCGCTAGATGTTGTGCTTTTGTTGGGTGTGCATAATTAGTACCTCTATTACATATTTGTTTTTCACACCGTACATAGTCGACGTCCTTACACTAGTTAAATGTTGATATTAATTTGTTAGTGGTAATGGAACTATCGCCTGTTTTTTTAGGTAGCATTGTAGATTTGTTTTTTTGTTGAAAGTATGGGAAGTGGTGTTTTTTTGTTTTTTTTCGACGAGAATGCTTAGTTTGTATATTATTAACGTTAGTTGTTGTTCTGGTTTGTAGCGATTTTCTTGGAGGAAGAAATACATTGAAGAGTGGTAATATTTGCAGTTTTTACTACAATGAGAACAGGATGATAAATAAAAAAAATTAAAAAAAACAGATATGCTTAATGAGCATTATAATTAAGAATTATCATTTAAAATTCACTGAAACAACCATAGGTTTCAGCCAGGTTATAGTTAGGAATTAGCATTTAAAAAACCTTAGAAATTCACTGAAAAAACCATAGGTTTCAGGCAGGTTATAGTTAGGAATTAGCATTTAAAAAACCTTAGAAATTCACTGAAAAAAAGATCGTTTTCAGGGGTGTTATAGCTAGCTGGACATTTATAGTTAGTTGTACTAACTGTAACTCTCGCGCCCGCAATCCACTGGTGATGATGTCACATATTACATCATTCATGACATGGTCAGTGACATCACTGATGACATCACTGATGACATCCTAAATGACATCACTGATGACATCATCCACGTGACAATCAGATACACTCCATCATACACTAGTATAACCTTTCATAACTCACTGTAAAATACAGATTACCATATTTGAACCCATTGACACAGCAATACAAGTATTTAAAAACCCACTCAGTGATTTCTAGATCTAGACACACATCTAATCAATCACCTATAGATTCACTCATACATGTTGTCAATGAACAATATAACATTATCGAATATACCTATACACCTATATTGACATTACACACCAGTACACATCCTATTCAGTTATGCAGTCATCCTACTCACTTTTGCAAACAAACAATGTATCGTATTTACATTTACTCAGCTACACACATATACAAATAGCACTTCATTTATTGATATAGATAGTAACTCATACTTAGTGTGTTATGAAATCACTATTACAAGTATACATTTATCTATACAGTCACTCATGCAAACAATGAGACTTATGTATACTTATTTGTATACAACAACTGTCACATACACTGCCTTTTATTTTTTCTACTTTGCTGGACATGTACCTTTGAGAAATATGTTTGCTCATCACTACACCAATAAAGATATTCACTCACCCAAACAACTATTATAACACGTATTCTTAACGTCATATATCTACTGAATGAACTATTCACATATTTTTGGGCAGTCACAGATCTCCCACCGAACCACACACACATTCACTCTCCCATACATATAGTCAGTTAACTAATCAATAACGAATATATACCTTCACATAGCTAGTAACTAACTGATGCAGCAGTTTACACAACAACTGACAAAGTAATACAGATATTCACACAGTTTAGTCACTATCTAAAATATTTAGTGAGACACTATAAAATAGTCAAGTAAACAGTCAATCACACTGCTACTAAATCCTCCCTCAAGATAGGTATATATCCACTGATTCTTAAATGCAGATTGCTATACATATAATACATATTTAAATAACAAACCAAACCGCATTAACTGAATAATGCCATCAGTTATGTCATCAGTGATGTCATTTGAGATGTCATCAGTGATGTCACTGACCATGTCATGAATGATGTAATATGTGACATCATCACCAGGGGATTGCGGGCGCAAGAGTTACAGATCACAGGCACAAATATGGTGACAATCACATAGAGATGCTACAACATGCACCTCCAGACAACAAATGGCATCAGATTTCACGCTAAACATACAGACCAGGTCAGCCTTGGAGTACAAATAACTATAACGGAGGCATTTCAATGGTTTTGTATGAGTGAAATGTCCAGCTAACTATAACACCCCAGAAACCTATGTTTTTTTCACTGAATTACTAAAGGTTTTTAAATGCTAATTCCAAACTATAACCTGCCTGAAACCTATGTTTTTTCAGCCACACGGCCGAAATGCATCACGCCTGTATGCTGTCAAATTAAAGCACTTACCTGGATTCCCTGTGTGGCCTCTTCCTTCGGCATGCTGGAGGGGTTTTGGATATTATTTGCGTCAGCCAGAGGCGCATTAAGAGGCCCCGTTTCTCAAGCTGGCAGGTGCCTTCAATGGCTTCTGCATTTGCAGATTTCTTTGCTCTCCAAGGGATTGGATCGGCACCAGCCCACCCGCAGTGGCTGTTAAGCAGGGCTTGCTGCCTTTCGGCAGCGCGTGACTTCACAAAGCTAGGTTAATTTATTACAATCAGCCTGCAGCCTGACGAACTTCCATTAGCGTGGTTGAAATGTATGCAGGGACCTAGGGAGGCTTTTGGACTTTATAAAACTTAGCATTCCGCTCCTTGCCCTGCAGGAAACCACCCACTTTGGGTATAATTGAGTTTCCCCATGCAACACCAGCCCGACAATGTTGCATCTTGGGAGATACAGTGCCTACAGCGCTGCACTCGGTGGGAGATCACATGATTGGGGATGGAAGGTGCTCCCACCAATGGGAGGACTGCAGGACCATTTAAAGGTGGAGGCACGGCAATGTCTTTTGTTTCCAGCGGCGTCTGCGGAAGGCGACACGGCCGAAATGCATCACACCAGTATGCTGTCAAATTAAAGCACTTACCTGGATTCCCTGTGTGGCCTCTTCCTTCGGCAGGCTGGAGGGGTTTTGGATATTATTTGCGTCAGCCATAGGTGCATTAAGAGGCCCCGTTTCTCAAGCTGGCAGGTGTCTTCACTGGCTTCTGCATTTGCGGATTTCTTTGCTCTCCAAGGGATTGGATGGGCACCAGCCCACCGGCAGTGGCTGTTCAGCAGGGCTTGCTGCCTTTCGGCAGCGCGTGACTTCACAAAGCTAGGTTGATTTATTACAATCAGCCTGCAGCCGGACGAACTTCCATTAGCGTGGTTGAAACGTAAGTGGGGACCCAGGGAGGCTTTTGGACTTTATAAAACTGAATATTCCGCTCCTTGCCCTGCAGGACACCAGCCACTTTGGGTATAATTGAGTTTCCCCACGCAACACCAGCCCGACAATGTTGCATCTTGGGAGATGCAGTGCCTACAGCACTGCACTCGGTGGCCGATCACATGATTGGGGATGGAAAGTGCTCCCACCAATGGGAGGACTGCAGGACCATTTAAAGGTGGAGGCGCGGCAATGTCTTTTGTTTGCAGCGGCGTCTGAGAAAGGCCGACACGTCCGAAATGCATCACGCCTGTATGCTGTCAAATTAAAGCACTTACCTGGATTCCCTGTGTGGCCTCTTCCTTTGGCATGCTGGAGGGGTTTTGGATAAATATATATATATATATTCACTGAAAAAAACATAGGTTATAGACTATATATAGTTAGGAATTAGCATTTACAAAACCTAGAAAATTCACTGAAAAAACCATAGGTTATAGACCATATATAGTTAGGAATTAGCATTATCAAAACCTTATTTTACTCACACAAAACCATTGAAATTTGCATATATAGTTAGTTGCACTAACTATATATCGCGCACCCGCAATCCACTGCTGATGATGTCACATATTACATCATTCATGACATGGTCAGTGACATCACTGATGACATCACTGATGACATCTCAAATGACATCACTGATGACATCACTGATGACATCATCCAGTGACTGTGTGTTTCTGTAAAGTTTAAATATGTTTTACATATTGAAGAATGAGTGGATGTATAAGTGTCTGAATGAAGGTTTTAGTAGGTGCGTGATTGACTGTATGAGTGAGTGATTAAATGTGTCTTACTGAATGCGTGGGTTAGTGACTAAACTGTCTGAAAGTGTGCATCAGTATGTCTGTTGTGCAAGCTGCTGCATGTGTTGATCAGTAGCTATATGAGTGGCTATATGGGTTATTGAGTGTGTGTGTGGCTGGCTGGGCAGATCAATGTGTACTTGTATCAGTGATTGTATAAGAGAGTAAGTATGTGTTAGTATATGTTTGAAAATGTAAGGTGTTCTGTGTTTAACTGTATAGATGAGAAAATGGAAGTGTGATTGATTCTTTACAGGACTGACTAGGTGTGTGAGTAACTCCATGGATGAGTGGCAGAGTGTGAGTGTCTGTATAGGTGTATGAGTGCATATGATAGTGTTGTAAAGATGAGTGATTGTATGTATGAATGATTGTATGGGTGAATGAGTGAATGTGTGTGTAGACGTAGGAATCAGTGAGTGTGTATGTAGTAACTAGTATTGGTGTGTGAGGAGATGCATTGTATTATCACATGAATGATATCATCAGTGATGTGATCATTGATGTCAAATGAGATGTCATCAGTGATGTCATCAGTGATGTCATTTGAGATGTCATCAGTGATGTCATCAGTGATGTCACTGACCATGTCATGAATAATGTAATATGTGACATCATCAGCAGTGGATTGCGGGTGCGCGATATATAGTTAGCGCAACTAACTATATATGCGAATTTCAATGGTTTTGTGTGAGTAAAATAAGGTTTTGATAATGCTAATTCCTAACTATATATGGTCTATAACCTATGGTTTTTTCAGTGAATTTTCTAGGTTTTGTAAATGCTGATTCCTAACTATATATAGTCTATAACCTATGGTTTTTTCAGTGAATTTCAACGTTTTTTTAATAGCAAATATCAAATGGTGTAAAATATTTTCTTCTTTTAAAGGAAAAATATATTTTATATGTATCTAATTTAATTTTTTTATGTCTTTAATTTTTTTTAATTATTTTTTTTGTTTCGCTACCGGTCCGCGCACCGGGTAGCTTCCCATTAGCTCAATTTGGTGCCGCGACCCGATCCGCGCACCGGGAAACGTTCCGTTAGCGCAACTCCCGCGATCGAACACAACATCGTGACGCGTCGCGTTAGCGCGACGTATCGCGTTGCCGCGTAATGCGTCTTATGAGGCGCCGCGTTAGCGCACCCGGAAGCGCTTCGGTCCGCGTCCCGAGGTGCGAAACGCAACACCCCGGAAACGAACCGGGCACGTAACGGGACGCGTAACGTAAGCGTAACAGGTCATGTGACCTCAAAATAACACTTTTCATTGGTTCATTACATTTTTTTTTTCACAAATGATGAAAGCCCCCACCTTTTTTCCTCACTCTGACTTTCATCTTTGTGAGAGGAAGACCTACTTTCCATATTTTCTAAAATGGCAAGTGTTGTAGCTGCAGCTGCTGGAGCCAATCCTCCACCACCACCACCACCAAAAAAGGATGGACCACCTCCTCAGGTCATCCTTAATCAAGAGGAGGAAGAAGAGGAAGAAGAGTAAGAGGAGCAAGAGAGGAGGCAGTTTTTGCCTGAAGAGCCAAGGAGGTCCCATGTGAAGGATAATTATATCTGGCAATTCTACACATTTCCCCGGGGCCAAAAAAAAGTAAATGCCCGCTACGTCACATGTCTGATCTGTGACAAAGTTCTGTCCAGAGGGACTAATAAAAAGTACAGCTTCGGGAATTACACCATGCATCGGCACATGGAGAGGTGGCACCCTATAAATTATAGTGCTGCGCAGGTACGTGACCTGCAGGAAAACCCCCCTCCTGTGGCCAGTACATCAACCGAACAGGCAGTGACGGTACCAGAGGCGAGGGAGACGGTCCCAAACATCCAGATGAACTTCGGGGACCTGAAGCATGTCTGCATTTTTTGCGGCAAATTAATTTGCTATGGGAGAGAAGCATAAATCTAATCAACAGAGCTTTTTAAAATCATAAATGTACAAAACGCCCCAGAAAGTAAATTATCTTTTTTTTTTTGTTGCTCCTGTTGAGCCCTTTATAATGAATGATTTTCGTTCCCCCCCCCAAAAAACTAAAAAAATATAAAACCGTTCAAAAAATACAAAAAAAGTAAAAAAAAATTCAGAAAAATTATAAAAAAAATATAAAACAACAAAAACAATAAAAAAAAGTTCTTTTCAGAACTACCTCCCATTTATAAAAAATTGCTAGAATGTTTAGCACTCTGGCAACCTCTATTTCTTTTGATTCGCTTCCCGGTTCGCGCGCCGGTACGCGAACTGGAAGCGAAACAGAAAAAAACGTTTTTTTTAAAAAGGAAGACTGAATATAAGGGAAGGAAACAGAGAGTAATGTTAAAAGAAAGACCGCTAGAAGGAGTAACACAGAGATACTGTTTAATAGATCTATTTACCAAAGAAAAGATGTAAGAGGGTATAATTGAGAAAAACAAAATAGATAAGGAAGTGAAAGAAAAAAAGGAGAGTAGAAGAATAATAAACAAGAGTTTCTTGGAGAATGTGAGTGAATGTTCAAATTAAGAAGAAAAACAGTAAAGGATGTGGAATGAGAGGTAGGGATAGAACCGGACTAAAAGAACAACCCTGAGGGAAAGTGTTAAGAAAACAGTGAGCGAAAGTAAATAGGAATAAAACAAGATGTATGACAGTGACTAAGGTTAAAACATGTGGAATAACAGAGAGAAAAAACAGAAAGCAGAAAAGAAGAAGTGACAGAAAAGGAATAATTGAAACAGCAAAGAAATGTAAATAACATAGTGTGCTTGAACTACAGGGAGAAAGCATAATGAACAAGTAGTGAAAGAGTGATGAGTCAGAGACAGTGAGAGTAATAGCGACGGACTGAGTGAACAGGAGTGAGGAACTATGAGAACAGAGGGACTGAGAAAAGGAGTGGAAGGAGTAGAGTAAGTAAGTAATAGAAAAGGGAATGAGGAAAGTAGCAAAGGCAGGAAACTGAGGGTTAAAGAAATGAAGCAGTGGAACTAATAGAAGTTAAATGTGATAGAGATGTAACGGAAAGAGTACAAAACACTTACCTTATAATTGTCGTTAACTTAGTCACTTGTTATTTTTATACTTTCAATCTGTGAAAGAAAGAACAAAAATTTGAAAAATATTAAAACATGTATTTAAAAATTAGAAAAGACAAGGGAAAAGATTGAAAATCATCCAATTTTACAAAGAAATAAAGTTAGAGATAAACATGCAGAAAGAAAGAAAAAGAAACGGTGATAGACAGACAGAGACAAAAAAATTGTAATAGAGTAAATTACTAAGAGAAAAAAAGAAGATACTTTCAGTGACAGAAAAGAAGGATAGAAGAGAAACTAAATTGAAGTTGTGTAAGCTACTAAAAGAAAGTGAGTAAGGTAAACTATATAAGGAAAGGGTGAATAAGGAAAAGAGAGTGAGGGAGAGAGGAGACAGAGGAAGTGAAGGAAAGAGTGTCAGATACAGACTGAGTGAGGCAACAAAAGAAAGATAAATGAGTGAGGGTGAGTTATACTAACTGATTGCACCAAAAAAGGAGAACCCAAAAATATTTAATTAAGAAAACAAAGGGAGGAAAGATGGAAAAGACAAGCGAAGGAGAGGGTCTAAAAGCTGGAAAATGGTGCAAGGGAGAAAAGAAAAAAGCAGAGTTGGAATAGGGAAACAAAGGTTGAAAGATAAGTGGAGTTAGTGAACAAGGGTGAAAGAGAATAAAACAAAAGGCAATGTGAGTATGTAAAGAGGATTGATAGAAGGTAGTAAAAGACGAGTGAGCATGAGACAAGACGAGTACAAATTAAAATTCACAATACAAAGTACAGAATTAATTATACATGTTAAATGGTTTATTTTTGCTGTTCTCAGAATATATCAAATTTCACTTAAAGCAGTGAGTTGAAGGTATTCATCATATAACAGCAGGGAAAAAAAACACAATCAAAATGATTGTGTTTAAAAAACCCATATAACATAACCAATCAGAAATCAGAACTCCTCAAAAGTAACTTACTTTCCATGACGTCGAAGGATGTCCTATGAACAGCTTATACTCTGTTGTGCTGTTATTATTTTCTGCCCGCCACTTTCTGAAAGAAAAGCTCTATCGTTTTGACAAATATGTTACATACAATAAATGACTTCTCGCTCTCTACCGCACTTCTCCTCAAGGCCAAATAGTGTAAGAGCCATTTATAACTCTTGGAATTCTTCTAAGCAAATCCCGTCATTTTCTTTTTCCACAACTTTCAGAAAGAAAACGTCCAAGATCACTTTCACAATCCTGTACTAGTAATATCTCACCCTTCTTGCTCACTCATGTTCCACATTTCCTATGACACTGATACTGCTTACTATGAGGCACACTTACACTACCTCTATGACTACTACAATTATTTAATTCTCTTGATCACTGTTAATCACAAAGCAATTTAAAACAGTACATAAAATTATATAAACTCCTAGAATCATTATAGGCCAGTTACCTACCCTAAATTCTCTCTTCTGAAAACACAAAGTAAGAATATTTTATGTCAAAAGGCAACATTGTTTCATAGTCAAATGGGAATCATTTCCGAAACACCAGCTTTTTTTACATTTTAAATAAGCTGTGTAATAAGCGGATGTTGTCAAAGGACCATCATGTCATATAATAGCTGCAGTTACAAATGTTCTTCCTAAAATCAACGACTGTGTAGCCACAACATTTGTAATTAAAGTTGAAAACTTACTTTCATCAGGTTTATATAGTTGGAATTTTAAAATGACATTATAACCAAAAGTTTGCACAAATAATGTGGACAGCATTGCAGACTTACATTACCTCTACTCCATGTTTTGATTGGCTGCTTGAATTAGCTTATTAAAAGAAACAGTTTTTCTGAACTCATTCAAAGTGCAGTTATTTTTCCATGACGTCAAGTGTTATGGTAAGAACACCGTTTGCTTTGAGAAATACTCTGTTGTCCTTTAACTAATCCGTGCCCACCACTTTCTGTAAGAAAACCTTCTTTTTTTTTCAGGAACTACTTAAAACTCAAAAATAACTTTTCACTCTGTACTACACTTATCCTCAAGGCCAAATAGTGTAGGAGCCATTAGAACCTCTTGAAATTCCTCAGAGCAAATCCCGAGATTCCTTCCCTAAAATTTTGCTTGTAAAAACACCAGGTAAGAATTTTTAAGGTCAAAAGGCAATCTTTTTTTGAAAGTTAAAACAGAATCATTGCAGAATGACCAGCCGTTTTCAGACTTCAAATAAGCTGTGTAATGTCCTGATGTTGTGAAAGGACCGTCATGATATATAATTGCTGCAGTTACAAAAGTCCTTCCTGATATTGACAACTGCGAAGCCACAACATTTTTAATTAAAGTTGTCAATTTTGTTCCATCAGGCCTACATCGTTGGAACATTAAAATGACATACTGGCCATATCTTCGTATAAATAATGTGGACAGCATTGCAGACATACATTGGCTACACTTCATGTTTTGATCGGCTGCTTTTACTAGCTTATTAAAGGACACTGATTTACTGTCTGGCAAAGTTAAATATATAAATCTTTCTGAGTCTACACTAGTAGTACTTGATACCCTACAGTTCTCGCTGTCATGCTGCCATTGATAAGAAAGGCCAAACAGATGATCTACATCTACACCTTCATCTTGCAATACATCAAGCATATACATTAAAAACTCCTGACAATCTTGCTGAATATTTTGAGAGAATTGCATTTGACCTGAACATTTGTCTAACAGATTTCGAATTTCAGACACACTTTCTATTTTGGTTCTATCAGTGCTACATTTCTCTAACAGAGAATTCAACAAACAGCAAAAACTTTGATCCGAATTGATCACAATCTGTTCTTTTAAAGTTTCTAGAGAAAAGACAACATTAACCACTACATTAGCATAGCAGTTGACACCAGAACTATTTTCAAATTGAAAACCAACAACATCTTCAACAGAATCCATTTTCTTTCTGCTTATAATTTCGGGTTCATCGACTTTTCGTCTTTTTGCTACAACCTCCCTACTATTGGTCACATTTCTTCGTTTCCGGCCTACCACACGTTTCTCAAACAAAGGATATTGAGGCAAATGTGGCGCATACTCTCTTCTTAACCTATTGTATTCCTTAACCCAATCTAGATCCGCACAAATGTTTGTGACATCACACTCAATCAAGTACAATCCCGATAAAGTTCTGACTCGTGACAATGCCACATATGCCATACCCTCCTTGAACACAGAACTGCCAATATTCACCAATGCACTGTCTACACTTAAACCTTGCGATTTATGGATTGTCACCGCATATGCCAAGCAAACAGGAAACTGCTTACGGCGAACATATAAGTCTTTTACAAGCAAAAACCTAGCAGAGCAACGACCAATTAGCTGTACTTCCTCAATGCCATCAAATTTAATTTTTAAAAATCCAATTCCATCTCTATTTCTGTATTTCTCAAAATCAACAACATTACCCATTGATCCATTTACCAGACCTCTTTCAACATGTAAATTCCTTCTCAAAATGATACGGCAATTTAAGCACACATTCAGAGTCTTTTCAAAACCAGCAGTTTTAGATATAGTCTTCTCTAATGAATCCAATTTAGATTTCAAATTCTCAGACAAAATAATTGTTGCTCCCATATGCTCTATTCTGTCAATAGCTTCCAGTTTCACAATCTCTTGGTTTTCTAAATTCAACATTTTGTTGTTGAAGATGGCACATTCTGCAAGAGTTGGCAGATTTCTTCTCAGTAATTTTCCGAAAAATATTCTCTGGCAGAATGTCTTCTTCTGGATACAAATTTGACAGTAATCGTGCATGTAAAGCTTCTTTCCCATGCTCGGTCACTTTCCCGATTCTAACATCTTGTAGAATATTCTTGTAATCTTCATCCTTCGCCTGACGCATATTTTCATGCAGCTCAGCATAATTGAAGTTTAACCATATGTTAACGTTGCCAATGCTCCCTAGGCACTTCCTGGTATCTTCATGCGTAAGCAGTTTAAACACTGGTTGTCCTTTCACTGGTGTCAGCTGCAGAAGATCACCGAAAACAATGATGTGTTTGCCACCAAATAACACATCATACTCTGTTTTAAGAACTTCCTGCATTCTCAAATGCACAAAGGCAAGCATGACATTAGAAACCATGCTTACTTCGTCAATGATAAGAAGTTTCATCTTCTTCAGGACTCTGGAAACTTCACAACAAGCATCTCCAGATAACTTGTGGTATTGTAATTTGTTATCATGCTCCACTGGCAGCATCAGTAGACGATGTAAAGTAATCCCTTTAATGTTATGTGCTGCCAGCCCAGTTGGAGCGGTGACAACACAAGACAGCGATGACTCGGTCCTTTTCTGCAGATAACATGAAATTGCTTTAATTAGGAAACTTTTTCCAGTTCCTGCTTCTCCACTCACGTACAGTCGGACAGGCTTCAACGACGTACATGAGCACTCTTTCTTCTCATGACTTAATCCATGATCAATTTGGTTTGTAACTTCGTAATATATCTTCCTCTGCTCAACGTTGAGTTGTCTTTCCAAATCTTCTAAGTTAACCGCATCCTCCTGAGCATGTGCCATGGCTCTTTCCACTTCAATCATGGCAGTGGCAGCTTAGTTTTCGAGAACTGGTCCTCCTAGTGGATCCTGACTCAATGAAACAGAACTCTGACTGTCCTGAGAACTGTCTCTAGCAATCTCGGCTGCAATTGTTGCTCCCTGCTCGATTTCCGCATTCAACATTTCTAGATATTTTGGAAAAACAGGACATTCTATGGTCTCCTTGGCTGCATTGAAAGAGTCTTCGTAACAGAGGAAATCTCCAAGCAGTTCCTCTTCTGCACGCCAAGGCTTGAAAAGTTGCAAAAGAGCTAAATAGAAAAACTCTTTTCTTTCAGGAGATTCGCCACTCAATTTTCGATGATTTACCAATTGGCATTTTCTTTGCTTGACCAGACATCCCTCACTTCCAATTACAGCATACACTCCTTTATCAATATTTTCTTTGATGTTGCTCTTGAATATGTAATTTTGTAGAACCTCATACAGACAAACATTCTCGAGGTGACTGCTTCTATTTGGATAATATGTATCCAACATGTTGGTCTTCAAAATATCTGTACTGTTTGGCTCCTTTTCCGCCAAATACTTAATTTCCCGTACAGGTTTCAGAACTCGATTACGCGTTGCAGCAAGACCAAGACTCGCCCAAATGATACTCCTAGATTTGGCCTAGAGACTTGCTGAAGATAACCGGTCAGAACATTCGTAAGCTCCGATTTCTCAATGCGACAACATCTTCAGACTGAAACTGTACAACTTCTTACTGAGGCTCTTTTCATGGGAAATGTCCTCCCACATATCCTTCAATTCTGTCTTTTCTTTTTTTGTGATGTAAGATGTCACATACCGAGCCACAGCCATACAGTTATCAGCCACAAACTGTATATCCATGTTAGCATTCCACATGGACAAAATCACTGGGTTGTAGTCGTTGATGTACTTGGACTCTTCGTTTCTTTTCAAATTGTATGTATTTTTGGGTGATTTCCTCGTCACATTATGTCGCAGCGAAGACATCAAACTGTTCACTCTTCCTTTAGATATCACCGATTGTGGAAATCCAAAACGACATTTTGTGTAGAACTTGTCCTTGTTTCTGAATTTACGACGACAGTACTTTCCACAACGATGGCTTTGAAAGCGTAAAACTTGTTCTCTTAGGCTTTTGTCTTCCTTTGTCTTTGGAACAGCACATGTAGAATACTGTTCTATGAAACTCATCACTAAGTCATCCGGATCTGTTCCAAATGTGGGTGCATCTTTGATCCATAGCAGCATATGTATATGAGGAGCACCTCTTGCTTGATACTCCTTTCTCCAGAAGAAATCCAACACCTCTCCAAGAGGTGGATTTTTCTTGTTCATGATGAAAGACATCATAGCTTCAAATCTATGATTGAAGTACCTGCATACATTCACTGGATCCAAAGAGCACAGTTCTCCGGGTGTCTTGAATTCGATATTTTCAATGTTTCCATTTGCCTCTCGTAGAAATTCAAGTAAGTCTTCCCAGCCATACTCGGCACAGCTGAGAGTGAGGAACCATGTGGGAGTTCCTAAGTTCCTCAGCATACATTTTAAATCACCATGACAACGGTACCAGTACTCATTAGTACCACGCTGACATGCCATGAGATTAATCAGGTGAGAATCCCAAATACTGTCTTGCACATTGACTTTATCCATAAAGTCCCTTGCCGAGATATTTTGCATCTGTACACCACTTTTCAAGATGTGGTTTACTGCATATGACAGTCCAGACAGATCACTTTCAAACAGTAGATGAAACAAATAGGGAATGCATTCACGAAACCTAGGATCTTCTGCATACAGTCGTAAAGTCCGGTATTCAGAAGCAGGAATTTGATCAGGTCGCTCATCATATCTTCCTCCTTGACCTGTTGGAAATAGCAGTGGGAAACACCGAGCTTCCAAACTTTCCTCCCAAACACTAATGGGACTCCCTTTGGCTTGTTTCATTTGAAACAACTCAATAGCATTCCCCATGACTTCCTTGGAATGCAAAGGATGAACACTATAATGTTCATATATTTCTTCATTTTTAGAGGCTTCTACTTTCTCAATTTGTCCAGCACACAAATCGCTGTCCTCTTCTTCACTTACTTCCTCTTCTGCAACACATACATTCTTGTAGTACTCATTGTTTTTCATCAAATACAATGTTGCCTTTTTGACTTTCCTAACATCCACTAAATCTTGCCAGATTTTCTTACTCTTTGCCGGAACGCCATTAACTAAGATAACCAGAGGTTCCTCTTCCACTTTCTCTACTCCAATTGTATTAATGTTTTTCTTCAAATGTAGAGGCAAATAAACAACTCTTCCCTTTAATCCTCTCTGTAAATCTGATGGAGGCAATTTCCCTGTCTTTGGCTCCATTCGTACAATAGCCTGAAAGGGATGGACACTTTGAATCAAAATAGATTCATAAGTATTTAAATCCTTCAATTCAGAAGGAATGTCAACCAATTCCAGATTATTATGAACCGCTCTAGCAGGCATCCGGTTTTGATTTAATTTGTTACAACAATAAGTACACACACGTTGATCCGATCCCAAATCAAAACAATTTTCTACCATCAAGTATGTTGCGAAATCCTTCCATTCACTATTATTTTCCCTTTCACTTTTTGCATATAAATCCACTAACTTAGGGGCTCATTAGGATGGCGGACGGAGGAGCTACCGCGGCCCTGGAGTACGCGGAAAATGCCTTTTCCGTGTCCGCCTGCCGCGGACACTCCGTCCGCCATATCAGGATAGGAAACAGTGTCAAATTTCCGTCCGCAACGGAAAAGCATGCACCGGCGCCCAACTACACCCGACCACGCGGCGGACGGAACACATCCTGAGACTCCGCCGTACGTACTGACGTCTAAGACCGTCCCCCAAATAAGATGGCAGAAATTACACATAAAACCGCAGCGGAAAAACAAGCTATCTGAACACGGCGGATTCCCCACAGCGAAGAAAAGATACATAGCAGAGATACCCACCACAAGCTGCTCGCCACCATGGACCCAGCGCTACACGCTTTCCCGATGCTCTTCGCGATCCACCACGTCCTAGTCTTGGCCCACCATGGACGCCGACGCAGGTAAGGCACAAACCATTGGCTGCATGGAGGGGAATACCTGCAAGGGTCGTGACGTAGGAAGGGGGAGTGTCATGTTACCGAAACCACTGATGAGAAGCAAATAGAAATACACATTTGTAGTACGCAAGCATGAATGACAACGACAAACCACGAGACTTGATAGACTACCTTTATTGCACATAATAGGGGTATAATCACAGTGTATGCGTGAGCATGGGCAAAGTGGGCACCAGAGCATGAACATCAGAGGCAGCACGTGAGAGGGCAGAATGCAGTATCAGAACAGCTACAGGGCATTGTGGACAACAGAGCAGGTACATCATTGGCAGTAAACGAGAGGGCAGAATGCAGTATCAGAACAGCAACAGGGCATTGTGCCCAACAGAGCAGGTACATCATTGGCAGTAAACGAGAGGGCAGAATGCAGTATCAGAACAGCTACAGGGCATTGTGGACAACAGAGCAGGTACATCAGAGGCAGCACATCAGAGGGGCTAAGTGCATCAACAGTCCATAGCACTGAACATGTCCATCAGAGGCAGCACGTGAGAGGGGCTAAGTGCATCAACAGTCCATAGCACTGAACATGTCCATCAGGAAGGTGGCTTATCTCCTCACTCCTGAAGCTCTCCTGCAAGTAATCATGGCCCTCGTCCTCTCCCGCTTAGATTTCTCGAATGCTATCTATCATGGTCTGCCCAAAACATCTCTCTGCAGACTACAATTCGTTCAGAATCAAGCGGCGAGATTGGCCTTTGGGAGTCCGAAATGGCAATCCGCCAAACCCCTCCTTCTAAAACTGCACTGGCTCCCCGTCGCCTCGAGGGCAGCCTTTAAGATCGGCTGCCTTACCTTTAAATCCTTATCTGGTTCCTGTCCTGCCTTTTTGAAATCTCTCATCAGGACTTACAGCCCCTTTCGGAACCTGAGATCCTCTCACCTGCACCTCTTACTCACTCCCCCTGTCAAACTCTGCAGATCCGGAGGCCAGAGATTCGCATTTCTGGCCCCCAAACTTTGGAATTCCTTCCCCATCTCTCTCTCAACTTCCAATTCCCTTACTCTTTTCCGTAAATCCCTAAAAACTTGGCTCTTCCCTCAATCTGCCTAAACCCTCCCAGTCCCCCAGTAGTCTGCCAGCGCCAGGAAACCCATGGTGTCAGCGCGCTTTATAAATGCCCCTTACAATACAATACAATACAATACAATCCAATCAGAGGCAGCACGTGAGAGGGGCTAAGTGCATCAACAGTACATAGCACTGAACTTATCCATCAGAGGCAGCACATGAGAGGGGCTAAGTGCATCAACAGTCCATAGCACTGAACATGTCCATCAGAGGCAGCACGTGAGAGGGGCTAAGTGCATCAACAGTCCATAGCACTGAACATGTCCATCAGAGGCAGCACGTGAGAGGGGCTAAGTGCATCAACAGTCCATAGCACTGAACATGTCCATCAGAGGCAGCACGTGAGAGGGGCTAAGTGCATCAACAGTCCATAGCACTGAACATGTCCATCAGAGGCAGCACATCAGAGGGCAGAATGCAGTATCAGAACAGCAACAGGGCAATGTGGACAACAGAGCAGGTACATCAGAGGCAGCACATCAGAGGGCACAATGCAGTATCAGAACAGCAACAGGGCATTGTGCTTAACAGAGAAGGTACATCAGAGGCAGTAAACGAGAGGGCAGAATGCAGTATCAGAACAGCAACAGGCCATTGTGGACAACAGAGCAGGTACATCATTGGCAGTAAACGAGAGGGCAGAAGGCAGTATCAGAACAGCAACAGGGCATTGTGGACAACAGAGCAGGTACATCATTGGCAGTAAACGAGAGGGCAGAATGCAGTATCAGAACAGCAACAGGGCATTGTGCCCAACAGAGCAGGTACATCATTGGCAGTAAACGAGAGGGCAGAATGCAGTATCAGAACAGCAACAGGGCATTGTGGACAACAGAGCAGGTACATCAGAGGCAGCACATCAGAGGGCACAATGCAGTATCAGAACAGCAACAGGGCAATGTGGACTACAGAGCAGGTACATCAGAGGCAGCACATCAGAGGGCACAATGCAGTATCAGAACAGCAACAGGGCATTGTGCTTAACAGAGCAGGTACATCAGAGGCAGTAAACGAGAGGGCAGAATGCAGTATCAGAACAGCAACAGGCCATTGTGGACAACAGAGCAGGTACATCATTGGCAGTAAACGAGAGGGCAGAATGCAGTATCAGAACAGCAACAGGGCATTGTGGACAACAGAGCAGGTACATCATTGGCAGTAAACGAGAGGGCAGAATGCAGTATCAGAACAGCAACAGGGCATTGTGCCCAACAGAGCAGGTACATCAGAGGCAGCACAAGTACGTGTCCCAACCAACCCGTCCCAGGGACCACAACAGTGCAAGGCTGTTCTCAATGGACAATGGACACACCATGTGAAATAACATGTGAGTGAAGTGATCAGCACCTCACATCACAGAATCAGGTGGACTGCGTGAACTACCTGCCTCGGACACACTGCCAGCACCAGAAACAGGAGTGTGAGACACAGCCACAGCCCGAGTGACAGACACATGGGCCACAGACCCAGACACACTGCCAGCACCAGAAACAGGAATGTGAGACACAGCCACAGCCCGAGTGACAGACACATGGGCCACAGACCCAGACACACTGCCAGCACCAGCAACAGGAATGTGAGACACAGCCACAGATGTAGTGACTGACACGTGAGCCACTGACCGAGACAGACTGCCAGCACCAGAAACAGGAGTGTGCGACACAGCCACAGATCTACTCACTGACACATGAGCCATAGACCCAGATACACTGCCAGGACCTGCAACAGGAGAGGGCACAACTGAGACTGTGCTACTACATGATGCATGACCGCAAACAACAGACACAGTGGCACTATCTGATACATGAGAGTCAACTGCACCTGCGGCACTGGGACCACTGAAATGATGAGCCACAGGGCTGTATGGGCCAGGAGGCAGGGTGGCCCTGGGAGCTGGGGATAGCTGACCTTGAGCTACATCGGGGTGGGCAGGTGTCAATGGTGTGTGTCTGCGTTTCTTAGGGATATGTGAGTGCACCCTGGACAGGACAGGACTGGCAAGTGGTGGGGGCTCTAAACAAATATCACCCACCATAGGTGGAGCATCTGCAGCCGGGGATCGGGTGTCTGGGGACGTGCAGGAGCATGCTTGTCGTTTGCTGTGTGCCTGCTGCCTGGACTCAGATTCATGTGTAATGGGGGATGCAACAACAGGGGACTCCCTCCTCTGCTTCTGACTGGCCTGGATGGGAGTGGAGGTATGGGGGGACTCCGCCACGGAGACTTCTGTTTGGCGTTCATTCGAAAACATAAGCCGCAGTGCAGCCAGGGGTGATGTATGCCAGTCCTTGACTGCGCCATCGTCCATGGTAGAAGCCTTGTCCGTAGGAAGTGCCTTATCCGTAGGTGGAGTGTTGTCTCTGAATTTTGCCTGTGCCTTGGTCGGTGCCCTGTTCCTGCCAGCAGACTTGTCATCTGTGGTGTACCTGTCTCCAGTAGACACCTGCTCTCTGTGTGTGTCCCTGCCCTTGGGAGATGGACCATGCTCTGTTGTGTGTCTGTCCTTGGGACTCTCCCTACTCTTAGGAGGTGCCTTTGTCTTTTGACTGTCCCTGTCCCTGTCCTTGGGAGTGGCCCTTTCCTCTGTTGTGGGCCTGCCCTTGGGACTCTCCCTGCTCTTAGGAGGTGCCTTTGTCTTTTGACTGTCCTTGTCCCTGTCCTTGGGAGTGGCCCTTTCCTCTGTTGTGGGCCTGCCCTTGGGACTCTCCCTCCTCTTAGGAGGTGCCTTTGTCTTTTGACTGTCCATGTCCTTGGGAGTGGCCCTTTCCTCTGTTGTGGGCCTGCCCTTGGGACTCTCCCTGCTCTTAAGAGGTGCCTTTGTCTTTTGACTGTCCATGTCCTTGGGAGTGGCCCCTTCCTCTGCTGTGGGCCTGCCCTTGGGACTCTCCCTGCTCTTAGGAGGTGCCTTTGTCTTTTGACTGTCCTTGTCCCTGTCCTTGGGAGTGGCCCTTTCCTCTGTTGTGGGCCTGCCCTTGGGACTTTCCCTGCTCTTTTGAGGTGCCTTTGTCTTTTGAGTGGCCTTGTCCAAGGGACTATCCATGGACTTGTGAGTATCCCTTGCCTTGGGAGTACCTTTTGTGTTGAATGCCTGTGTAGCATGTGAAGGCATGTCCCCCAACAACACTTGTGGATCCTGTGTGTGTACTCCAGTGTATCTGACGTTGTCTTCGTGAACAGATTTTGCTGACCTAGGGGATGGTGTCTGTGGCCTCCGTGCCCTGACGTGCTGTCTGACGCTGCTTCTAGTGCAATAACCTGTATTAGAGTCCTGCTCAGAATAATCACTACCCCCTGAGACATCCAGTGGTGTAGATGGGGAAACAGAAGTAGCACCCTGTCCATGCGACTGTACTATTGCAGACGACACACTGCTTGCCAATGACTGCACTGTCCTGTGTAGACCAGCAAGATCGCCATGCATCCCTTCCATGAATGCCACCACCTGCCCCAACTTCCTATCATGGTCTTGGAAAGCATTTGTCATATTGGTCTGCCCCACACACAGCTGTCGCAGCAGATCAACGGCCTCAGCACACAGTGCATTTTGGCTCACTGTGGCAGGGGCAGCGGTGCCTGCACCGAACGCCACTCTGCTCCCCCTACTCCTGCGTGCACGAACAGTACATGGTGCAGTTGGCGAAAGTGTGGGCCCTGTGTGCTTTGTTCCGACAGAAGGTGTTGATTGCCCACTCCCAGTCTGTGACAACAGTGCTGGCTCACCAAGAAAATTACCGAAGATGAGGACGATGGTGTCTCCACATGCGAGTCCCCAGGGACGGTCCTGTCCCCCTCTCCGGCGCTGCCCTCCTCTGTGTCAGTTTGCGTGTGTGCGAAGTCTGACCCGGACTCATTGCCTCAACTAATCTCCTCCGTCTGTGGCTGAGTGTCCTCTGTCATAGCTGAAATGCACATAAAAGAGGTGTAAGTCATGGGCACACTCACGTACAGAAGGACAATGAGTCCCTAATTCCATAGCTGACAAAGTTCTTGTAGCCCCCATCCTGCACACGGCCCACCTCTACCAGTCATCCTCACATTACATAAGCGTTGGTGGCTGTGACACATGTACAGCATGCGGACAGGGCAGGAGCACGTACATCTGCACACATGTCTTGCCATGGGGCCACGGACCACTACGGCATGTGCTTCAACACTCAACTACTAAGCAAGTGGCGTGTCAACATGCCGGACCTGGATGTCAAATTACACCCACCCAATGGGACCAACATGGCATCGCAGTGATACATACGCACCACAGAACTCAATACTGTGTCTGTGCACCAATACCTGCATTGCACTCACAAGTTTCCGAAACAGACAGTATGCTCACCGCTAGTTTCCTGTTGATCGACACTCAGCCGTTCGGACAGGTCACGATGCGTCACAGCAATGATACGGTGCATGAGAGGGGTCATGGAGCGTCGGGCCAGACGTGGCGTCCTTGGAATCATCCCCAGTGTCACTTCCGCTACATTCTTGCTCAGCCTGGAAATGTCGTCCCAGCGTTTGTGGCAGTGTGTGTGTCGTCTGTTGCACACCCCCAATGCCCGTACTTCACGTGCAATGCTCCTCCACACGTCCTTGCGAAGTTGCAGCTTGACCTACCATGATGGGAGACAAAAGGGTGTAAGTCAGTGGACAGTTGGCCTGTCACACAGATAGGGGCAACACGTATCTGTCATCCGCCATGCACAATCCTGAAAATATGTTTGAGCCCACACTACACAGCTTAGATTGCAGTAGCCAGGAGTCATTGGCCTCCTCATGCACACCAACATGTCCCACACTGCACTTACCACCTGTCCGGGTGCGCCGTAGAGCGGTCCATAGTTGCGGAGCGGCGGTGAAGGGACGAGACCGGATCTCTTTGCCTCTCGACATGGCAAGATCACGGAGTATGGCACTAGAGCAGCAGTCGGTGGTCAGCTCAGCAGCAGCAGCAGGTCGAGGTGATGGTCACAGGCAGCGGTCGGTGGTCAGCTCAGCAGCAGGTCGAGGTGATGGTCACAGGCAGCAGTCGGTGGTCAGCTCAGCAGCAGGTCGAGGTGATGGTCACAGGCAGCAGTCTGTGATCAGCTCAGCAGCAGCAGCAGGTCGAGGTGATGGTCACAGGCAGCAGTCGGTGGTCAGCTCAGCAGCAGCAGCAGGTCGAGGTGATGGTCACAGGCAGCAGTCGGTGGTCAGCTCAGCAGCAGCAGAAGGTCGAGGTGAACAGGCAGCACTGGTTCCCAGGGTAGGATGTGTGCTTTTGGACAACACACATATATAGGGCCCTCAGCACGTGTCAGTGGCATACGTCGCCAGCAATTGGTCAGCCCTGGATGCGTGTTCGTAAAAGGGCCAATGACTGGCCCTGGTGTTGCGGTGCACTGCTTCCGCTACTTTCGATTGGGCATACGCGGCCAGCGGCCCTCTTCCCATTGGCTGCATGTGCAAGGACCATCACGGTCACTCATCGGCAACCGCACGTGCAAGCTTCAGGCACGGATGCTTCAGTTGCAACAATGTTCTATCACTGGCGCCACCATGGCGGTGCACGTACTCAGCGGGGGAGGTGCAGGCCTATACACCCTTTAGATGTACTCAATGGACATGGCAGTTCATGTCCCCTCTTACAGTCACATTGCATCATCCACCGTACACCGGCCGGAGCGGCCGGGCCTAGGACGGCCGTGCCGGCCATGTCCACAACCGCCGTGCCAGGCCGGGCCTAGGACGGCCGTGCCGGCCATGTCCACAACCGCCGTGCCAGCCATGTCCACAACCGCCGTGCCAGGCCGGGACTAGGATGGCCGTGCCGGCCATGTCCACAACCGCCGTGCCAGGCCGGGCCTAGGACGGCCGTGCCGGCCATGTCCACAACCGCCGTGCCAGCCATGTCCACAACCGCCGTGCCAGGCCGGGCCTAGGATGGCCGTGCCGGCCATGTCCACAACCGCCGTGCCTGGCCCGGCCTGGCACGGCGGTTGTGGACATGGCTGGCACGGCGGGTGTGGACATGGCCGGCACAGCCGTCCTAGGCCCGGCCGCTCCGGCCGGTGTACGGTGGATGATGCAATGTGACTGTAAGAGGGGACATGAACTGCCATGTCCATTGAGTACATCTAAAGGGTGTATAGGCCTGCACCTCCCCCGCTGAGTACGTGCACCGCCATGGTGGTGCCAGTGATAGAACATTGTTGCAACTGAAGCTTCCGTGCAGGAAGCTTGCACGTGCGGTTGACGATGTGTGCCCGTGACGGTCGTGCACATGCAGCCAATGGGAAGAGGGCCGCTGGCCGCGTATGGCCATTGGAAAGTAGGCATGTAGGCATGTGGCATGGGGTACCCACCATATCTTGTTGTGATATTTGTGTCTGTCATCCCCCTACATAGGCGACTCGGCGTACCCAAACCGGCCCTGGCTCCTGAGTCCCCTACGTAATCCTACAACAGCGGGTGAAATGCGCTACAATGATGCACATGGAAGGACACGGAGAGTGATTGAACGTACCTTCGGACTGCTAAAGTCTAGGTTTCGGTGCCTGGATAAGACCGGAGGGGCCCTGCCTTACTCACCAGGAAAAGTATGCAGGATCGTGATTGCCTGCTGCATGCTCCACAACCTGGCCGTGCGCAATGACATTGAACTACTCTTGGACCCTGAAGACGAAGAAGTTCCTCGGCCTCCCATCCCACCCATGTCGACTGATGAGGATAGTGGTGAGGAGGAAGGTGTGGACCAGAGGCGCCAGCTCATTGATCGCTACTTCCCTTGAATGTGAGTAACTACCTTTTGTGCCGGTTGACAATGCCTTATGTATGTTTGCTGGTGTTGTGTGGATGTGGGGTGCATCAGCTATGTGTTCTGGTTTGTGATGGTTGCATATGTGTGTCTTCATTTCTTTGGACATACAAGTCTCCATGATGTGTGTCCTCTCATCCCATGCTTTTGTGATGAGTGTAGTTTGTGGAATGTTGCTGTGCAGTGTGTTGTGATGTGTGTGAATCTGTTTCATGACGTGTGTTTGCTGACTCTGATTTTCCCTAGGTCACTCCCGCAGCGCCATGATTATGTACGACTAGGATCCCGGCACCTGTTTACGTCTGTTTCTGAAGGCAATCTTGTGAATAAACATGGAGGCAACACATCATTGAGTGTGTAAGTCACATTTATTTACAGGTTGTGCATTTGTGCTGGTGATTATTTACAAGCAAGTGGGGGGGAGGGAGTTGGAGTTGAAGGTAATGGCAGATGAAATGTCCGTGCTGACACCACATTGGGGGGTGTCAGGCTAGTCCAGCAGACCAGTGGCAATGATTGTCTATGTGGGACAGGATACTTTGCAGGGTGAATGTCTGGCACAGGCAGTGACAAAGTCATTGGCGGCCCCTCTTGGAGCGTGTGGATGGTGCTCCAACACTGCTCTCACCCACTTCCAGCCTCGGGCGGCCCCTCCGTCTTTGAGGTGGAACTGAGTCAGCTGGGGGTGCAGGTTGTTCATGGGCCACATCCGTCGCCAGGGGCACAGGTGGTGGCGGTGGTGGTGGAGGTGGAGGTGGAGGTGGAGGTGACGGTGGCGTTGGAGGTGGAGGTGACGGTGGCGGTGGCGCAATGACAATTGGTGGAGGGGGGGTGGGGTTGTTCCGGGCAATCCATTCCCTCCACATTGTTGTCTGCTGGCCCATGATGTGCACTATCTGGCCAAGGTACCCCGAAATTTCGCGCAACATGTTCGTGTTGTCCACCGAGTCCTGGTGTGCACGATCTGCATGTTCCTGGGAACGGTTGTATGATGCCTGGCACCTGGCTAGGGCTTGAAGGGACTCTGCCACAGGATGGGGTAGCTGTCCTTCCTCTGTACGGCGGAGTGTGGGTCGCCTGATTGCCTGATGTGTCGTCGCCTCTCTCCTTTGTGGCCCACTCACCCTGCTTGGGTGTGAGGCCGATGGACCTGCGTCGTGCGCTGGGTTAGGCAGGGTGGCACAGGCAGGAGTGGTGGTACTGGTGGTACTGGTGGTACTGGTGGTGGTGGGGAGTCTGCAGATCACTGAGGCAGGTGTCGCTGGAGTCACACATGCGACGGTTGTCGGGCCCGGGAGTCCCTGTGAGCCAGATGGCCCTGGCTGTCTGCTTGGCCCCGCACCATCCTCCGCACCGGAGCTGCCTGTGTCATCGTCCCCAGAGAGTCCGGTATGTGTGGGAGGCGAGTCTTGCGGCCGGGTGCTGGTTTCCCCAGTCAGTTCACGATCACCTGAGGGACAAGATTGAGCTGGTCAGTAATGTGGACATTACATGTTCATATTGATTTGTAAACATTTCTGTGTCCTGTCGCACACACCCCACACACCCTACCCTCCACCACCCACCGCCGCCCTCCCCGTGAACATGGGGGCCTGTTGGGAGTTGTAGTTGTGAGCTCTCACACACCCCACCCACCACCGCCCTCCCAGTGAACATGGGGGCCTGTTGGGAGTTATAGTTGTGAGCTCTCACACACCCCACCCACCACCACCACCGCCCTCCCCGTGAACATGGGGGCCTGTTGGGAGTTGTAGTTGTGAGCTCTCACACACCCCACCCACCACCACCACCGCCCTCCCCGTGAACATGGGGGCCTGTTGGGAGTTGTAGTTGTGAGCTCTCACACACCCCACCCACCACCACCACCGCCCTCCCCGTGAACATGGGGGCCTGTTGGGAGTTGTAGTTGTGAGCTCTCACACACCCCACCCACCACCACCACCGCCCTCCCCGTGAACATGGGGGCCTGTTGGGAGTTGTAGTTGTGAGCTCTCACACACCCCACCCACCACCACCACCGCCCTCCCCGTGAACATGGGAGCCTGTTGGGAGTTGTAGTTGTGAGCTCTCACACACCCCACCCACCACCACCACTGCCCTCCCCGTGAACATGGGGGCCTCTTGGGAGTTGTAGTTGTGAGCTCTCACACACCCCACCCACCACCACCACCCTCCCCGTGAACATGGGGGCCTGTTGGGAGTTGTAGTTGTGAGCTCTCACACACCCCACCCACCACCACCACCGCCCTCCCCGTGAACATGGGGGCCTGTTGGGAGTTGTAGTTGTGAGCTCTCACACACCCCACCCACCACCACCACCGCCCTCCCCGTGAACATGGGGGCCTGTTGGGAGTTGTAGTTGTGAGCTCTCACACACCCCACCCACCACCACCACCGCCCTCCCTGTGAACATGGGGGCATGTTGGTAGCCATGTACATATTGGTGAGTATGTGTCCGACGTGCATGGGTTGGGGCGTAGGAGATGTGTCTTCTCAGTTTCGTGAGCCTGACCATGTCGTACTGATCGTGGTGCTTGGTTTGTACTTACCAGCCTCTTCTCCTTCATCAAGTCCGTCTAGGCTCTCTGGGTGAAGTATCACCAGCACCTTCTCCTCCCAATCGGTGTAGGGTATGGGCTCCGGGGGTGTTCCGCCGCCAGTATGATTGGCTCTTGCATATTTTTTGGCACGGATGCCTTTGACCCTGGTCTTCAGGTCATGCCACCGCCTCTGAATTTCGTGCTTTGTCCTTGGCACGGTCCCTGACGCATTCACCCGACTGACGATTCTGTCCCACATGTGATTCTTTTGCGCCACGGAAGTCTGCTGGACTTGGGCCCCGAAGATGTGGGGCTCAACACGGATGATTTCATCTACCATTACCTTCAACTCCGTCTCCGTGAATTTAGTTTTTTTTTTGGGTGCCATGGTGTGTGGTGCTCAGTGTGTGTGTTGAGTGAGTTGGGGGGTGCAGGTGTGTGGTGTGTGATGTGTAGGAATGGTGTGGTGGGTGTTTGTGTGGTGGGTGTGGTAGGGTGGTGGTTGTGTGTCTTCTATTTGAGTAAGCTGTATATCGATTAGGGCCTCTTGCTAGCAGCAATGCTGTGATGCAAAGGATTGTGGTAGTGGGTGGGGGTCATTTTATAGTCTTTTATTTATTTATTTATTTATTTTTTTTTATTATGATTTGGAATTCCATGGAATTCCACATAAAATACAGAATAAAAACAGCTTTTTCATACAAAGCAAAGAGATAAAAAACAATTTCACAATTACACCTATCGATACAATATAATTAGCCTCGTAAATCTGGTTTACTAAAAACATCAGTTGTTAAAATACAAAAATTAATACCTCATTTTCACTCAATTTCAACTGCGAGGGTAAGTAATCTAATACGTCACATTGAAGGGCAAAAGTATCATATCAATCGGTTTTTAGTCTAAAAATCATTGGTTATCAGCAAAGATAAACATTTCGAAAGACAAAGGGTGTTAAAGTTTTTTTGTTAGGAGATGATCTTGTCAAAAAGAGAATCGAAAATAGCAGCAATTATTTTCAACAGTACTAACTAAAGTGCTAATGCATTAATTAAAGTGCAAATGCTTTACTAGTACTTTGTAATGCAACACACATAGTTAATTAACATTCCCACAAATATGATCTGAAGCAGTAAGGGTTGAATGGTATTATTATTTTTAACGGTCTATCAAAGTGCCAATAGTGCTTCAATAAAATACTGATACAAAAAATGATTACACACAATATTTTTTAAAATATCTACAATTCACCCATACCCATTCATTTTTCTTTTAATAAACATTTAAAAATTCTTTAAAAAAGCAGAAAATTTTAAAACACATCAATTCGGATGGGGGAAACACCTTTAGAAAATTGCGGGCCTGTTCTGCCGTTGCAATGTTATGCTGTAAAAAACCATGCCTTAAATATTTACGGCGAATTAGATGGAGTGCTGGACACACTATCAGGACATGATTAAGGTCTTGTACACCGCCATTGCATAGATTACAGCGTCTTTCATTTTTGGGGATACCCTCCCAAGCACCTGTCACAATCCTCAAAGGAAGTATGTTCAATCTCAGTAATAAGAGCACTCGGCGTGCTCCATGATACAGGTTCCAAAGTACATATGGCTGAGGTTTTTTGACAATAAAGCTCCCCATAATGCAATCTAGCCTTCCATTCGCATTACATATTTGCTGATCTCTTCTACTTGAGATCATATATATAGATTTTTTAATAATAAGCTTTAGAGCTGATTTATCTAAACGGAGTTCTTCTTCAAAATCAAGATCAAAAATACTTAAAGATTTTAAATAATTTCTAAAAATTACACTTTTCTTTAGCAGATTAACAAAAATTTCCTTAAACAATGCAGCCCTTAATAGATTCTCCTGCCCATTCTGCAGAGCCTTACACCACCGCAAACACGCTGCCATCGAAAGCACATATGTAGAAAGGAGGCCAAATTCAAGTCTAAGAGCTGCAATGGGCGCGGAATAATTTAGATTACATATTTGGCGCCAGATTTTTCCTTCCACCTTCTCAAACATTGCCCACTCACCTTCATCTATTGTTTCAATTGCATAGTTTAGAGTCGGAGGAATCTTTATTTTATATACTGCAATAGTGTGAGAAAAATGTCTTTTTCCGCATTGCACGTAAAGGCGATTAATACCAGATGCTTGCGAGATGGCTTTACTTTTGCAATGGTCCAAATGTCTCTTAGCAGAGCACCTGTTTGTAAAAAAAATTCCTAAGTACTGATAAAATTTTACTATTTCCATTCTTTCATCTCCTAAAAACCATTTCAAGTTTGGTCTAACCTTACAGCCACTATGACTAAAAATCATCACTTTGCTCTTCGAAATGTTTATCTTTAAAAAATAATCCTTAGTATACCTGACCAATTCCGTTAATCGCCTCTGGAGTCCAATTGGGGTTAGATCCATTAATATTGCATCGTCCGCATATAGCAGACAGCTTATTTTTAGATCACCCACTGGAGGAGGATCCCCCTTACATTCCCCTAACCGGCTTGGTAGATCATTTATATAAATTGAAAAAAGTAATGGGGCTAATAGGCAGCCTTGCTTCAGGCCATTATTAGTGGGAATTTTCTTTGAAAGGCCCTGAGTCCCTCCTAACAAGACTTGAGTCCATGTTGATGAGTGGAGTGCTATTATTACTCTTAACAAGTTCCCGGGTATTCCCATAGCAAGCAATTTCCTCCACAGCGTTCCTCGGTCCACCCTAGCGAACGCTGTGGAGAAATCAATAAATGCAGTATACAATGGGGACCTCCGACCCACAGGATATTTATCGATCAGGGTCTGCAGGACAGATATATTGTCTAACGTACCACTGTTCTTCCGGAACCCTGATTGTTCAAGAGGAATTAGATTATTTCCAAAAACCCACTCTTGTAGGTGTACCAAGATGCTTTTTGCAAATAGTTTTCCAGTTGCATCTAGAAGTGAAATTTGCCTGAAACTTGCCGGAGAGTTTTTTGGGCCCTTTTTATATAGCGGAACTATAATGCTTCCCTTCCAAGAGTAAGGGATGACCCCGAGATTGTAACAATGGGCAAACAGTGGTTGTAATAATTTTGCCCAATCGCCACAGTCATTCTTTATGATGGCCACGGGGACATCATCTGGCCCCATTGCCCCAGAATATCTTGCCCCCTTAATATATCCTTCAATTTCCTTCGTTGATGGGGCTTCGACATCACCTACCAATTGAGAGATTTTAGTAAACCGGTCATCATCCTCAGCCCCTGTATTTGTGGCATACAATAGAGATATATAAGTTGACCATTCTACTTCTGGAATTAACATGGGTTGGGATTTTACTACACTATCGCAATATTTGGCTATTAACGCCCAATATTTCCTGCTGTCCCCTGAAAGCGCCACTTCCCGGAGTTTAACCCATTTTTCATCTTCAGCAGCCCTAAGATCTGCTGCTACTTTCCTTTTCCGGACCTGTTTTAATCTATATATCTCTTTTTGTCTTAGTGCTATAGGGTCTTTAAATTGGGCTCTAATCAGCTCATTTATCTTTCTATTTAATATTTTAATGTCACTCGGCAGAGTTGCTAAGGGGGTGCCTCTTCCGCTATGCTGCTTTTTACCCAGCGCTTTTATTGCAATCATAACTTTTTCATATCCCACAATCAAGTTCTCCCGAGCAAGACCAGGTACAATATTTTTTAAAACCCACTGAAAATTCGGAAGGTTCTTGTATGACCAAAAAGTGCGACCATTATTTTGAGAATAGGATATATTAATATTCCTCTGATTCCAGAGTTCAGGCTTCTCGATACATATAGCTAGATTTACCGCCAAAATGTCATGGTCACTCAACTTCGTTGGAACCACTTTGAATTGTGAGCATGCCCCAAACAATTGAAAAGACACAGCCATGTAATCAAGTAGGGAGTGGCCAAAAGCCCCATGAAAAGTAAGTGCTGCTGGTAGATCTTCTGCGAATCTACCATTTAATAAAACGAGGCCAAGCTCCCTGAGTTTTTGCAAAAGTGAGAGGCCTTGTTTATCGGCTTTTAAATTGGACGGAAATACAGAATCTGGTATACACCAAACCTCCTCCAAATCCTCATTAGAAAACGCCAAAATAGAACTATTACTTATTTTAGCGTTAAAGTCACCCACCATTATTATACACACTCTGTCTTCACTCCTGCATAAATTATGCACGTAAGAACAAATGGAGTCAATCAATGGGGTGGACGCCTTCCCCGGAGGAATATACACATTTACCAAAAACAGAGACCCACTGTAACCCTTATGATTCATTTCCATCTTCAACTTAGCACACATACAACATTTTGAGGGGTGTATATCTATCACTGCATCCCATGCTAAATCACAACTCAGCAGAATGGCTAATCCGCCCTTTGCACGCCCCTCATAGATTTCTCATTTTATAGTCGTGTCTCAATGGTTGTTGGCAGTCAGGTGGTAGGTGGGCGTGTTGACTAGTGTGCATTATTGGGTACTTGGGGGGTGTCATGGTGGCTTGTGCTTGGTGTTGGTGTATCAGGTGGGGGGGGTTGTCAATTTTCGTGTGTTTGCTAATTACTTGCGGTACACTTTCTGACATTTGTTTGACGTTAGGGATGTTGTGCGTGTTGGCCTTCCGCAGTGATGCACTGTTTATCGTTACATTCTTTCCGCCGCGGACGTGGATGGATGTGCGTACCGTGGTACAGGCGGATTTATCCTAATTGCGGACACGGAGTTTTCACAGGTATGGCGGTAAATGTGTATTTTTCCGTGGTCATTGCCGTCCGCGCCCGTGGCTGTTCATTAGGCTCCGTCCGCCGCGGACGGAGTTAGATGTGTTCGGTCCACCGCGGACGGTGTTTGTTATGATCCGTCCGCCGCGGTCGGAGTTTCGTGACATGAATATCCTAATCGCAACCGTGGATTCTCCGCGGCGCGGCCGGGAGTAAAAATTCCCCGTACATGGCGGACAGTACCCGTTTCCGTCCGCCATCCTAATCGACCCCTTAGTCTGATTCTTATAATAAGTGCGTCGACAACACACACAAGTGAAATTAGGCCTCTCACTTGATTTCACCTGAAAGGTGGCAATTTCCTTCTGTAAATTATCTGTACTGGAAATCTGTACACTCTCTTCCACATTACCTTCTTCTTCTGGGTCAATTTCAACATTCTCCTCTTTACTTGCAAAGTAACAAAACTCAATTTCTTCACAAATATTCTTCACATCTACTTCAGAACCATGCAAAAGAGCACTGCTTAATTGTTTAAGCTTAATTGCTGGACTCTTAGCAAAATACAACATTCTCACTAATTTCCTCACTTTATTATGATGGACTGCAAGCATCCTGAAATGATGAAAAACACTCTAGCATACTCTCCTGGAAAGACAAGCCAGTGAATGACCATGTAAACCTGTCACTTCTCTCACTCTGCATGGATCTAATTCCTGCAACAACTTCATTTTCTGTTTTAAACTTTTATTATTAAATGTCCGTACAAAATCACAAAGCAAATTGATGGAATCCTGTCGCACACTGCAAATACTACTACACTTCCAGGTGTACACTGGACCCTTAGGACGTCTCCCTAAAACGTCATCACCTAACACCTTTCCTGCCTCTGTTGACACAAGTTTTTCTTTTTCAACTGGACAACCGTCTTTCACCTCATATGCTCGACCACTGGTGTCAACTGCATGCACCAAATCACTGTCCTGGAAGTAACTCTCCTCATTGAAAAATGCCTCACAACTTGAACTATGCATCCATTCTCCTGAAAATACTTCACAAAAATGTGTACGATTAACTATTCTCTTCCATCTACTATTTGTTTTGAATTCATAAATTGCCTTGTTTAGTTTCCTAATTCTATTGATTACCAAAATAAATAACTTTCGCTTCATTTCCAAAGCCTGATCAATAATTTTCTCAACATTTTTCTTTTTCTTATAAAAAGCCAGTTTCTGTTGACCTTTCTTTACATTTTTCATCAAATTTGCAATTATCCTGTTGCGGAACATTCGTCTACGAATGTCCCTAAATTGATTGTGCCTTCTACCGGCACTCACAGAGTTTTCTCCTGCTCTACCACTAACTTTATTAAGGGGCCTTTCCTTCCTGTTTAAATTGACTCTCTTCTTCTGGACTAAAACATGTTCTGTAGTGATACTTTTTTTTCTGGAAATGTTTCTTAGGAAAGATTTCGTTGTCTTACCCGGAGCTTTTTTGCTGACTTGACGAGTTTTTATTGTAGAGGACTGCTGCAAGCATGTACTAAGCTGCTGTGTTTGACGTTTTGTAGCCTTTCTCCTCCTTTGCCTTGAAGGCATTTTTTAATTTTGAAATGATCTGCAGTTGAATCTGTGGTAAAATATAATAAAAAATGTTATTAACCACTATTACCAAACAGTAAATCAATAACAGTCGTCAAAAAATTAACACACTAGTTGTCAATTCTACATACAATAATTTTTAGTGCATTGACAAATTTAAAACTCACAAATAGTAGCAATGGAATGCTTCTACATTTGACCTGTGCTCTTTTATATGTGAATCTGAACTAATTTTATTAGCATATTTCACTATTTTATTAAAGACACTTCACACAAGCTGTTTTTGAAGTTGTATTTAAATTTAAATAAAACGGTTAACATGGTTACTTTTCATTTCCAGTAACTTAAATTTATTTTTAAAAATCTTTATAGTTCAATAGGCTCGAGCAGGTCAGCTGCCCACCCTATGTCATACAATTCTGACAAATCGGCACCCTCATCATATTCTTCATCATCCACAGGATATAAATCATCCAAGGGATCTACTTCCACTGACGTTTCAATGACAAGTTCAATGATAAGATCGAGATCAACAGATTGCTCATTATCACTCATGGTTGATGTTGTCGTTATCTTTAAAGAAAGAGAACAACAATGAGATGTTGCAGAGTAAGAGACAAATCTCAGAGACTATAATAGTAAAATTGTTTAACAAGAGTAACATTTTGCAGATATTATTTAGCCATGTCCAGCGATGCTGAGGAGGTGAGGCCTATGTCCAAGTTTTCAGTGAACAGGACTCATCTCTTCTTAACCTTGGATAAGCCTCACCGACTCTGTGTCCCCTGCTCATACTTAAATGTAAAGGGGCAGATTCATGTTAACTGGCGCATCCCCAGGGATGCACCAGTTAACGTGCGCCGCTGCTCTGCCACCCATGGTGTGCCGCATTTACAATGCGGAGCACCATGGGGCAAAAACAGCACAGATGCGTCACGCATCTGTGCCGCAAAAACGGCGCATTGCAGGAATCACGTCGCAAGCGCGACATGACTCCTGCAATGCACAGGGGCAAGCCACACATTGCATGGTGCGTCACTCCTTATGCCTGTTTCAAACAGGCGTAAGGATTTGATTCAGCAATGCCATAAAGCTGACTCAGTGAAATCTTGTAAATTTCACTGTGTTAGTTTTACAGGGCTTTCATGCAAGTAAACGCCCACCCTGCAACAAAACGCCCACATGAAACCTGACGAAGGTTTCATGTGGCGCAGGACTTTACAGCGTGACACATCTGCCTAGATGCATCAAGTTGTAAATATGTCGCATCATGGTGCATCTTTTGCGCCGCCGCTGCGTCACAAAAGTGACGCAACGGCGGCGCAAAAGAGGCGCACGACCAACATAAATCTGCCCCTAACATTTTAAATGATTGGTTCAGGATGCCGATAAGGTGTGGCCTATCCAGAGGTTTGTTTGAGGTGAGGCCTACTCAGGGTTGCAGATGAAATTTAGGCTTGTTGAAGAGTACAGAGGAGATAATACATGTGCAGGCCTACCAATGAAGTGAGTCATGTCCACTGCACTCTTGAACAAAGGCCAGACCTCCTCTGTCTCCCTGGACAGGCCTAAACCTCATCTGCACAATGTGATTCGTAATGTTAGGAAACACAGGTGATGTAATAGAAAAACGTGCAAATATTTTTGCTCATTTCACAATCACATCACCTGTGTTTCCTCTGCTTAGGTATCTCATTGTGCAGATGTAGTCTAGCATATCAAAGAGTACGCAGAAGGTGAGCACTGTATGCAACAACTTTGACACTTACAGAAGCCTCAGCTTCTCCATGCCCCCTACACAGTCCTAAATGTATACAGTTTAAACTGACGGTATCTTGTTGCAGATGAAGTGAGGCCTATCTGGCAACATGGCGCATCTTTTGCGCCGCCACTGCGTCACAAAAGTGACGCAACGGCGGCGCAAAAGAGGCGCACGGCCATCATAAATCTGCCCCTAACATTTTAAATGATTGGTTCAGGATGCCGATAAGGTGTGGCCTATCCAGAGGTTTGTTTGAGGTGAGGCCTACTCAGGGTTGCAGATGAAATTTAGGCTTCTTGAAGAGTACAGAGGAGATAATACATGTGCAGGCCTACCAACGAAGTGAGTCATGTCCACTGCACTCTTGAACAAAGGCCAGACCTCCTCTGTCTCCCTGGACAGGCCTAAACCTCATCTGCACAATGTGATTCGTAATGTTAGGAAACACAGGTGATGTAATTGAAAAACGTGCAAATATTTTTGCTCATTTCACAATCACATCACCTGTGTTTCCTCAGCTTAGGTATCTCATTGTGCAGATGTAGTCTAGCATATCAAAGAGTACGCAGAAGGTGAGGACTGTATGCAACAACTTTGACACTTACAGAAGCCTCAGCTTCTCCATGCCCCCTACACAGTCCTAAATGTATACAGTTTAAACTGACGGTATCTTGTTGCAGATGAAGTGAGGCCTATCTTGCAACATGGTGCATCTTTTGCACCGCTGCTGCATCACAAAAGTGATGCAACGGCGGCGCAAAAGAGGCGCACGGCCATCATAAATCTGCCCCTAACATTTTAAATGATTGGTTCAGGATGCCGATAAGGTGTGGCCTATGCAGAGGTTTGTTTGAGGCCTACTCAGGGTTGCAGATAAAATGTAGGCTTGTTGAAGAGTACAGAGGAGATAATACATGTGCAGGCCTACCAACGAAGTGAGTCATGTCCACTGCACTCTTGAACAAAGGCCAGACCTCCTCTGTCTCCCTGGACAGGCCTAAACCTCATCTGCACAATGTGATTTGTAATGTTAGGAAACACAGGTGATATAATTGAAAAACGTGCAAATATTTTTGCTCATTTCACAATCACATCACCTGTATTTCCTCAGCTTAGGTATCTCATTGTGCAGATGTAGTCTAGCATATCCAAGAGTACGCAGAAGATGAGGACTGTATGCAACAGAGCAATGTACATTACTCACCTCCCTTGACACTTACAGAAGCCTCAGTTTCTCCATGCCTCCTAAATGTATATCATTATCATCATAGTGACTATGAAACTCTAGCAGTACATATTGTGAAACCTAAATGTCTTAAAGTAACGATTTTTTAACCGACAAACAAGCAAATTATTCTCCCAGATTGATGGTGAGAAGTGATATATTTATTTAAAGAAGCAGACACCTTTTTGTCATTGTCATAAATGTAAAAAGCATTCCTTTTCTTTATGAACCATTTTCATGTCATAATTTGAAAACACAGCACAACTCCTATGTACAAGTACACCCTGTCAGTACTTAAATTTGCCAAGCACACATGCGGGCGTATTTACAAGAGCCTTGCACCACGGAGAAATGACTTAAATTTACCAAGCACTCATGAGGGCTTATTTACAAGGACCTTGCACCACCTTTAAAGTCACTTTTAACATGGGGAAAATGACGTGAATGTGTCATGAATTGAAACACGAGTGAACTAACCTTATATAGCAGGATACAGCGGGAGCGATGGTGATGCTGGATTCCGACTACCCCTATGTGCAATACACCGCAGGAGTGATATAAAACAACTCACCACGGGCATCACACAAGGGGAAGGGGAAAAGTGGAGAAATAAAATATAACGATGCAGCAGTGCAAATCAGCAAGTCTTGATAAACCCAAATGGTCGCATTTTCTCTCTTCCTGATCAAAGACCCTGCATAGGAACAAAGCACACGTCACCACATACCACCTATCAAGTAACAAGCAATGTAATGCATTGTGTGAAAGAGAACTACACTTACAATAATCACTGCTGCAATTGGCAGTACTCAAAATGGCACAAAAATAGAAAAATAAAGTAAAGAAAAGAAAAAGCAAATATGGCTATAGATACCACTCTCTTGGAAACAGAGAACGTATGCTCTTAGCACATTCAGAGCCTTCAGATACTACTTATCTTAACCAGTGAGTGTCTCTTGTTTTGCTAGGTCCGCTGATGCAGTCTCCAATGTAACCGCTACACACTCGTTATCCTCACGAGTTGAAACTATCTAATCCAGCGCGGCATGCGCTATAAACTATCTACGAAGTCCTGGGATATCTGCACGACTTAATCAAGTCCACGCGACAGTTTATTCCACAAGTTCAAGCGTTCCTTTCACGCTACAGAAAAGCGCAACTCCTTTACCAGACCGCGCTTACACACGCGAAGTCAATCTTCGCGGCTTCACTCCAGCGCGTCAAGCGCTGCCGCTCCAGCAGGGGAAACAGCGGATTCTTCGTGGCAGAGATCCAGTGCGACATGCGCTGCCACTTAAACCAGGGACACCGCTCTTCCTTACTCTCAGCTACCAACACGAGTGTTTTTTCTCCGGACCGAGACTCTCACAATGAAAACAGGTGACAAGCACCTGAACACAGGAAAAGGAAGGGCTAAAAAGGCGAAAGGGGAAAATAGAAAAGGGACACACCTAGCGCCAGGCATTCTGGGAATAGTAGTCCCAATTCGTCAATCATACCAATTCATGACAGAACCCCCTCACAACGACCGACGTCCCGGCGGTCCACCAGGCTTTCCAGGAAAGCGAACGTGGAAACGCCGCAAAAGGGCAGAACAATGCAAATTGGACCGGGGTACCCAAGAGCGATCTTCAGGCCCATACCCCTTCCAATCAATCAAATACATCACTCGTCCCCGAACCCTTTTAGAATCAAGGATCGCCCTCACTTCATACTCCAAATCACCCTCCACATCCAAAGGACAAGGTTTCAAAGGTAGGCGAACACCAGGAGCACATGGCTTCAATAGGGAAACATGGAACACTGGATGTATGTGCCACTTAGGAGGAAGGACAAGCTTAACAGCCACAGGATTGATCACACTATGAACAGCATACGGACCCACAAACTTCGGCTGCAATCTGGTATTCCCTTTAAATTTCAAATGCCTCGTGCTCAACCACACCATATCCCCGTTTTGATAGGAAGGCTCCTCTCGTCTCTTTGTGTCAGCATAATGCTTGTCCCTCTCCCTTGCTTCCCCCAAATGTGTCTTAGCCTCCTTCAACACTGATCTTAAATTGGCATGATGACTTTGTATTGATGGATGCGAGGAAGTGACAGGATGGGCAAAAGGCAACATATTGGGATGAAAACCCAACAAACAAAAGAAAGGTGAGCACCCTAACGAAGAGTGGGTGGCATTATTATAGGCGAATTCGGCAGTCCATAGAAGGGTACTCCATTCAGAACAATGCTGGAGAGTGAAACAACAAAGATATTGTTCAAGGGTCTGGTTTAACCTCTCCGTCTTGCCATCTGTCTGAGGATGGTAACTCGAAGACAGACGGGCATCAATATTCATACTGGTACACAACTCCTTCCAAAATCGTGATGTAAATTGTGTTCCCCGATCAGTTATCAAAACAGATGGGAGACCGTGTAATCTCACGACATGTTGCAGAAAGGACATGGCCAATTCCCCAGATGTAGGCAATGAAGGCAAGGCAACAAAATGTCCCATCTTGGACAAATGATCAACAATGACCAAAATGGCAGTGTTTCCATGGGAAGAGGGCATTTCAACAATAAAATCCATAGAAACCGTATGCCATGGAGAAGGAGGCACAGGTATCGGACGCAACAGACCACTCGGAGATTGATGACTTGACTTAGCTTGGGCACAGATAGCACACTTGGAAACATACTCTAAGGTGTCTTTTCTGATCGAGTTCCACCAAAAAGAGCGAGACATGTTCAGTAAAGTTTTCTGTTGTCCTAAATGTCCCCCTAATGAAGAATCATGAATCCATTGCAAAGCTTGTAAACGCAAAGGTCCCTCAGGAACATACAGCTTATTGTCTTGCAGCAGCAACCCATCCTTCATACCTCGACGAACAGGATCTACATCCACCCAGGCCTGTGTATCTGGTATATCACATTGGCTCCTCACATCATCCAGAAAGCTCACAGATGTAATAACCGCTGTCAACCCCTCCTGATACATGGCATTACGAAGAATGGGTGGCGGTTCCACCTTTTCATCCGGACAACAACCATCTGCAGGATTTGCTGGTCTTGACAAAGCATCAGCCTTACCATTCTGAGGACCTGGACGATACTTAATGATAAAATCGAAGTCCGCAAAAAATAAAGACCATCTGAGTTGGCGAGGTGTCAACGCCTTGGCACTTTTTAGAAAGAGGAGATTACGATGATCCGTAAATATTTCCACCGTATGCCTGGCCCCCATTAAGTGATGTCTCCACTCTTCACAGGCTCTTTTAATGGCCAGCAGCTCTTTATCCGTGATGCTGTAATTTATTTCAGACGGAGTCAACTTTTTGGAAAAGAAAGCAACAGGATGGATTTGCCCAGATTCAGGATGTCTCTGAGACAGAACGCCCCCTAACGCGTAGTAGGATGCATCCGTTTCCAACATGAATGGCAGATCAGGGTCTGGATGTCGTAAAACAGGAGCACTCGTAAAGCATCTCTTCAATGTCTGAAAGGCTACTTCCGCAGCCTCAGTCCAGCAAAAAGTGACTCCTTTTCGCAACAACAATGTCATTGGTTGAATGATGGAAGAAAAACCCTGAATAAATCTTCTGTAAAAATTAGAGAAGCCCAGAAAGCTCTGCAAACTCTTTACACTGGTAGGAGACTCCCAATGAATGATTGCATCAGTCTTCTTTTTGTCCATGAATATCCCCCCTGGGCCGATCACATAACCCAGAAACTCCACCTCTGTTGCATGGAACAAACATTTCTCCAGTTTCACGAATAATGTATTCGATTGCAATCGTTGCAACACTGCCTCCACATGCTGGACATGTTGGTCGATAGTCTTGGAATATATTAAAATATCATCGATATAGACCATACATGATACATCCAACAAACCTCTTAAAACCTCATCCATAAAAAACTGGAAGGCGGCAGGGGCATTGCATAGGCCGAAGGGCATCACACAATATTCATATAGGCCGTATTTTGTTCGGAATGCAGTCTTCCACTCGTCGCCCCGCTTCACTCTCACCAAGTGGTATGCACCCCGAAGATCCAGTTTAGTGAACACCGTGGCTCCCTTCAGCTGGTCCATAAGCACCGGTATCAAAGGTAAGGGATACCTGTTCTTTTTTGTGATCCTGTTAATTGCCCTATAATCAATGCATGCCCGCAAACCGCCTTCCTTTTTCGAAATAAAAAAAAGCGGCGAAGAGGCAGGTGAGGTAGATGGGCGAATAAAACCAGCAGCTAGCATTTTCTTCAGATAAGATTGCAAATACGCATTTTCGGGCTCCGTAAGTGCATATATCCTGCTACACGGTATACTTGCGCCGGCTTCTAACTCAATTACACAATCATACTCCCTATGGGGAGGTAATCTACTTGCTTCCTTCTCGCAGAACACATCCTGGTAATTCACGTATTCTTCAGGTAAGATAGATACTAGGCATACGGACTGGACACCACACCCAGAAGCCAATAACACAGCCGGGTTATCCTCCTTGAAGATATCAGATGCATAATGTGCTCTTGTACAGTGCTCAGCACAGAATATCGAGTTCATATTGATCGTTCTAGCAGCCCATTGGACATGTGGATCATGAGTGGTAAGCCAGGGCATTCCCAATATCAACTTGAAATTTGGCGCATCAATAAGATCGAATTGAATCTTCTCAATATGCGTTGTTCCCATTTTCATCATAAGAGGGTACGTATGATAGCACACGGGTCCAGACGTCAATGCTGTTCCATCGACTGCCTTAACAGGTTCCGGCTTTAGCTTTCGAATACAAGGAATACCCAACTCATGAGCATATGATTGATCTATAAAATTCCCTGTGGCTCCACAATCAAGCAGAGCGTGTACCAGTTCATATTTTCCATCAGCCACCTCCAACGTAACACACACATTAATGTGGGCTACAGTATTTTGGATCGTATTAATTAGAAAAGAAGAGACATCATTTTTCTCTGACCTCAAACAAGGCGTCTCCTTCATGCTTGAGGTATTCAGTTTTCCGCCGGCTCTTCAGCCCACTCAACCACAGGTACCTTTTTCACAACTGGCCTTTCCTTATAGGGGGTCTGGTTTCTCATGGAACAGTTCTGTATGAAATGGCCCGCCTTCCCACAATACATACACAACTTCAGTTGTCTTCTCCTTTGTCGCTCTTCTGCACTGATAGGCCCTCTAAGGCCCCCTGCTTGTCTTGAGTCATTTCCAGTCAAATTAGATGAATTGCCTTCTGCCATCACTCTGGGCCTGATATAGGGAATTTTAAATTCACCGCGTTGCTTGTCTTCCTTTCTCTCCTGCAACCGATGGTCTAACTGCACTGTTAAATCAATAAGCCCCTCACAAGTGACAGGTAAAGGAACTACTGATGCAAGGACATCCTTCAATTCACTACGCAGCCCTTGATAGAATAAGGAGATGCGTTTTCTTGAGGCCACTCTGTTTCCACTACTAACCTATTGAATTCAGTTACATAAGGAAGTAAATCGCGTGTGCCCTGTTTTAATGTGATTAGTTCCCTATCCAAAAACAAAGAGTAAGCCTTCCTATCAAATAACTTCCTCATTTCATCACAAAATTTTGTAAAGTCAACAAGAATAGGATCGTTCCTTTCAACTAACGGAAAAGACCATGTAGCCGCATTGCCACCCAAATACGACATTACAAACGCTGTCTTGGACTGATCATCAGGAAAAACTGCCGGCTTGCACATAAAGTGCAAACGACACTGCCCCAGAAAGACATTGAACTTTTTTGGATCCCCAAAAAACCTTTCCGGAGGTGAAAGAGGAAGTTGAAGGGGCTGTATGACCTGTATGGTAGAGGAACTAGCACCGCCACTCTGCCCTTGTGATGTTTCCTTAGCAACCGGAGGAGGCAACGTACCTCCCCTAATGTTATGACCTCCCTGTACTAAAACAGGACCACCCCGTGAAAAAACCGCCACTTCTCTACGTACTGTAACCATCTCAGAACGCATAGCAGCATTCTCTCCTCTCAATGCTTCTACCTCCATTCGTAAGGCAGACAATGTTTCCAACACTGAAGTCGCTATAGCGTTAGAATCCATCGCTCAGGCTGTATTCAATTCGTGGGCTTGTCACTCTCTCATGAATTGAAACACGAGTGAACTAACCTTATATAGCAGGATACAGCGGGAGCGATGGTGATGCTGGATTCCGACTACCCCTATGTGCAATACACCGCAGGAGTGATATAAAACAACTCACCACGGGCATCACACAAGGGGAAGGGGAAAAGTGGAGAAATAAAATATAACGATGCAGCAGTGCAAATCAGCAAGTCTTGATAAACCCAAATGGTCGCATTTTCTCTCTTCCTGATCAAAGACCCTGCATAGGAACAAAGCACACGTCACCACATACCACCTATCAAGTAACAAGCAATGTAATGCATTGTGTGAAAGAGAACTACACTTACAATAATCACTGCTGCAATTGGCAGTACTCAAAATGGCACAAAAATAGAAAAATAAAGTAAAGAAAAGAAAAAGCAAATATGGCTATAGATACCACTCTCTTGGAAACAGAGAACGTATGCTCTTAGCACATTCAGAGCCTTCAGATACTACTTATCTTAACCAGTGAGTGTCTCTTGTTTTGCTAGGTCCGCTGATGCAGTCTCCAATGTAACCGCTACACACTCGTTATCCTCACGAGTTGAAACTATCTAATCCAGCGCGGCATGCGCTATAAACTATCTACGAAGTCCTGGGATATCTGCACGACTTAATCAAGTCCACGCGACAGTTTATTCCACAAGTTCAAGCGTTCCTTTCACGCTACAGAAAAGCGCAACTCCTTTACCAGACCGCGCTTACACACGCGAAGTCAATCTTCGCGGCTTCACTCCAGCGCGTCAAGCGCTGCCGCTCCAGCAGGGGAAACAGCGGATTCTTCGTGGCAGAGATCCAGTGCGACATGCGCTGCCACTTAAACCAGGGAAACCGCTCTTCCTTACTCTCAGCTACCAACACGAGTGTTTTTTCTCCGGACCGAGACTCTCACAATGAAAACAGGTGACAAGCACCTGAACACAGGAAAAGGAAGGGCTAAAAAGGCGAAAGGGGAAAATAGAAAAGGGACACACCTAGCGCCAGGCATTCTGGGAATAGTAGTCCCAATTCGTCAATCATACCAATTCATGACATGTTGACTATGAAACTCTTGCAGAACATATTGTGAAACCTAAATGACTTCAAGAAACGAGTTTTTAAACCGACAAACAAGCAAATTATTTTCCCATATTCATGGTGGGAAGTGAAATATTCATTTAAAGAAGCAGACACCTTTTTGTCCTTCTCATAAATGTAAAAAGCATTTCTTTTTTTTAAAAAACGATTTTCTGATCATAATTTGAAAACACACCACAGCTCCTATGTACAAGCACACCCTGTCAGTACTTAAATTTGCCAAGCACACATGGGGGCGTATTTACAAGGACTTTACACCACGGGGAAATGACTTAAATTTGCCAAGCACTCATGAGGGTGTATTTACAAGGACCTTGCACCACCTTTAAAGTCACTTTTAACGTGGGGAAAATGACGTGAATGTGGCTCATAAGCTTTGTAAATTTGCCCCCATGTTGACTATGAAACTCTTGCAGAACATATTGTGAAACCTAAATGACTTCAAGAAACGTGTTTTTAAACCGACAAACAAGCAAATTATTCTCCCATATTCATGGCGGGAAATGAAATATTTATTTAAAGAAGCAAACACCATTTTGTCCTTCTCATAAATGTAAAAAGCATTTCTTTTTAAAAAAAAAAACGATTTTCTGGTCATAATTTGAAAACACAGCACAGCTCTTATGTACAAGCACACTCTGTCAGTACTAATACTTCACATTTTCTCCAATTACAATTTGTCAAAGAAGCAAAATCTTTTTGGAAAATATAATGAATACACTTGACACAAAACAACATTTTAAATGCACAGCTGGCTTCCTTATTTTCTCCATAAACCATACTAGTCTCTATCTAAAGTAAATGAATCTTTTCTCACCTTAGCAAATGCTTTTTGAGTTTGAAAATAGTCTCAGGCACACACCAATTTTTCTTTAGCAGAGCAAAGGGTATGATCTTCTGAGTCTGCAACCAGCAATGGCACAGAAATCCTGTAATTCTTCACACATATCCCTCATGTCAGCCAATCAAAACTCTTCCCTCATTTTTTTCAAATGAACACCCTTCCCCCCTCTGCTCTTTGTGCCTTTTTAACATAGCAACTCCCTCCACAGACCTCTCATGTTTACAAGTTCACACAACAATGTTTCAACTGAACTCTGAACTCTCAGTGCACCTGCTTATCCAGTGCAATGTTTCATAAAATGATTCTTTCTTAACCATTCGAATGACATCTTTCAAAGAACACACTCATGCACCCTAACTTTCTGTTTTCAGCAATGGAAATCCACCAATCACTGCTAGTGTATAATTAGTACTGAAACTCCACAGTTTTTTTTATCTTTACAAACTCCTACTGTTTCAACTGCCATTTCATTCCCACACTTCATCTGACTGCAGCAGAACCTCCTCAGAATTTAAGACTGTGTATTGGTACCTACTTATAAGTACCTAGAACTTACAAAGAACCCAAAAGCTCTTTTCAGAGCTACCTTAACTATGATTACTCTTTAAAAATTTCAAATGTACCTTTTTTCACTAATTTTCACTTTTGTTCGCTTCCCGGTTCGCTACCCGGTTCGCGTACCGGCAGCTAACCTCGCGAAAAATTCATTTTTTTTTCTTTTTCGACATATATGAGCCTCCTCAGCCACCCTTAGAAAACCTAGGGGGTCAGGATACGTCTCCCGTGCCCCCTTATACCCTTTCCCAACATTCTTTATCCTCCATCTTGTGTCTAAATTCGACCGAAACACAAGATGGCGGACTCCCGTTACGCTACCGGTTAGCTACCCGGTTCGCGTACCGGGTAGCGCCTCTACCGCGAAAAAACGGAATTGTTTTTATTTTTTTATTTTTGCCCCGCGGGACCCTTTAATAGCCCCCTCATCAATCCTAGGGGGTCAGGAGGGGTCTACCTTGCCCCCTTTCATTAATTTCCACCTTCGTTTTTCTTCACCTCTTGTCTCTCGATCCTACCGAGAGACAAGATGGCGGCCGCTCCGGACTGGTTAGAATGTTGACAGACACCGGAGAGCCAATCAGCTTTGCTTCGCGAAGTTCCGTTACGCGTCGGGTACGCGAACCGGGGCGCTAACCGGAGCGCTGTTAATTTATCAAAATCCACTGGAGCACATATATTGAGACCTAGCAAAGGCACATCGGGCAAACAACATCTACAATTTTGCCAAGTTTCGTGGAAATCCATTCAGCCGTTCGAGCTAAAAGTGAGTCCAACCGCCCTATGGAAAATTGCATGGGAAAAACGCGGATTTTTTTGTGACCCCCTTTTTCCTCTGCCCCCCCTTGACGAAACCCCCCCAAATTTTCAGGGGCTGCTCAGCAACAAAATGTTCCATTTTCCTGAAAATTTCAGCCAATTCCGTCCCCAAACGCCAAAGTTATTCGACATAGAATTTTCAAAAATCCCATAGGAAAAAAATCCTAACTATATATACTTACTGGCGAACATAGGTTTCACACATGTTATAGTTAGGAATTAGCATTTAAAAAACCTTGCAAATTAATTGAAAAAAACATAGGTTTCACACACGTTATAGTTAGGAATTAGCATTTAAAAAACCTTGCAAATTCATTGAAAAATAATATAGGTTTCACACATGTTATAGTTAGCTGAACATTTCTCCCATACAAAACCTTTGAAATTCCCCCGTTATAGTTAGTTCAGCTAACTATAACTCGCGCGCCCGCAATGCACTGCTGATGACGTCACATATTACATCACTCATGGTCAGTGACATCACTCATGCCATCACTCATGACATCTCAAATGACATCACTCATGACATCATCCAGTGAATGTGTCTCTTTCTGAAAAATAAATATTTTTTATATATGTATATGTAAAGGTTGTTGGATGAATAAATGGGTAAATAAGTGTAAATGAATGTTTTTTGGGTAAAATTGATTGTATAACTGACTTATTAAGTGTATGTTAGTGAATAGATGTATTAGCGAGTAATGTTTTAATATTTAAATATCTGTATCAGTGTCTCACTTTGTGTATAAGTGGCTGCATGGGTTGGTGAGTAGCTACATGAGTGTGTATATGGGTTATTAGCTGTTTTTTTGAGTATCTGTATGAGTGTCTGTATAGTTCGGTGGGGGATATTACTTAGCGTATAGATGCATAAATGAGTGACTCACTGTTTGTATGTGTTTTGAAGACAGCAAGTGTGCAGAACTGTATGGGTGGATGAGTGTGTTGATGGGTGTGTTAGTGAGTGAATGACTGTCTCAATAGTGTCTTTATGAGTAACTACATATGTTTTGAACTAGTATATGTGCGTATTGATGTATATAATTGAGTATATGTGAGAGTGAGAGTTTGGAAGAGTTCCTGTATAAATAAGTATGTGTTTCTATAAGTGATTGTTTAAGAGAGTAAGTATGTGGTATGTGTACGTTTCTGTAGAAGTAAGTGTAGTGATGTGTGTATAGCTGTATATGCAAGTAAATGGATGTTTGATAGTTTATTTGCATGTGTGAGTATGTGTGTGAGTAATTCTATGGATGAGTGTCTGTGTGTAACAGGATGTATAGGTGTATGAGTACATATGATGAGTGTTACATGTATTAGTGACTATATACAACTGTTGGTGAATGAGTTGATGTGTATGTAGATGGAGGAATTACTGTATAGGTTGTTGTAAGTGGTATTGGTATCACCATTTTTTTGAAAAGTTTAGTTTCTATTTTTGAATGTGTGTATCAAAGGTTATATTACGCTGAGAGGAGGTCTGCCACTCTTTCACAAGGATGATGTCATCAGTGATGTCATTTGAGATGTCATCAGTGATGTCATGAGTGATGTCACTGTCCATGTCATGAGTGATGTAATATGTGACGTCATCAGCAGTGCATTGCGCGCGCGAGTTATAGTTAGCTGAACTAACTATAACGGGGGAATTTCAAAGGTTTTGTAGGGGAGAAATGTTCAGCTAACTATAACATGCGTGAAACCTATGTTTTTTTCAATGAATTTGCAAGATTTTTAAATGCTAATTTCCAACTATTACGTGTGTGAAACCTATGGTTTTTTCAATGAATTTGCAAGGTTTTTTAAATGCTAATTCCTAACTATACCGTGTGTGAAACCTATGGTTTTTTCAGTGAATTTGAAAGGTTTTGTAAATAATAATTTATAAATGTATTAATTATTATGTCTTTTTTTTTTATACTAATATCTTATACTTTTAATATAAATATTTATATTTCTTTAATTTTTTAGATCATATTTCATATTCTTATTATAAAATAATAAAACAACTAAATTGCAGTATTTTTTGGATTAATTATCGCTTGACTTTGGTTGCAAGCATAACACAGCTCCAGCAATGCTCTTGGGGCCCTATGCTCACAATGCTGCATCAATCCTTACACCTGCTTCAAGCATGTGCAAGGTTTTGACGCAGCATTAGCTCAAAAGTGACTGAATGAAATGTTATACATTTCACTCGGTCACTTTTAGGAGGCGTTGCTGCACCCCCTCCTGCACAGGAAAGCCTCCTTCTGGCGCAGGGCTTTACAATGTAATGAACCCTCCAGATGTGTCACATTCTTAATAGCACACACCAGGGCACATCTTTTGCACCACTGCTGTGTCACAAAAGTGACGCAACGGCTGTTTAAAAGAGGCACAAGGGGATTGTAAATCCACCCCTAACACATACAAATGCACCCAGGCAGTTTCACCAGCAGCGCAAATTGAAGCATAGACTTGTAACATATTTATGTACATATGTTACATTCAAGTGCTTCGGACATACTACAGTATACTATAGGTAAACACCTTATAGATTTATGCTATAGCACTTCCTTATAGTTCTGCACTTTCACATTCTCCATACACTAGTAATATATTAATTCATTTATGAACTACACATTCATTCTGACAAACATTTACACACTAACACAGAAATATAGTTCTTTCTTTGACCAGTGAAGGTAGTTCTAAAAAGAACTGTTTTTTTTTGTCTTTTTAGTTTTGTATTTTTTTTGTGTCTTCTCAACAAATTCCAAGCGGAACAAAAGAATGAAAAAAAAAAAACAACTAATGTCGAGGACACCAATGATCCTGCATCCTGCATTTTATCAGGTCTATAGACTGTTCCCCATAAAACAAAAGTTTATCGCAATAAATGCATAGAAATTTAACTTGAACAAAGTCAGAATCAATTTGTGGGTGACAACTGCTTGCTGAAAATGCTGCTGCAGTACTTGATGTGCTTGGTATTGCAGCAGGTGGGTTCTCGTGCAACCTGCGCCTTTCAGCTCGAGCAAAGTTGTTGGGGTGCAAGTTCTTCACGTGTCGCACCATATTTGCTGTGCCAAAGGAGTATTTTTTACATGGATCACCACTTGAAAGAGTTGTTTGGCAAATTTTACAGGTTACTTTTGGAGCATTAACCTTTTTTTGCCCTTCTGGAAAAGTAAAAAAGTTCCTTTTCTTTGGAGGTTCTTCAGGAATGAAATCTCCCTCTGAAGAACTGCTGGAAGATGAGTCCATTGCTCTTACTATGGTGATCTTCCTTCTATTTGAGAAGATTCTCAGAAGAAATGCTTCTTCTTAGAAAGCCAAAGTCGAATGATTATAATGGTATGGAACTTTCAACAGTCGCAATAGGAAAAGTTATGAACCAATCAAATCTCTACTTTTAAAGTTACATGGCTTTCCGTACGCTGACGCTGAGCTTACGGTGCTCTTACGATGCGAGTACGCATGATGTTGTACCGCGATTTGTGTAATGGTTTTTAAAAGTAATATATGATTGTTAAAAGTATAAAAAAAATGTCATAGTTATCCCAAATAATGTCTGCCCTTAGTATGTATATTAAATACATAAATAAATGTTTCAAACCAAGTAGAAACATTGGCGCCTTTCACGTACAGAACGCCGTACATGACGTCACACGGAAGCTTTTATTGCGACGCGTAATATCAAAGCATATTCGTACTGTATGCGCGGGTACATGCTGAGTATGATTAGCAGTACAAAGTATGGTGCGATCACCGTCTCAGTGACAAATCAGAGCTCAGGGCGCGCTAAGGAGAATGATTAGAAGTGGTCACTCATTGGAGATCCGATTCTGGGCCTGCCTCTGCGCACATTATAACACCGCCCCCATCTCTCTCTGTTGTTAATTGTTAGTGCACACACTCACATTGCACATGCGTGGTGCACGCCCGCCCACACTCCCCACATGCCACCACCTAGCATGCTTGCTATCACTAAGCCTGGAAACCAATACATTAGCCTATGGGATGTCCCCCAAGACCATCATTCTTATATACCGCGAAAACTCTACCAATGATGGCCCTGGGCTTGGTTTGGTCAGCCCCCGCCGTTCCCATATAAAGCGGACACTGACGTGAGTACGCTCTCTTTTGCCTGCCTGTGCTGCGGTGACAGATAGAGTGTCGTCATCGATTTTACTACGAACTGATTGCTCGAGCGGAGGAGAACTCCTGACACTCGACATGGTGTCACTGCTGCTGCCACCCAGCCACAATACCATAGGCGCGGAGGCGGCGGCACCCGCACCCAAAACACCCCAGACCCAGGGGAACCGCAGCCTTTGAAGACACGACAAAACATGACAGAAGCAAAGGTAAGAGAAGCCGTCACAACATCAGCCTCCGCTGTAAATTGTATATGAATGATGTTATTTTTTTCTCCATCATATGGCTTTCCAACCCCTCAATGGTTTTAAATTGTATGAACATAGTATAAAAGTTTCTTTCTGCGTCACGACTTCCTCCAGACCTCTATTTTTATAAATTGTGCGTGAATGAATTTCTATGTAGTGTTTCTGGAGTACGCCACGTGCTTAGGCCTCTAATATTAATTGTGCTTGCATGATGGTATTTCTTTTTCTGCGTCACGAGGTCCTTGCAGGCCTGTATTCTTATTAATCTTCCTTTGTGTCACGGACCACTCGCAGGCCTCTTTTTTTTATAAATTGAGCGTGCATGAATTTCTGTGTTGTATTTTTGAAGAGTGTCACGTGCTTTGGAATCTGTTCTTTTGTATGTACATGATGGTATACTTTTCTGCATCATGTGACCCTCCTACCCCTCAATGGTTTTAAATTGTGCTTATGTAATTGAAATGTTTCTTTATACGTCACGAGGTCCTATAGACCTCTAATTTAAAAAATTGTGCGTGCATACCTTTCTGTGTCGTATTTCTGTACTAAGCCACATGCTTAGGCCTCTATTATTATTAATTGTGAGTGCATGATAGTATGTTTTTGTGCATCCCGAGCCCCTCCCATGCCTATTTTCATATTCATCTCCCGTTCATGATCGTAATATTTACTTCGGTGTCACGGAACACTCCCAAGCGCGATGTTATCTAGCTCCAAATTAATAAAGCAACAATTACCAATCATAACATCTTTCTTTTAATTTCTTTTAGATGTACAACTTCACAATGGATTATGTAACAAGGACGACGGCAATAGCACAAGGTGAGCAAAGAAGCTTGTTTCTGAAACAACAAGGTATCTGTAAAAGGAGAGACTCTATAGTATGCAGCAGGCGCGCAAAGCATACATTGGACTAACGAGGCTTCAGCTAGGATGACATACCTTCCTGCGCCCACACAGTCGCACCGAGTACGTCACAGGTCTTTTAAAGACATTTTGCTTGTTAATGAGGTTTTGATGTCCCCCCCCCCGCTTACAGCCCCTGCAGCTTCACTCTTCTTTTTGCTTGTACTTAAGCCCCCCCCCCCCCCGAAAATTTTGACTGTGGTTGCGCCTCTGGCTTCACATACACCCCCCCTGTCGTGTGTGTCTCCCACGTTTTAATGTCCTTTTTCTCTTTCTCTTCCTTACTCTCTCACATCGTTTCTCTTTCTTTTTTAAAGTTTTGGACAGTACTATCTCCACTCTGCTGTATATAACCTTATCTGAATTGAAGTAGTTAACTGTCTTGATTACAGTGAATACTTCTTCCACACGTAGAGCACCATCTTTCAATCACCCCGATGGCACTAGGTGACAAAGAATTGACGGCCATATTATCAAGCAAGGGCGAAACATTATCGCCACTTTTATTGGCAGAAAACTGCTGATTAAGTGGCGATAATAGGCTTGATAATATGCCCTTGTGAATTTCCATAGCACCCCAGGTTAACCTGGGCAGTTTCCTGCCGATAAAAGCGGCGATAAGTATTGCCCTTGCTTGATAATATGGCCCTTTGTTTCCGAAACAACAACAAATTATTTGTGAAAGAAAAAAAGACTAGGTACTCTGCAGCAGCTTCTCTGTGTAGAAATGTATATTTACCTCCGACAAGTAACAACAGATAGGTCACAACATTCTGACAAACAGATCTACAAGCATATTACGCCACTTTTGAGTCACTTGTAACATGGGTAAAGTGACGCAAAGAGCTTGTAAATCTACGTCTCACTTTTCTAGAAAAAATCTCAACTCCAGACTCTGCGAGACAGTTTTAATGTTGTTTTCTCTCTCTTTCTCTCTCTCTCTCTGTGACATCATTTCTCTTTCTCTCTTAAACTTATAGACACTGCTGTCTGCTTGCACGTGTAAAAGAACAACCCAACTGAAGTTGTGAATTAAACTGGCTGAAGTGTTTGGCCGCAGTGTTTATACAACGGTAAGCACAGAGGCCTAGATCTACAAAGCCTTCATAGCAATGCATTAGAAATAATTAGGCATATTTACAATCCCAGTATGCCACTTTGGCGTCAGTAACACAGTAGGCACTACCATATAGACTCCACTTGAACGTTGCACTATAACAAGTGAAATGTACCAGGCACACTGCACCCATAAAACCGTAGAGTTACCTTTATTTGTGAAAGGAGAGAGTGCGTAGTGTACAGCAGCTTCTCTGTGTAAAACCTATAATTACCTCCAAACAGTGACAACAGATAGGTTACAACAGGCTGACAAACAGATCTACAAGCTTATTACGCCACTTTTCTGTCACTTTTAACATGGGGAAAGTGACGCAAGGAGCTTGTAAATCTACGTCTGACTTTTCAAAATAAAATCTCAACTCCAGACTCTGCGAGACAGTTTTAATGTTGTTTTCTTTCTCTTTCTCTCTCTCTCTCTCTGTGACATCATTTCTCTTTCTCTCTTAAACTTATAGACGCTGCTGTCTGCTTGCACGTGTAGAAGAATTGCTCAAAACAAGTTGTGAATTCAACTGGCTGAAGTGTTTGGCCGGAGTGTTTATGCAACAGTAAGCAAAGAGGCCTAGATCTACAAAGCCTTCATAGCAATGCATTAGAAATAAGTCGGCATATTTACAATCCCGTTATGCCACATTTGTAAATGTAAATGTAAATGTAGTATACTTGTAAAGCGCACAGCTGCCCCAGCAACGGGGCGTTCCGGCGCTGTATAACTCTGGGGAACCCGTCCTGGCTTTCCCTGTGGGATGGTCCCTTGCTGGGAGTCCCCAAGGTGGAGCCAGGCATCCCCGGAATTGGTGGGGCCGTTGTGGAGATTAGGCAAGCTAATGCCCAGAGTTGCCGAGTGGAACCCCTGATTAGAGTAAGCACCGAAGCGAGAATTATCAAGTCCGCTGACCAAGGTCCACGACCCTGCCGCGTCGGGAATTGAACCCTGGTCCCGGGCTGACTTCTGCTCTCAGGCCTGCTGCCTCTAACCAGTGAGCCACACTACTCCATTTGCGTCAGTAACGCAGTAGGCACTTCCATATAGACTCCACTTGAAGGGGGCACTATAACAAGTGAAATGTACCAGGCACACTGCACTCGTAAAACCGTAGTTTTACCTTTATTTGTGAAAGGAGAGAGTGTGTAGTGTACAGCAGCTTCTCTGTGTAAAGCCTATAAATACCTCCAAACAGTGACAACAGATAGGTTACAACAGTCTGACAAACAGATCTACAAGCTTATTACCCCACTTTTCTGCCACTTTTAACATGGGGAAAGTGACGCAAGGAGCTTGTAAATCTACGTCTGACTTTTCAAGAAAAAATCTCAACTCCAGACTCTGCGAGACAGTTTTAATGTTGTTTTCTCTCTCTCTTTCTCTCTCTCACTCTCTGTGACATCATTTCTCTTTCTCTCTTAAACTTATAGACACTGCTGTCTACTTGCACGTGTAGAAGAACAGCCCAACTGAAGTTGTGAATTCAACTGGCTGAAGTGTTTGGCTGCAGTGTTTATACAATGGTAAGCACAGAGGCCTAAATCTACAAAGCCTTCATAGCAATGCATTAGAAATAAGTCGGCATGGAGCGTGCGGCGCGGCGGACAAGATGGCCGCCCCTCCCTGAGCTCCGCGATTTCGGCGGCGCTTCATTCACGGAGGTCCCGCTTCCCGACAGTGTTTCTGATCGGAAACGGCAGATTCTGATGTCGGAACTGCCCCCCAGCACATGGGTATGTTCTTGACTGCGACAATGCATCTTTTGGGGCCAAATTTTGCATAAATGTCGCTGCCTCGGATCCGGCCGCCATTTTTTTTGTTGTTTTTTTCTTCGTTTTTCCTTAAACATCCTTCCACTGCTTTTTCTGCTTCATATGTCTTCTTCACGGACTTATGTCTTCCTTTACTGTTCCAGGAGGCATTTGATTTTCTTTGAGGTGCCTTGAGGTGTTCTGGTACTATTTTTGGCGTTTGTTTCCTGCGCCTCACATCTACATTGAAGCTTGCCTGCTTAGTGCGTCACTGCTTCACTTCTGCGCGCTACTCTTTGCCACGAAGGCGCATTGTTCTCTACTGGGGGTGTTGCTGTCTCCACTTCTGCAGTTCGCCCTTGCTTTCATTCACCCCCACTCAATGGTAGGCTGCTGTGCTCTTTACCTCACGCTGTTTTCCCGCCTCCGTCACCATGCAGCAGGCGCCCAGTGCTAAAGCCTCCACTGCAGCTTCTTCCTCACGCAAGGATCCTGTTTCAACAGGCAAGCGTCTCAAGACGGACCCTCCATCTCCTTCTAAATCTCCGTCTCCAGTTACCCTTGAGGACCTCATGGAGGAACTTCGTCTAATTTGTCCCTTTATTGCGGATACTACTGCTACCCTGCAGAGGTTAGACGACAAGTGGTCCAGCCTAGATCAAAGGGTCCCTGACGTTGAACAAAAAATCAGCGACGCTCAAGATGTTGTCGCTAAGGTGGATAGCCTTACCAAAGAAGTTCAAGTACTCAAGAAAACGACCGAGGACTTGGAAAACAGGAATAGACGCAATAACCTGCGTATTTATGGCGTTCCGGAGAATTCAGAAGGGTCCGACATCATCCTTTTTTTGAAGTCACAAGTCCTACCAATAGTCGGGTTGACTAAACATGTAGACCTGAATATTCAAAGGGCGCATCGTCTTGGCCCACAAAATTCCTCTTCCTCTTCAAAACCTAGAGGCATCATTGCTCATTTTCTTCTGTATTCTGACCTCATGTCTGTTTTGCATTCAGCCAAACAACACAAGCAACTACTTTGGTCGGGCCATAAACTTTTTTTCTCTCAGGATGTCTCCAAACAGACTGCGACGCGTCGAAAGGAATTTCTGGATCTGCGGCCTACACTACGCTCCATGAACGCTAAATACGGACTTATCCATCCCTGTTTCTTCAAGGTCACATACAAAGAAAGGTCTTATAGCTTCGAGGATCCGGCAGATCTCCGCAGATTCATCCACTCCCACAGAGAAGACTCCATTGAACAAAGCGACTCTTAATTTCCTCATGTCTTCCTCTCTGTACTTTGCTTATTGTCCATCCTTGTGCTGTTTATTTGTTTTATTTTATATGATCTAATTGGTTTTTATCTCCGCTGTTTTCTAGGTTCGTCGTCCTATGTTTTGGTTGTCAGCCCTTCCATCGTACTGTGCTGTCTTTGTCTCCATTATTCCAATTTGCTGTTCTTCTTGCTTAACTGTTCGGTAAGTCTCCTCCATTTGTTTATATTGTCGTGCTCGGTCTTGGGTTCTATTTCCTTTACTCCCTGTTCTTATTCTTGTCTCTCTTCTTTCATGTTCCTCGGACCAGGTTTTCTGACATTTTCCCTTTTGTGCGGTCGTCTTTTCTTGTTGCTCCCGCTCTCACTTTATTGTCTTTTTTCTCCGTTAATTGTTCTGTATGGCTGGAACCGTTTTCGTTTCCCTTGCCATCCTTCTTTCTACTGTCTTTTTTCGGGTAGCGTTTAGCTCCCACTTCCTTTTTCCTCACTACCCTCTCCTTTCCCTTTCTTTTCCTTTTTGGTTTTTCTCATGCTTTCCCGTTTCCTTCATCCTTTCCCTGTCATTATTCCTTTCTCTCATTTTGTACAATGGTCATGGCTCCTCTTCTCCTATCTCTTCTTCTGATTTCTCTCTCCCTCTGCAATTTAAAGTGGCAGTAATGCATTGCTTCTTCCTACTCTCTCTTATTCATTCCCCTAGCTGTTTTTTTCCCCTCTCTTTTCATATCACTGGGCTTGTTATTATATGTTTTCCTTTATCTTCTATCCTCTATCTCTTCATAGCTGTTGTATTTTTTTTCTCTCCTTCTTCTCTACTCTTTTCCTATGAAAGGTTTCAGACTCATTTCTTGGAATGTTAAGGGTCTCCGCAACCCTATTAAGAAACAACGTATTGTGTCTCACCTTGCTCGTTTACAATGCCAAATTGCCTTTTTGCAGGAGACACATCTTACTGCAGATGAGTTGTCTAAGTTACGCAGACAATGGGTTGGGGAAGTTTTCTGTTCTCCGGCTGTTAATCGTAAAAATGGTGTTGTTATTTTATTTCATAAATCTCTATCTGTTCAAATACACAAAGAAACTGCTGATTCTAATGGTAGGTGGTTGCTCTTAGACTGCACTGTTAATGATGTTCATCTTTCTCTTTGTAATGTTTATGGTCCCACTGGGGTTGATAAGTCTTTCTGGAATGTTTTTTCTTCCCTTCTTTCCTCCATTGCCTCTGAAGATTTGATTGTAGGGGGGGATTGTAATCAATTGATGGACCCTTTCCTGGATCGTAAATCCCAAGCACGTTATGTTCCTACCAAGATGCAAAAATCCTTTCATAGATCCATCTCTTCAAGAGGCTTAATAGATTCCTGGAGAATCTCTCACCCCGACTCTCTGGAATTTTCTTTTTTTTCTCCTGTGCATGCCTCCCATTCCCGTATTGATTATATTTTTCTTTCCCACCATGCTTTCCAATTCATGACCAACTCTGAAATAGGCTCCATCCTGATCTCCGATCATGCCCCTATTATCCTGGATATGGAATACCCCTCCCCTACTCCCAAGACCCGCCGATGGCGCTTTAACAATTCGCTTTTACTTACTCCTTCCTTCACTGATCATTTCACACACTTTATGGATGATTTCTTTACTAACAACTAGAACACCTCCTGTGATTTCCACTTTATTTGGGATGCTTTCAAGGCTGCTGCTCGTGGTTGTATTATTGATTTTGTTGCTCGCAAAAAGAAGAAGGCGCGTGATCAAGCCTCTTCTTATCTTAATCGCATTAAAGAGCTTGAACATCTTTATTTTACCACCAACTCTCCTGATTCTCTGTCCTCCCTTATTAAAGCGAAAATTGAATTTAACAAACATTCTTGGGATTCTGCCTCTAATCAGCTTCTCCAATTTAACGCTAAAATCTATGGTGATCGTAATAAGGCTTGTAGGGCTTTAGCGAATTATCTCAAAATCAAAAAACAAAAATCTAAAATTGTTACGATCAAGGACTCGCAAGGCTCCCTTCATTCCTCAGACGCTGAAATTCTTGACTGCTTTGTCCAATATTATTCTACCCTCTACACGCCTGAATCCAATCCTTCTGCTACACAAATTGATTCTTTCTTCCACTCTATCCCTAAACCTTCTGCCCCTCTTGTAGATTTCTCTTCCCTTGATGCCCCGATCACCGAAACAGAAATTCTTACGGCTCTTTCTCTTCTTCCTAAAGATAAGACGCCTGGCCCAGATGGCTTTACGGTACGGTTCTTTCTCCACTTCAAAACCGTTTTGGTTCCTTATTTGCTCAAATTAATTAATCATTTTCTTACTACCGGTGAATCAAAAGGCTCTTTTACGCAAGCTATGCTTGTCCTTCTCCCCAAAAAAGATAAGGATCCTTCCCTGTGTAAAAACTATAGGCCCATCTCCCTCATCAACACCGATTGTAAGATATATGCCAAACTATTAGCTCTACGCATCAACTCGGTTGTTCCTGACTTAGTCAATATTTATCAGTCCGGTTTTGTCAAAGGTAGGTCCATCACTGATAACTCGAGGACCCTTCTCAATAGTATGCACCTTTCTGCCAAAATGGATACTCCAATAGCGGCTATTACCCTTGACGCTGAGAAAGCATTCGATCGTGTTAATTGGGATTTTATGTTCGGTGCACTTCGTGGGCACGGTTTTAGCCCCACTATCCTCGAATACATTCAATTACTCTATTCTGGTCCCACTACTTCCATTTGGGTTAACAGTTCTCAATCTCCTTATTTTCCCCTCCACAGAGGTACTAGACAAGGTTGTCCGCTGTCCCCTCTCCTTTTTATTTTGGCATTGGAACCTTTCTTGGAGACGATTCGACAATCCCCAGCCTATTCCGGTTTCATTTATAAAGATGTAGAAATCAAATTCACTGCTTACGCAGATGATATTTTGCTTTATATCTCAAATCCTGTTGTTGCCCTTCCTGCTTTTTTTTCTTTATTACGAGACTACTCTTCTGTCTCCGGTTATAAGTTAAATATCGATAAATCAGAGGTCCTTCCTCTCAACAAATACTGTCTTCCTCACATGTTTCATGGCTCAGGCTTTGAGTGGAATCACGGCTATATTAAATGTCTTGGTGTCTTATACGCTAGCACCATTAGAGAAACCATTAAACTTAATCATTCTGACGTCCTTAAGAAACTCTCCTCACTCATTGACCGTTGGTCCCCTCTCTTCCTTTCATGGTGGGGTCCTCTTTCCACCATCAAAATGATGCTCCTTCCTATAGTTAACTTCTGCCTTTCCATGCTTCCTGTCTCCCTCCCCCATTTCTTCTTTAAATCTATCAATGGCCTTTTCTCTAAATTCCTCTGGAACAAGCGTAAAGCCAGGGTATCTCTACTTCGCCTCCAACAACCTAAACATCTTGGTGGTGTTAACTTCCCCAATATCTCCCGCTTTCACTCTGCCTTTTCCCTCAAACTGATTTGGCCCTTTCTCCAGGACTCTTCTTCCCAACCTACCACGGCTTGGAGCTCTTTGGAATTGGCTCAACTTCTCCCCTTCTCGTTTTCTACTGCTACCAATCTTACCCAGCCACCTCCAAAGTTTGTCTCTCCTATCTTTAAACACTCTAAAGCTTTGACACTTGCTCTGTTTCGTTCTTTTTCTTCATCTTCTGACCTTCATTTCAACACTCCACTCTGGTATAACAAATCTCTTAAACTCCGCAATCGGGCACTTTTCTGGAAGGAATGGATCAATAAAGGAATTCTTACTTATAGGCATCTCCTTTCTAATGGCTCTTTACTAACCTTTCAGGAACTTCAGGACTCCTTTGGTATTTCCACTAGATATCTCTCGTCCTTTCATACACTTCTTCCCACATTATCCTCTCTTATTCTTCAGGATGTCCCTTCCTTCCCTTCTCCCCCTTTACTTACCTCCCCACCAAACTTCCATATCCCTTTTAAAGCCTCTGCTATCTACAAGTTATTATCTCCCTTTCCCACAGATAGGCCCAAAACCAGCCTTGAACTTAGGTGGGAATCAGACCTCGGCCACACCTTTTCCCCGCTAACCTGGGACTCTATTTGGTCTAAAATCCACTCTGTATCCCGCTCTGCCAGCACCACACAGACCTTTTACTTTTTTTATAATCAACTCTATTATACCCCTTATGACCTGTACAAATTTAAATTAATTGACTCCAGAAAATGTTGGTCTTGTTCTTGTTCTATCAGTGATTTGTTTCACATGTTTTTTCTCTGCCCTAGAGTTAAATTATTGTGGTCCAGGGTTTGGTCCACACTTAACAAAGTTTTGTCCACTGTTGTTCCTTTTGATATTGTTACCATTTTTTTGGGTGGCTTAGCCCCAGTTTGGAATGTTCCGCAGCATACACGCAAATTCATCGACCTTTCTATTGCTATTTCTTTTCAAGTTATCACTGCTAATTGGAAAGATACTACTAATGTTGCTTATAATGCTTGGTGGAATCTACTCTGTCACCATCATAGATTGGACCGTGCATGTGCTTCGTCACTTCCTCTATTGATAAAACGTGATTTATTATGGTCCCCTTTAACAGAATTTTTGACTAGACACTCCTCATGATCATCCACGGTTGTTCTTTCACTTTTTTCCCTTTGTTTTGCTACTGTTTTCGCCTAATTTTTGCTATGTGATGATATTTTCCCTTATGCACCTCTCTCCCTTCTCTTTCCCTTTCTCTCCTCTCCCTCCCCCTTCGTCCCTCTTTTCTTTTGTTTTTCCTCCTCCCCCCTAAAATTGAAAAGTTATAAAAGCATTTCTCATTGGTATATTTTTTAACCCTTATTGGGGTTTACTTTTCCATTTGCAATGTTTCCGCTCATTTTTTATTTATCTTTTGTTGTTTCTTCTTGCTATTGTACTCATGTTTTACATTGTTTTAATCTAATCAATAAAGCTTTTCAAACTTAAAAAAAAAGAAATAAGTCGGCATATTTACAATCCCGTTATGCCACTTTTGCGTCAGTAATGCAGTAGGCACTTCCATATAGACTCCACTTGAACGCGGCACTATAACAAGTGAAATGTACCAGGCACACTGCACTCGTAAAACCGTAGTGTTACCTTTATTTGTGAAAGGAGAGAGTGCGTAGTGTACAGCAGCTTCTCTGTGTAAAACCTATAATTACCTCCGAGCAGTGACAACAGATATGTTACAACAGTCTGACAAACAGATCGACAAGCATATTTTGCCACTTTTAACATGGGGAAAGTGACGCAAGGAGCTTGTAAATCTACGTCTGACTTTTCAAGAAAAAATCTCAACTCCAGACTCTGCGAGACAGTTTTAATGTTGTTTTCTCTCTATTTCTCTCTCACTCTCTATGACATAATTTCTCTTTCTCTCCTAAACTTATAGACACTGCTGTCTGCTTGGACGTGTAGAAGAATTGCTCAAAACAAGTTGTGAATTCAACTGACTGAAGTGTTTGGCCGCAGTGTTTATACAACTGTAAGCACAGATGCCTAGATCTACAAAGCCTTCATAGCAATGCATTAGAAATAAGTCGGCATATTTACAATCACGTTATGCCACTTTTGCGTCAGTAACGCAGTAGGCACTTCCATATAGACTCCACTTGAACGCGGCACTATAACAAGTGAAATGTACCAGACATACTGCACACGTAAAACAGTAGAGTTACCTTGACTTGTAATGCTTCAGCTCATTTGCTCACATCTACATAATTCTAATTTTCTTTTTTGTTTTGCAGATTACCAATCGGACATCTTCTGGAGTCCATTTAACAATTTGTTTATAATATTGTTTTTTGTTAAAGTTATTTTTCTAGTTGCTTCTAATATAGTTATAAGTAAGTTTCGTTTACAGTTATTGTTTTAATAAAAGTTAATAAAAAAAACTACATACTTATTTTATTTTCTGGGGGGGTATGACCATCCACAATAAAAATAATGTTGAAATACTATAGTAAGATGTTAAGATGCGATGCAGGGCGCGGAACGAACTTCCTTTTATTAATTTAATTGTTTACTTACCTGCAATCATCCAGATTCTGTTGTTTATCACCCCCACTCTGCCCCTCCCCCGCCTGCCTCCCCACCGCAACTCCCTCCACGGGCCGCGGCTGTCACTGTCCATTGGGGGGAAACTGTGATGTATTCCTATAGGTTCTGTATCGATCCCCCTATTCCTGACCCTATTCTGGTTAACAAACTAACAAGTTAACTAGCAGCCATCCCATGAGGCAGAAAACCCCCATGATGCAGGAACCGTTATCTGATAAAGCCACACTACGGCACAGGAACGTGTTATCTGATTAGGTCATAACGCTTGCCATCTAATTAGACAAGCGATATTCCTCCAGCCCCTGATAAGGCATACGGAGTTCTCAAAACAAATCAAACCTATGACAGACCTGGGAAAAACCCTGCGGCCATTGTTTTGATTTCACCGAGAACTTCAGCAAAAGAATGTGCTAACGACCAGGTCGTATGACATCCTTATTGACGTATCTATGTCCATCCTTACGTCAATCTCGGCACCTTAAAGGTATAAATATTACCGATATTGCCCTATGCAAACCCACGCGGTGGTGACGAGATCGGAGCAGCCAGACTTGCCGAAGCCCAGAGCAGAGCAGACCCCGCTGGCGCAGCCCCGCCTTCTTGACGCGCTGAGAACGAGACGCTGCTTTCTCCTGCCGAGAAATCCAGCTCCGGCGCTTCCGGGTAGCCCTCGCAGGCAGCCTGGAATATCGAGACCAGAGACGAGAGATACCATCCCTCATCCATCCTAGATTCCAGGTACAGAACTGAATAACCCCTCGCAGAGAATTCTTTAGTCAGTCACTTGGCAAAACAAACTTAACTTAAACTGTAACTTTCTGTTCCCGCCCACGTATTAGGCTTAGGTCAGGTACACGGGGTAGGCGTAGTTAGAAACACCAGTTGAGTACGATTAGTCAAATGTAAATGTGTATGTATTCATTTTATTAATTTTAAACCTTCATATGGCTTAGAAACCATATCAATGTTTTTACAGTATTATTTTATACTTCTGCTTTTAATGTATGCACTTTACTTAACCATAAGTATTGCAATAATATCGATCCATTTCTCTTGTATGAGAAAAGAGACTGATCAATAAATAACATCTTTTATTGAACACGCCCGTCTCTTCCTTTTCTCTACAATCTGGTGAGACTAAGAATGCACGTACTGACTGAGTAAAATAAGTCGTCTTTTGTTTTCACACGACTCTAGAGATACACTCTTGATTAGGGGAGAGCAAAGTTGTCATGTTCTATGGTTGTCAGAAACTAAATCCCTTCTTGTCTATCCAGGGAGGTTCAACTCCTCCTTGCCTATTCGAGAAAGTTTCTAGTGAACTCTGAGCTAGCTGGCAAAACCCAAAACTTTAAGTCTAATATCGACAGTAGTAGACCTAGTTAACGTCTGGTCTAGGCCTATACTATTGAAGGTATTATTCCAATGCGCAGAGCCTATTGGGATAATAGGAACTACACTACATGGCGCCCAACGCGTTTGGAAGGGCGATAAAACTAACGTAAGACATTTAGAGTAACTCAGTCGTGCTTTCTCACTCAGACCCCTTTTTTCCCATAATACTCCAAAGACGTCTGGAGTGGGTAAAAGGTAATATCCGCCAGACCTCGCAGGAGGAAACTCCTATGTATGGTTCTTGGTTTAGTCAACGTTGAAGGATACACCGTTCCAAAATATTGTGCATCTAATCTTTGTTTCCATAAGAAACCTGATCTGCAAACAAACAAAATAAGCTTCCTGTCGGTAAAATGGTAGACAGTGATGATGAAAGAGAGGCAGTTAGATTAGCAACTGAACTCGCAGCAGCTGATACTGCACTGCAAGAAGCAGACCAGGATATAATACTCATCCCGGTCATCAAAAGGAAATCTATAACCTTAAAACTTATAGAAAATGGACTGACACCTAGAGGTGGTACAGTCATATTCGTAATTGAGGCACACGAATATCGGCAGACAGAGGTATACTATTCATGGATACATTTTCCAGCAGCAAATGCTGTAACAAAGTACTTCCACTATTACAAAACAGAGGAACCTCCTGCAGAGTATACTCCTTTCGAGGAGGTGGAAGTACCACTTAAATTCCAAGAGCACCTGCTCTTATTTAATGGCGCCCTAAAACATAATAATCACATCACCAGGCTCGGTCCTTTAGGTAGACCAGGAGCAACGTGGCCGGTCCTAGCCGGATACACACCACATCCAGAGTTCGAAAGAATGCCTGCAGCAGATCTTTTAGTACAACTAAAACAATTAATAAAGATACATAGACAATTAGTCCAATATGTGATGCGGACTTCAACAATTCAGCCAGCAATTAAAATTCCACAGCTGACCCCTCACCAGGGGAACACAAATAAAATTACACCACAGAACATACAATCCTGCCTAGGTAAAGTACCAGCTAAACGGGAACAAATGCCATTCTGGTTAGCACAAAAAATCACCCAAATAGAGGCTGTGTTTCCAGACACCACCCCGTTAGACAAACACAGGATTCTGACTATCTGTCTTCCAATGGGAATCACACCACACGTGGAGGACTGTGACACTTGGGGTACAGTCTTTGCTTCCATCTACACAAAAACGCATGGTGTTCCATCCATTTCGGTAATACCAGATGTGCTAAAACAAATTCAAGACGAATATGGTCCAGAACCCGCTTTAACTCTTGGTATGAAATTACTAAAAGACTTCAAGCAGGTCTCGGCTATATTATTAGCCAACATAAAGGGAGAAGCAGCAAACGTGGCGATCCGCCAGAGGTTAAAGGAGACAGATATAGCAGACCAACCAGCTGAAATTGCCAGAATTATAGAAAAATCCTATGAGAAACTAGGTAGAGATAGTTTAGGTGGAATACCAGTAAAACCACAACTGATTGAAAGTCCTGAAAAAATATTTTTTAATAATAACTCAACATCACAAAAAAAGAGCTGGGATGGAAACAAACAATCCAATCCTAAAGAAAAGAAATTCCAGTCCAGAGGAAGGTCTCCTAGGCGAAGAGAAAAATCTCCGAACCAAAGACACAGGTCACCCCAGAGTGACCCCTCTGGGAAAAGATATAACCTTAGAAATAGGGATAATATAAAGAAGCCTGATAGATATCAAGATTTTGATACACGTCCCTCTCAATCTTTTCAGACTTCCTCGCAGAAATCGGAAAGAAGAGGACGATCAGAACAAAGAGAAGAGCACGCCAAGTCCAAAGACAAGGAACCTGCTCATCTAAAAAAGAAATTACAATTTCCAAAAAAGAAGGTAGCCAGTATCAAGGTAGTTAACAATGCCGAGAATACTGAGGACACAACTGAAAAATGGAGAATGGGCTCAGACAATGCTAGACAGCGCAGCAGAAGTGAGCATAGCTCGCAAAGTCCTTATGAATCATCTGGAGACAGTGGACACAAATGAATGATTTCAAGTGGAAACTGCAGACACCAGAGTTAGCAAACCTCACAAAATATATGAAATAACTTTACGTATAGAAGGGGATAAGACTAGAAAAATAAGGGGACTATTTTGGGATAATCTCTCCAAGGGCTATGACATCCTTCTAGCCGAAAAAGACTGGCCACCAGAGTTTGTCAGGGAGTGCCCTCATGGCGAAGAAATAATTATGCCTGCCTTCTCAAATCATATCCCAATTCATAAAAAATACACACTTGCTAGAAAGTGGGCAGTAGCCCTAGCTCCTGCTTTATATAAAAATCATGTAGGATGGGATGAGGACTCTCCTCCTCACAAAATCCAGTTAAAATCACAACCTACTGCACAAAGGCAGTACCCAATTAAGCAAGAAGCTAAAAAACAGGTAAAAGAAATCCTAGATCAGCTAGAATACCAGGGGGTGATTGAAACTTGCACCTCACAAATGAACAACCCTTTGTTTCCGGTCTCCAAACCAGACAATTCATATCGTCTAGTTTTGGATTACCGACACCTGAACTCATGTTGCAAAACGTTTGCAGTGCAAAATTCGCATAGTGCTGCACTAATGAATAACATAGTGCGCAAAAAATACAAAACAACATTAGACATCTCTAATGGATTCTTTTGTCAAAACATAGCACCAGAGAGCAGATATTTGTCTGCGTTCTCAATAAATGGCACTCAAAAACAATTCTGTCGGTTAGCCCAGGGGTACAAGAATAGCCCGGGAGTATTCTCAGCGAGAGTAACAGAATTACTACAAACATATGATGACGAAGCATTATCTTATGTCGACGACATATACTTAACAGATGATGACTTGGATACTCACTTGAAGAGAGTGAACACCATAATACTTGGTTTCGTAGCAGAGGGTTACAAATTCAACTTTAAAAAATCCAGAATTGCCCATCTGACAGTCCTGTTCTTAGGATATGAATTATCAAGTGAAGGCAAAAGCCTGGCTGACAATTTTCTAGAAAAATGTGCCGTACTCCAAGCACCTAGAACACTAAAAAACCTACAGTCGATTCTAGGCTTCCTAAATTTCGGAAGAACATACATTGCAAATTACGCAGAAAGGGTCAAACCCCTTTATGATCTAATAAAACCAGATTTTAAGAGAACCAATTGGACTCAAATACACACAGAAATTCTGAGATCCTTACAAACAGACATGTTAATTAAAACAAAATTAGAAACACGTGATAACACACGCAATCTTGTGATTCGAGTCATCCCTGGAAGATGCGGATTCACATACCTGACCTCTAATGAGGGAGAAAAGGTACCAATTGCATTCAAATCACACTTATACACAGAAGCTGAAAAGAAATTCAGCATTAAAGAAAACATTGTTCATGCAGTTCAAACCGCAATAGCTAGAGAAAAAGATCAAGCGGACGGTAGACACATCACAGTCAGAACAGCAGAATCAGCCTTTGAGGCATTAACAATACCGTGTAATTTACCAACAACAACATTAAATCCGGAATGGATACAATGGGTGAATTCAATTACAACGGACAAAGTATACTACCACTTTGATCCACAACTAAAGGAATTGAAAAATCTAGAATATGAAAGAACATTCCCTCTGCCAATCGACATTCTGCCCTTACGACAATACGCTTGTGTAATCTATACAGACGGACATGCTCAACCCTCCGTTTGGGGAGAACAAGCATACAACCCCACATGTGAGATTACAAAAGAAGTGTGGCGCGGAGGTAAACTAAGACCTCTATTAACAAAAACACACTCAGTAGAAACTAATTCTGAACAACAGACTGAAATAATAGCATTGAAAATGGCGCTAGATAATGCGGATCGCGAATTCCCGACACTTGTAGTGTCCGATTCATATTACTGCGTCAAATCATATAACAACGATTTGCAGACATGGATTCAAAACGGTTACAAAGATGACACAGATGCAACAATAAAGCAGAAACTGCTTTGGGAACAAATAGCTCTTTTACAAAAAGAACTACCAAAGACTCACGTGACACACTCACTGAGTCATCAGCGTGATGGCATTCACGTTGCAGGGAATTCATTGGCTGAGACAGCCACAGCGGTAGCAGCTAAATCGGCTTCCGTAGTTTGAAAAAAGCATACAGTGAAGTATATTGACGGTGAAACAGTGCTGGCGGTGAAAACGTCATCAAAAGGCGACTGCTCAGCGCTACCGATCAACTATCCACTCAATTATACATACATAATAGATGCAAACTCCGTCCCTTTTGCTCGAATCCCTGGAGTGGGGGATAGGATGATTCCAAACATGGACAGGAGAAACTTGTTAATTGCAGACGCACATATGGGCGAGGGTCTCAGACACCTAAAACTAAAAGATTCTCTGGAAGAATTACAATCAAGGTACTGGTGGCCAGGCATGAGCCTGCATCATACCATGTTTGTAAAGAACTGCTCAAACTGTAACAGAAATCGCAGTGGTGAGAGAAACGGTGTAATACCGTGTCGTTTCACTCCAGAAGAAATCAACAGTAAAAAGCAAGGCGTGCGATTAACATATACAGGCTAGTTTCCACTTATAATGTAGATCACCAGCACTCGGCTGACGTCTGGACTGTTATACAAAGATTTGCGAGTCTAAATGGCATATACGCTAAGAGCATGCTACGTTTGACCATTGTTTTCACTCTAGCCCTCCAGCCTGATGGGAAACATGGCCAAATGAGCATAGCACAGCGGGAATCTTCTCACTTCCTTCCTGAGGGATACGGGATGGTGTAAAGAAAAAACCAAGGCATAAAGCTATCTATAACAAAAAGGATATTAGGTTCGGGAGCTGGGTGGGTCAAACATCTAATAAGTGTCCAACGTAGTCTAAATAACTTGCCAAGAAATTCTCTGAAGGGATTCAGTCCGTACGAATTATTATTTGGAACTAGGATGTTGGTCTTTGACCTTGATAGTCAAACTTCAGTGGTGAAGGAAAAAAGCTTTGATATCAAAGATCGTTTGGCTATTTTGCAGGACTTAAATGAAACAAGAAAAGACCTGAGCAACATAAAGTTGAAACAGCAGCCAACAACCACTGAAGAACCACCACCTGTCCCAGCAAGACCTGTCTGGATTCCAAAAGTCGGGGATCTAGTCAGAGAAAAGATCGCGGTAAAGAAGGAATTTGGGCCTTCTTACAGAAAAGCAGTTCCTGTCTTGTCTGTCAACGGGACAAGATCAGTTGTACTACCGCTGCTTGCTGGTAAAAAGGAGAACCGAGTTGTATCCATCGACCTGGTAAAACCACAATCATGTGGCCGATAACAAATAGTAGGCCAAGTGGACTCCCAATAAGTAGTAGAACACCAAGATTTGCTACAAACACAGAGGTTCAATCTAAGAGGCTGATCACATTTGAAACGCCTACTGGACTACAACAAGGACTATGCAACACTGCAATGGAACTTAGACCTCTGAACACCCAAATAAAAACATTTAGCAGAGACACACCAACCTATAATGAAGTAACAAAGGACTATGCAAGAAACAGTAATCCTGAAGCAACTGGAACTATTGACAGAACTGCATCCGGCTACTTCATAAACTTCGATGATTCCTCTGAAGATTTCACTGAATCAAAAACACAGCCATCATCAAAAACCTTTAAAGATAAAGCTAAAGAACTTTTGAAACAACTGAAAGAAACATATCTGATTTCTCCATGGATTGAATTTTGGGTGGGTTTTGGTGCATTTATCCTCATACTTTGGCTCATCATGATACTAACATTGGGACGCTTCATTGAGGGAAAATATGCTAAAATGGACACAGCAAGTCAGAAAATCAACTTGATCCTCAAACCTCACACATCTTCACACGTCGAGAAAAGAGAACTTTCTTCAGTCAACTTCACAGCCAATCCTATACCGGGTGGGGTAGCATGGGACAACACTGACTACGAAATCTATGGTCCGGTTGAAATCCTGAAATATCCACACCAAATTAAGATCTCATTGAGTGACTTTGTAAAACCAAGCTCATTTGCTGATGATTGGGACTTTGAAAGTATAAATAATATGATGTCTGACTTAGTGATGTCTGCTAAATTTACCAAACATGATTATTTGCAGGGTTCGACAAATTATGATAGTATGTACTGTTATAACCACTATGGTAACCATTTTCTACATAGATCTGCACAACCTAGAAATGTTTTAAATTATAATCAATGGGAACATTGTGCAACCCCTCCAAAAGGAAGCTCAAGAACCGTTTACGACAAATATTCATACTTTTCAGGTTTTAACATAAGTAATGCTGAAACATTTTATTTCAAATTGTCAAATAAGACAGGGACAAAGACCATGATAACAAACACGAAATTGATATATTCAGACTCATTCTTTGAACAAATGAATACTTTTGGTTTTGATTATTGGGACAAAAATGTTGAATTGAAAAGTGTTTGGGGCACAAAAGAATGGCAAGTACAGGGTATAGAATCTTTGTTTAGAGCCTGCATGATCCCAGAACAAATTATATTTTTAAATGACACTGTTCAACAAACTACCTGTCTTGGCCTAGCCAAAATCAAAGACTTAAATAAACCGTCTATTCCAAAACCAACAATGAACAGCAATAGCTCTACAGATGAAGAGATAGACGTAAATTATGTATTAAACCAAAACAAAACACATCCAGATTGGAAACAGTGGTTGATCTGGCCCACAGATACTAATAACTGTCAAAACAGATTCCTGAACATAACACAGGGGTTCAAAATGACCAGGCCAGACCCTAGATATCCTCAAAGACATCACCCAGGGATAATAACCACCTACAGTGTGGGCAAATTATGCCTTCAGTGGCTACAAACTTCCACACTGGCAGAAATTAAGCAACACCTAACTTTACTTACTGAGGGTGCTGACTTGCGTGATTTCATTATGGGACCGCGCAAACAGCGTCAGAAACGTTTCATAGCAGCCTCTGTATATGCAGCATACAACGAGGCTTGGAAGGTTACTCAAATTGAGACAGCAGAAAGAATACGGGAAATTGACCGTATTAATTTGGAAAAATCACTTTCTGTAGTGGACAATGGGTTAATGACTCTGTCCTCCAGAATCTTTTCTTTGGACAGCATTGTGTCTTCAGCAATCGACATAATATCGCAAGACTTACTGTTGTTACAACACGGTCAGTCTCAATTGCGTTCTATTGTACAGCTTGGCTGGACGTTACAAAATCTGCGTTCAGGCTATGTGCCTTGGCGTTTAATCAACACAACGTCACTTTTCAATATCTTTAACCTTACTGATAAACAAATCAGTATGGCCCAGAAGGGTGCTGATTATACAATCCTGAGCATTGAGAAACTCGAGAGATTACCAGTGACAATGTCAGAACGACCTGTCAGTGAATGGATAATACATGGGATAATTAATATTCCAATATCAATCTTCAGGTTTCAATACTGCAAAAAATATATACAGGCTGGCATGTACGAAAAATTGGGAAAAGGGTACATTAAAACAACATGGAACTTGCCCTATTCGCATGCATGTGTCAGTAATAAAGGACAGAAAGTGTTTCTTAGTGGCAATAATTGTGCAATGTCACTAAGCGGTACACTTCTGTGTAACGGAATTAGTTTGCATGGAGCCTGTGAAGGGAACTCAAATAACCTTTCATGTCACCAGCTAGGCACACCTGCTACAGAGATAGAACCATTCTTTCAAAGACTCTATAATGGGAGTTACATTCTAATTGTAGATCGCAGATGCTGTAGTCTTATGCCCGGGACTCCTTATCTCGTAACTACGACTGCGAAGGTCAAGTGCTGTGGACGCTTATTGTTCCCCAGCTCCCTTCCAGACAGGGAGGCAAGGGCATGGCCCAACTTGAAAATTACTTCTATTCGAATAGATACTTTAAGCAGAATGAAAACAGTGCTTCTTCAGACGCCGACCAGGCTCACGTCATCAAAAGAAACGTATGATCTCCTGGTCGCAAGGACGACTGCAGAGATACATTCATTGTTATCGACTAATTCCCCCATACATTTCGCAGAAATCCTGAATGAAATCTTAAATATTTCTGATACCAGTGGAGTCTCAAAAGTATTTAAGACAGTATTTTCGATGGCATTAACACCATTCAAAGCCATACTGGGTATTTTTCCAGATTTCGTCCATTCGATTTTTGGCGGACTTCCCCTCATTTTAGGACTGATTGCAGGAATCCTGTTCCTAGTCCTTATATTTCGTTATGGCAAACCATGTCACAGACAAAACACCTGCGACAAGGGAAGAAACAATCCTAGCCATTGGATACCGGGACCGGATATCAAAAATCCTGGGACTATCCCGACTTAGAGACCTGAACATGACTTGGTTTCTATCATTTCGACCAATGTGGCAACGATGTGTTTTACCTGTATTAAGGTGCCTGCTATGCGGAGAAGAATGCGTGTTAGACACCTGTCTGACGCTACAATCGGATGCGCCAATGGATGCAGAAACATTGTTGAGTCCAACAAAGGCTCATGCTTTGTGCTGCCCTCAAAGGCTACCAATCCTGATGACGGCATTCGTGGAAACTTCACCACTACGAATAAGGGGTAGTGAAGTTCAAGATGAAAGCAGCATCGATCAGGTACGACCTTCTGTCAGCAATCCAAATCAGAACGTCAATGGAGACAATCATGCGCACGAATGCATGGTTACACCTATTTCCGAGTTAGTGGAACTCTCCCAGGAAGCTGTTGACAACTTTTTCGAGAGTCTAAATGATATGATGTTCTCGCCAGAGCAAAAATAGAGACTTTTTGAGCAAGCTCGTACACGGCGTTCCCTGAATTTGACCTTCGACTAGAAAAGCAAAATACCATGAACAATTTTCCCTCCAGTTCACGGACAGCAATTTTTTTCAGCAGCCCCAAAAATATTTTTTCGAATTTTTCGGGACACTTATTTTCTGCTTAAAGTAAGAACTATTCTTAGAGAACTAAAATTTCTATTTTTAGATACTTTATAGACATTAGCTGCCCGCTGGTATGTTCATAATTATTTTATTCTGTGATGGAATGGTCTCGAACTTTTTTCCTGTATTAAGAGCCATTTCATGTGTAAATTCTCATATACAAATTAGTGATAATGTATATATATGCGTGATTACTTTAGCATTATTCTACAGCTTGAGTGCATATATTACATGTGACTGTTTTTCCCGTATATATGATAATTTCAAAATGCATTTATGTATTTTGGGGTGGTAAGGTATATACGATACTCTACAGTATGTTTTCCTATGCATAGATTAGTAAATATGTCCATAGTTAGCGTGGAGTGGGTGTGATGTATTCCTATAGGTTCTGTATCGATCCCCCTATTCCTGACCCTATTCTGGTTAACAAACTAACAAGTTAACTAGCAGCCATCCCATGAGGCAGAAAACCCCCATGATGCAGGAACCGTTATCTGATAAAGCCACACTACGGCACAGGAACGTGTTATCTGATTAGGTCATAACGCTTGCCATCTAATTAGACAAGCGATATTCCTCCAGCCCCTGATAAGGCATACGGAGTTCTCAAAACAAATCAAACCTATGACAGACCTGGGAAAAACCCTGCGGCCATTGTTTTGATTTCACCGAGAACTTCAGCAAAAGAATGTGCTAACGACCAGGTCGTATGACATCCTTATTGACGTATCTATGTTCATCCTTACGTCAATCTCGGCACCTTAAAGGTATAAATATTACCGATATTGCCCTATGCAAACACACGCGGTGGTGACGAGATCGGAGCAGCCAGACTTGCCGAAGCCCAGAGCAGAGCAGACCCCGCTGGCGCAGCCCCGCCTTCTTGACGCGCTGAGAACGAGACGCTGCTTTCTCCTGCCGAGAAATCCAGCTCCGGCGCTTCCGGGTAGCCCTCGCAGGCAGCCTGGAATATCGAGACCAGAGGCGAGAGATACCATCCCTCATCCATCCTAGATTCCAGGTACAGAACTGAATAACCCCTCGCAGAGAATTCTTTAGTCAGTCACTTGGCAAAACAAACTTAACTTAAACTGTAACTTTCTATTCCCGCCCACGTATTAGGCTTAGGTCAGGTACACGGGGTAGGCGTAGTTAGAAACACCAGTTGAGTACGATTAGTCAAATGTAAATGTGTATGTATTCATTTTATTCATTTTATTCATTTTAAACCTTCATATGGCTTAGAAACCATATCAATGTTTTTACAGTATTATTTTATACTTCTGCTTTTAATGTATGCACTTTACTTAACCATAAGTATTGCAATAATATCGATCCATTTCTCTTGTATGAGAAAAGAGACTGATCAATAAATAACATCTTTTATTGAACACGCCCGTCTCTTCCTTTTCTCTACAATCTGGTGAGACTAAGAATGCACGTACTGACTGAGTAAAATAAGTCGTCTTTTGTTTTCACACGACTCTAGAGATACACTCTTGATTAGGGGAGAGCAAAGTTGTCATGTTCTATGGTTGTCAGAAACTAAATCCCTTCTTGTCTATCCAGGGAGGTTCAACTCCTCCTTGCCTATTCGAGAAAGTTTCTAGTGAACTCTGAGCTAGCTGGCAAAACCCAAAACTTTAAGTCTAATATCGACAGTAGTAGACCTAGTTAACGTCTGGTCTAGGCCTATACTATTGAAGGTATTATTCCAATGCGCAGAGCCTATTGGGATAATAGGAACTACACTACAAAACAGCCATTACAACGCGGTCATAAGCACTCGTAATGGTCACCACGAAGCCATTAGCACACATATAGCTTTACTACGCATGCCTTTACCACCCATGCTTTTACAACTAGTATGCATTTACCTCGCATGATAAATGCATAATCTTAATAATGTCTTTGTGTTGACGAACACACGTTGTAATGGCTGTGGCTTCAAATTAGTTTTTAGGTATACGTGTGACCAACTCTGATAACATCAGAGGCCAAGGACAAACACTGTGGTGTCTGTGGTTGGAAATCTCATCGATCACAGAGAAGATAAGCGGAGGGTAAAATGAAAGTAACAGATATAATAAAAAATAACGGTGAAAAACTACTAAAATAGCGGTGGACAGAGTACGTAAATATAGATAAAATATGATTATTAATATATTACAAAAGTACAGCAGCGGATGACACACACGACCGGGGAAAAGAAAGCGGCAAATTTAATACCTGAAATAAAGAAAGGTTTGCTTGTTGAACTTGAAGAAAAAGAAAAAAACGTGGGCTTCGAAACGAGGCTGCGCATGCGTAGAGAGTACAACTGCTGCACAAAAAAACTGAAGGTTTTACACACTATCATAGAAATATAGCTCTTTCTTTGACCAGTAAACTTGGGTGCATATTATCAAGGACCGGTGTTAAAATTATTGCCGTTTTATTGGCAGGAAACTGCCAATAAAACGGCGATAATGAGCTTGGTAATACGGCCTTGTTATTTCCCATATAAGCCCATGTTAACACCAGAACATGCGCTTCTAAGGGAATTAACAAGGACGTATTATCAAGCCCACCCTCCCAACATTAATAAAAAAAAACGACAGTGCAGGTACCCAGAGCTGGAAGGTCATTTTACATATAACTGCCCCAGAAAGGTGGCGTTCCCCGCGACGTGTACGGCGAGAGAGGTAGGGAGAGCTCAAAACATATATTTTTTTAAAAAGCCCCGAGGGGTGCCGCTCCCCGAGACTGCGGGGAGTAGGATCATAACCCCCCGCATACTTCAAATTCAAACCAGAGGAGTGGCGTTCCCCAGTGCTCAGGGCACCTTACAAGCCCCCATTATGCAAAAAAATTGCCCCCGTAATTTGCCCTCCCGGGACCTAATGAATAAAACAGACTTTAGTTTTTTTCACCTTTTCCACCGCGTACAAGTACTGCACCAATACCCCGTGATTTTTTATTTAAAAAAAAAAACAATTTGAACCTAAAGATCCATGTACCCCCCCCTGAGCAAGACTATAGGGTCAGAATGTTTCTACCATGCACCCCTTTTTCTTATTTCTCAACTTTGTTTTACTGTTTTCTTGTGACTCGGTTCTCGCGACAAACAAGAAGGCAGCCAACACTTCCTCGTTTGGAGTGTTGACAGCCAAGCAGCATGCAGCTCATGCTCATAATTGTACGGATTTCCATATGCATACGCTGTGATTTTTCTTTTAATAAAAAAATAGAGCCTAAACATCCATGTACGACCCCCTGAGCAAGCCTAGAGGGTCAAAATGTTTCTAGCCTGCCCCCTTCCCTTATTTCTCAACTTTGTTTGACTGTTTTCTTGTGACTCGGTTCTACCGAGGCACAAGATGGCCACCAACACGTCCTGGTTTCGAGTGTTGACAGACAGTGCACAGCCAATCAGCATGCAGCTCACGCTCGTAATTGAACGGATCTCCGTCCGCGTGTAGAACTCGGTCTCTAGATATCGCTATGATTTTACTTATAATTTTCTCAGGAACTACAGAACGGATTTACACAATTTAACAAAAAGCACAATCTGTGAACCGAACTCTACCTCTCTGCCAAATTTGGTGTAATTCCGTTCAGCCGTTCGGGCTAAAGCCCTGGCTAAAGGTCCATATGGAAAATTGCATGGGGAAAGCACGTTTTGTGACCCCCTTTTTTCCCGGCCCCCACTTGATGGATCACCCCCAAACTTTCAGAGAAGGAGCGGAACCGAGCAGGCCATTTTCTTGGAGAAATTCGCGAAGATTCGTCTACTGGCGCCAAAGTTATTTCAAATAGAATGTTGTGGATTTCATATGGAAACTAGGTCCTAACTATAACTACCTACTGGCAACGGCCAGTAGGTAATATATATATATATATATATATATATATATATATATATATATATATATATATATATATATATATATATATATATATATATATATATTCCTACAAAACAGGTAAGCTCCAAGACGAAGGAAGCCACATGAAGTTTTATTTGGGCACTCGTAATTTTGCATCCATTTCACAGCTTGATTCAGCAGATAAACACACAATAGCAGTCTTCAAAGTAAATGTCAGCCTGACGCGTTTCAGGATTTCTTTATCCTTTCTTCAGATGCAAAGTTCAGAGGAGATTAAAGAAACAGTTTTTCATTGCACACAGTTATATACATTCCCAACACCTGCCACAGTGGGCGTGGCATCTCGCAAGGCCTTCTGGACCTTGCAGTGCGACAATACTCTTCCCCTTATAGGGCAGCTTCCAATACCTTCAAATTTGAGCTGTAGTTGAATTCCAAGTGGAGAGAAGTGCCACAAATGGTGCTATCTGCCCCGCTTTCCAGAAATGAAGTTTGTGCCCCCTAACAGCACCATCCTGCATTGGCGCTGCAGGTCTTCATTCCGTGACTGCAGGCAACAGTTTAAAGCCTGCACAGACCTGCTCCAAGCAGTGGGCTCTCCTTCACGGCTGAGCAACAGCCATTATTAATTCCAACAAAACAGGCAGCTGTCCCACAAGGGGAAGAGTATTGACGCACTGCAAGGTCCAGAAGGCGTTGCGAAATGCCACGCCCACTGGGGCAGGTGTTGGGAATGTATATAACTGTGTGCAATGAAAAGCTGCTTCTTTAATCCCCTCTGAACTTTGCCTCTGAGGAAAGGATAGTGAAATCCTGAAACGTGTCAGGCTAACATTTACTTTGAAGACTGCAATTGTGTGTTTATCTGCTGAAGTAAGCTGTGAAATGGGTGCAGAATTACGAGTGCTAAATAAAACTTCATGTGGCTTCCTTCGTCTTGGGGCTTACCCGTTTTGTTGAAATATATATGTGTGTGTGTATATATATATATATATAAAAAAGTACGACCAACCGCGTAAAGATCTGGCGAAGAAAAAACAATCACCAGGAGCGTCCACTGAGGGAAGGGTGGAAACCTCCGATTCGGACGTCACTGCTAGTGAGGCATCAGGTGATGAAGCGGCTGGCACCTCCGTCACGACATTGGAGACTCCTTTTCAACGGGAGTTCGGAGTAATAAGAGAGAGCTGGCTGAGGGGCGGCAAAAACAAACCCCCGGAAGACACAGACAAACTAGACGAGGCGGCTGGAAAGGGAAGAGGCAGAGGAAAACCCAACCCAACGATGAGAGTGACAAGAAGCCAACGCAGAGGGAGATGGTAACCGAAACCAACCATCTCACCATTGTGAACCTTTCTGAACGGGTATTAACAGCAGCAGAAGAGTCTGTTCTGAAACTGGGGCTGACATTCTGTCCCAATGCCAACTTTGAGTACACTCAGACTAGAGTAGATCTTTATAAATTCGTTCGGAAGGTCAAACTCCATAAATTCTTCAAAACCAAACCGACGGCCCTAGAAACTAAACATCTGAGACAAAATAAGAAAAACACAGATCTCCTGACGGTCAATGATTTGACTGCGTGTGAAATGCTGCAGAACCTCCGTGCTGAAGGAAACAATGAAGTCAATGAAACTACACACACACTGACACAGAGATTGTCTAACGTTGATGTTGCGCAAGAGGCTCCAAAAAGTGGATTTAGACAACCATCTAAATTTGTTCCTCAGACAGCTGTGGATGCGATAGACATCTTCTCGGACACAGTTGTCAAGGACTTGATGAAATTGAGAACTAAGCAGGTCCATCGACCCAAATCCTTTAATATCTCGAAGGAACAGAGGCTGGCAATAACGACCCTATCCAAGGATCAAACCATCATATGTAAACCCTCGGATAAGGGAGGCAACATCGTGATTATGACTAAGGACCAATATATAACGGAGGCAATGCGGCAATTGCAAGATGGGAACTGCTATGCAAAAATAACAAGAAAAGAGTATGCTGAAAGCATAGAGAAATTACATGACATTTTGAAACATTGGCATGGGAAACAAATGTTAGATTTGGAAGAATATTTGTTTTTAAAAACATCACATCCTATCTTACCCACATTCTACCACCTTCCCAAGGTCCACAAATGCATCACTAATCCGCCGGGCAGACCCATCATTTCGTCCATCGGTGGCCTAACGGAAAATCTGTCCAAATTCCTTGACCATTACCTGTTCGAATTTGTGATCTCACTCAAGTCATATGTAAGAGATACGTCTGACTTTATTGAGAAAATTGAAACAATAGAGTGGCAGTCAACTTATACACTCATGACTCTTGACATCACAAGCCTGTATACGGTTATCGATCATGAGCAAGGCCTATCTGCTGTAAAATATTTTCTGGATAAGAAATCGTTAAAATTTGCAATGCACAACAAAATGCTATTGAATCTTATCCAATTCTGTTTGTATTTTAACATCTTTACATTTCAGGATCAGATATTTAAACAACTATCTGGTACAGCGATGGGTTCCTGCTTCGCCCCCAGCTACGCGAACTTGTTCGTGGGCTGGTGGGAGGAGCAGGTAGCCTGGGCCCCACAGCATGAGAGTTCCAACAGGAAGGTCATTGCTTGGTACAGGTACATTGACGACCTGTTCCTCGTTTGGGATGGGTCTCCAGAAGAAGCCAAACAGTATGTGCAATCACTCAATAACAATGAGTGCAATCTGAGATTCTCAGGGGAGATCAATAAGGAGCAGGTCAGTTATTTAGACCTACTGGTTACCATAAGGGATAACAAAATTTGCACCTCCTTATACCGCAAGCCAACCGCGGGAAATAGCGTTTTACACGCCACAAGCAGTCACCCTGAAAAATTAGTGAAAAGTATCCCTTACGGGGAGTTACTCAGGCTGAAACGCAATTGTACTTTGGACAGTGATTTTGAAAAGTCTGCACGAGAGAGCATCGAAAGATTCTCTGAAAGAGGATACAACCGCAACCTCCTAAACAGTGCACTTGATCGAGTCAGAGGACTCTCAAGACGCTCTCTTTTTGAACCCAAGACTAAAACCAAGTCAAATATGGCAAATCAATTTCGGATGATAACCCCTTACTCAGTTAATTCCTGGCAATTGAGAGCAATTATGCAGAAACACTGGCATATTTTAAAAACTGATCAGATAGTTGGACCAGATTTGCCAGTTGCTCCTTTGATTACTTTTGGCAAGGCCAGAAGTATACGAGACCATCTGATCCATAGCCATCTTAGCTCCACGAAAAAGAGTTCGGGGACCCTTAATGAAACCAAAGGCTTCTTCCCGTGTGGCAAATGTAAGGCCTGCGCCTTTAGTAGGCGCACATTGTCATACGAGGTAAGAGGTGTCAAAGGGGGAAAGAGAATACAGAAGTTTATGTCCTGCCACACGGACCACGCAGTTTACTGTTTGGTATGTCCATGCCAACTCAGATATGTTGGCAGCACAATCAATCCGGTAAAACTGCGAGTACTCGAACATATGCGAGCGATCGCGAATAAGGATTTTTCTTATCCAGTCGCGCGTCACTTCGCTATTAAGCATAACAGCAATAGGGATCTACTTAGATTCTTCTGTGTGGATTACATAGCGGATAATCCCAGAGGAGGAAATAAGTTACAGATGCTCAGAAGGTTGGAATCTCGCCACATATTAGATATGGAAACGAAGGTCCCAGGGGGGCTTAATATGGGGGAGGAGTTATCAACACACCTTGGTTAGAGGAGAAGAGATCATTATTTTTTGCTGTAAAAATGCTTTTGAAATAATGTCATTAGAGTAAATTGACATGTTCTGGTTCACAGTATGGTATGGACAAATTCTGTTGACTGTGACTTTGATTCTGATTTTATCTTCGATTTTGATTTTGATTCTTGCTTTGTCATTTTGATAATTGAGTGATACTGTGTAACAGTCTTGGAACCTGTTCTGATGATTGAAGCTTTGGTACCGTTTATAATAGATGATGTGTGTGTATCATTGTTCAACCTGCCTATGTTTCTTTTAAAATATGTGGAGTAATGGCCATGAGGCATACTGAGAGATTGAGCAGCCGCATAGGCTGCGATGCCGATCCACGGCGAGATTTTGACAGACAGACCAGTTGGTCTGTAGTCTCTATGCACCACACTGGTGCTTGTAAATAAGAGGTAGCTTGCTTTCTGCCTAAGCCGATTTACGGCGGTAATTTGAGATCCCTCGATTTTGAGGGTCATTAAATACGCATTTGAGCGTTTAAATAATTCGCGTTTACGTGAATTATCAGTAGACCACATGGCCATCAATATTGAATAGAATGAACTACAACTTTCATTCAATAAGGTTGAACGTTTAATGAATTCACACACCCACCTTTGGCAAATGAGCGCATTAGACATTACAAGATGGCGCTTATGATTAAGATGCGCAGGTTGTCCTATGTTCATGTCTATGCCCGCTTTGACGGAAATGAAATGTTATAACATGCTGCTGCTACGCGCGTTTTTTGTGAAACACTGACGAAGGGAGCGTTCTCCCGGAACGCGTCTGTTCAATAAATACTGCCGCTGAGATTTGATAGACTCCGTGAGTGCCTTATTTTGCTTTGAATCCCGGCTGGGACATTTTGGGGCAAGTGGAGCAGTTATTTTGTATCGCGGTGCACCACCGCGAAAAACGGCACCCGCCGCAGGAGTGACTCGTGAATGGTGCAACTGGAGCGTTCATATATATATATATATGTATGTATGTATGTATATATATATATATATATATACATATATATATATATATATATATATTGTAGTGTAGTTCCTATTATCCCAATAGGCTCTGCGCATTGGAATAATACCTCCAATAGTATAGACCTAGACCAGACGTTAACTAGGTCTTCTACTGTCGATATTAGACTTAAAGTTTTGGGTTTGCCAGCTAGCTCAGAGTTCACTAGAAACTTTCTCGAATAGGCAAGGAGGAGTTGAACCTCCCTGGATAGACAAGAAGGGATTTAGTTTCTGACAACCATAGAACATGACAACTTTGCTCTCCCCTAATCAAGAGTGTATCTCTAGAGTCGTGTGAAAACAAAAGACAACTTATTTTACTCAGTCAGTACGTGCATTCTTAGTTTCACCAGTTTGTAGAGAAAAGGAAGAGACGGGCGTGTTCAATAAAAGATGTTGTTTATTGATCAGTCTCTTTTCTCGTACAAGAGAAATGGATCGATATTATCGCAATACTTATGGTTAAGTAAAGTGCATACAATAAAAGCAGAAGTATGAAATAATACTGTAAAAGCATTGATATGGTTTCTAAGCCATATGCTATTTAAAATGGATAAAATATATACATACACATATACATTCGACTAATCGTACTCAACTGGTGCTTCTAACCACGCCTACCCCGGTGTACCTGACCTAAGCCTAATACGTGGGCTGGAGTAGAAAGTAGCAGTTTGAGTTAAGTTTGTTTTGCCAAGTGACTGACTCAAGAATTCTCTGCAAGGGGTTATTCAGTTCTGTACCTGAGATCTAGGATGGTTGAGGGATGGTATCTCTCGTCTGTGGTCTCGATATTCCAAGCTGCCTGCAAGGGCTGCTCGGAAGCGCCGGAGCTGGATTTCTCGGCAGGAGAAAAGCAGCGTCTCGTTCTCAGCGCGTCAGGAAGGCGGGGCAGCGCCAGTGGGCTTCGCTCTCTGCTGGGCTTCGGCAAGTCTCGCTGCTCCGATCTCGTCGCCACCGCGTGTGTTTGCTTAAGGCAATGTCGGTAATATTTATACCTGTAAGGTGCCGAGATTGACGTAAGGATGGACATAGATACGTCAATAAGGATGTCATACGAGCTGGTCGTTAGCACATTCTTTTACTGAAGTTCTTTGAGAAATCAAAACAATGGCCGCAGGGATTTTCCCAGGTTGTCATAGGTTTGATTTGTTTTGAGAACTCCGTATGCCTTAACAGGGGCTGGAGGAATATTGCTTGCCTAATTAGATGGCAAGCGTTATGACCTAATCAGATAACGCGCTCCTGTGCCGTGGTCTGGCTTAATCAGATAACGGTTTCTGCATCATGGGATGGCTGCTAGTTAATTTGTTAACCAGAATAGGGTCAGGAATAGGGGGATCGATACAGAACCTATAGGAATACATCACACCCACTCCACGCTAACTATGGCCATATTTACGAATCTAGGCATAGTAAAACATACTGTAGAGTATCGTGTATACCTTACCACCCCAAAATACACATAATGCATTTTGAAATTATGTAACATACGGGAAAAAAATAGTCACATGTACTATATGCACTCAAGCAGTAGAATAATGCTAAAAATATTCACACATATGTATACATTATTAGTAATTGAATATGAGAATTACACATGAAATGGCTCTTAATACAGAAGAAAAGTTCGAGACCACTTCATCACAGTTCAAAAATATTTATGAACATACCAGCGGGCAGCTAATGTCTATGAAGTTTCTAAAAATAGAAATTATTTCTCTAAGAATAGTTCTTACTTTAAGCAGAAGATAAGTGTCCCGAAAAAATTATAAAAATATTTTGGGGCTGCTAAAAAAATTGCTGTCCGTGAACTGGAGGAAAAAATTGTTCTTGCTACTTTATTATTAAAGTTGAAGGCCAAATTCAAGTTGTCGGGAACGCCGTGTGCTAGCTTGCTCAAGAGTCGTTATTTCTGCTCTGGTGAAAACATCATATCATTGAGACTGCCGAAAAAGCTGTCAACAGCTTCCTGTGAGAGTTCCACTAACTCGGAATAAGATGTAACCATGCATTCATGTGCATGATTGTCTCCATTGACGTTTTGATTAGTATTGCTGACAGAAGGTCGTACCTGATCGATGCTGCTTTCATCTTGAACTTCACTACCCCTTAATCGTAGCGGTGAAGTTTCCACGAATGCCGTCATCAGGATTGGCAGCCGTTGAGGGCAGCACAATGCATGAGCCGTTACCGGACCCAACAATGTTTCTGCATCCATTGGCGCATCCGATTGTAGCGTCAGACAGGTGTCCAACACGCATTCTTCTCCGCACAGCATGCACCTTAATACAGGTAAAACACATCTTTGCCATATCGGTCGAAATGAAAGAAACCAAGTCATGTTCAGGTCTCTAAGCCGGGTTAGTCCCAGGATTTTTGATATCCGGTCCCGGTATCCAATGGCTCGGATTGTTTCTTCCCTTGTCGCAGGTGTTTTGTCTGTGACATGGTTTGCCATAACGAAATATAAGGACCAAGAATAGGATTCCTGCAATTAGTCCCAAAATGAGGGGAACTCCTCCAAAAATCGAATGGACGAGGTCTGGAAAAATACCCAGTATGGCTTTGAATGGTGTTAATGCCCCTGAAAACAATGTCTTAAATACATTTGAGACTCCACTGGTATCAGAAATATTTAAGATTTCATTCAGGATTTCTGCGAAATGTATGGGGGAATTAGTTGATAACAATGAGTGAATCTCTGCAGTCGTCCTTGCGACTAGGAGATCATATGTTTCTTTTGATGACGTGAGCCTGGTCGGCGTCTGAAGAAGCACTGTTTTCATTCTGCTTAAAGTATCAATTCGAATAGAAGTAATTTTCAAGTTAGGCCATGTCCTTGCCTCCCTGTCTGGAAAGGAGCTGGGGAACAATAAGCGTCCACAGCACATGACCTTCGCAGTCGTACTTATGAGATAAGGAACCCCGGGCTGTAGACTACAACATCTGCGATCCACAATTAGGATGTAACTCCCGTTATAGAGTCTTTTAAAGAATGGTTCTATCTGTGATGCAGGTGTGCCTAGCTGGTGACATGAAAGGTTATTTGAGTTCCCTTCACAGGCTCCATGCAAACTAATTCCATTACACAGAAGTGTACCGCTTAGTGACATTGCACAATTATTGCCACTAAGAAACACTTTCTGTCCTTTATTACTGACACATGCATGTGAATAGGACAAGTTCCATGTTGACTTAATGTACCCTTTTCCTAATTTTTCGTACATGCCAGCCTGTATATATTTTTGGCAGTATTGAAACCTGAAAGCAGATATCGGAATATTAATTATCCCATGTATTATCCATTCAATGACAGGTCGATCTGACATTGTCAATGGTAATCTCTCGAGTTTCTCAATGCTCAGGATTGTATAATCAGCACCCTTTTGTGCCATACTGATTTGTTTATCAGTAAGGTTAAAGATAATGAATAGTGACGTTGTGTTGATTAAACGCCACGGCACATAGCCTGAACGCAGATTTTGTAACGTCCATCCAAGCTGTACAATAGAACGCAATTGCGACTGGCCGTGTTGTAACAACAGTAAGTCTTGCGATATTATGTCGATTGCTGAAGACACAATGCTGTCCAATGAAAAAATTCTGGAGGACAGAGTCATTAACCCATTGTCCACTACAGAAAGCGATTTTTCCAAATTAATACGGTCAATTTCCCGTATACTTTCTGCTGTCTCAATTTGAGTTATCTTCCAGGCCCCGTTGTAAGCTGCATATATAGAGGCTGCTATGAAGCGTTTTTGACGCTGTTTGCGCGGTCCCATAATGAAATCACGCAAGTCAGCACCATCAGTAAGTGAAGTTAGGTGTTGCTTAATTTCTGTCAGTGTGGAAGTTTGTAGCCATTGAAGGCAGAGTTTGCCCACACTGTAGGTGGTGATTATCCCTGGGTGTTGTCTTTGGGAATATCTAGGGTCTGGCCTGGTCAATGTGAACCCCTGTGTTTTGTTCAGGAATCTCTCTTGACAGTTATTAGTATCTGTGGGCCAGATTAACCATTGTTTCCAATCAGGATTTGTTCTGTTTTGGTTTAATACATAGTTTACGTCTATCTCTTCATCTGCAGAGCTATTGCTGTTCATTGTTGGTTTTGGAATAGACGGTTTATTTAAGTCTTTGATTTTGGCTAATCCAAGACAGGTAGTTTGTTGAATAGTGTCATTCAAGAATATAATTTGTTCTGGGATCATGCAGGCTCTAAACAATGATTCTACACCCTGAACTTGCCATTCTCTTGTACCCCAAACACTTTTCACTTCCACATTTTTGTCCCAATAATCAAAACCAAATGTATTCATTTGTTCAAAAAATTAGTCAGAATATATCAATTTTGTGTTTGTAAGCATGGTTTTTGTTCCTGTCTTATTTGACAATTTAAAATAAAATGTTTCAGCTTTACTTGTATTGAACCCTGAAAAATATGAATATTTGTCATAAAAGGTTCTTGAGCTTCCTTTTGGAGGGGTTGCACAATGTTCCCATTGATTATAATTTAAAACATTTCTAGGTTGTGCAGATTTATGTAGAAAATGGTTACCATAGTGGTTGTAGCAGTACATATTATCATAATTAGACGAACCCTGCAAATAATCATGTTTGGTAAATTTAGCAGACATCACTAGGTCAGACATCATGTCATTAAAACTTTCAAAGTCCCAATCATCAGCAAATGAGTTTGGTTTTACAAAGTCACTCATCGAGATCTTGATTTGGTGTGGATATTTGAGGATTTCAACCGGACCATAAATTTCATAGTCAGTATTGTCCCATGCTACCCCACCCGGTATAGGATTGGCTGTGAAGTTGACTGAAGAAAGTTCTCTTTTCTCGACGTGTGAAGACGTGTGTGGCTTGAGGATCAAGTTGATTTTCTGGCTTGCTGTGTCCATTTTTGCATATTTTCCCTCAATGAAGCGTCCCAAGCATAGTACCATGATGAGCCAGAGTATGAGGATAAATACACCAAAGGACACCCAAAATTCAATCCATGGAGAAATCAGATAGGTTTCTTTCAGTTGTTTCAAAATTTCCATAGCTTTGTCTTTAAGGGGTTTTGTTGATGGCTGTGTCTTTGATTCACTGAGGTCTTCAGAGGAGTCATTGAAGTTTATGAAGTAGCCGGATGCTGTTCTATCAATTGTTCCAATTGTTTCAGGATTACTGTTTCTTGCATATTCATTTGTTACTACATTGTAGGTTGGTGTGTCTCTACTAAACGTTTTTATTTGGGTTTTCAGAGGTGTGAGTTCCATTGCATTGTTGCATAGTCCTTGTTGTTGTTCTGTAGGCGTTTCGAATGTGATTAGCCTTTTAGTTAGCACCTCTGTACTTGTAGCAAACCTTGGTGTTCTACTACTTATCGGGAGTCCACTTGGCCTACTGTTTGTTATCGGCCACATGATTGTGGTTTTACCAGGTCGATGGATACAACTCGGTTCTCCTTTTTACCAGCAAGCGGCGGTAGTACAACTGATCTTGTCCCGTTGATGGACAAGACAGGAACTGCTTTTCTGTAAGAAGGCCCAAATTCCTTCTTTACCGCGATCTTTTCTCTGACTAGATCCCCGATTTTTGGAATCCAGACAGGTCTTGCTGGGACAGGTGGTGTTTCTTCAGTGGTTGTTGGCTGTTGTTTCAACTTTATGTTACTCAGGTCTTTTCTTGTTTCGATTAAGTCCTGCAAAATAGCCAAACGATCTTTGATATCAAAGCTTTTTTCTTTCACCACTGAAGTCTGACTGTCAAGATCTAAGACTAACATCCTAGTCCCAAACAATAATTCGTACGGACTGAATCCCTTCAGAGAATTTCTTGGCAGGTTGTTTAGACTACGTTGGACACTTATTAGATGTTTGACCCACCCAGCTCCCGAACCTAATACCTTTGCTGTTATAGATTGCTTTATGTCACGGTTTTTTCTTTCAACAATTCCGTTTCCCTCGGGATGAAATGGACAAGAATACCGCAATGCAATGCCCATGCTGGTCATGGCCTCCTTATAAGCTCTAGAGCTAAAAGCAGGACCCTGGTCAGAATGCAGCATGCCAATTGCGTATGTGCCGATAAAGACTCGCAAATCTTTTATAACAGTTCTGGCGTCAGCCGATCGCTGGGGCCACATCCATATGAATCTCGTGCATGAATCCACCGCAACCAAGATATATTTATAGTTACCATCCCTTTGTAAGGGACCACAGTGGTCCAGGTAAACACAGGCTAATGGTTTATCCGAGATTAGAAGGGGCGTCTGTGCTGGTCGTCTCACTGTTGATACTTTCATTTTTTGACATATTTCACATTCTAGAACATAGTTGCTGGTTTGTCTTCTCATTTGTGGCCACCAGTATCTCTGTTTTAATAACGATACTGTGGCTGAGACGCCAGCATGTACAGAAGCAAGCCCTTCGTGTGCCGCTATGATGAGTCCTAACCTATGTTCCATGTTTGGAATTACTCTATCCCCCACTCCAGGGATTCGAGCAAATGGAACATTATTCGCATCAGTTATGTATGAGTACTCTACTGGAAAGCCTTTCGGGAGTGTTTCTATCGCATCTTTTACTGTAGCGCTGACAGCTTGTAATATATCGCTGTCTATTTTTGTTTTTGACCGGGTGATGGCAGCTACGGAAGCCGTTTGCACAGCTGCCTTTGCGGCCTCATCAGCCAATGAATTCCCTGCAACGTGAACGCCATCACGTTGATGACTCAGTGTATGTATCACGTGAGTCTTTGGTAGTTCCTTTTGTAAAAGAACTACTTGTTCCCAAAGCATTTTATGCTTGATTGTGCCTCCTTTTGCATCCTTAACCCTTTAAGTGCTGCCGTCGGCCAACGGTCGTCACGGGCACTACCTCCCCAGTGCTGCGTGCGACCGCTGGACGTCCAGTTCAGCACTGGATAATGGACAGCGCAGCACTGGGGAGGTTTATTTACGAAGCTCCTAAGGTGTTAAAACCATTCTGAAGCCAGATCTGTAAGTATTCATTGTAAGACTGAACGCAATAATACGAATCACACACTATGAGTGTGGGGAATTCCCGATCGGTATTTTCAAGCGCCATCTTGAATGCCAGTAGTTCTGCTCGCTGAGCTGTACAATCTCCTAGAGATTGTGTTTTAGTGACCGCTGGTTTGAATTTCCCATCGTGCCAGCGACCTTTTACAATCGCACACGCAGCACTGTAAGCTTGTTTACCCCCTACTGCGGGTTGTGCTGATCCGTCTGTATATATTATACAGCCGTAATGTTCTAGAGGCAGAATTTCGGTCGGCGGCGGACATTCGAATTCATATTGGAGAAACTCTTGTGTTTTTAAGTTAGGATCAAATTCGTATGCCACGTCTGTTGCAGCAAGAGAGAATTAGCCCATTGTATCCATCCTCTGGACTGGAATCTTTTTTCTTTTGGATTGGGCTTTAGCATTGGGCTTTAGCATTTGGTATGCTTGCTTTTGTTACAGCCTCTAGGGCTGGTATCGGTGTAACGATTATTATTCGTTTACCTTGTGACAGGGCTCGTTCTTTTGCTATAGCTGTCTGTGTTGCAGTAAGAATTCTTTCCGTTGGGCTAAATTTCATTTCAGCTTTAGTGTACAAGTGTGATTTGAATGCAATTGGTACCTTTTCTCCCTCGTTAGAGGTCAGGTAAGTGAATCCGCATCTTCCTGGGATGACTCGAATCACAAGGTTGCGTGTGTTATCACGTGTTTCTAATTTTGTTTTAATTAACATATCTGTTTGTAAGGATCTCAGAATTTCTGTGTGTATTTGAGTCCAATTGGTTTTTTTAAAATCTGGTTTTATTAGATCATAAAGAGGTTTGACCCTTTCTGCGTAATTTGCAATGTATGTTCTTCCGAAATTTAGGAAGCCTAGAATTGACTGTAGGTTTTTTAGTGTTCTAGGTGCTTGGAGTACGGCACATTTCTCTAGGAAATTGTCAGCCAGGCTTTTGCCTTCACTTGATAATTCATATCCTAAGAACAGGACTGTTAGATGAGCAATTCTAGATTTTTTAAAGTTGAATTTGTAACCCTCTGCTGCGAACCCAAGTATTATGGTGTTCACTCTCTTCAAGTGAGTATCCAAGTCATCATCTGTTAGGTATATGTCATCGACATAAGATAATGCTTCGTCATCATATGTTTGTAGTAACTCTGTTACTCTCGCTGAGAATAATCCTGGGCTGTTCTTGTACCCCTGGGGTAACCAACAGAATTCCTTTTGAGCGCCATTTATTGAGAACGCTGACAAGTATCTGCTCTCTGGTGCTATATTTTGACAAAAGAATCCATTAGAGATGTCTAATGTTGTTTTATACTTTTTGCGCACTATGTTATTCATTAGTGCAGCACTATGCGAGTTTTGCACTGCAAAAGTTTTGCAACATGAGTTAAGGTGTCTGTAATCCAAAACTAGACGATATGAATTGTCTGGTTTGGAGACAGGAAACAAAGGGTTGTTCATTTGTGAGGTGCAAGTTTCAATCACCCCCTGGTATTCTAGTTGATCTAGAATTTCTTTTACCTGTTTTTTAGCTTCTTGCTTGATCGGATACTGCCTTTGTGCAGTAGGTTGTGATTTTAACTGGATTTTGTGTGGAGGAGATTCCTCATCCCATCCCACATGATTTTTATATAAAGCAGGAGCTTGAGCTACTGCCCACTTTCTTGCAAGTGTATATTTTTTATGAATTGGAATATGATTTGAGAAGGCAGGCATAATTATTTCTTCGCCATGTGGGCACTCCCTGACAAACTCTGGTGGCCAATCTTTTTCAGCTAGAAGGATGTCATAGCCCTTGGAGAGATTATCCCAAAAAAGGCCCCTTATTTTTCTAGTCTTATCCCCTTCTATACGTAAAGTTATTTCATATATTTTGTGAGGTTTGCTAACTCTGGTGTCTGCAGTTTCCACTTGAATGTATTCATTCGTGTCCACTGTCTCCAGATGATTCATAAGGACTTTGCGTGCTATGCTCACTTCTGCTGCGCTGTCTAGCATTGTCTGAGCCCACTCTCCGTTTTTCAGCTGTGTCCTCAGTATTCTCGGCATTGTTGAATACTTTAATACTTGCTACCTTCTTCTTTGGAAACTGTAATTTTTTATTTGGATGAGCAGGTTCCTTGTCTTTGGACTTGACGTGCCCTTCCCTGGGTTCCGATCGTCCTCTTCTTTCCGATTTCTGCGAGGAAGTCTGAAAAGATTGAGAGGGACGTATATCAAAATCTTGATATCTATCAGGTTTCTTTATGTTATCCCTATTTCTAAGGTTGTATCTTTTCACAGAGGGCTCCCTTTGGGGAGACTTGGGTCCTTGGTCCGGAGATCTTTCTCTCCGCCGAGGAGACCTTCCTCTGGACTGGAATCTTTTTTCTTTTGGATTGGATTGTTTGTTTCCATCCCAGTTCTTCTTTTGACTGTTTAGATTATTTTTTATAAATATTTTTTCAGGACTTTCAATTAGTTGGGGCTTCACTGGTATTCCACCCAAACTATCTCTACCTAGTTCTTCATAGGATTTTTCTATAATTCTGGCAATTTCAGCTGGTTGGTCTGCTATATCTGTCTCTTTTAACCTCTGGCGGATCACCACATTCGCTGCTTCTCCTTTTATGTTGGCTAGTAATATTGCCGAGACCTGCTTGAAGTCTTTTAGTAATTTCATACCGAGAGTTAAAGCGGGTTCTGGACCGTATTCGTCTTGAATTTGTTTTAGCACATCTGGTATTACTGACATGGATGGAACTCCATGTGTTTTTGTGTAAATGGAAGCAAAGACTGTACCCCAAGTGTCACAGTCCTCCACGTGTGGTGCGATTCCCATTGGAAGACAGATAGTCAGAATCCTGTGTTTTTCTACCGGGGTGGTATCTGGAAATACCGCCTCTATTTGGGTGATTTTTTGTGCTAACCAGAATGGTATTTGTTCCCGTTTAGCTGGTACTTTACCTAGGCAGGACTGTATGTTCTGTGGTGTAATTTTATTTGTGTTCCCCTGATGGGGGTTCAGCTGTGGAATTTTAATTGCTGGTTGGATTGTTGAAGTCCGCATTACATATTGGACTAATTGTCTATATATTTTGATTAATTGTTTTAGTTGTACTAAAAGTTCTGGTGCAGGCATTTCTTCAATGTCTGGATGTGGTGTGTATCCGGCTAGGACCGGCCACGTTGCTCCTGGTCTACCTAGTGGACCGAGCCTGGTGATGTGTTTGTTGTGTTTTAGGGCGCCATTAAACAAGAGCAGGTGCTCTTGAAATTTTAGTGGTACTTCCACCTCCTCGAAAGGAGTGTACTCATTAGGAGGTTCCTCTATTTTATAATAGTGGAAGTCCTTTGTTACAGCATTTGCTGCTGGAAAGTTTATCCATGAATAGAATACCTCTGTCTGCCGATATTCGTGTGCCTCTATTACGAATATGACTGTACCACCTCTTGGTGTCAGTCCATTTTCTATAAGTTTTAACGTTATAGATCTTCTTATGTTGACCGGGATGAGTTTTATATCCGGGTCATTTTCCTGCAGAGTATTATCAGCTTCTATTAGTTCAGCTGCTAATCTAACTCTCTCTCTTTCATCGTCACTTTCTGACATTTTACTGTCAGGAAGGTTATTCTGTTTGTTTGCAGATCAGGTTTCTTATGGAAACAAAGATTAGATGCACAATATTTTGGAACAGTGTATCCTTCAACGTTGATTGAACCAAGAACCATACATAGGAGTTCCCTCCTGCGAGGTTTGGCGGATTTTACCTCTCACCCACTCCAGACGTCTTTGGAGTATTATGGGAAAAAAAGGGTCTGAGTGAAAGAGCACGACTGAGTTACTCTAAAGTCTTGCGTTAGTTTTATCGCCTTTCCAAACGTTGGGCGCCATGTAGTGTAGTTCCTATTATCCCAATAGGCTCTGCGCATTGGAATAATACATCCAATATTATAGACCTAGACCAGACGTTAACTAGGTCTTCTACTGTCGATATTAGACTTAAAGTTTTGGGTTTGCCAACTAGCTCAGAGTTCACTAGAAACTTTCTCGAATAGGCAAGGAGGAGTTGAACCTCCCTGGATAGACAAGAAGGGATTTAGTTTCTGACAACCATAGAACATGACAACTTTGCTCTCCCCTAATCAAGAGTGTATCTCTAGAGTCGTGTGAAAACAAAAGACAACTTATTTTACTCAGTCAGTACGTGCATTCTTAGTTTCACCAGTTTGTAGAGAAAAGGAAGAGACGGGCGTGTTCAATAAAAGATGTTGTTTATTGATCAGTCTCTTTTCTCGTACAAGAGAAATGGATCGATATTATCGCAATACTTATGGTTAAGTAAAGTGCATACAATAAAAGCAGAAGTATGAAATAATACTGTAAAAGCATTGATATGGTTTCTAAGCCATATGCTATTTAAAATGGATAAAATATATACATACACATATACATTCGACTAATCGTACTCAACTGGTGCTTCTAACCACGCCTGCCCCGGTGTACCTGACCTAAGCCTAATACGTGGGCTGGAGTAGAAAGTAGCAGTTTGAGTTAAGTTTGTTTTGCCAAGTGACTGACTCAAGAATTCTCTGCAAGGGGTTATTCAGTTCTGTACCTGAGATCTAGGATGGTTGAGGGATGGTATCTCTCGCCTGTGGTCTCGATATTCCAAGCTGCCTGCAAGGGCTGCTCGGAAGCGCCGGAGCTGGATTTCTCGGCAGGAGAAAAGCAGCGTCTCGTTCTCAGCGCGTCAGGAAGGCGGGGCAGCGCCAGTGGGCTTCGCTCTCTGCTGGGCTTCGGCAAGTCTCGCTGCTCCGATCTAGTCACCACCGCGTGTGTTTGCTTAAGGCAATGTCGGTAATATTTATACTTGTAAGGTGCCGAGATTGACGTAAGGATGGACATAGATACGTCAATAAGGATGTCATACGAGCTGGTCGTTAGCACATTCTTTTACTGAAGTTCTTTGAGAAATCAAAACAATGGCCGCAGGGATTTTCCCAGGTTGTCATAGGTTTGATTTGTTTTGAGAACTCCGTATGCCTTATCAGGGGCTGGAGGAATATTGCTTGCCTAATTAGATGGCAAGCGTTATGACCTAATCAGATAACGCGCTCCTGTGCCGTGGTCTGGCTTAATCAGATAACGGTTTCTGCATCATGGGATGGCTGCTAGTTATTTTGTTAACCAGAATTGGGTCAGGATAGGGGGATCGATACAGAACCTATAGGAATACATCACAATATATATATATATATATATATATATATATACGAAGAATCGTCACCAACACACACAAGCCCTTGGCAGGCAGGAATGACGAGGAGTAGACCCAGAATTTGCTGGTGCAAAGTTTAAAGTAGGTGTGCTTTATTGATTTCAAGTGTACCTCTTTTTCCAGTTTGACCATGTGTAAGTCTCCGATGCTCTACCATGCGGAGATCTTCATGCGCGTAGATTACACCCTGTATGCAGTCTTGTATCCACTGACAAGTGAAGTTCTCCACCACAAGTGTGTAACCACCGCCCGTCATACAATATGGGTGTAAGTTAGATGGCAAAACTCTGCGATCATAATTTTCGACTACTCAGACTGCACTCCCTCACCTAAGGGGATGGAGACAGATGTAGGTTACACTGTTATAGTAAATCTACATTCAGAGTTTGGGAATACTGAAAGTAGTAAACTTATTCCTAAGTGTAAACTTGCTCAAAAGTTTACATTTATGAATCAGGCCAATAGTGTTTGCTAAAAAAACACAGCATCCAGAGTCAACAATTGAGGCGCAGAGGTTTCTTAAGGTCCCTTGCAAGACATTTTGTTAAGTAAAAGCGGCTTGGAGCCTGCCCATTTCTTAGCATTTACTGGCTTCATTGTCAGTCTAGTGTTCTTGATTCTCTTTGGTAAGCGTGTGCCAGTTATACTGTAGTGTAGTTCCTATTATCCCAATAGGCTCTGCGCATTGGAATAATATCTTCAATAGTATAGACGTAGGACTGTGGTTAACTAGGTCTTCTACTGATGATATTAGACTTAAAGTTATGTGTGCCAGCTAGCTCAGAGTTCACTAGAAACTTTCTCGAATAGGCAAGGAGGAGTTTAACCTCCCTGGATGGACAAGAAGGGATTTAGTTTCTGACAACCATAGAACATGACAACTTTGCTCCCCCCTAATCAAGAGTATATCTCTAGAGTTGTGTGAAAACAAAAGACAACTATTTTACTCAGTCAGTACGTGCATTCTTAGTTTCATCAGTTTATAGAGAAATAAGAGATGGGCGTGTTTCAATAAAAAGATGTTATTTATTGATCAGTCTCTTTTCTCATACAAGAGAAATGAATCGCTATTATTGCAATACTTATAGTTAAGTAAAGTGCATACAGTAAAAACAGGATTATAAAATAATACTGTAAAAGCATTTATATGGTTTCTTAGCCATATGATACTTAAAATGGATAAAAGATATACATACATATATACATTGACTAATCGTTCTCAACTGGTGCTTCTAACTACGCCTACCCCGGTGTACCTGACCTAAGCCTAATACGTGGGCGGGAGTAAATAAGTAGCAGTTTAAGTTAAGTTTGTTTTGCCAAGGATCTGACTCAAGAATTCTCTGTAAGGGGTTAGTCAGTTCAGTACCTGGGATTTAGAAGGCTGGAGGGTTGGTATCTCTGTCTCAGGACTCGATATCCCAGTTACCCGCGAGGGCGGCTGGAAACGCCGGAGGCTGGATTTCTCGGCAGGAGAAAAGGCAGCGTCTCTCTCAGCGCGTCAAAAGGGAGGGGCAGCGTCCGTGGGCTTTTCTGCATCAGCTGGGCTCTCCGGCAAGTAGCGCTGCTCCAAGCTCATCACCACCGTGTCTTTGCTTAGGGCAGCGTTGGTATATTTATACCTGAAAGGTGCCGAGTTTGACGTAAGGATGGACATAAGATGTCAGTAAGAATGTCATAAGGACTGGTCGTTCTTACATTCTTTTCAGGAGTTCTCGAGCGAAATCAAAACAATAGCTGCGGGGGATTTCCCAGGTCTGCTGGAGGTTTGATTTGTTTTGAGAACTCGGTGTGCTTTCTAGGGGGCTGGAGCGATAGTGCTTGCTTAATGTGACAGCATGCGCTATGACCTAATCTGAAAACGGGTTTCTGTGCCGGTGTATGGACATTTAGTGAATTAATAACCGGACAAGGGTCAGAAATAGGAGTATCAATATAGGTACCTAGATAAACACACTACACCCACTCCACGATTTTATGTACATATTTACTAACCTAAGCAATAGTAAACATAACTAACAGTGCATGTGTATACCGAACCACCCCAAAAACATTTTTTTTTTTTTATTTGAAAAATGGCGTATGCAAAATGCACGAAATGAGTATAGATACTGTATGCATTCAAGCAGTATAATCATCCAAAAAGGAGCTGCACATTTTATATCGGCATGAATGAGTTGCGAAATTACACATGAAATGGCTCTTGATACAGAAAAAATTGCGAGACCATCTCATCACATATAAACAAATGTAATCGCATATAAGCTAGAGGTTGAGGTAATGTAATGTCTCTAGAATTCCTAAGAATAGAAGCTCTGTTCTCTAAGAATAGTTTTACTTTAAGCAGAAGATAAGTGCCAAAAAGGTAAATATTTTGGAATTGGAAAAAAAGTATTCGCTTTTCAGGGGAGAAGAGAAAAAATAGTTCACAGTCACTTTGTTTTCAAGAGACTGAAGGCCAAATTCAGAGTTCAGGGAACGCCGTGTGCAAGTTTGTTTAAAGTTATTCTCTCTGTTCCGGTGAAAACATCATTTCAGACAGACTCTCGAAAAAACAGTCTACAGCTTCTGGTGAAAGTTCGACCAGGTTGGAAAATGTCGCTACCATGCAGTCATGCGCATGATTGCTTTCAATGATGGTTCGATCAGAACTGCTTACAGAAGGTCGTACCTGGTCGATGCTGCTTTCATCTTGTACTTCACTACCCTTCAATCGTAGTGGTGAAGTCTCCACGAATGCCGTCATCAAGATAGGTAGCCGCTGGGGACAGCACAATGCATGAGCCTTTACTGGACCCAACAAAGTATCTGCATCCAATGGTACTTCTGATTGTAGTGTAAGACAGGTGTCCAACACGCATTCTTCGCCGCATAGCATGCACCTTAATACAGGCATAACACAATTCTGCCAGATGGGTCTGAATGAAAGAAACCAGGTCATATTTAGATCTCGTAGCTGGGCTAAGCCAAGGACTTTAGTTATGCGGTCCCGGTAGCGGATAGCTAGGATCGTTTCTTCCATTGTTGCTGGAGTCTTGTCTGTGACATGGCTTGCCATAACGAAGCAAGAGTAGCAAGAATAAAATGCCTGCTACGAGTCCCAACAGGAGTGGAAGTCCGCCAAAGATGGAATGGACGAAATTTGGAAAAATACCCAGGATCGCTTTGAATGGGGTTAAAGCTCCTGAAAAAACTGTCTTAAATAGACTTGCGATACCACTTGTATCAGAAATATTTAAGATTTCGTTCAGCATTTCTGCGAAGTGTAGGGGGCAATTTGTTGATAACATTGAATGAATCTCTGCCGTTGTCCTTGCAACTTGGAGATCATACGTTTCTTTTGATGATGTCAACTGGGTTGGCGTCTGTAGGAGCACAGTCTTCATTCTGCTTAAAGTATCAATTCGAATAGAAGAGATTTTTAAACTGGGCCATAACCTTCCCTCCCTGTCTGGAGCATCATTCGGGAGCAATACTCTTTCACAGCACATGACCCTGGAAGTCACGCTTACAAGATAAGGTTTTCCTGGCAGCAAGCCACAACATCTGTGATCTACAATTAGAATTTAACTCCCGTTGGAAAGTCTTCTAAAGAATGGTTCTATTTGTGTTGCAGGTGTGCCAAACTGGTGACATGAAAGGTTATTTGAAGTCCCTTCACAGGCCCCATGTAAACTTATGCCTTGACACAGAAGTATACCACTTAGTGATTTTTCACAATTATTACCACTAAGAAATACACTTTGTCCCTTATTACTGTAACATGTATGTGTATAAGGTAAGTTCCATGTTGACTTAATGTATCCTTTACCCAACCTTTCATACTGGCCTGCCTGTATATATTTTTGGCAGTATTGAAACTGGAAAGTTGTTATCGGAATATTTATTATCCCATGTATTATCCATTCAATGACAGGTCGTTCTGACATTGTCAATGGTAATCTCTCAAGTTTTTCAATGCTCAGAATTGTATAGTCAGCACCCTTTTGTGCCAAACTGATTTGTTTATCAGTAAGGTTAAAGATATTAAATAGTGACGTTGTGTTGATTAAACGCCAAGGCACATAGCCTGAACGCAGATTTTGTAACGTCCAGCCAAGCTGTACAATAGAACGTAATTGAGACTGACCGTGTTGCAACATCAGTAAGTCTTGTTCTATTATATCGATTGCAGAAAATACAATACTGTCCAGTGAATATATTCTGGAAGACAGAGTCATTAACCCATTGTCCACAACAGAAAGTGATTTTTCCAAATTAACACGGTCAATTTCCCGTATTTTTTCTGCTGTCTCAATTTGAGTTACTTTCCAAGCTTCGTTGTAAGCTGCATATATAGAGGCCGCTATGAAACGTTTTTGATGCTGTTTGCGTGGTCCCATGATGAAATCACGCAAGTCAGCACATTCTTTAAGTAAAATTAAGTGTTGCTTAATTTCTGACAGTGTGGATGTATGTAGCCATTGAAGGCAGAGTTTCCCCACACTGTAAGTAGTTACAATCCCTGGATGTTGTCTCTGGGAGTATCTTGGGTCTGGCCTGGTCAATGTGAACCCCTGTATTTTGTTCAGGAATCTGTCTTGACAGTTATTTGTGTCTGTGGGCCAGATCAACCATTGTTTCCAATCAGCATGTGTTCTGTTTTGGTTTAAAATATAGGATACGTCTATCTCAACATCCGTAGTGCTATTACTGTTAGGTGTTGGTTTTGGAATAGACGGTTTATTTAAGTCTTTAATTTTGGCTAGGCCAAGACAGGATGTCTGTTGAATTGTATCATTCAAAAATATAATTTGTTCTGGGATCATACAGGCTCTAAATAATGATTCTATACCTTGCACTTGCCAATCTTTTGTGCCCCAGATCGTTTTCGTTTCAATGTTATTGTTCCAGAAATCAAAACCGAATGTATTCATTTTTTCAAAAAATGAGTCTGAATATATCAATTTTGTGTTTGTAAGCATGGTTTTCACTCCTGTCTTATTTAACAATTTGAAATAAAATGATTCTGCATTACTTGTGTTGAACCCTGAAAAGTATGAATATTTATCAAAAAATGTCTTTGAACTGCCTTTTGGTGGAGTTGCACAATGTTCCCATTGGTTAAAATTTTAAACATTTCTAGGTTGAGTAGATTTATGCAGATAATGGTTACCATAATGGTTGTAACAAAACATTTGATCGTAATTAGATGAACCTTGCAAATAATCATGTTCTGTATATTTAGCTGACATTACTAGATCAGACATCATATCATTAATACTTTCAAAGTCCCAATCATCAGCAAATGTGCTTGGTTTTACAAAGTCACTTAATGAAATCTTGAATTGATGAGGATACTTCAGGAGCTCAACCGGACCATAGATTTCGTAATCAGTTTTGTCCCATGCTACCCCACCGGGTATAGGATTGGCTGTGAAGTTTACTGAAGAAAGTTCTCTTTTCTCGATGTGTGAAGACTTGTGTGGTTTCAGGACCAAGTTGATGTTCTGACTTGCTGTGTCCATTGTAGCATATTTTCCCTCAATGAAATGTCCCAAGCATAGTACCATGATGAGCCAAAGTATGAGGACAAATACACCTAGTGACACCCAAATTTCAATCCATGGAGAAATCAGATAGGTTTATTTTAGTTGATGAAAGAGTTCTTTTGCTTTGTCTTTAAAAGTTTTTGTTGTCGGCTGTTCCTCAGGTTCACTCAGATCTACAGAAAAATCATCGAAGTTGATGAAGTAGCCGGATGCTGTTCTGTCAATTGTTTCAATTGCTTCTGTATTCCTTTTTGCTTTAGGTATTTGCTATGTTTCATTAGCATAGTCTGTGGTTACATCATTGTATAATGGAGTTTCTTGATGTAAAGCTTCGATTTGGGTTTCAAGAGGTTTAAGTTCCATCGCTTTGTTGCATAGTCCTTGTTGAATCACTATAGGTTTATCAGGTGTGATTAGTCTTTCAGTTTGAACCTCTGTGTTTGTAGCAAACTTTGGTGTTCTGCTACTTCTTGGGAGTCCACTTGGCCTACTACTTGTTATTGGCCACATGATTGTGGTTTAACCAGGTCGATGGATACAACTCGGTTCTCCTTTTTACCAGCATGGGGCGGTAGTACTACTGATCTTGTCCCGTTGACCGACAAGACAGGAACTGCTTTTCTGTAAGAAGGCCCAAATTCCTTCTTCACCGCTATCTTCTCTCTGACCAGATCCCCGATTTTTGGAATCCAGACAGGCCTTGCTGGGACAGGTGGTTTCTCCTCAGTGGTTATTGGCTGCGGTTTCAATTTTATGTTGCTCAGGTCTTTTCTTGTTTCGTTTAAGTCCTGTAAAATAGCCAAACGATCTTTGATATCAAAGCATTTTTCTTTAACCACTGAAGTTTGACTATCGAGGTCCTGGATTAACATTCTAGTCCCAAACAATAGTTCATAAGGACTGAGACCTCTCAGAGAATTTCTGGGCAGATTATTAAGACTACGTTGGACACTTATTAAATGTTTGACCCACCCAGCTCCTGAACCTAATACCTTTGCCGTTATAGATTACTTTATGTCACGGTTTTTTCTTTCCACAATTCCGTTTCCCTCAGGATGAAAGGGACAAGAGTACCGCAATGCAATGCCCATGCTGGTCATGGCCTCCTTATAAGCTCGAGAGCTAAAAGCAGGACCCTGGTCAGAATGTAGCATGCCAATTGCGTATGTGCCGATAAAGACTCGCAAATCTTTTTATAACAGTTCAGACGTCAGCTTAGAGCTGGGGGTCTACATTTTAAGTGAAAATAGTCTCTACATGTTAATATGACGCATTATTCATACTGGGTATTTTATGTCGATAGCCTAATCCTTATTGGGTGAAACGCCATGGCAGTACACCGTCTCGGTCACCACTGCGATCTCTGTTGCAGTTTGGACAGTTTTTTGCAAATATGTGATTTGCAGGCTCATTCCTGGCCACCAGTATGTTGATTGTAATTCTTCTAGAGAATCCTTAAGTTTAAGGTGTCTAAGACCCTCACCCATATGTGCGTCTGCTATTAACAAGACTCTCCTGTTCATGTTTGGAATCACTCTATCCCCCACTCCAGGGATTCGAGCAAAAGGAACGGAGTTTGCATCGATTATGTATGTATAACTGAGTGGATACATGATGGGTAGCGCTGAGCAGTCGCCTTTTGATGACGTTTTTACCGCCAGCATTGTTTCCCCGTCAATGTATTTTACTGAACGCTTTTTTGTAGCTACGGAAGCCGATTTAGTTGTTTCCGCTGTGGCTGTCTCAGCCAATTAATTCCCTGCAACGTGAACGCCATCACGCTGATGACTCAGTGAGTGTATCACGTGAGTCTTTGGTAGTTCTTTCTTTAAAAGAACTATTTGTTCCCAAAGCGATTTTTGCTTTATTGTTACACCAGTGTCATCTTTGTACCCGTTTTCAACCCATTTCTGCAAGTCGTTATTGTATGATTTGACGCAGTAATATGAATCGCACACTATTAGTGTCGGGAATTCGCGATCCGCATTATCTAGCGCCATTTTTAACGCTATTATTTCAGTTTGTTGTTCTGAATTATTTTCCACTGAGTGTGTTTTTGTAAACAGAGGTTTCAATTTACCTTCGTGCCACACGTCTTTTGTAATCTCGCATGTGGCGTTATAAGCTTGCTCTCCCCAAACTGAGGGCTGAGCATGTCCGTCTGTATATATTACACAGGCGTACTGTCGTATGGGCAGAATGTCGCTAGGCAGAGGATATTCTCTTTCATATTCTAGATTTTTTAATTTTGTCATTTCTGGATCAAAATAGTATTTCACTCTGTCTGTAGCAAGAGAATCTTCCCATTGTATCCATTTTGGATTTAGTGCCATTGTAGGTAAATTACATGGGCTTGTTAATGCCTCAAAGGCTTATTCTGCTGTTCTGACTGTAATCTGTCTGCCGTCAGCTTGGTTTCTTTCTCTTGCTACAGCTGTTTGAACCGCGTGAACAATGTTTTCCTTAATGATGAATGTTTTTTCAGCTTCTGTGTACAAGTGTGATTTGTATGCTATTGGTACCGTTTCTCCCTCATTAGAGGTTAGGTATGTGAATCCACATCTTCCTGGGATGACTCGAATCACAAGGTTGCGTGTGTTATCGCGTGTTTGCAGTTTTGTTTTAACTAACATGTCTGTTTGTCAAGATCTCAAACTTTCTGTGTGTTTTTGAGTCCAATTGATTCTTTTAAAATCTGGTATTATTAGATCATAGAGGGGTTTAACCCTTCTCTGCATAATTTATAATGTACGTTCTTCCGAAATTCAGGAATCCTAGAATTGATTGTAAGTTTTTCAGCGTTCTTGGTGCTTGGATTACAGCACATTTCTCCAGGAAATTGTCTGCCAGGCTTTTGCCTTCACTTGATAATTCATATCCTAAAAATAGGACAGTCAGATGGGCAATTCTTGACTTTTTGAAGTTGAATTTGTAACCCTCTGCTGCGAACCCAAGTATTATGGTGTTCACTCTTTTCAAGTGAGTATCCAAGTCATCATCTGTCAGATAGATGTCATCGACATAAGATAATGCTTCATCATCATATATTTGTAGTAACTCTGTTACTCTCGCTGAGAATAATCCTGGGCTGTTCTTGAACCCTTGGGGCAAACAACAGAAATTTTTCTGTGAGCCATTTATTGAGAAAGCGGTCAAATATCTGCTTTCTGGTGCAATATTTGGACAAAAGAATCCATTAGAGATGTCTAATGTTGTTTTGTATTTTTTGCGCACTATGCTATTCATTAGTGCGGCACTGTGTGAGTTTTGTACTGCAAATGTTTTGCAGCATGAGTTAAGGTATCTGTAGTCCAAAACTAGACGATATGAATCATCTGGTTTGGAGACAGGAAACAAAGGATTGTTCATTTGTGAGGTGCATGTTTCAATCACCCCCTGGTATTCAAGTTGATCTAAGATCTCCCTGACCTGTTTTTTTAGCTTCTTGCTTAATTGGGTACTTTTTTATGAATTGGAATATGATTTGAGAAGGCAGGCATAATCATTTCTTCGCCATGAGGGCACTCCCTGACAAACTCTGGTGGCCAGTCTTTTTCAGCTAGAAGGATGTCATAGCCCTTGGAGAGATTATCCCAAAATAGACCCCTTATTTTCCTAGTCTTATCTCCCTCTGTACGTAAGGTTATTTCATATATTTTATGTGGTTTGCTAACTCTGGTATCTGCAGTTTCTACCTGAATGTATTCATTCGTGTCCACTGTCTCCAGATGATTCATCAGGATCTTGCGAGCTATGCTCACTTCTGCTGCGCTGTCTAGCATTGTCTGAGCCCACTCTCCGTTTTTCAACTGAGTCCTCAGGATCCTCGGCATGTTTGATTATTTTAATGCTGGCTACCTTCTTCTTTGGAAATTGTAATTTTTTACTCTGATGAGCAGGTTCTTTGTCTTTGGACTTGACGTGCTCTTCCCTGTGTTCTGACCGTCCTCTTCTTTCCGATTTCTGCGAGGAAGTCTGAAAAGATCGAGAGGGACGGGTATCAATATCTTGATATCTATCAGGTTTCTTCAAATTATCCCTATTTCTAAGGTTGTATTTTTTCTCAGAGGGCTCCCTCTGGGGAGACTTGTTTCCTTGGTCCGGAGATCTTTCTCTTCGCCGAGGAGACCTTCCTCTTGACTGGAATCTTTTTTCTTTGGGAGTGGATTGTTTATTTCCATCCCAGCTCTTTTTTGAAGTGTTTAGATTATTTTTAATAAATACCTTTTCAGGATTTTCTATTAGTTGGGGTTTCACTGGTTTCCCACCCAAACTATCTCTTCCTAGTTCTTCATAGGATTTTTCTATGATTCTGGCTAGTTCCAATGGCTGTTCTGCTATATCTGTTTCCTTCAATCTCTGGCGGATTGCCACATTTGCTGCTTCCCCCTTTATGTTTGCTAGTAATATTGCAGAGACCTGCTTAAAGTCTTTCAGTAATTTCATACCCAGAGTTAAAGCAGGTTCTGGACCGTATTCATTTTGAATCTGTTTTAGCACCTCTGGTATTACCGCCATGGACGGAACACCATGTGTTTTTGTGTAAATGGAAGCAAAGACTGTACCCCAAGTGTCACAGTCCTCCACATGTGGTGCGATCCCCATTGGAAGACAGATAGTCAGAATCCTGTGTTTCTCAACAGGGGTGGTATCTGGAAATACCGCCTCTATTTGAGTGATTTTCTGTGCTAACCAGAATGGAATTTGTTCCCTTTTAATGGGTACTTTACCTAGACAGGACTGTATGTTCTGTGGTGTGATTTTATTTGTGTTCCCCTGATGAGGGGTCAGCTGTGGAATTTTAATAGGTGGTTGGACTGTTGAAGTCCGCATTACATATTGGACTAATTGTCTGTGTATTTTAATCAGTTGTTCTAGCTGTGCTAAAAGTTCTGGTTTCGACATTTTTTCAATGTCTGGATGTGGTGTGTAGCCGGCTAGAACCGGCCACGTTGCTACTGGTCTACCTAGTGGACCGAGCCTGGTGATGTGATCATTATGTTTTAGGGCGCCTTTAAACCAGAGCAGGTGCTCTTGGTATTTGAGTGGTATTTCCACCTCCTCGAAAGGGGTGTACTCATCCGGAGGTTCCTCTATCTTGTAATAGTGGAACTCCTTTGTTACAGCGTTTGCTGCTGGAAAATTTATCCATGAATAGAAAACCTCTGTCTGCCGATATTCGTGTGCCTCAATTACGAATATGACTGTACCACCTCTTGGTGTTAGTCCATTTTCTATAAGTTTAAGTGTTATAGTTTTTCTTATGCTGACCGGGATGAGTATTGCATCCGGGTCTTGCTCTAGGAGACTTCTGTCATCCGCTAGGAGTTGAGCTGCTATTTTAGCTGTCTCCCTTTCTTCTTCAGTTTCTGACATTTTACTGTTAAGAAGGGTTTTTGTTGCAGATCAGGGTTCCACGGAAACAAAGATTAGATGCACAATATTTTGGAACACTGTATCCTTCAACGTTGAATAAACCAAAAACCATACATAGGAGTCTCCTCCTACTAAGTTTGGCGGATTTAACCTTTCACCCACTCCAGACGTCTTTGGAGTTTTATGGGAAAAAAAGGGTCTGTGTGAAAAAGCACGACTGAGTTACTCTAATGTCTTGCGTTAGATTTATCGCCTATCCAAACCGTTGGGCGCCATGTAGTGTAGTTCCTATTATCCCAATAGGCTCTGCGCATTGGAATAATATCTTCAATAGTATAGACGTAGGACTGTGGTTAACTAGGTCTTCTACTGACGATATTAGACTTAAAGTTATGTGTGCCAGCTAGCTCAGAGTTCACTAGAAACTTTCTCGAATAGGCAAGGAGGAGTTTAACCTCCCTGGATAGACAAGAAGGGATTTAGTTTCTGACAACCATAGAACATGACAACTTTGCTCCCCGCTAATCAAGAGTATATCTCTAGAGTCGTGTGAAAACAAAAGACAACTATTTTACTCAGTCAGTACGTGCATTCTTAGTTTCACCAGTTTGTAGAGAAATAAGAGATGGGCGTGTTTCAATAAAAAGATGTTATTTATTGATCAGTCTCTTTTCTCATACAAGAGAAATGAATCGCTATTATTGCAATACTTATAGTTAAGTAAAGTGCATACAGTAAAAACAGGATTATAAAATAATACTGTAAAAGCATTTATATGGTTTCTTAGCCATATGATACTTAAAATGGATAAAAGATATACATACATATATACATTGACTAATCGTTCTCAACTGGTGTTTCTAACTACGCCTACCCCGGTGTACCTGACCTAAGCCTAATACGTGGGCGGGAGTAAATAAGTAGCAGTTTAAGTTAAGTTTGTTTTGCCAAGGATCTGACCCAAGAATTCTCTGTAAGGGGTTAGTCAGTTCAGTACCTGGGATTTAGAAGGCTGGAGGGTTCGTATCTCTGTCTCAGGACTCGATATCCCAGTTACCCGCGAGGGCGGCTGGAAACGCCGGAGGCTGGATTTCTCGGCAGGAGAAAAGGCAGCGTCTCTCTCAGCGCGTCAAAAGGGAGGGGCAGCGTCCGTGGGCTTTTCTGCATCAGCTGGGCTCTCCGGCAAGTAGCGCTGCTCCAAGCTCGTCACCACCGTGTCTTTGCTTAGGGCAGCGTTGGTATATTTATACCTGAAAGGTGCCGAGTTTGACGTAAGGATGGACATAAGACGTCAGTAAGAATGTCATAAGGACTGGTCGTTCTTACATTCTTTTCAGGAGTTCTCGAGCGAAATCAAAACAATAGCTGCGGGGGATTTCCCAGGTCTGCTGGAGGTTTGATTTGTTTTGAGAACTCGGTGTGCTTTCTAGGGGGCTGGAGGGATAGTGCTTGCTTAATGTGACAGCATGCGCTATGACCTAATCTGAAAACGGGTTTCTGTGCCGGTGTATGGACATTTAGTGAATTAATAACCGGACAAGGGTCAGAAATAGGAGTATCAATATAGGTACCTAGATAAACACACTACAATACGTTCTCTTCAGAAGTTTGTCCCTTCCCTGACGCATGTACCAAGTACTGATTAATCACTTTATTAGTGTCCTTCTGCTGCTAAGGCTCAATTCAAGGTACCTTTTTACCATGTTCCTTCCCCTGACGTTGTTCCTTGTGGCTTATTTTTTATTGTTGCTTCTCCTGTCATAGTTGCTTCATCATCATTGTTGCTTGCCCCTTCCATCATCGTTGCTTGCACCCCCTTCAAATCTTGTTGTTTGCATCCCTCTTCCCTCCCTTCATTGTTTCTTGCCTTCCCTTCATTGTTGTATGTACCCCTTCTCGTTGTTGTATGCTTCCTTCCCCGTCCCCTCCCGTCATTATCGCTTGCCACACCGTCATTGCTGTTTGTCTGCTCCTGCCCATTGTTGTTTGCCCTCCTGTCATTGTTTGCCCCCTTCCAGTCATTGGTGCTTGTCGTCTGTCACTGTTCTCCCACCAATTCATTGTTGCAGGTCTCTTTTCCTCCCTCACCCATCATTGTTGATTGCTACCCCTCCCTCCTGCCAGAAAGAAAAGCAATATGACATAGCCAGCAGTGGACACATCATAGGGCTTGCAAAGTCTCTTCCTCGCCACTCCTGTATTTGGGGCTAGACCCCTCCCTCCATTCAGACAAAAACATTATCATGCAGCCAATGCTGGTTGTGTCGTAGCACTTATTTTCCTAATTGTTAGCCATGTTGCACAGCAGCGTGGCTGCTGTGCAACATGGCTAAACATACATTGACAAAGCCAATAGCTTTTGCATAGGTGAGATCTATTGGTTTTGCCAGTGCTTGTAATATTAATAATAATAATACAGTTTATAAAGCACATAGCTACCTCAAATTAGGTGTTCCAGCACTGGAAGAAGGTTTTCACACCCTACATACATACCACTTTCAAACCTCGAACATCCTGCTCCTAAAAAACAAGTTTTAAGTTTCTTCCTAAAAAGCTCCTCTGATTGCACCTGACGAACCGATACGGGCAGGGCGTTCCACAGTTTTGGCACCAAATAGTTGAAAGAACTCTTGCCAAAGCGCATTTTCTTAACCTTTGGAACAATCGCCAACACCTCTGCTGCTGATCTTAAATTCCTAGAAGGTACCTATGGTTTCACTAGGGAATGAAGGTATCCCGGCCCTTTGTAGGAAAAAGCTTTGTAGGAGTAATGCAAAGCATTAAAAGATGCTCTCTGCTTTACTGGCAGCCAATTTAATTGGCTAAGCATGGCCACAATTGACACACACTCGATAAATTCAAGAATAGGTGTTTCCACAGAGTTTTGCACTCTGGAGTTTTTGATGCCTCCTTGAGTGACTCCAAGGTACAAAACATTGCAGTAATCTAGTCTTGAAATAATCAAGGCCTGATAACCATTTTTTTCTGACTATGGCTACACCAAAAGATTTTACTCAGCTGACTTGACTATTAAACAACATTTTATCATCAAACCTAACAGCAAGGTTCTTAGCCTTATGTTTGGGAAAGGAACTAAATCTGACTCCTGAGCCCACCATACAGTGAATCAAATATCTGCTTGATTGCCCGGGCTCAGAACCTCGGTCCTACCCGCGTTGAGCTTACGACAATTTAGGTCCTTCCAACTAGCAACCTCTGCAAGGTAGTGGCACAGGGCAGAGACCACGTGGTCTGTATTCTGTAACAACGTAATGATAAGCTGTGTGTCGTCCTCATATGAGATGATGGTGAATCCATAGTGCTCGATGTTCTCCGCCAGCAGTCGCATGTATACATTAGACAAAGGTGGGCTAAAATATGAGCCCTGCAGCACTCAATGTTTCACTAGGATCACTTCTGACTAGTAGGGTTTTTGTGATACTTAAAAAGTACGTCTCTGCAGAAAGTGATCTGGCTCAGCACTTTGTGGACTACACCACCGTTCCAGAGTCTCTCAATTAAGGTGTTATGGGACACAGGATCGAACACGGCGCTCAGATCTGATGAACAGCCTCTGTCGCCAGTAAGCATGGGCGTAAAATCCGCTCCGATCGCGGATTTTTCGGATTTTCGGCAAATTCGGAATCCGCGAACTCTCGCGAATTTGTTGAAAATCCGTGAATCCGCTCGCGGCGGATTTTTTGCTTGGTTGCGGCGCGCGGCGTGGTGCACGGCGTTCACTTTCCGTCATTTAGCGTTTGCTGAGTTGTTTTTCTTTGCGAGTGACGCGCCATTTTGGATCTTGCTGCGTGATCCCGCGGGAGTTTGTCGCCCGCGAATACGTAATCACGGCTTGCCACCTTGCACAGCACACCTCGCGAGAGTTCGCAATTGCGAACACGTAGTTGCGGCGGAAAGGAACAATCTCGCACTCGCGAAATAGAGCTTTTGCAATTCTGCACAAGAAAATCACCAGCAAACAGGATAAACCTTCAGAAAATTATGATTTTTATCAGAATCACTCCTCAGATTGACATTTGCATGGCCTTTTTTTTTGCAAGGAGTCCATTTTTGGGGGGGGGTGGGGAGGAAGGAAGTGCCCCACAGTCTCCAACTTCCTGTTCCTGTCCAGCAGGCTCCTCCCAGTGCTTTGTCCATCTCCTGGTCACTTTCATTTGGATCTGGAGCTGGAAGGATTACTTTTTGTGGGTGCTGCTGGATATTTGGATTTGAGGCCTTTTTGACTGTCTTTGGATCACTTTTGGATTAGAAATCAACTTTCACAAGTAAGTTTGTTTGGGGCATTACAGTTGCTGCAAGTAAAATTTTGGAACTTTTTCAGAACATTAAATAAATTATATTGTGGGTAGCCACAGTATCCAGTAGGACCAGGGTTGGTTAGGGGTGCATGATACAACTGTTTTGTTGAATTTAAACACCATTGAGGCCATGGATGGGCTGGGATTGTGCTGATTTTTGTCGTTTTTTTGGGCCTGCTGGTGGGGCCCTTTGCCCAGGGGTGGTGAGTGTTGCATGGGCCTAGTCTTTCTGTGGGGTGTCTTCTTGAATTTAAACATAATTGAGGCCATGGATGGGCTGGCATTGTGCTTATTTTATTGTTTTTTGTCGTTTTTTGGGGGCTGCTGGTGTGGCCTTTTGCCCAGGGGTGGTGGTGCATGGACTGAGTGTGCCTGTGGTGTGGTCTCACTCTCTTTAATGTAAACATCATGGATGGCATTGGATTGTGGTGATTTCTGGCTGTTTTTCTGTTTTTTGGGGGTGTACTGTTGATGTGGACTGGCCATGTGGGTGGTGGTGGTGGCCATCTTGAATGCTGGCTGGTACAGGCAACATGTGCTTGGGGTGTAAGGGGCCATTTTGAGGAGAGGCAGTGTCTGAGGCCTGCACTTATTTTGCCTACTTTTCATCCATTATGCCCAGGGGTAGTGAGTGTTGCATGGGCCTAGTGTTTCTGAGGGGTGTCTTCTTGAATGTAAACATAATTGAGGCCATGGATGGGCTGGGATTGTGCTTATTTTATTGTTTTTTGTCGTTTTTTGGGGGCTGCTGGTGTGGCCTTTTGCCCAGGGGTGGTGGTGCATGGACTGAGTGTGCCTGTGGTGTGGTCTGGTCTCACTCTCTTTAATGTAAACATCATGGATGGCATTGGATTGTGGTGATTTCTGGCTGTTTTTCTGTTTTTTGGGGGTGTACTGTTGATGTGGACTGGCCATGTGGGTGGTGGTGGTGGCCATCTTGAGTGCTGGCTGGTACAGGCAACATGTGCTTGGGGTGTAAGGGGCCATTTTGAGGAGAGGCAGTGTCTGAGGCCTGCACTTATTTTGCCTACTTTTCATCCATTATGCCCAGGGGTAGTGAGTGTTGCATGGGCCTAGTGTTTCTGAGGGGTGTCTTCTTGAATGTAAACATAATTGAGGCCATGGATGGGCTGGGATTGTGCTTATTTTATTGTTTTTGTCGTTTTTTGGGGGCTGCTGGTGTGGCCTTTTGCCCAGGGGTGGTGGTGCATGGACTGAGTGTGCCTGTGGTGTGGTCTGGTCTCACTCTCTTTAATGTAAACATCATGGATGGCATTGGATTGTGGTGATTTCTGGCTGTTTTTCTGTTTTTTGGGGGTGTACTGTTGATGTGGACTGGCCATGTGGGTGGTGGTGGTGGCCATCTTGAGTGCTGGCTGGTACAGGCAACATGTGCTTGGGGTGTAAGGGGCCATTTTGAAGAGAGGCAGTGTCTGAGGCATGCACTTATTTTGCCTACTTTTCATCCATTATGCCCAGGGGTAGTGAGTGTTGCATACTTGCATGTCCCTAGTCTTTCTGTGGGGTGTCTTCAATGTAAACATCATGGATGGCATGGGATTGTGCTCATTTTTCTGTGTTTTGTCCATTTTTTGGGGTGTATAACTGAACTGATGTTCCTCTGTCTTCCATTGCTTTTAGGTGCACAAGAAGACTCAAGAGAACCACCAGTGCCAGGAAGAAGTCCTGCAGCGGTGTGTGTGTGCAGCATAACGTCACGCGACGTCACGTCTGGACACAGAACCCTCTGCAACTCGTGCAACTGCTGCCTGCTGACCTGCTCTGAAGAAGATGGCCCCAAAAAAAGTAACCCGTAGCTCCTCTAGCAAGAAAGGTGCCAGTAAGGAGCAGAAGAAGCAAGTTACCAAGGACACTGGTGTGCCGCCCGCCCCTTTTTTTGGGAGTAAAAAAAAAAGTATGCCTGCAGCGGGATCTGCTGGGGACCAAGCTGGCAGCAGCACCCCCGCTCCATTGGGCTCAGTGCCACCACCACCACCACTCCAACTTAAGTCCAAGCCCTTGAGTGCTGCAGAGGCAGCCAGTATAGTTCTTCAATCACCATCGACCAGTGATGTTGGCTCATCGCAAGAAAGCAGCAGCAATGTCCCTCAATCAACACAGGTTGTTGTAGCTCATCTGACGAGTGTTGAACAACCACAGCCGCAACAACAATCACATGTGCAAGTACAAGCCCAAGTACATGTGGAAGGAGAGGCAGCGCAAGGAGATGCGCAAGCAGAGGTGCATGGAGGGTCACAAGTGGCCACAATAGTTGTTCCTCCCGAAGTAGGGGCACATCAGGAAATCGACAATCAAGGCGAGGTATCATTTGAGGAAGCCACTCCTCCTGATGATCCTTCATTGTCTTCCACACCCCTAGCAAGGAAGAGATCAAGGGTGGTGTCTACATCTTCTTCAAGCACACCTCCTTCTGATGATACGGATCAAACTTGGGAACCAGCACCACAGCCGTCTGAGAGTGAGGCACACCATGATCCGACAAAGGTAGTTAAGCGTAAAAGGAAGCTCGTCCAAAGTCTCAGAGTTATGGAGTGTGATGAGGCTCAACAAGAAGTGGCGGATACTGCTGCTGATGAAGACTCTGCCAACGACGACCCAGTCATCATAAAGGTCACTGCAGCCCCAGCGGGCATGCAGCAAACAGACATTTTGACCCTAGCCCGAAGAGCTGCTGAGCGTGATGATGATGATGATGTTGTCGATGAGGAGGCAGTGGAAACACCACAATCATTGGAGTTAAGTAGTACACCAACTCGTCCCGCTTCCATATTTCTTTCTGGCAAGAAGAGACCTCCGTCAACCTCTAATTAGTGGCGGTGAAAGTGCAAAACGTACAAAAGTTGGGCAATCCAGATCCTCCACTTCATCTGGCATTAGCTTCATGACCACCACCACCAGTATCGCCGGCGCCACCTCCTCCATGTCCCACAGACACTTCAAGTCCCCAGTTTCGGACTTCTTTACTGTTTGTCCAAAAAATCCAAAGTTTGCCATTTGTACCATTTGTAAGCAAGCAGTTAGTCGTGGTAAGCCAGGTACCAACTATGGTACCAGAGGCCAGAGAGGTAATCTTAGGAGACAGCACACTGTCAAATGGTTTGCGCACCTAGATGCGATCAAGAAAGGCCGAATTCAAGGAAACGTTGATGTTTCATCTGATGATGACGAGGAGGAAGAAGAAGTGTCAAACACTTCCCTTACACCCAGTACCCCTGTCAGCAGCACACCCAATGTGAGGCACACTAAGAGTGTTGGAGCGACTGAGACACCAACGCACAAAAGTTCACCAGCGAGCAAAATTGGGTCAACGAAGTCATTATCAGCCCGTAAATGCTTGGTCCAGGGCAACATTAGAACAATGCTTACTTCAGACGTGCCATATGAACGCAACCACCCACTGACGCGTCTGTATAACACTAAGCTGGCTAAAATGCTAGCTGTGGACCTTCTCCCTTTTTCTTTTGTAGAAGCGGTAGGTTTTCTAGAATTAGTGGCAACGCTCTGCCCTAAATGGAAGGTTCCTAGCTGGTTCTATTTTGCCAGAGTTGCGGTTCCAGCACTACATGAAGATGTGCTGGAGGCGATTGGGGCAGCTTTGCAGAAGAGTGCTGTTCACACAATACATCTCACAACAGACATGTGGACCAGTGGCGCAGGCGCTGATTACATGTGCATCACTGCACACTGGGTCTCTTTTTCAGGTGTTAAAGCAAAGCTAAACGCAGGTGTTGACCCGGACCAAGTTTTTAAAGCTGCTCGGAAACATGCAACACTAGCCATGTTTGGCTTGGAGAAAAGTCACACAGCAGAAAACCTTTTGGAAGAGTTTAACAAAAAGGTCTTGAAAATGCTATCCCCCCAAAAACGCATGATTGGTTATGTTTCCACGGATAATGGCGCCAATGTAGTTAAGGCCATGTTTCAGGGTGACTATTTTAGAGTGCCGTGTTTGGCGCACTGTATCAACCTGGTAGTTCAAAAATTCTTGAGTGATAAACACAGTCCAGCGTTCGAGGTAATGGCCACCTGCCGCAAAATGTGCAACCATTTCAGCCATTCTTTTAAGGCCCGGAAGCATCTGAGGAGACTGCTACTTGAACGTCAAATGCCAGTGAAAGCACTCATCCAGGAGGTGGCAACACGTTGGAACTCAACCTTCTACATGCTTGAGCGTCTGTATGAGCAGTATACGGTACTCGATCACTATTTCTTCACAGAGGGTACATCTCAGAAGGAGGACATGCGGTTGGGTGCGGCGCAATGGGACATAGTTAAAAGCCTGACAGACATGCTTCGTCCTTTTGAGTTCTTCACGCGTGCAGTCAGCCAGGAGGACTGTAATTTGGGAAAAGCTATCCCATTGTTGTGCATGCTGGAGCACCAACTGATGGCGATGTCTTCTGAGTTTGAAAAAGATGAAAACAAAAAAGACCATTTTATTTTGTCTGAGAAATTATTAGAGCGCCTACGTGGTGATGAACGTCTTAAAAACATCAAGTCAGAACAGCATTACATTTGTGCTACTATTCTGGATCCACGCTACAAAAAGGCACTGGCAGGCGAAGCATTCTTTCCTTTTGCTGATGCAGATGTTCAAAAGTACAAAAATTGGTTAGCCTTGTCAGCCAAGAGGTTTGAAAAAGAACGGCAGGTTATTGAAGGAGAAGACAGTACATCAGCATCAGCATCAGCATCAGCAGGCCATCCCCAGTCACAAGAATCCACTTCTGCACCTGTGGCTGGGGCACAAGTGACCTCTCAGCCGTTAAAGGCAACTGGATCATCTGCACCACACACAACAGTATCAGTGGCTGTTGTAGAGGATTGGCTAAGTTTGCTTGGGTATGGTTCTCGAAAAAATTTCAAAGGCACAGCAAAAAGTAAGCAAAGTGGAGGAACCGTTGATGACCTTGAGTCGATGGTGCAGGACTATATGAATGACTCAACAGAGGTCTTTCTTAATGATGAGCCATTGCAGTATTGGCATGGCAAAAAACAATTGTGGCCACAGCTCTCCAACCTGGCTATAAACTATTTGTCTTGCCCACTCGCAAGTGTGTCTTCTGAACGTGTTCTCAGTGCTGCTGGTGGCATTGTAACTCCCAAACGGAGCCGCCTCTCGCCCAAAAATGTGGAGCGGCTGACAATGATCAAGATGAATCAGCACCTCATACCACCAGATTACAAAGTACGAGAAAGCACGCCGCATGAAGACGAGGAGGACGGCAACGTAGATGAGGGGATTTGTTCTCTGTTCGGTGGCACTGACCTCATCCTGCCTGAATTCGCAGAGTATGATGACGAAATCTTCTTCTTATTCCCTGACACCGAGCCCTGAAAATGAGACAATGAATCAAGAACTTACCTGGCTTACACATACATGTATTACGAGTGTCGAAGGGGGGGAGGTTCCTGAGGGTGGAGGGTGGGTTTTTGTTCCGGTTGGTTCGAGGGAATGTTACATTATTAAGTATACCACAAAATACAAAATGTACGATGTACTTGCTGATATTATGTTTGCGAGAGCATGCCACCTTCTCATGCTGATCCTAAATGTTAACTCTGTATTGCTGCTCGAATTACTATGCTAATAAACAGATTTTCAAAAAAAAAAATGAATCAAGAACTTTCTTTTTCGTCCTTATTCACTTTTATTCCTGTTTGTCTCTCTTTCTTTGGTTTGCACAGTTAATTTAATTCAAACTTTAATCACCTAATCCCAAAAACAAGACCATCAGCAGAACTGTCTTCACTTGTTTGCTTATTGATTTGAAGGTGCCGCAGTCTACATTCCTCAGGTTCACAAGTTCTGAAGAACATGCTCCTCTATCCTCCTCCTCCAGACTGCGATTTCCCTCAAAGCAGAGTGCTGGATTACGCCCAATGAAGAAAGACTCAGCACTTGTGGGGGTGTTGTACTTCTTTGCGGGTGAGTTGACGGATTTGGGCCCATTGCTGTGAAGCTCTAATAATGGACAAAAGTGTTTTGGACCAAATATGAGGTGGAAATTTCTTGCCGTTTTTGCTGACTTGCTTGCCTTTGGGGTGCTCTTTGGCGGGGTTCCGGGTGTTTGTGGGTGATTTTTGGTGTCTGGGAGCACTGCTGCGACAGTCTAATCTTGATTGCATTTGCTTTTCAGGAAATCCGTGGTGGAAAACAGGAGTTATGATGATTGATGATGATGACCTAGCTGCACAGCGCCGCGATTGGACCGAAGGCCGAGAGATATTGTAAGTATGAGATTTAGCTTTTTCGCTGTTTGGGGGTGTTGTCGGGTGGTTTTTTCCGGGTGGGTTGGCGGGTCTTGCCTGGGGCATTCCTGGGAAGGTCTAATACCGGATAGAAGTGTTTTGGACAAAATCCTTAAGGAACAGCCTTTTTTTTGCTATTTCTTCTGTCATCTTGCTCAATGTAGCGTTTTGGGGGGCTTCCTGCTGTTCGTGGGTGGGTTGCGGCCGGGGTCTCTGTCGAAGCACTGCTGCGAAAATCTAATCTTGATTGCATTTGCTTTTCAGGAAATCCGTGGTGGAAAACAGGAGTTATGATGATTGATGATGATGACCTAGCTGCACAGCGCCGCGATTGGACCGAAGGCCGAGAGATATTGTAAGTATGAGATTTAGCTTTTTCGCTGTTTGGGGGTGTTGTCGGGTGGTTTTTTCCGGGTGGGTTGGCGGGTCTTGCCTGGGGCATTCCTGGGAAGGTCTAATACCGGATAGAAGTGTTTTGGACAAAATCCTTAACCCCTTCGACGCTGATGACGAGCTGGGCTCGTCATGAGGTAGCCTCCTGCTACGCTGATGACGAGCCCAGCTCGTCACGTAACATGCGCTTTTAAATATCTCAGCGTGCGAGCGGAATTCCGCCCGCACGCATGCGGTTAAGGAACAGCCTTTTTTTTGCTATTTCTTCTGTCATCTTGCTCAATGTAGCGTTTTGGGGGGCTTCCTGCTGTTCGTGGGTGGGTTGCGGCCGGGGTCTCTGTCGAAGCACTGCTGCGACAATCTAATCTTGATTGCATTTGCTTTTCAGGAAATCCGTGGTGGAAAACAGGAGTTATGATGATTGATGATGATGATGACCTAGCTGCACAGCGCCGCGTTTGGACCGAAGGCCGAGAGATATTGTAAGTATGAGATTTAGCTTTTTCGCTGTTTGGGGGTGTTGTCGGGTGGTTTGTTCCGGGTGGGTTGGCGGGTCTTGCCTGGGGCATTCCTGGGAAGGTCTAATACCGGATAGAAGTGTTTTGGACAAAATCCATAAGGAAACACCAGTTTTGGCACTTTTTGTAAGTTAGGGTTCGTTAGGGTTAGCCCTAGCAGCAGGATTGCATGTGTTTCGGGGGGTTCTATTGCAACGCAGTTCTGGTGTTGTAGAGCACTGTTGGAGCGATGCTGGCTATGGATACTTTTGCTTGCTTGCAAGTGGTTTGAATACAATGCACGGTCTGTATTTGGGCCTACTGTTACTTTCAAAGTACGTTTTGTAACCATTTTTCTGCTAGGCATCGTTTTTGGAGATCTGATTGGGGTTCTTCTACATTTTTGCGACTGGCTTTAGTAAGGGTCTTGGTGGGAGCATTGCTGGGAAGGTCAAATTTTGTTCTAAAACACAGTTTACAGTACACCTACCTTGAGGGGAAAGATCCGCTATAATATTTTGGCCATACTTATTTATCCTTAAAAAGGTGACTCAGACAGAGCACGCAATTTCAAAAATATTGTACTGTCTATTAGGGAAATCAAAGTGTCACTTTTTGAACCACACAGCGTACATACCTTTTATTTATTTATCAGTGGTATTGTAATAGCACTTCCTGTTTTCCGTTCAATAATTACAGGCCGGGTTTCAGTCAACATCCGCCAGGCAGGCAGTGGACAGGGTGTCTTCTGTCAGTGGTCACCAACATTGATGGACGAAGCGTCAGCTGGAATGGAGGAGTGCCACCAATAAGAGGAATTGTTTGCTGCATGCAACTTACTTACCAAATTCAACAGGACAACTCCAACAACATACGCAATACAGATACAGTATCCATTGTTTTATTCTATGAGTGTGACTGCATGTGCTTAGCTTTAGTTTGTAACCAAAGATTGTCTTTATCTTCAATTATTGTTTGTCCATGCTCTGCTTTTTTTTTCTTCTCTCAACAAAACCTACCCAAAAAGAAACCCCCATTCCCATCCATTTTACAAACCCTAACCCTCTTCCCCCGGGCTGTGTTGTTTTGCTTGATGTCTGACTAAAATGACATCAATAATTCCACACACTTGCTGGGGAGGATAAGGTCATAGCAATAGGCTGGTGAAGGAATACGAGGATATCTTCTAGACTTACTCAGCTTCAGTACTATATCTTCTAGTAGTAGTAGCCAATGTCAAATAAATTCAACGCAAGTACTAGTTACTTATACTTGCAAGCAAATACTTTACCATTTGTTAGGCTACATTATGGCACTGTTCTAGTGTACTGTCACCTGCTATATTCTCGATCGTACCGTAACCGTTGTAATGCTACAGTAAGGACAAACAAGGTTTCGTTTTCTTTTTTTCCATAGGCATGCAACTGCCACTGTGTCACACCACTAGTACCACCGCAATGAGGAAATGTCACCCGCCCAGGATTGACAACGTTAATCCCCATTTCACGTGGAGCCAGCCCTGGGCCTAGCCCTAATTTCTAACACTAATTACAGGTAAGATAAGCGTTTGGTGGGAGGTAGTATATTGGAGTATTATTTCGGAGTAGACAAGAGATTGACGGTTGTACTACTAAAGTCCTACGACTGTTCAGGAAAACAAAGTTACTGTTACACCCCCGTCCCCCACCCACCAGACTGAAAAGCAGTAAAAAACAGGTATGGTCAGATAAAGTTTAAAAATGTATATTTATGTAGCCCTAACAAAATAATCTCCCTCAAGACCCACCCTAACCCCAACGATTGTCTTTGAAACGTCCCAAAACGATCCCAACTCCCAAATCCCACCCCCCAAAAGTCTATAAAAAAAGGGCAAGGGACACTCCACTACTGGAGGGTGCTGGTGCTGGTGCATTTTGCCGCATGGGCATCATACTCCTTGCGGAGGGTGGCAAGCTCGGAGCGGAGGCCCTTCACCAAGTTCTTATACTTCTGGACCTCCTGCTCCAGGTTGGACATTCGGACTCGTAGGTGGCGTTGGCGTTCCTTGCAGCTCCTGTGGGGGGCAGCTGGTTTTTCTGTTGCTTGGCGGTGGCGGTTGGCTTTGTTAGCCCGGCTCGGTCCCGCTGGAGCACTGCGGGACCTGGAGGAGGATGCAGCGGTCCCAGCCGAGGATGTTGTTGTTGCACCGCTCGACTGCGTGTCCTCCTCCTCCTCCAGGGCCACCAGCCGCCGATATTCGGCGACAGTGGCCTCCAGCCTCTGTTGCCGGGCCATTCTAGCCTGCTCCCTCCGTGTTGTTGATTTGGAAGGAGCAACTATATGAAGAAAGAAAGACATAGTCTGTAACCAATGCTCCTTAGCATTAATAACACAAAGTGATTGAGCCGAAAGTTGGGTCACAGTACAAGTAGCAAATTGAAAGCACAGTACATAACTATTGAGGACAGTATCTATGTAACCTCCCACTCCTGCATCCTTGCTCTAACATTAGTGGTACTTTAATGAACAAATTCTACGACCACTATGGACTTCCATTACAGTCGACTATGACAGTACACCAGTCTTATTCTTCTTCTTCTCTCTTGTTTAGGAAAATTGGTACGTTATCTTAGGCAAGCCGGCAGAATGACATGGACAGCACAGTGAACTTGCACCCGAGAAAAAAAGTTGCACACCATGATGAGTGAGACAGACTTGCGTTACTGTACCGGTCCAGTACATGCAGGTGGTGAAGCTATTACTTTTCTATTACGGGTGGCACTGAGAATACTCTGTTACAAGGGCTACTGCTTAATTAATTTACCTTTCACCCTACAGTGCAAATGAGTACTAGAAAAGGACAATGAAGAAGCTAACTAATTTGATTATCTATCACTTCACATGGGACGTATTTGATGACATATGGGATGACTTTAGGTGCTTTGCTTAATATTGAGTGAACAGTGATACACCCACACATGAATGACGTACTACAAGCAAACTAAAGTTATTAAGAGAGGTACGGAGTGTCCACCGTAATAACCAGATATATGCTGTGATTGCAGACGCAATACAAAGTACTGCTACTATTCATGGTAGTATTGGACACATTTACAATTCCTTTTCCTTTCCTTCCCTGCACTGGAACGGACGTGCGGGTGCGGTGGTACATGCTCTTCAAGGTAACACTTAGTACATCTGGCGACCATCTACTCTCTCTAGATACACATGTGCTATCTAAGAGTCAGAGAATACCATGCTCCAGGCATCCATTCAGTCAAAGTATACGCACACATACAGTTTCTGTTTCACCCACCCAGGCTGCTGTCCTTCCACCCATCCTTGCTTCATCATTGACCCAGCCATGCACCATACCATATTCTTTCCTTCCAAGCCACCTCGGGGGCCAAGCAAACACATATCGTTCTTCTTTGCCAGCCATCATACAATTTCGTGTCCCACTTACTTACACCCTTCTTTCGCTTTTCGTTCATCCCATCCATCACGTTCGTCTAAGAACTTATTGGGATTCTTCTCACCAAAAACTTCACAGCTAAGTCGAAGTACATTTCGAGGAGGCTACTACCTGGTTGATTTGTAATACACCCATGCAGAAAGCACACTATGCAGTCTTCAATCTCAATAAGTAAGGAATATATAGCTTACCTGTTTCCGCCACCACCGTTTGAACCCCCACAGGACCGTCCGCCGGCTCTTGCACCGCCTCCTTCCCAGAGTCCTCCGAGTCCTCGCCCAACACAGCCACCTCCGCGCTGGCCCCGTCACCAGATGTTACACCTACAAAGTACATTTAAGAATGTTAGAATACACCACTCACTACTATATAATATTTGGTCTAGGAGAAATGTTAAAAAAACTCAATACAATGTAATAATTTGTGACTGTCTACTCCAAAGTAAAAATGTCCCTTTTTCCAGGGAAGGCTGTTGTCTTGCTGCACTTTTATGCACAACTGATGAATGCTTGCTTTTTATTTTTAACACGCACCACTTTTTCTCCTAACAGACAGAAGCTTGACTCCTAAGAACACGACCAGGATCAAGTTCAAACCAGGTGAGAGCTCGGCTCGACCACAAGAAATGTGTCCAATTAATCGTCAGCACTAACCACTTTTCCGTTTTCAGTTAAATAGTTTTATGACAAAGTAGATTTTAATAAATGTGTTTACTTTTAATAAAGCTTTTAAACTTAAATAGACTCTGTGGTTTTTGGTCCTCCAGACTAGAGTGGATGAGCTAAAGGTTTTGGAATTTTTGCAAGCATGAGTGCCTCTGACACTTCTTGACTGTGCTGTGACTCCGTACTCTCTTGTCCTGCGTACGATAATCTAGAGATCATTGGGGATCAATAATCGGTGACTACAGAGCTGAATGACTCTGCCACACTATCTAGTCAGTAAGGAGACAGTGCATAGAGCTATTGCTGAATAGAATGGGAGTCCAATGGAATTGCCAAATGTCCAATCTTAGTTAGCTACACAGACAGACTAATAAGAATAATCTAGTAATACCACAGGGAGTCATATTAGAGCCAGGATAAGAATTTATATCCAGTGTACAAGAAGATCAAAGACGATTTAGAAAAAATCGAATGAGGAACGCTAGGAAAAAATAGGTACTCTTTATTACAATTAAAACTTACTGGGGCCAGCAAAGGAGCCCTCGCCTGCCCGATCCTGGCCTGCATCCTGAGCACCATCCTCCTCCTGTGTCCTCTTGCCCTTGGGGGGAGCTGATGTACAACATGAAAGAAAGAAAGACCACAAAACATGGATGAGATTTGTCAACCAAATCAACCATTTCAAAAGAACAATAACAACATTTTTTGGAGAAATAGCAAATAGATAGACAACTATTCCACGGGATCTATCTCATGTGGTATACTACGTTATTCGTATTGCCTGATTTGCGGAACGTTGACTTAGAAAGTTCCTATGTAACTCAATAAACAGACTACTAAAGAGGTTTGCCTAGGCCTGGCACTGCAGGCAGCAGTCCGCAGCACGCGAAGTGACAGACAAAGTCCATCCTGCTTGCAGATCAGTGAATACTCAAACTATCAATCCACCCACCACCACCACTATTTCTTCTTATAGCCATGTGTCTAAAGGAAGGAGTGGACTTCAGTCTGTTGGGGCTGATTTAGAAGTCCCTTGCGGCTCATTTTCCTCCATTGTTGCGTGACTTTTGTGATGCTGCGGCAGAACAAAAGACTCGCCATGGTGTTGGTGCGGCGTATATATTAAAAAAAAAGAAATTATGGGCGATGCATCACGTTGTAAAGCCCTGCGCCATCAAGGGGCGTTCCGGCGCAAGGGACGGCGTACCTGCGCAGGGACGAATCCTAAAAGTGGCTGAGGGAAATCTACAAGATGTCAATCAGTCACTTTTAAGACAATGATGCATGAGTCAAACCCTGTGCGCTTGAAGCCGACGTACGGCTTGATGCAGCATTGGGGAGATAGGGTACCCCAGAGCATTGCTGGAGCTGCGCCATCGTTGGCACGCAACTCCAGCAATGCGCCGCCTTTACGGCACAGATGCGTAAGGCTTCTGTGACGTTTTGGGCCAATGGGTGGTGATGGTGGCATGGCACACAATTACTGCCGCATCCCTGCTACTTTGCAGGGATGCGCCGTTAATTGAAAATATGACCCTTAGTGTCTAGCATTACGCAGTTCTTATCTTTACACTACACTCATACATAATTTCTCAGGCCAATGAAATGAACACAATGTACAAAACAAATAAGCATAGTAGCAAGCAAGGCTACTGAGAAGGAGAGCAGTGCACCTGAAATGCATAGAAGATTTTGAAATATAATTTACCTACAATGTAATCGGCAGCATTATTGCTCTTGGTAAAGAACAAAGATTTGCAAATAACAGAGCCGGATAAAACAGAGTAGTGATGAATAGCTACTACTACTCACCAAGCCCGGGGACCTCTACGCCGAGCGCGTCCAGCAAGTCCCGTTCCCGGTCCATGACATCGGTCCAGCGGTGGGTGGCCTGGTTATATGTGCGCCGGACCCCAGAGAGCTGAAACATGGCCCGGCACACCTTCTCCCACCGCTTCCGGCGCTCCCGGATGCCATAGCCAGTCGCGATCTTGCCGCCTCCCAGGATCGTCTTGGGGAGGCGGCGCTGGACGTGGAAGATGAGTGCCGCCACTTCCTCCGCGCTGAAGATCTCCCGCGGCACCACTTGCTCCCCCCTCAAACGCCCGCACGGGAGCCGGGCACGGGGTGCGGGACCCTTCCCCTTCTCAGGGTGCTTCCCGGCTCCCTTTACCATGGTCTGGGCAGAAATAAACTTAAATGATAAAGAAGAAATAGAATAGTGAAGAAGAAAAGAAAAGAGTTTAAAAAAGTAGTTTAAAAGTAACTAAAAGTAGCAGAAAACACAAAAATATACAGCTAGAAAAATAGAGGGATAGATAATAAGTAAAATAGATTAAATAAACTTCAAACAAGCAAAGGATGGCAGAGATTCAGAGAGGATACAGAAAGCATGCCCAGAACCATAGCAATGAATGAGAAACAAGATGGCCGCGCCCGTTCACAACCGCGTGGGTAACTTCGCGCGAGATTTTCCTCGCGAGCACACGCGAAATTGTACTAGCGAGCAGCACAGTTTGCGAGATTGCACATAGCGGCCGGAAACGGAATTACGTCACGCAAACAAGATGGCCGCGCCCGTGTACGACCGCTAGGGTAACTTGGCAAACGTATAGCTACAAGCGCCTCGCGAACACGCGCAAAAGCCCGCGAACATACACGTCGCAAAAAAAAAAAGTGTATTCGCAAGCATTCGCGGCTCCCGAAATCGATCTCGCACGGATTCGCGCCCCAAAAAACGCGCGAAATTGCAGAAAAAACGGTTTTTGCTAAACTGAAAGCAATGAGCAGGTGCAAAAGTTCAAACTTAACATTTGTAACATTCACTGTAGTGCTTCCTGAGGGGCCCCTCCAGAGTTTGCAACTATTCTATGACCCTGCTATGACCCAAACAGCAGGCTCATAGAATAGCTACAAGTAGACCATAAAGGTCCTGTGAAAAAAAAATTCACTGCAACAGAAAGCAAATTACAGATAAGGAAGGAAGCAGGTGCCAGCCAGACTGGAACTTTCTAAATAACTGACACATTAATCAACCCCCAATTAATTCATGGCAGTTGAAGTAGGGGAGGTGTGCTTGCTTTTTTCACCCCCCATAAACTACAGTGATAAACAAACCTAATGGGTGGCAGTGAGGATGTACCAGAGGGTGGCATGGGTGTCCCAGAGGGTGGCAGTGGTGAAGCAGAGGGTGCTGTGAACCTGTGATGATAAACTAGACGTAGAAACAACATAGTCGCGGCCGTTGCGTGCCGAAAAGTAAGTTCGCAATTGCGAAATTGTCCCAAAATCGTCGCGAACGCGCGCCAACACAAAAAACGGGAAAATCCGCAAATCCGCTAGAGTTCGCGTATCTTCGCGGATTGCGAATCCGTAAATCCGCAATTTCGCGTACGCGGAATCCGCTAGATCCGCCCATGCTTAGTCGCCAGCAACAAAGCGGATTCTGTACAGAAGGAGGGCCGAACACTGGATTGAGTCTTGTGCAGCAGATTATGGCTCTCTATGAAACTCGAAAGCTGTTAGTTCACATATTTCTCTGCTAATAATGAAATCAGATGGTAATTTTCAGGTTTAGTGGGGTCGAACAGCATTTTCTTCAGCAGTGGGACTACCACAGCAGGCTTCCAGCACCCAGGCACCTGATCTGACTGCAAGGAGCAATTCATCAGTTCACCCAAGACTGGGTTAACCACTTCCTTGCCTCCTTCCACAATGGACGTGGATGCTGAGTCCAGTGGTGACCCTGACTACACTGAGGAGGAAAGCTCAGTGATCTCTTCAGTCTCAATGGACTAATTGTGTATCAAATTTGCATTAATTTTATTTGTAGCTGTTACTTTGCAGTCATTAAATCATACTACAATAACTTCAGGGTTGTTACAGGAGGTAACCCATACATTGGAGTCTTTACATCACAGTATTCTACATCAGGAGTTGTTGCCTCGCATGTGTAAGAAAATGAAAGAACAGCAAGGGTTTCGGGATAGGTGATAAATAGGGATAGCAAGTATGGGTGTGCAAAAGTCAAGCCATTTGTTTCTGCATCATTGTAGAAAATTCCACAAAAATGATGCAAAATTAGACTAATATAAAACACATCACAAAATGCATCTTCGTGTTCCTTTTGGATATGAGGATGAGTTTGGTGCTGAAAAGTAGTGCATTAAACACAACTGCAGTGAACTACTGTCACTTGTTTCCTAGCAGTTCACATTATAATTTTAGTCCCATTCTAAACTTTTGTTACAAACATGGTGTAAATTCGCCATGTGGAAAAATTGCATATTTCAGAAATTTCGCATAACAAGCATAATGCAATATTCGCAAAAATTTAACTAGATTGCACCAGTGGAAAGGTAATTTCGCCAGGTCTAATAGTAAAGAGTGTTTTACGCTTTTCAGGGATGGAGGGCATTTTAGTTAAGGGGTTTTTAGAGTTAAGGGATACATGGTGATTAATGGTAGCACAGGATTTAGAGTTCAGGGGGCAATGGTGATTAGGAGTAGAAAGTGGATTTTTAGGGATCAGGAATGGGTGGTCATAGGGTAGTAAGAGATTTATATAGTTCAAGCATGTGTGGTGAGTAGGGGTGTTATGAGGGTTATAGGGTTCATGGATGGATGGGCTTTAGGGGTTCTAATTGTTTTCTAGCATACATGAATGTGTGATGATTAGGCCTTTTTTTAGTGTTCAGAGTGTCTGTTGTGGTGCAAGTATTTTTGTTTTTATTTATGATAGCACGTTAGATTTTAGGGATGGATTGTCAAAGTGTAGTGTATTATTTTTGTGTTCTATTCAAGTGCAGAGTACTATCATTTATATTTTGGGCTTATGTATTTTTTAGAATTCAGGGTGGATATGTTTTTGAGGTGCAGGTATTTTTATTTTTATTTAGGAGTAGTCTGTTGGGTTTTAGATGCTGGTTATTCAAGTGATAGGGCAATGGGCAGGTAGTGTAATTTTTTTATTACAGTGAGGTATTGGTTAAGCTATTGGATTATTTATTTTTTAGAGGTCAGCGTGGAGATTATTTCATAGGGTATTGAAAATGATTTTTAAGTAATGAGCAGAATGTAATGTTTTGCAGCTGGATTGTTGGAGAATAAAGGCACTGGGTCATTAGTGTATTTTTGTTATTTTATTAAAGTGTACAGGGTTATTTTTAAGTTTTGGGGTTATTTATTATTAGGGCTCAGGGTGGATTTTAATTTTTTGGGGTGCAGGTATCTATTTTCTTTTCTACCGGTATTATGGTAATTTTTAGATTCAGGTTGTCGGGGTTATAGGGGCACTGGGTGGGGGTGGTAATTGCTTTGTGTTGGGTGGGTGTTTATTTTGTTTGAGATGCAGTTATTTTTCTTTTTTAATTATGGGGACTATGTTAATGTTTAGGGGCACAGTGTTGAGATAATGAGATATTAGGTGGGTAGTGTATTGTTTTGTTGGGGAGGTTTTATTTGTTTCAGATGTAGGTAGATTTAGTATAATTTGGGGGATTTTGGTGTTAGACATTTTTCATTTATATATTTATTGAAAGTTTGCAGATAATTTGTAGATATGTTGTAAATTAACAGTACATTTATTATTACTTACAATAAAAAATACATACAATTTTTACATTACAATTCATAGCTATTCACTTTTCTTATATTTCATAGCATATCATTATTTTTTTTTAAACACTACTGTTTTTATTAAGTTTGCACAGATATTTAAAAACTAATAACGGTTTGTAAATAAATGCAATAATATTTATATTTTGGTAAGCACCATAAACAATCTTGCCACAAAACAGGACGTTGGAGGAAGATGGCGGCAGGCTAGAAGGTCCGGTCGGGAGCTCCGTGGTCATCTCCGCAATTATACCTTAATCCAGCACAATCTATCCAGAAATCTATCCCTAATGAAGACCGTAGCCGCAGTGATGCAATAGCGGTTCTCAGGGTTACCAAAACTACACTACATAGAGACTAAACTACATAAAGACTAAAAAGATTGTGGGAGTTACTTACGCGGTGTTGCGTGGTGTTGCCCCGGTGCTACCCCGGGGGGGTCAGCGTTGGTAGACCTGCAGACCTGCGGACCTGGTGGAGCGGAGTGGGGGATGCGAGACTCGGAGGCAGCGGCACCGGGGTCGCTTTCGTGGTGTTTCCATACAGATGGGCAGCTGCATCAGGTGCGCGGCGAAATTGTCAGAGGGCGCACGGCAGAGTTAATTTCCTCTTCCGGGGGAAGAGCGGCAGTGGCAGCGGCAGCGACGGCGGCCGGTCTGAGCAGAGGCCCCAGCACACTCGGCAGTGGCTGAAGCAGGATTGTTTCCGGGGCACTCAGGGCAGCGCCGTCGGGTTGAGAGACGCGGTGTCCCAAAGGGGGAGAGTGAGCCCTGCCATTAATCGGGATTTCCAACTGGAGAGAAAGCAAATTGAGACGAGGAAATTGGGCAACACGAAGCACCGATACAGAGGAGAAGAAGAGGGGAGAGCAAAATCTAGGAATCACCTACCAGTAATCCCTAGAGACAAAGAGAAGAAGACTGTCTTCAGCTCCAGCTGCAACCTCATGAACCAGGTACGAGGGGAGGAAAAAAGTCAGGGGGCCATTGCTCTAGACTTAATTGTAGGGTGCAAGGGGGATAAGCAGGGGGGTGCTCTAAGAACGGAAGAAGCAAAAGAAGGTCCAGAAGGTGCAGGAAGAGCAGGCTGCATAGGAGAGGCTGGGTCAGAGACGCAAAAAATTTTGTTAAGGAAGACAAGAGATAAGGGGGAGAAAAAGGACCCACCTGCTAGCCTAGAACTTGAAGAAGGGAGTAGGATAACATCGAGCTACTGCCTTAGGAATAGGCAGTTCCCCAAACAAAGTTTCCCCCAGCCAACTAAACAAGTGACTCTGCCAATATTAACAAAAAGGAAAAAGAGAGGCTCCATTAACCGAGACCGTCAGCCCAAACCCAGATCGGATAAGGTGGGGTCCCTGCATGACCAGAAACTCAAAATCACCCCCTCGCTGAGATCCTTTTTTAAAGTGCAACAACCCACACGAGCATCAGAAAGAAGCTCCCTCTCTGTACTGTTTCATACTGAAGAACAATCCGAAGGACAAAGTGACAACAGCCCGAGAATGAGCACAGAAACAACTAACAGCATAGGCTCACAAAGTGAAAGGCCAGAGGCTTCAGAGTACCTAACATTGTTAGCCACAAACGAGCCGGGTACAAGCGTTCCAAACTGTCCTCCCCCGCAATCCTTTCTCGAACAAACGGGAAAAATCATGGAAAACCTCATGGAGAAGGTTCTGGGAGAGATGAGAGAAAAATTTATGGTGTCTGAGTCCAACCAAGCCAAGATTCAAGAAGTCTGCGAGACCTTAGATCAAAAATTGAATGCACTAGGGGACAGAGTGTCAGCAGTTGAGTCTGAGGTGGTGTCCCTTAACAAAAAAGTGGACTCTAACCAGAAGGAGATCAGGAAACTAAGGGATTCGGACAGAGCCATTGAGGAAAAACTAGAATCGCTAGAAAATCAAGCAAGAAAAAACAACTTAAGGATTCTGAATGTACCAGAAAATCTGGAAGGGCAGGACATCAAGAAATTTACCATCTCTCTGCTGGAAGAGTACTTCCCCTGGACCAAAGACACAAACCTGAGCGACGACATACAGAGGGTTCATCGAGACCCTTTCAGAAAGAGCAAAGACAGGAAGACGCCAAGGAAAATTTTAATAAATTTTAAAACATACACACTAAAAGAAAGACTTTTAAGTGAAGGCTTAAAGAGCAGTTCACTAAAGAAAGATAACTGGTCCTTCAGGATTCGCTCTGATATGTCAAAAGCCACCCAGGATAGACAGTGGGAGCTAGGGCAGTACATGGCAGAACTAAAAACCCTAGGAGCCACGGTCCAGATGAAATTCCCTGCTGCACTGAGGATTATGTGGCAGAACAAAATGCATAACATTAGAGAACCAAGTGAAGTAGAAAATCTCATACAACAAATAAAGGAACAGCTGCGGACCACGCCACTAGACTGAGATAGGGAGATAGGGAGTGCTACAAATAGAATGAACCATGGAGCTCAAAAGGGCGAACAATACCGCCCAAGAGAAAGATAGGAGGCTTCCTCGGGGAGGGCAAAACTGAACACAAAAAGATACAAAATCAAATAAAAAAAGCCACCGTGGTTGGGGAGCAAATTGGGGAAAAAACTGAAAAAATTATCCTCAATAACCAAGTCAAAAGGAGTGCACGGGAACGACAAAAGAAAATGGAAATGGAACTAAAAAACCCACAAAAAAGAAAAAATCATGGCAAAAATAATGAAAGAACTTAAAATTCTATCATGGAACGTAAATGGTCTCAGAACACCAAGCAGACGTAGGAGGATCCTTGAATACTTAAAGTCAGCAGATAACGAAGTGATCATTCTCCAAGAGACTCATCTCCTAAAGGCTGAATGGGAACAAACAATAAAAACCTTGAACTGGGTAGATACCTACGTTTGTACCAACCAAGACTGTAATGTTAAGGGTATCGCAATACTCTTCAAAAAAACGCTCAATGTAAAAGTCGAACATAAAGTAGTGGATAACAAGGGCAGATGGGCCTTAGCAAAAGTAAAAATATATGACAACAACTTTGCTATAGCAGGATATTATGGTCCAAACACCGACGATCCAAATCCCCTTCAAAGATTATACACAGAACTATTACCAGCAACTGATCCAATAATACTGGGAGGCGACTTTAACATTATTATGGACCCTAAACTAGATAGATCCCCACCAGGAAGACAAGCCAACTTACCAAAAATGAGGGAATGGTTAGGCATTTATAAAAAATGACCTAGAGCGGATTGACATGTGGAGAGAGAAAGGAAACAAGGAATACCCCTTTACTCTTCACAATAAAAAACTAGGCCACAAGTCCAGAATAGATTATTTTTTGATTAGTAAAATCCTGGACAGCAACATCAAAGTCATAGACCACCTGCCAGACCATCTGTCTGACCACTCGGCAGTACAACTAACCATACAAACAGCAATAAATAAACCTCAACCTAGATGGACAGTAGATCGTACTTTATTACTGGACCCTAAGATAAGGGAAGAACTGGATATAACCTCAGCCAATTTCTTTGAAGATAACAGAGTAGGCACCTCAGATCAAATAACTTGGGACGCATATAAGGCAGTCATCAGAGGTAAACTCATAAGCCTGGGAGCCCATAGATCAAAACTCGTTAAACAAGAGATCAGAGACATGGAAGAAATTATAAATTCATTGGATGTACAGATTAACGCAGAACACGACTTAGGAAAAAGAAATACATTGGAGATGGAAAAAAAAGAATTAAAAGGAAAACTGGCATACTACCTAGAAGATAGAGTGAAAATTAAGTGGGAAGCCAGTAAACTAGCTAATCACGAGTATGGTGAAAGCTGCTGGCTTGGAAAACTAAAACGGACCAAACCAGGAACAAAATAGCCAGTATACAACTGAGCAGTCAAAACGATCTAACTTCCGACGAATCTGTAATCAAGCAGGAATTTGAAAATTTCTTCGCTAAATTGTACGAGGAAGACTCCTCCACCTCAGCGGAACAAATAGGAAAATACCTTGACCTTTGAAACCTACCAAAGCTGTCGGAAACAGAAAATGAAGAGCTAAACGTGATGGAGCGGTAATTTCTTCTGGTAATTTCTCGATGTAAAACCCTCATGCTACCTCTAATTTACCGCTCAAAAGGTGTTGGGCCCTTCACACCATGTATTACCTTCAGGAGACTTAAATAAACCTGAACAGTCAAAAATGCAATTTATTATTCAAGCCAATAAAGAGAGTTGTTGAGTATTTTAAAGGGTTTTATTTTCTAGTCAAAAGTTAAGTTTTTCTCTGACCCTTTATTCATTAGTAAAATATCAATCAGGTTACATAATTTGCAAAACAGGAAAAATATCAATAATACAGAACACATTATAGTCTGCATATAAGCATTACATGTAGTTATGAAAATGTGGCGCAAAATATCAGTCAAAATTCTTAGAGTTTCTAAGAAAAATAGTCTTGTAAGGCTAATCAATAATTAAATAGTTGGCAAAAATCTCCCATTAAGAGAAATAAATGCATAAAACAAATAAATCTTTTTAGACCTAATTAATTAGTCAAAACATAAACTTAAAGTTTAGCATCTAAATCTAAAGAGCTTTTCTATCTGTTGCTGCTCTGTGCATCTCTCTGTCTAAAGAGCAAAAAGGAGGGAGACACAGCCCGCCCTTCACCAGACCTCAAAGGAATGTGGCCTGATGTGCCAAGATATGACGTGGAAGCAAGAAACCTCCCCCTGAATCTCCTCGGACGCACCTCCCCTTCAGCAATCTCCCGGGACGTTTCTCGTACCTAACCCATAGAAGCCAGCTGAGCTGAGAAAAACCAGCCCCCATCCAGAGAGGACATTATTTTATACCCTAATTATTGGCAGACTACACAAAGATGTAGCATCTTTCAGGAAAACCTGTACGTGATTGGTCAGTCATGATGGCATGAGTTCTCAATACCCTGACTCATTCTAAAATCCTGACTTTACCAGAGTTTTAACAAAAGAAGCATACATGAATAACTACATTTATAAACATTTGCAACATTTACTAAGAAAAATGTTTCATTCTAATTCTCTTCCTTCCACAGCGTAGTCAGATGGACACTTTTAACTAACACTGGTACATTGGCAGAATCACAAGAATGTACAAAGTTCAAAGTGTCCTTGACTCCTTTAGGAAAGCTGGTACAGTCTGCGCATGCTCCCTTCTCATTAAAATTGCAAGCCATAGCCTTGATGGATTCACAGGCAGCCATGTTTTGTGTAGGCCCCAAAAATAAAACAAACACAAAGATAATATTAATTTCATGTAAATCAGCCCATTATGTTTCCCACCCTCATACTAATACCCCTTATAAATGTTTACCTAGCCAAGCTATTAGTGAAAAGCAGCTTTTCTATTATTTATGACAACATGCAAAATAAATGTGCAACATAGCATTTTCATGCATTTAGTGTAAAATTTAAAAGCACACATAGTTAATACAGCGCACACAGTTAATACAACACACACAGCAACATGCTTTAGTGTTTTAGATAGCTTTTCATGCAAAAAAGCATTTAGCCCCCTGTGTAGTGTTTGTGCATTATTAATTCACACACATTATAAAAAGAGGTGTTATTAACTGAAAATATGTATCAAAATATGCAACAAGTCAAAGTCTATTAAGACAGGAATATTAAATTTAGATTGGCAAGGGATGAGCTGGGAAGAGAGAAACACATTCTATTAATCTTCAAAGCTAAAAAGGCCACTTTTCTCTACATTGCAAAAAAACACATGTTAATTCAGCAAAAGCATTTCAGACTGAATAGGCCTCACTTTCATGTGTTTCATGTGCCATGTTTTTAACTTGCACCAAAATGTACGTGGCAATTTAAATGCAGTCTGTCTGTAGCACAAAAAATAAAACAATGCCTGACTGCAGATGAAATCTGCTCCATCAAACGCAGAAATAACAATTGAAGAAGTGAAAACGGCATTGAAAGCCATGAAAAGAGGGAAAGCAGCCGGACCTGACGCCCTGCCAAACAAACTTTATTCAGCTTTGAGGGAAATCGTGGCCCCTCCATTAACGAGGTTATTGAACACAATTTATAGGGAAAAGGGTAAAACCCCAGACTCCTGGAATGATGCAATTATCAGCATCATTTAAAAACCAGGGAAAAACCCCGCAGTCTGTGAATCATACAGACCCATATCCCTGCTAAATTGTGATTACAAAATCTTTACACAAATAATAGCAAAGAGATTGGCCCTGGTAATGCCAAAGTTGGTACACCCGGACCAAAAGGGATTCATAAAAGGGAGGCAAATATCCGAAATCACGCATGAGCTCTTTGCTGCGGTTGATATAGCAACTAGCGAAAAGATCCCCCTAACGATAGTTACCTTCGACGCTGCTAAAGCGTTTGACCGGGTTAACTGGTCTTTTCTAAACAAAGTCATCACTAAATATAACCTTGGACAAAGTTTTGGCCATCTGATAACTGAGACCTACAGAAATCCTAGAGCAAAGATCCTAATCAATGGGAGCCTTACTAATAACTTTGCGATACAAAGAGGAACGAGGCAAGGCTGCCCTCTGTCCCCCTTGCTATTTAACCTTTACACTGAACCACTGGCAGACACAATCAGAAACAACGGGTCAATTACCCCCTTTAAACATCAGGAGTGGGTCAAAAAGGTGGCGCTTTATGCGGACGACCTAATGATTTTTACAGAAAATTTCCAAAGTTCCTCCCCAGCAATAAACAAGGCAATTACAGAGTTTGGGAAAGTATCTGGATACTTGACCAATGAAGCAAAAACCGAATCGATGATCTGGAAAACACAACAGAATACCCCATACTCTAAGGACAAAATAAAATATCTGGGTATAACCTTTGTCAAAGATATAGAAAGAGTCCCCCAACTAAACCTTAATAGGATTTCACTTGAGACCAAGAAACTTCTCAAAGTTTGGGACAAGTTACCACTGAGCATTATAGGAAGATCAAACTTGGTAAAAATGTCGATTCTTCCCAAATTTACCTACCTTTTTAATGTTATACCACTGGAGTTTAAAAGAGACTATCGGAAGAAGATACAGGGAGAAATAGCGAACTTCATATGGGCCTTAAAAGGATCAAGGATTGCCTGGAACAAAATAAAAAAGAACAAGGGGGAATAGCTAGCCCGGATATTGTGGAATACTGTAGGGCCTTCCAATTCAAGAATGTGAGATCTCTTGCGAAAAAATATGAACTCTATCCTCAATTTCTCCAAATATTGACAAACAAAACCAATTATTTTCTGTTTAAATTCGGACATCCCAAATTTTTTAAAAAGATAAAATTAAAGGTACTAAAAAACACAGCGAAACTCTGGTATCAAATGAGAAGTACTCAGAATATTCCTTATTACAGCATCTTGGCCCCCATCTGGGATTCCCCTGGCACTCCAGAGTGCCTAAAAGACGCCCTAGCATCTCCACTAAGAATGGAAGGAATCAATAAATGGAGCCAGCTGATGACAGAGAATTCAATAGAACCCTGGGAACATCTAACAGAAATCACTAATGGAACTCTGTCAAAATTCAAATACTATCAACTTACAAGCTGGGCAGGTTTGCTGACGGAGAACAGAACAGGAAATACAGAAATAGAGAAAGAAATTATTAAATTTTCCCCAATAAAGAAAGAAATTTTAAAATGGTATTGGGCTCTAATCGCTGCAGGAGAAGAAAATGTTTCAATACCGGAGTCAGTCTGGAGTAAAGACATTATAGAGCCGGACCTCCAAAATTTATGGCAGAAGTCATGTGAAAAATGCTGGTCAATTATTAAACCAGCACGCTTGAAGATAAACCATTTATTCACACTGCACAGGGCATACTGGACACCCAAAAGATTGTCAAAATTCAAAGGAGCAAGCGTAAAGTCCTGCCCTAAGTGTGGGCTTGAAAAAGCGGATGATCTGCATATGTTCCAAGGCTGCCTGCGATTGGACCTCTTCTGGCAGGAAGTAGGTAATATGCTATGTCGGATACTGGGAAAACACCTAAAAGTAAGTACAACACTAATTATTTTTGGGATTTGTACCAAGGCTAATTTAAGTGAGGAGTGGCTAACCAGGAAACAAGAAAATTTATTATTTGTATTGATACTTCTTGCAAGAAGAGAAATGTGCCTAAACTGGGTTAAACCAGTACCACCTCTATATGGGGATTGGCTAAACTCTATAATACCAACACATAAATTGGATAGGAAGGGAAAACCCTCCAAAAGATTTGACTTCTGGGAAATTAGGGAAAACCACTGCGCTCGTAATATGCAAGGTTACGAGGGAACCAGACAAAACAATAATATGTCCAATGATTAAAGCGGTGACAATAATTCAGACGGGAAACATTCCCGCCGAGTGGCCAGGATGGCTAGCTCTCACCCAGCCGTTAAGAATTATTGAGTATGTTAAAGGATATAGGAGGCCTAAACACGACAGATCCACCAAAGGGATACTCTTTGTGGCCGGTACAGCAAAGAGAAAAGAGTGAAGGGATAATAAGTGGAGGTCTCAAGTTTCCCCCTGTACTCCTTATACATTCATGCGCAAAATGAGGATAAAAAAAAAATAATAATAAAATTTATATTTTGGACATTTAAGTGCATTTAGTAACATTCATTTTTCTATTTTCCCACAGGTTTCAATTGAGTTCTACATACATAATACTTATTTAAATTGTTTTTCAGCCAGCTAACTTTATCCGTTAGTGTGTTGATTTGTCACTCACATTTTGCTTCCATCCAGTACAGAAAACAACATGGAACAGAGGATCAGTACATCTCAGTAACTTTGAATGACTGCATTTTGCTCTTTCACATGAAGTACATCCAGCTCTCTTCAATGCCACTGTTTTTGTTTTTACTTTAATACCTTGGTGTTGTCTTTGTTTTTAGATTCTGATGTGAGAGTAGCACACTTTGTAAGTGCTCTTCCATGTTGAGCACAGGGCTTTCTCATTCCAGCCTTCTGACCTATTGTCTCTGGTTTCTTGCTCATGGTGTTGTAAATTCATTTTGGAATATCCTTTGTTTATCTGACTGCTGCTATTTCACAGCACACCAAAGTGTGTAGATTTGAAACTGTTTGCCATGAAGTTGTCATTTTTATAGTAAGCACAATGAAATGCCTTAATACCTGTACTCTTGAATGTCATACTGGCACGTATTTTAATTTAGGACTAGCGTTATATTAGTAAAACAGTTTATTCTGTTTCTCCTGCTTGTTTGGTTTACCAGATTGCTTTCAATGCTGTTTTTAGTAGTTATATTTGTAAGTCAATTTAGCATGCATGCCCTCCCTGTATGGCTTTCTGGTATGGTTTCAGTGCTCCTATTTCTTATCTATCTATCTATCTATCTATCTATCTATCTATCTATCTATCTATCTATCTATCTATCTATCTATCTATCTATCTATCTATCTATCTATCTATCTATCTATCTATCTATCTATCTATCTATCTATCTATCTATCTATCTATCTATCTAACTATCTATCTATCTATCTTTATCTCTCTCTCTCTCTATCTATCTATCTATCTATCTATCTATCTATCTATCTATCTCTCTATCTCTCTATCTCTCTATCTCTCTATCTCTCTATCTCTCTATCTCTCTATCTCTCTATCCATCTATCTATCTCTGCAATACTATCTATATTTGCAGCACAATGTCTCTTTGCAACTCTAGCTGTCTTTGCAAGCCTCTTTGTCTGTCTTTGCAAGCCTTCCCATCTATCTGTCTTTACAAGCCTGTCTATCTATCTCTCTTTGCAAGCATCTCTATTTGTAAGAAAAGTTTACAAAATATTTTTAAAAGCACTGTACACCATTGAGCTGATTGCCTTTTTGAGGTCTGGTGTTAGACAAGACCTTTTGATTTTACTGCAGTCATATGTATAACATTTTTAGGGGTTTTCAGCCAGGCCTTATCCATTAGTCTGTAGTTGTGTCATTTACATTTTTTGTTCCGGCCACTGCAGCATGCATCATAAGGCAGTAGGTTAGCACAGTTCACCTAATGGTTGACTTCACTTTGAGTTGCAGCATTCTCTTTCAGAATGAGCACATCCACACACAAAGCAGGTCCCTCACTTGACGGTCAGATACTACTATGGTAATGTGTTCTTTTCTGGCCCAGCTGTATCCCCAACAATAACAGTTTGCACATACCATGATAGAATAAAACAAAAATTACCAAAGCCAAAAAGGTGGCAGCCAACGCAAGACCTATGGGCTTTGACAATGCTTGTTTGTTGTTACTGTTGATAACATTTTTATGTTTCTCTATTGATGCAACTGTTTCTGCATTTGGAGGAGCATCGTGGTGGAGGACAGAGGAGTGTGGCACTGGTATGAAACTTATTTTTATGTGATACTAGCTATTTGGTGTACCTTTGTTGTAGAGTAGGGAAAGTGATGTTTGATTAGTTATAAAATGTGTTTTTTTGTCTGTTTACTTTTACTCACTTGGTGTAGCTATTTTCTCTATACAAGTTGCCTACCTGGGCTTTTGTCACTCAGAAGCAGTTTTGCGCTAGGAAAATAAAGGATAGTAATAGAGTATATGGTAGTTTTACTTTACAGGACTCCTAAACTCTTCCCATTTCCTGTTTTTTTAATTGTCTTTTTTAGGTCAGTTACCTGAATGTATACAATAACTTTGGAATGGCTTCTTGGTGCTACCATTTTGATTGTATCAGAGTGCCGGGTGTAAAACCCGACACTTTCTATGTACTTTCTACTTTCCAATAATTATGGAGCTTTTTTACTAGTCTTTAAATGCTAGATTAATTTTTAACTGACCTGTTTAATAAGATTCTCCAAGACGGAATGCCTCCTCCAGTCTCTTGGAATAATGCCTCGATAACGCTTATACTGAAACCAGGAAAATCGCCACTCAGTTGCGGGTCTTATAGACCGATCTCCATCTTAAACACTGACTATAAAATTTTCACGTCAGTGTTGGCAAATAGGTTGGGGGCGGTGGCAACAAATATCTTGCACGTAGACCAAAAGGGGTTTGTAAGGGGTCGACACCTGTATGAGTTGACCTATGATCTTATAGGTGCCATAGATATGGCTTCTGTGGCATCACTCCCACTGGCAGTCCTCACCCTGGACGCCACCAAGGCCTTCGATAGGGTTAATTGGATCTACCTATCGGAGGTCTTGGTGAAATTTAACATCGGTGAGAAATTTAGGCGTGTAGTTGGGCTTTTGTATCAGAACCCGTCCGCCTCTTTGCTTGTCAATGGGTAATTGTCAAACCCTTTTAATATAACGCGGGGTACTCGTCAGGGCTGTCCCCTTTCTCCCCTCCTATTCGACCTATACATTGAGCCTTTTGCTCAATGGATACGTGATGACCGTAACATTAAACCTTTTAGTTATGAAGGATGGGAGAGGAAAGCAGCCCTGTATGCAGATGATGTCCTCATTTTTACCTCAGAACTTCGTTCTGCATTTCCTGCAGTAATTGCTTTGGCCCAAGATTTCGGATCTGTTTCTGGCTACGAAGTTAATGCCGCAAAGACGGATATAATGGTCTGGAATGACCCTGAGCCGGTGGTAGGGGTTCAGCTGAGTCCAATCTTGCGTTACTTGGGACTAAATATATATAATGATAAAAATAAAATAGTTCCATCAAATTTTTCGCTTATTGCTAAGGAGTGCCGTAGGTTAATAAAATCATGGTCATCGCTTCCAATATCACTACTGGGTAGATGTAACTTAATTAAAATGTCCATTCTCCCAAAGGTTACTTTTTTTTTTAATACAATCCCTCTTTTTTTTAACCCTCAATGATAGCTAAACTTCAAAGCGACATTAGCTCTTTCATCTGGAGCAATCGTATCCCCAGAATAGCCTGGAAGAAGATCAGACGTCGTAGAGAGAAGGGTGGTCTGGCGGCGCCTGATCTACAACTTTATGCGTCGGCTTTCCAACTCTCCCATGCTAGGATGTTACTAAAATCTCCTATAAATTCTGGCTGTGGGCATATGTTTGCGGCATTGCTTAGAGGGCAAAAGTTAATTGACCACGAGTTTTTGTTTAAGTTTGGGGACCCCAAGTTTTTAAAAAAAGTAAAATTGAAGGTGCTACGGGAAATATCAAAGACATGGGTGAAACTTAGACGTTTCATTAAAATTGACTATTATTCCGCTAGAGCCCCGTTATGGAATTCACCTGGTTCCCCTATTTGGCTTCTTGATAGTCTCGCCGCACCGCTGAGAGAGGCAGGAATGGAGGTCTGGGGGACCTTTTTGCGGATGGTCACTTACTCCCGTGGGAGGTGCTGAGTTCCAAAATAGGGGTAGGTCTCTCTAGGTTTAAGTACCTCCAAATGAAAAGCTGGGCGAACTCACAGATTTCTGTTAAGGGTAGGTTCCTGTTGGGGGCGACAGTAACATGGTATCCCTCTTAATAGATAAGCCTCCAATTAAGAAAGAGGTCTCACTCAGGTATAATTTTTTATTGGACGAGGCTGAGAGTGTGTTTCATTTGCCAGATTCCTTGTGGGCTGGGCATATTGTCAATCATAGTTTGGAGAATCTGTGGCTTGAGTCTTTTAAAATCATGTGGAATATAGTGAAACCTTCTTGGCTACGCCAAAATCATCTTTTCACCCTGCATAGGGCTTATTATTCGCCACAAAGAATGTCAAAATTTTCGAATAACGCTGCGGTGGCATGGCCCAAATGTGGCCTGATAGCTGCTTCTGACCTGCATATGTTTTTCGATTGCCCACTTTTATCATCTTTTTGGAATACGGTTTGCTCATCACTCTCTACTGCCTTGGGATCTCAGATTTTGCTATGTCCCGCTCTTGTCATTTTTGGGACTGCACCAGAGATTCGGGGTCGAGCTAAAAATCTACTTTTTTATGGGATCCTGTTGGCCAGGAGGGAGATATGCAAGAAGTGGAAATATCCACTACCTCCTACTTTGTTAGACTGGCGCACCTCTGTGTTACAAACATCCAAGATGGACCTATCAAGATCGGGTAATTCCGACAAGAGAAACTTCTGGCTTTTACTAAACTGGTAATAGAGGTATACTTTGACTTGGGTTTTTTTTTTTTTCCAAGGTCCAATGATTGCGCTGCTTGATACCGGTTTGCACGCTTGTATACCCAATGGGACGGACTAGATACAAGACTGGGTATTTCACCGCAGCATATTTCTTTGTCGGTTGTTCCAAAGTGGTGTTGTTGGAGTTTTGGTAACTATTACTGTGCGGTGACTCACCCCCCTACCATCTTCTAGTGCCCCTACCAGTTTATCTGTGACAGTAATGTGTCCATTTCCATGCACTATTATTTGGTCACCAAGGGCGAATATGAGGACATAAAAAAACATTAAAAAAGCAACAAAAATAAATAAATAAATAAATGCTAGATTAATTTTGGGTATTTTTGAACAGTACTGTGAATGGATTACATTTTGATGGCATGGAGACCAATTATTTTAAAATCCAAGACTAATTTTGATGTTTACTAAAAGCATAACTATCTTACCTTTTAAGACTGGATTTTTAAAGGTTTTCCTGGCACATTTATTTGTAATTATTGATTTGTAGTTAATATCTGTTTGCAGTTTAGATGGGTCACTCTTTGGATTGTGTGTAATTTGGAGCCTTTGAATGAAGGTAAGAAGAGAAAAAGTCTGCCTTCTATTAAAGAAAGAATACATCTTCAGATATTTTATAGTCTTTGAATGCTAGATGAATTTTGGGCATTTTTTAACAGTACCGTGAATGGATTACATTTTGATGTCATGGAGACCAATTATTTTATAAATCCCAAACTAAATTTGATGTTTTTACTAAAAGCATAACTAGCTTACCTTTTAAAACTTGGGGGCATATTACCAACAACTAGCGATAATTATCGCTATGTTGGCTTAGCGGCAATAATTTTATCGCCGTGTTGCGGCGATTTTTATCGCTTAGGAGCCTTGCTATTATCAAGGTTTATCTCCTAAGCGATAAAAATCGGCCAAAATGCATGAATATCGCTGTAAAGTCAGCGAAATTCATGCATTACCGAGCTAATGCTCTTAGCCATGTTATCCACCTCCCATTGGATAACATGGCTAAGAACTGCTCAGGGCAGGTGTTAGCTTTTGGAGATATTCGCGCTTAGCGCGAATATCTCCAAAAGTTAGTAATAGGAGATAGCGATGTTAGCGACTGTTTCCAGTCGCTAACATCTTGGCACGCCCACTTTGCATGTCATTAGTCATAAATATCTCTGACATGCAAAGCGGGGCCCAAGATGGTCGCTATCTCCTACTAGCTGTCGCTAACTGGTGTTAGCGACAGCTAGGTAATAGGGAGATAATTTTATCTCCACTTTCTTGGCTTTTAAAGCCAAAAAAGCAGAGATAAATCCCTTGATAATATGCCCCTGGATTTTTAAAGGTTTTCCTGGGACATTTATTTGTAGTTAATATTTGTTTGCCATTTACCTTTGGGTTGTGTATAATTTAGAACCTTTGGAGGTAAGAAGAGAAAAAAGTCTGCCTTCTTTTAAAGAAAGAAGACATCGTCATACATGATCTACATTCAATTTTATTTTATCAACACAGACTTTTAATTTTCTGATGTCAATAGTGCGGTGGGTGTGAGTATTTAGATTAGGGATTTAGCCAATTTGTAAAGTTTAAATAAAAGGAAGATTAGAGAGTTCGTTTTTAGAAAAAGTTTAACAATTGTTAGACCTGTCAGAGTTAGGTTGGTCTTCCCCCAAACTTTTTACTTTCACTCCTGTTTTGCTGAATTTGTTTTTTTGGCCTTAGGAATCTGCACACTTTATCACTGCTAAACAGTGCCATAGTGCTTGTGTTCTCTCCTTTAAACATGGTGAAATTGGCTTACACCCAATAGCACTGATTGTACCACCCATTTAAGTAGACTTTTATAACATGTCCCAGGCCTGCCATTGCACCCAGTGTGTGCAATGTTTTACTGCCATTTTGACCTGGCAATATAACCTTTATCCAGGTCTAAACCTCCCTTTTTAATACATATAGGTCCTCAATAGAGTGGGCCCTGAACAGCTCATAGGGCACGGCACAGTGTATTTAAAAGATTGTACATGTACTTTAAAGTTTTTCATTCCTGATAGTCAAAGGTTGCATGCTGGTGGGCACATGTGCTAGTTGCATGTTAGGCTCCCCTATGACACAGCCACAGAACCACCTGCCCGCCATGGATTCAACTCTGAATGTGGTGGGTGGGCACACCACAGCCTTGGCGGAGCGGTGGCGGTGCAGCTGGGGGACCGCCAAAGTCGTATTTAGGCCCTAAGTGTTTTTGTGTGAAAAATAAACCATGGGGTCGATTCCGATCCGGTGAAATGTGCTCCGAATCGTCGTGCGGAGCGTTTTTTCCCTGTACGAATCGTACCTGTAGACGTCCCGTACGTACGACGAAGTACGATCCGTACCAGGTGCCGAACTCCGTACGAGTCGTACAGGACTCCGTACGACTCAAATCTCCGTACGAGTCTCACTCGGAACCCGCTGTACGCGACATCACAACGGTTCGCGGCTGGTTTTTACGACCCAGCAAGTACGATTCGTGTCGGGTACTCACCGTACGACCCTTTTCCTACGGGAGCTGAAAACAGTCGTAAACGCAGAGTTCGCGCCAAAACAGGTACGGAACGCCCCCCCGGGTACGGCACGTACCCCCCATGATCGCAGGGGTACGGCGCGTACCCCTGCGATCATGGGGGGTACGTGCCGTACACCCAACGTACATGGGGTACGGTGCGTACCCCATGAATGGTGGGTGTACGGGACGTACCCCATGTACGCTGGGTGTACGGCACATACCCCCCATGATCGCAGGGGTACGCGCCGTACCCCTGCGATCATGGGGGGTACGTGCCGTACGGTGTGTATGTGATTGTGCGCTTTTCCGGACGAATCGCCCTTACCTGACGTGGACCGTACGAATAGCGTCCCGATCACCCGGTCTGGATCATACTCGCCGAGTCGTACGGTGTGTGTACGAGTCGTACGGAAACGGCTCCGGATACAAATCGTACGGACGGGGATTTTACCGGATCGGAATCGACCCCCATGTGATCATGATGTGAGGTGAGAGAAATAACATGAGAATTCTAATGACAACTCTTGTGAAAATCTAAATTTATTATATGTTTTGTTTTTTGGACAAGATATTGTTTTAAAAATATAAGGAGGCAGAAATATTTGAAAAGAAATATTGTGATAAACAAATATCCTGATGCACAAATATCATTGACAAGAACATAGTTTTTTAGGTAACTAATATTTTTTGAAATAATATTGATATTTCTATAATATTGTGGTTAAAATATTGTTTTTTTAATTATTTGAATGTGTTTTAAATGATAAATAACACGTTTATGTGTTACTATTGTTTATGTAAAGGTTCTTTTTTTTAAATATAGCTTGTAATTTAATTGATTTAGAATTGTTTATTGAATTTTCTATAGTAATTGATAGTGTTGTAGTGGGTTGTTGGGCTTATAGGGGCATACGTTGGGAAGTAAATTAGTTAATCATAATTCTGAATTATTTATTCAAATTTATTTAATTATAGGATTAATTTTTATTATATGTTATTTGCAGGATGACAGGTTTGTAAGGGTATAGGGTGGAAGTTAATTATTAATTGTTAATAATTATTGGCTGATTTTAATTTTGTAATTTATGGAATACTTATTTATTTTACTTATACTTTATTTGCAGACTGCTAGGTTTCTAGGGTACTAAGGTAGGAAGTTAAGTAATAATTAAATAGTAATGTATTATTCATTTTCAGTTGATTAATTCATTTTTAATTATGTCAAAGATTGAATACTGTTCTTTTGAACTGATATTTTAGTAGTGACAGTTTGTGTTACCCAGCTCACACCCTGATCTTTTCACATTCAATAGTCTGGATATTCTTACAGTTATTCTTAATTCACATTCTATTATACATTGTTCTATTTCTACTCCAAGATACAGGTGGTTGTTGTTGTTAACCTCATCCTTATCCCTTATAGGGTTAGGGTTTGGGTTATGGGTATTTGATTATTCTAATGTTTGTTGCCCTACCAATGCTGCAAAAGTTCTGCTTTTATTATATGCTTGGTCTATCTTAGGTTGCAACTTCCTATGTGTTCATTGGATGAGTCACCCATGTCCTGTGAAGCAGTTGATCAGACTACTCATGTTATTTCTCATGTTTTGTTCTGCCTCATGCATATTTGCTCCCAGTTGAGCCCTGTTGATATGTTATGGCCCTTATTACGAATACGGCGGTCCATTGGACTGCCAAAGTCATGGTGGAGGTCCGTGAACAACCAGACTTGCGGTCCACCTGCCATATTCTGACTATGGCGGTCGACTACCACAGAACCACTGCTACCGCCAGAGATCTCTGGTGGCCTTGTAGCAGTGTGAGGCTGGTTATATTCTGGTGGTGCTGTTGCGGCACCACCAAGCATATTACTAGTTTCCTCAACGCCACAGTTTTCATGGCGGTGCGACTGCCATGAAAAGTGTGGCTTTGAGGAAACAAAGGGGGCACCACAGAACCCCTTGTTGCCTCTGCACTAGAGGATGCATGCTGTGGGGCATGTGGTGTGCTCACCTGTATGCATACACCCCAGTTCCTGCAGGGCATGTACTTAACAGTCCATGCCCTGCAGGAACGTGCAATGGCATACCCATTGCCGTGCCTTGCTAAGGCTCACGTATGAGCCTTAGCATGGCACCATCATGAGCAGGCCGCCGCAGGATCGTCCGATGTATATTCCAGTCAGAATCTGGCAGGCGGTCTCATTATGGGTTTGTCAGTCTTGAAGCGGGTGCTTGCATGGCAGCCAGCTCCGAGTCCACCAAACTCATATTAAGGCCTATGAGTTCTCCGGTACATTTGCATTGTATTGCCATGTAAGGTCATCACTCGATCAGGTGCACCATCTGGGCAGCCTCGACCCTCTGTCCACCTGTTTGTTTGGCAGCTTTACTTTACTTCATATGTTTATAGTTCACTATATTGCCAGCTTAGTGAGTTCCCTCTCGCTGCATCCGATTCACAGATGTCCCCTCAGCATCTTAGATCCACACCTCGTCCTTTAGGACACTCCGGGCCCGATTCACAGAATGAATTTAAGACTCAATCCTAAACTTACTACTATTTTGGTATTCACAGAATGCACTTACTACTTTTGGCATTCACAGAATGAACTTACTACTTTTGGTATTCACAGAAGTTAGGATTTTGTCTTAAGTTTGTCTTAAGACAAACTTAAGACAGACTTAAGACAAACTTAAGACAGACTTAAGACACAATCCTAACTTCTGTGAATACCAAAAGTAGTAAATTCATTCTGTGAATGCCAAAAGTAGTAAGTGCATTCTGTGAATACCAAAATAGTAGTAAGTTTAGGATTGAGTCTTAAGTTCATTCTGTGAATCGGTCCCCCCCTCTCTATTTATAGAGAGGGTTTTTGTGTTTTTCCTTAGTTTTTTTGTCTCCATGTTTTTCCTATCTTTTTCCTCTGGCCATCGCGCCATGGGGCACATGCCATTAGGCCCAAACGCTATTACACTGCGGCCCACATTTTTGGTCATCTGCTTTCCAGCTTACACAAGAAGCCACCACTCCTTTCTAAGATGCCTGAATTAAAAGTAGTCTCTCCCAGCATTAAGGGACTGAACCACCTGGTGAAATGTGGAAAATTCCTAAACTACTGCATTAGTCTCAAAGGAGATATCATTTCACTCCAAGAAACCAAGGTTGGCCAGAAACACTCTCTTTCGCTCTACAATGGCTTAATCTCTGATCTGGCCTGTTCCACTACGATCTCAAAAAATAATGGCGTGATTACGCTAAATTCAAAATAATCTGGGCTCTCACTTATTGCAGTGGAACAGATGGATGAGGGCAGATGAACTACCACCAGACTTTCACATAGACACGTGAAACTTATGCCATCAACATATACACCCCGAACTGTGACGATCCAAAAATTTGGTACACCCTTAATTCTAAGCTTGCCTTCTTACCGCAATCAGCTTGTATTGTTTTGGGAGGAGACTTCAATTTACCTATGGATGTAATTCTTGGCAGACTGTCAGCATTCTAACAAAGACCTCCCAAAGCACATAAAGCCATGCTCAATTTATGCATGATCCATAACTTATTAGTTGTTTGCCACCTTCAGAACCCTACAGGATGTGACTTCACGTTCGTTTCTCTGCCTTACAATTCTTTTTTTAGGATCGACTACAAACTGCTTAGCACTGCTCCATCTCAGGACTTTCTTCAGTCCTCAATATAACCCATTTTAGTCTCTGACCACGCTGCCACCACACTTTCTTTAAATTCTCCTCCATGTGCCCCGAGAGATGCGCCTAGCACATGAACACTGAGATCCTAGATTCTGAAGAGGACAGACGATGGCTGGATGTAGACATGTCACAATTTTTTAAAGGAACACACAGGTTCAGTTTTCTCTCCGGTGGTCCTGTGAGACGCCCTGAAGTGCGCAACTAGGAACTTCTGCATCACCCGTATGTTAAAAAGGAATAAGGACATAAAAACGTATTTGTCCAACCTAGACAAAACAATTAAAGAAAATACATCCCAATATAGACATGCCTGAAGACTCCTCTTTGAAGACAGAAATTAAAAGACTCAAATATGAGTATAATTCCATTATCGGTATGAGAGCACACTTGACAGTTCCGGCTCAAAAAAGTAAAAATCGCTTTTATCTAAGTAAGGTCAGTAAATCTCCATCAGTTTACCTAAAATGTAAACACAATTTAAACAGCAACAAATGACTCTCAGGGCACCACTAAGACCAAAACATCAGACATTTTAGGGATCTTGAAAACTTTCTATGACTCTCTAGACACCCCTAAGATGGTATCCATACACCCCTGAGATGGTATCCATAAAAATCCTTGTGCAACTTTCCTTAAAAATATACACATGATGCAGAGAAACTATCCCTCAGTAAGCCAATTGAGTACAAAGAAATCATTAAGGCAATTAAACTCATTCCCTAGGGTAAGGCTGCTGATCCTGATGGACAACCGATCGATTTCTACATGAGCCTTCCTGAACAGATCTTACCATCTCTAGAATAATTATTCAGACATTTTGCCTTTTTCTGTAAAGTCATTGGCTCAGCAGCTGAAGCTACCATAGAAGTCCCCCTAAGGAGGATAAGACCGCCTTGACACCATGAATTACAGACTTGTATCTCTTCTGAATTTGGAGGCACTCCCCTACACGAAAATCTGAGCTAAGCGACTAGAATCTGATTCCTAAACTGATTCATAAATGACAGTCTGGGTTAGTTAAGGCAGAATAGCGTGCAACAACACCTATATTTTGCCATATAATCGAGAAAGCTGCCCTTCCCCTATCTCCAGCGACTATAGTTATTGCGTTGGATGATGAAAAGGCTTTTGATAAAGCTTGTTGGCCTTTTCTTGAAGCGTCCTTGAAAAGTTATAATTTGGGTGACTACTTCTCTTAGATGGTTATGTCTCAATACGCTGCACCAATAACTAGAATAAGAATCAATGTCGCACTCCTAACTCACTTCTACCTACATCCGGACACTCATCAAGATTGTTCCCTATCTGTCTATAGCGGATAGCGGAGGAGCGTCGCCCCACCGCTTTTAATGATGATTTATGATTGTGCTGCTTTGCAGGCGGGCGTTGCTGCTCTGCTCTCGGAGCAGGGAAGGGAAGGAGTGGTTTTCCCGTTCCTAACTGCACATGACTGTTTGGCTGGCCATCCCGGGCCATCCAAAACAGTCATGAACACTTTCCCTATTCTCTATGCAGCCTGCGTAGAGAACATACCCGTGCCCCCATTCCCTGGCTGAGAGTTGAACCAGGACACTCCCACCAATCACAACGCTGCATGGGACACTTGTGGTTGGACAGAGGAGAATGGGTGCTTACCCATCACAATGTTGCATTGCAGCTTTGTGAATGTTCAGTGAGGCCTGTCTGTGCTTCTTGTTCCTTAAGTTTCGGCGAAGAGAGCAGGAGCATATACACAGGTACTGGCGGCAAGGTAAGTTTAGTTTTTTAATATTTTTTATATTGCTCACTGACGCGTGACCCCTCCCGTGCTCACCCCACCACCCATGAGCCATGCCGGCAGCCACTGTCCCTACCCCCTTCTGTTCCTTCTGACTATAGACCCTCTGTTGGTGTTGTTTAATGAGACTCCTGATTCCACAGATGTCAGTTTTGGATTGCTTATTCTCCAAACATTCGCATGTGCAGATGTTATACCTATCTTTTCAGAAAACACTGACACAACGATCCCGAAAGTTACATTTCTAAATCAATCTTGTGTGCACTTTTCAAGCTATACCTTAAACAGAGACAGGACAGTGGTTATGCCGCTCAATGTCCACTGTCACTCCTCTTGTATTAGATAGCCAGGTCTTCATTGGCAACCAAAATTGATCAAATATCTTGCCATTTGGTTATCCAGTAATCTTTCAGAGTCAATCTCTGCCAATGAGCAGAAGACCTTAAACAAGAGCAAGGATCTTCTATGCTCTTAGTGCCCGCAATTTAGTTAGTGGTGGGGGAGATTTGAACCTTTGAAAATGATGATTATGCCTCTTTTGAGTTTTGTATCCATGATGCTTCCTGTGGGTTTATGCCCAGGTTTCTTCAATACAGTTGACAAGCTATCTTTGAACTTCCTTTGGGTCAAACAAAAACCCACAATGAGCCTTAAGAAGCTCAGACCGCCATGTTTGATGGGAGGGTGTGATATTCCTATCTAATACAGCTATCAAACAGCCTTTCTCGCTGCACATGGTGCACTCTGGTTTGACACTCACTTCACTATATACATCCCTTAAAATATGGTGGAAAGTTACCTTATATCACCATACTCACTACCTGGGGTGTTAATAATACCTACGCTGGGGCTACTCCACTCCAGCCGTATCTTTCTTGATATTTTTCATGCTCTCAAGCTGGTGGATACATTTCTGTTCCCCACTTTATATAAATCTTCTGCCCTCAGAATAATCCTAAAACAGTAACAATAATTCAGTTGAAGTTGGCCCTGTCTTCGCGTCAAAAGGCATTAATGTGGCAGAGGGCCTCCCTCTTACTTTTGCCTCACTTCAAGAGAAATACTCCTTAATCAATATGAATTTCTAAAGCATTTTAAAAATCAATGCAAAACTCTCTAAATTAGATACACTACCTCCTTCAGGTCTATCTCAATTTATTCAGCATGTGAGTAGAGATGGATACAAAGGGCCCCATTAGGATTGCGGGCGGATCACCACTGCCAGCCTGGCGGTGGTGATCCGCCCGCCGGATGGCCCCATATAACCCCCGCCATATTACTATGGCAAGGGGCTCCGCTGCGGAGGGTAAGACCGTCCGCCGCTTAACCGCCGGTCAGATATGCGACTTGGTGGAAAAGGGCCTGAATATGGTGGCGGTGCCTTGCAGGCACCGCCAGCCATATTATGATGTGGCATATTTCATGCCTTTCCATGGCAGAGACTCCGCCATTGAAAGGCATGCAGTATTTGCTATGGGGGCCCGTGCGGACCCCTAGGGGGGTGTGGGTGTGGGGGGCTGCACTTGGGGGATACCTATGGCCAAGGGTACCTATGGACCCTTGGAAGTGGACCACTGCTGCGTGACTCATTTTCACGCAAGGTCATTGCCTCACCCAATGCAGCCTATCAGAACCTCTGCTGCGGGACGCATCTCTTCACCTGGACCTTGCATCGCCTCTGTTGGGCGATGCATCCTCAATGTGGGATTCTGCATCTCCTCGCAACCAGGATTAAGGTACTGTGTTCGGCGGACCTAAGTGGTTACCTGTAGCCGGCCGTGCACAATCACGGTCTGCCTGAACTTGAGACTTTGACACAGTCTGCCGCAACCACATAACCACAGTTACTGCTTTGTACTTTTTGGCCTACCTTTTACTTAAATCGTTAAAATTGCATATCTCCGGTTCTACTGATTGGATTTTTGATCTTGATTTATTTATTAAAATGTACTCTATTTTTCTAAATTGGCATGCGATTTGTCTTTTCTTGTATTTTCACTGTATTTAATGTTTGAAGTGCTGCATAAATACTTTACACATTGCATCTAAGTTAAGCCTGACTGCTCTGTGTTTCACTGCCCTCAAGCAGTAACCCAATTTCTAACAACTGTCAACAGCAGCTTTAGCCTTTCTCACCGAATTTTTAGAACAAACTTTGGCTTTAGGCCAAACCTAGTTTCAAACATACCTCTGCAACCCATATTAGGAGTGTTCAGCGATTACCGTGTTTAACATGGAGTACTTCTTCCACTCAAAGCTTTAATGATTTGTAAACGGTGCACCATGTAACTTTAAAAATGCACAATTACACCTTTCTCCAGGGATTATGTAATTTACATACTATCAGTAATGAAATATCATTTGTATGCATTTCCCCTCCAATTTTTCAACTGATGCTGTGGGTGTATGGACTTTTTTAAGCACTGGGACAGTGCAATTCAGTGCCCAGTGTAAGGGCTCTGATCTCTAAAAACATGTTAGAATAGGCTAATCGCTGAATGTCATATTTTTATCTTACCAATAAGTTCCTCGTAAATGGTGTCTGTGTACCCTGTGCCTGTAAGTTAAAAGTCACTGGTGGACAATAGCCCCTATTATGCCACCACTAAAGTGACATTGGAAAGCATGCATTTAGGCATGCCCCTGCAGCCTAAGGGCCCCATTATGATGGCAGGCAGATCGTCACCGCCCAGCCGGCGCTGGTGCTCCGCCCGCCATCACAACCTCATTTACACTCGCCATATTAACATGTTGGGGGGTACTGCAGCGGAAGGAAAGTCCGTCCGCCGCTTTTCCGCTGGTCCGCAAGCGTCACGATTGCCGTCCAGGCAGAACTCGGGCACAATATGGTGGCACCGCCATCCATATTATGATGCCTGGCAGTTCAGGCCTTTCCATGGAAAGGCAGGCTTGAATTGCTGGGGGGGCCCCTTGCGGGCCCATGGGGGTGGGGGACTGCACTTGGTGGGTACCTATGGTATCCCCCTTCATTGCATGCCCAAGGTGGCAGGCACCGTACGATGCCTGTCACGTTGTGCATGGCAACGCACAACATGTCTCTTTGGCATTGCGGCGGGTGCTGCTTATAGCAGCACCCGCTGCAATGATAAAGATGCGGAATGCAACCGCCAGGGTGGAGGTCGCATCCTAATTGGCGGTGTGGGACCGCCGGTCCCAGCACCGCTAGGGTGGCGGGCGGACATCCTAATGGGGCCCTAAGTGTGCAGTTTTAAAAACTGCAAGTTTGGTCTGGCAAAATAAATGCTTTGCCAGCCCTAAACATTCCTTTTTCATTCTTATGTGACCCCTAAGGTAGGTCCTAAGTGTCAATAGGGTCGGGTGCATGGTTTTTAAAAAGTAAGACATGACAATAAGATGTGTACTCAAGTTTTACATGTCCTGGTAGTGAAAAATCTTCAAAATACTTTTTCACTGTGGCAAGGCTGAATCTTCAATGGAAAAGCACTAAGTTACATTATATAACCTTATAAAGTATAACTTCAGTTTGGGAATAGCTAAAAGTGCAGCCATAGAACCAACCAGTAGAGGTTACCACATTCTAGATGAAGAACATACAGCTCCAGCATGGAAAGCTTTAAGAAAATACAGCAAACTCGCATGGGATCATGGATTCAATGAACGAGGAGGCTTACTGTATGTTTTAATGTAGCTGAGGGGCTGTTGCACACCCTGCAGCCTCCACAACATTTAAAAAAATAGTTGGTGGTGCCCCTGGCTCTTATATAGGCACGACCAGGAAAAAAAATACTTTGAAAAAATCTGGGGCATTAGGGGGTGCTCTTTGCTGGAGCAGTGAATAATAGATGAGCTGGTCCTGCCATGAATTTATTATTCCCTGAACAATGACTGCCTGGATCATATGAATGTTATGGCGCAATGAAAGCATATCGCTCAGAAGGGGTATTGAAGTGGAAGGAACATACATTCAGGCTCTTTAGTGACTATTCCACTAAAATGGTCAAGCAATGAAGAGAATTCAAAGTCATTATTAATCTCTTGAAGAGTGTTGTCTGGAGGGATTACCTCAAGTTCCCAACAGTTCTGCACAAAGATCATAACCTTACATGAGCCAGGTACAATCCCCAGAGGACATACTCATTTTTATCTCAAACAATAATTTGGCTCAAGTTGAGGATCAAGATGTCACTTTTCCATCTCTCTGCTACTGGGAGGTACTGTACCCATGGGGATCACCATCAGAACTGAACCAAAACCCATGTATCACTTCTGCCTGCATGCCATTTCAACCTTGGGATAGTTGGAAACTCTACACTTGCTTCAATGGAATGCAAATCCCATGGAGCACCAATCCCAACCTTGAGTCGGTGCTTTCCCTCGTATTAGTCCTGTTATTTGGCAGTACTGTATTCTCTTTTCAGGATCTATGAGAGCATAAAATTACCTATGCTTGTGACTAGTCTTGGGGAGCCCTGTCATGTTACCCAGCCCTCAGCATACTGCTTCCAGGAACTTCTTATAACCTGCTAGTACTTAAAGCTCTTAGTTAATGCATTTACTGGTGAATCTCTTTATACCAAAGCCTGTGTTTATTGTTTGCTGCCTTGCTACTATCTTGCTACTGTATCAGTGCAGCTTGCTGCAGATTTCTCTAAGCTTTACATTGCATTTTCTTCTCTCTGCCATCTCTCACTAACCTTCAACCATGTGCAGCTCCTGAGCTGCTCCCTAATTTGTTTGACTGTTCTTTTGGTTCATGTTACTGTTTCCCTTTGATTCATGTTTTGCTTCCCAGTTTCTGATCATGTTGCCCATTTACGTATTCCTTTTGCTTCTGTCCTTAGCTCTGTATTTGCTCCCAAGTCACTTTGTTTTCCTTCTTGTTATCTGGCCATTCTGTGTGTTTCACATCTTGCAGTCTATAGTTTACTTAACAGTCCCTCTCTTTCTTGTTACAGTTTCTAGTCCCCATGAGCCTATTTCAATTTTAGTCTTCAGCTTCTACAGACCTTGTGTTTTTTTAAATGTTCTAGTATCCTTGAGCTTGTCTTGAGGTATCGTTTCCAGGTCTGTCCGTTCTTGCCTTGTTCAGACTTCATTTTTACCTTACTACTTTGCTCATGTATGCTAGCTCCAGTTCTTAGAGTGTCCTGTGCTATTTGGTCTCTAGTTTTGCGCATCCGTCTTGTTAGATCCATGCTTGCATTCCGATTTTCACTTTCTTGCGTATGCTTGTTTGTGTACAGCTTCTTTCTCTCTTCTGCTCCCCTTGTACTCCTCTTGGGCTCTGATTACAATGTATCCCTACATTTCCCTCTGCCCGTCTCCCCTTTCCTCCGGCCATATTAGTATGGCGGGGGTACCCCGGTGGACAGAAAGACCGTCTGCCGGTATTCCGCCAGTCGACTTGTCGACCGGTCAGAAAAAGATCACAATATGGTGGCAGTCTCTGTGAGACACCGCCATCCATATTATGATGAGTGCGGTAATGAGCCTTTCGATGGCGGTGTTGCTGCCATGGAAAGGCTCGCGGTCTTTGCTGTTGGGGGCCTTAGCGGGCCCCCATGGTTTTGGGGGTGCACCCCCTCATTGCAATGCACTACATGGCAGGCACCACGTGGTGCCTGCCATGCAGTGCATGGGAATGCTGTGCACAGTCCATTTACACTGCGAGTGGGTCTGCAGCCAGCAGATCCACCCGCAATGTAAAGGGGCCAGGATGCACCCGCCAGTGTGGCAGGCGCATCCTAACTTACATGGCGGGACCGCCGCAACATCAGCGGTCGGTCCCTGGCTCCCCTACGGCCTGCCATCATAATGGCCCCCTATGTGTTTTCTTAAGTGTAGTATTTTTTTTTCCTTACCTGTGTATAATGGTAAATAAAATCATTTAATTGCAGAAGCCCTTACTGACATGTTACTCAATACATTTCTTTAACTTTAGAGAACCTACATCCTTCAGACATCTTTACCAGACGAAATGATGAGTTAGAGTGGTGGAGTACATGTATCTGTTTTCTTTTTTTCCCTATTTTTCCCCCTATTCCCCCTTTGCCAGTTCTACCACTAGCCCTCATTTTCCTGTATGTTTGTGGTCATTGGTGGAGGCATCACTCAAGTTGGAATCTGAGTACAAGATTATTGAATTCCGACACCCTGTTCAGTTGTGTACACTCGGTGCAGAGACAGAATATGGAGTACAAAATATCAAGTTTCACAAATATCAAGTCTTTAATACAGTGGGTCCAAAATATCCACAGCAAGAATATCGTGGTCCCGAATATTGACTTAAGATAAATTATATTGATTTTTAAAATTTCGAAGTGTTTAATACCGTTTGCAAAAATATAGTTGTTAAAATCATTGTTTTTATTATTGTTATGTATTTTAGTATGTGATGTATTTTTTTGTATAAGAATTGTTTGTTTTTGTAATATATGTGTTAAATTGTTTGTAGTTATAATTGTTTTTTAATTTGAATTTTGCACTTTTAGTTCCGTAGCGGGTTGTGGGTTTATAGGGGATGAGTGTGGGAAGTAATTTAATTATATTACATTTATTTAATTTTTTTTTAGAAATTTGCGTTTTTAGTTCCATAGTGAGTTGTGGGTTTGAAGGGGAATATGGTGGGAATTGATTTAATTATATTAAATGTATTGATTACATTGTATTCATAAAAACAAATTATTGAGATGTTATAGTGTTAAATGTGTAAAGTAATTTATTATTAATTAATAATTTGTTAATAATTCATTTTAATTAATTAATTGGTGATTAATTATGGTAATTGTGTAATTATTGTAGGTGTGTTTTGTGGTGTTTATAGGTGTTAAGGGTGGGAAGGAATTGGTTTTTAATTTATGAATTAATAATTTGTTGATAATTCATTTTAATTAATAAATTGGTTATTAATATTGGTAATTTTGTAATTAATTTTAGGTGTGTGTTGTGTTTATAAGTGTAAAGGGTGGAAAGTAATTTATTTTTAATTGATGAATTATTAATTGGTTGTTAATTAATTTTGATAAATTAATTGGTCATTAATTATGGTAATTGTGTAGTTAAGTTTAGGTGTGTTGTGGATTTTATAGGAGTAAAGGGTGGGAAGTAATTTGTGTTTAATTAATTATATATAGTTGTTAATTAATGTTAATTATTTAATATGATTTGATATTTATTTTGGGTAATTGTTGGGTACTTTATTTTTTGTGCATTGTTTTTACTTTTCAAGAGGTAAAGGGTGGGTATTAAATACATGTGAATTATTTAATTATTAGTTGTTAATAGTAATAGTTTTTAATTTTAAAATAAGTTGTAATTGTGTTTTATTATTTTATAGTTTAGTGTATGTGTATGTTGTGAATATTATAGTGTTTTTTAATTAATTATGTTAATTATGTAACTAAATGTAATTGAAAATGTTGAAGTGTTTAGTTATTGGTGTGGTGTTATAGGGTAGGAAATAAAGTAAATACATTTATGTTTTAATTTTTTTTTTGTGTAAATATCTTCTAGGTTAAAAGATTAATTTTTTTGTACATTTATTTATTTTATTTTATATAATATTTGTAGGTTTTTGTTATATGTAATTATTATTATAATATGTGTTCTTTTTATATGTTTAATAATTTGTATTTCTATTTTTCAAATTGTGTTTATTAATTATGTTTATGTTTTAATATATATAAAAATAATTCTAAGTGTTTGAGTGTAAATGGTAATTTTATTTTCTCGGCTATCCAACACTTTCCCTACTGTTGCAATCACTAGAGTGGGAATAATAATTTTGACCCCTCTGCTATCCAGCACTTTCCCTACTGTTGCACTCACTGGAATTGGAATAGTATTTTTTACCCCTCCACTATCCAGCACTTTCCGTACTGTTGCACTCACTAGAGTGGGAATAGTAGTTTGTATCTCTCTGCTATCCTGCACTTTCCATAATGTTGCACTCACTGGAGTTGGAATAGTAATTTTTACTTCTCTGCTATCCAACACTTTCCCTACTGTTGCACTCTCTGGAGTGGGAATAGTAATTTTTACCCCTCCGCTACCCAACACTTTCCCTACTGTTGCATTCACTGGAGTGGGAATACATGTTTCACCCCTCCTCTATCCAACACTTATCCTACTGTTGCATTCAGTTGAGTGGGAATAGTTATTTTTAGCCCTCTGCTATCCAACATTTTCCCTCCTGTTGCACTCTTTGGAGTGGGAATAGTAATTTTTGCCCTTCCGCTATCCAACATTTTCCCTACCATTGCTTTCTCTAGAGTGGGAATAGTAAATGTTACCCCTCCGCTGTCCAACACTTTCGCTACTGTTACACTATACTGGAGTTATAATAGTAATGTTTAACCCTCCGCTATCCAGCACTTTCCTCACTGTTGCACTCACTGGAGTGGGAATAGTAATTTTTACCTCTCCGCTAGCCAACACATTTCTTACTGTTGCACTCACTGGAGTGAGAAAAGTAATTTTTTCCCCTCCGCTATCCAACATTTTCCCTACTGTTGCTCTCACTGGAATGGGAATAGTAATTTTTACCCCTCCACAATCCAACACTTTCCTTAATGTTGCACTCACTGGAGTGGAACAGTAATATTTTCCTTCCGCTATCCAACACTTTCCCTTCTGTAGCTCTCACTGGAGTGGGAATAGTAATTTTTACCCCTCTGCTATTCAACACGTTCCCTACCATTGCACTGTTTGGAGTGGGATTAGTCATTTTAACCTGTCCGCTATCCAACACATTCCCTACTGTGGCACTCACTGAAGTTGGAATAGTAAATGTAATTATTTTGCCATCCAACACTTTTCCTACTGTTGCACTGATAGTATTGGGCAATTTAAGTTTAAATATTTTTTCACAGTTTAATCTTATAATTTATTCTAGAATTGTTTTATATTTTAAATGATCTATATATATATAATTTTTATATATTTTCAAGGTTTTAAATAAATCAAAGATACTAGTTTATTAATTATTTTAAAATAAATATGTATACATTATTATGTTTGTGTGTTTCTTTTTTTAAGTTTATTTGTAATATTTTGTAAAAATGAACATTGAATAACATTTATTTTGTTAAAATTAATATTAAATATATTAATATTTTATTTTATGTTTATATTTAAATCGATATTTTTTACTTTTATATTTTTTCCATCAATATTTTTGATTCAATATTTTTGTACTTACCTATGTAGGTATAGGAGTCGATATTTTTTTACTCTATATTTTCTTTCTTGATATTTTGAACATCTATATTTTTAACATCAATATTTTATCAGTGAACTGTACACTCTGAACTCTCTTCTGATTTTACTCCTTGGTTATAAGGAAAAGGTTTTGTAGGCGGCACAACAGTGTGAACATTTCTTTGATGAGAAGTTGATTATATGTAATAGAGAAGCTTTGCTTATCTACACTGTGATAGGATCAGATTTAGTGCCTGATTACCGGTATGGCGATTCAGAAATAACCAACAGAGGTGCAAAAATAGGCAAGAGGGGTGCAGAAAGAGGTAGGAGAGGTGCACAAGGAGACAAGAGAGGTACAGAAAGAGTCAGGAGGGGTGCAGAAAGAAGGACAAGAAGTGCAGAAAGAGGCAAGAGAATTGCTGAAAGAAGTAACAGAGGTGTAGAAAGAAGCGCGAGAAGTGCAGAAGGAGGCAAGTGAGGTTTAGAAAGAAGCAAGAGTAGTGCAGAAAGAACCAACAGAGGTGCAAAAAGAGGCAAGAGAGGTACCAAAAGAGGCAGGAGGGGTGCAGAAAGAGGCAAGAGAATTGCTGAAAGAACCAACAGGGGTGTAGAAAGGAGCAAGAGAAGTGCAGAAAGAGGCAAGTGAGGTACAGAAAGAAGCTAGTGCCGTGCAGAAAGAACCAACAGAGGGGCTGAGAGAGGCACAAAGGGTGCAGAAAGAGCAAGAGAAGTGCAGAAAGCGGTAACAGAGGTATAGAAAGAGGCAAGAGATGTGCATAATGATTCGGATTCTCCTGACTCTATTCACAATTTCCAGTCGGTGATGGTCTTTATCAGGGATTGGATGAGCTTCAACCATCTTAAGCTTAACCCTGATAAGACTGAGCTCCTTCTCACTGGTGGTAAACTCAATCCTTAGTCTTCTATTTTTTGGCCCCCCTCTTTTGGTCTTCCCCATCTCTCCTTCTCCCTCCGTTAAGACACTGGGGATTACGCTTAATCAACATTTCACCTTACACTCCCAGATTAGCACGGTGGTCTCCTCTTGTTTTTTATTCTGCGCACCATTCGGAAGATCTCACGGTTCTTTTCCCTCTCAGCTCTTAAGCTGATTCTTATGGCTATGGTCCTTTCCCGTTTAGATTACGGCAATATATTATATAACGGGGTCCCCGCCTACGCCTTCCGGCGGCTTCAACTGGTGCAGAACCAAGCCGCCCGCTTGGTCTACGATTCAGAAAAGGGGGTGGTGATGAACAGAGTGTCTGAATTAAGCAGACCACTCTTACCCAGTCCAAAGATCAGGGCTTGATCCATCACCGTTATTTAGCTCACTGCCCCATCCCAGCTCAGAACCTGGCTATATGCAAATTAGTCTGTCCCTGGCCCAGTGCATCATGGGAACAGGGCAGACCAAACTACCAAGCCAATTCTTCACCAGAAAGGATACAAGCTACTGGGGACCGGTTTCTGGCATTTCAGCCTCGTCGGCCCGGCTTGCTTGAATCCTGATGGAGCAGTGAGCAAGGGACTCATTGCACCATCAGGATTCAAGCAAGCCGGGCCGACGATGGCTGAAATGCCAGAAACCGGTCCCCGGAAGCTTGTTTCCTTCCCAGTGTAAGAATTGGCTTGGTAGTTTGGTTTGCCCTGTTCCCATCATGCACTGGGACAGGAACAGACTAATTTGCATATAGCCAGGTTCTGAACTGGGATGGTGCAGTGAGCTAAAAAACGGTGTTGGATCTAGCCCTGATCTCTTGACTGGGTGAGAGTATTCTGCTTAATTTAGAAACTCTCTCCATCACCACCCCTTGTTGTTAAATATTTTGTCCACCCTAAGCGTGGAAGGGTATACTCAGATGTGAGTCCCTTGCTCATTGCACCATCAGGATTCAAGCAAGCCGGGCCGACGACGGCTGAAATGCCAGAAACCGGTCCCCGGAAGCTTGTTTCCTTCCCAGTGTAAGAATTGGCTTGGTAGTTTGGTTTGCCCTGTTCCCATCATGCACTGGGACAGGAACAGACTAATTTGCATATAGCCAGGTTCTGAACTGGGATGGTGCAGTGAGCTAAAAAACGGTGTTGGATCTAGCCCTGATCTCTTGACTGGGTGAGAGTATTCTGCTTAATTCAGAAACTCTGTCCATCACCACCCCTTGTTGTTAAATATTTTGTCCACCCTAAGCGTGGAAGGGTATACTCAGATGTGAGTCCCTTGCTCATTGCACCATCAGGATTCAAGCAAGCCGGGCCGACGATGGCTGAAATGCCAGAAACCGGTCCCCGGAAGCTTGTTTCCTTCCCAGTGTAAGAATTGGCTTGGTAGTTTGGTTTGCCCTGTTCCCATCATGCACTGGGACAGGAACAGACTAATTTGCATATAGCCAGGTTCTGAACTGGGATGGTGCAGTGAGCTAAAAAACGGTGTTGGATCTAGCCCTGATCTCTTGACTGGGTGAGAGTATTCTGCTTAATTCAGAAACTCTGTCCATCACCACCCCTTGTTGTTAAATATTTTGTCCACCCTAAGCGTGGAAGGGTATACTCAGATGTGAGTCCCTTGCTCATTGCACCATCAGGATTCAAGCAAGCCGGGCCGACGACGGCTGAAATGCCAGAAACCGGTCCCCGGAAGCTTGTTTCCTTCCCAGTGTAAGAATTGGCTTGGTAGTTTGGTTTGCCCTGTTCCCATCATGCACTGGGACAGGAACAGACTAATTTGCATATAGCCAGGTTCTGAACTGGGATGGTGCAGTGAGCTGAAAAAAGGTGTTGGATCTAGCCCTGATCTCTTGACTGGGTGAGAGTATTCTGCTTAATTCAGAAACTCTGTCCATCACCACCCCTTGTTGTTAAATATTTTGTCCACCCTAAGCGTGGAAGGGTATACTCAGATGTGAGTCCATTGCTCATTGCACCATCAGGATTCAAGCAAGCCGGGCCGACGACGGCTGAAATGCCAGAAACCGGTCCCCGGAAGCTTGTTTCCTTCCCAGTGTAAGAATTGGCTTGGTAGTTTGGTTTGCCCTGTTCCCATCATGCACTGGGACAGGAACAGACTAATTTGCATATAGCCAGGTTCTGAACTGGGATGGTGCAGTGAGCTAAAAAACGGTGTTGGATCTAGCCCTGATCTCTTGACTGGGTGAGAGTATTCTGCTTAATTCAGAAACTCTGTCCATCACCACCCCTTGTTGTTAAATATTTTGTCCACCCTAAGCGTGGAAGGGTATACTCAGATGTGAGTCCCTTGCTCATTGCACCATCAGGATTCAAGCAAGCCGGGCCGACGACGGCTGAAATGCCAGAAACCGGTCCCCGAAAGCTTGTTTCCTTCCCAGTGTAAGAATTGGCTTGGTAGTTTGGTTTGCCCTGTTCCCATCATGCACTGGGACAGGAACAGACTAATTTGCATATAGCCAGGTTCTGAACTGGGATGGTGCAGTGAGCTAAAAAACGGTGTTGGATCTAGCCCTGATCTCTTGACTGGGTGAGAGTATTCTGCTTAAATCAGAAACTCTGTCCATCACCACCCCTTGTTGTTAAATATTTTGTCCACCCTAAGCGTGGAAGGGTATACTCAGATGTGAGTCCCTTGCTCATTGCACCATCAGGATTCAAGCAAGCCGGGCCGACGACGGCTGAAATGCCAGAAACCGGTCCCCGGAAGCTTGTTTCCTTCCCAGTGTAAGAATTGGCTTGGTAGTTTGGTTTGCCCTGTTCCCATCATGCACTGGGACAGGAACAGACTAATTTGCATATAGCCAGGTTCTGAACTGGGATGGTGCAGTGAGCTAAAAAACGGTGTTGGATCTAGCCCTGATCTCTTGACTGGGTGAGAGTATTCTGCTTAATTCAGAAACTCTGTCCATCACCACCCCTTGTTGTTAAATATTTTGTCCACCCTAAGCGTGGAAGGGTATACTCAGATGTGAGTCCCTTGCTCATTGCACCATCAGGATTCAAGCAAGCCGGGCCGACGACGGCTGAAATGCCAGAAACCGGTCCCCGGAAGCTTGTTTCCTTCCCAGTGTAAGAATTGGCTTGGTAGTTTGGTTTGCCCTGTTCCCATCATGCACTGGGACAGGAACAGACTAATTTGCATATAGCCAGGTTCTGAACTGGGATGGTGCAGTGAGCTAAAAAACGGTGTTGGATCTAGCCCTGATCTCTTGACTGGGTGAGAGTATTCTGCTTAATTCAGAAACTCTGTCCATCACCACCCCTTGTTGTTAAATATGCCCGCTTGGTCTACGGCTTACCTAAATCACATCACATTACACCTCTCCTCAGATCCCTTCATTGGCTTCCCATTAGAGAAAGGGCCCTTTTTAAGATGGGATATATGACGTTTCAGGCCCTTGCGGGAACAGCCCCGACCTTTATTAAGTCCAAAATTGAACCCTACATCCCCAGCAGACAACTGCGCTCCTCCTCTCTGTCTCTCTTGGTGGTGCCCAGGTTCAAGAAGAGCAGAACGGGAGGTTCTAAGTTCTCTGTCCTTGCTCCGCTATTCTGGAACTCTTTACCTCTCTCAATGAGATCGATACCATCTTATCTGGAGTTTCGCAGTACCCTGAAAAATCTGCTGTTTTCACAGGCTTTTACTATCTAAACCGCCTTGCCATCGGACTCAGGTTTCCTCTCCCATAGCGCCATGAAACCGCCTGGTAAACGTGCGCTCAACAAATACCCTTAAATTCAATTCAATTCAATAAACAGGCAGGAAAGGTGCAGAAACAGGGTACAGTGGTTCAGAAAGAGGCAAGAGCGGCACAGAAAGAGAAAAGAGGGGTGCAGAAAGAGGCAAGAGGGTTAACATCATGTTCCAGAGGGGTTACAATCCTAATTAAGAAATACAGCACTGTTCTGCCTTGACGCATGTGGCAGGACCCATCAGGCAGGTACGTGGCCTTGACAGGGACATGGGAGGGCCGGTCTCTCAACATATGCTTCACTTACATACCACTGAGGCTCCAAACGGAGACTCTCCCAGAACTCAGCAAACTAATATTAGGCATGCCTCCAGGAGTCCTCATAGTAGGAGGTGATATGAACGCCACAATGTCATTAGAACAAGACAGGGCTGCGCCGTCCCCTCAGGCAACAGGGCCACAAACACTACGTGCTTTTGCAGAGGTGATGGGGCGAACAGACCTATGGAGGCTGCACAATGTAATCGCTAGACAGTTCACACACATCTCGGTGGCACACGGTAGTGGCTCTCGTCTCGATTAAATTTTTACACAGACCATATACGCGGGGCACGACACAAGGTGAGGGGCATATCAGATCACTCTTGAGGTACTTCACGGACCGAACAAAACAGTACTTTGATGAAAATACTGGCTCGGTAGACTCCCACAGCACCCTATGGGAAGCATACAAAATTGCGGCCCGAGGCTATGTGCAGGTGGTGGTTCGGGGTAAGAGGGAAGAGCGACGCTCTCGGTGCAATAAACTGGCACAAGAAATAACTGACATTGAGATATGACTGGTGTGGGGGGGATGACTGAAGCTTAGGCTGTGTATCAGAAAAGGAGAACTCAGAGACCTGGAAGAAAACATGGCTCGTGCAGATGCAGTAGCCACGCAGAGGCAACAATATGATGTGGGCGACAAACCCAACAAAGTATTAGCATGGCTAGAGAGGAGAGATAGGAGCCGGAATTGGGTCTTGGAGCTTCGAGACCCAATTCCCGAGTGGAAATAGCAGAGGCTTTCACAGCCTACTATGAAGTATTATATCAACCGGTCTCTGCAGATCAGAAGATGATAGCACTGAACTGCTTAAGCATATTCCCCTGCCAATGCTCTTGGCAGGGAATGGAGAGGCAATCCATTGGGACCTGATGAAGGAAGAGATTGAAGGGGTCATTCTGGATTTACAAAATCCGGAACATAGGCCCGAGCGGCCTCCCTGCGGAACTTTATAAGTGTGTAGCAGAGGGATTGGCACAGTCAATGCTTAATATGTTCCATACCACACAGGAGGATGGACGACTGCCAGAGGATCTGAGACTGGCTACCACTGTAGTAATTCCGAAGAAAGGAAGACCTCCGGGGCTATGTAGCTCCTAAAGGCCCATTTTCTTACTCAATTTTAAGGCCAAAGTCCTGGCAAATGCATTACCCAACCGGCTGGGCCCATTAATGTCCACAATAGACCATCCTGATAGAATACTCATAGGAGTACTTGGCTGATTCTTCGCCATTTATATGGAGCCATGCATGTGACAGCAACCCGTCCAGCTGAGGCTGCCGCGTTGTTGTCACTAGATGCACGAATGGCGTTCAATGGCATCAAATGGCCATACCTCTTTGCGGTTCTGTCCAGACTGGGCTTCGGACCAAAGTTCTGCGCCTGGGTTAAACTTCTACATCATGTCCCGCTAGCGAGGGTCTGTGTGAATGGGACAAAAGCTAGACGATGCCCACTACATAGAGGCATTCGGCAGGGGTGTCCACTCTCCCCCTTGTTCTTCTAGTTGGCTCTTGAGCCACTTGCGGTGGGGGTTCGGGGGATCCACCCATCAGAGGTTTTGATGTGAGGGGTGACTGGGAGGAGCATATCTCACTATACGCGGATGACATTCTGCTTTACGCATACAAGTCCCGTCAAACTTTCCACAGACTCATCTACATTTTCCAACTTTTTGGCAGCTATTCAGGCTACCGGATTAATGGAGACAAGTCCTTAGTTTTCCCTTTGACTGGCAAGATCCCACACTCACGCCTCCCTGGGCGGCCCTGGTCCAATGAGAAGACTTCCTGGCTTGGAATATACACTCTCAACTGGAGAAGTTGTGAGGAGACATGGGCCACTGGCATCACCTTCTGATCTCCCTTATGGACAGAGCAGTCTTGTTCAAATTTATGGCTCTCACCCACCTGCTATATGCACTCCAAAACACCTCATATCAGTTCCCGGAGGCCTTCTTCCTGGTGATTGAGGTGGAGCAGCGTAACCTGCTGTGGGAAGGGGTGGCAACCCGCGAATAATGTTACGCAAGCTACAGCATGGGATATACGAGGGCGGCCTACCAGTACCTAATGTCAAGAACTGTTACTTGGCATCCCAGCTTATTAGTGTCAATGATTGGGTTTTCACACCAAAGACCGAGCCCGCTTACCGGGTGGACCGCAACGCCATGGAATAGGGCAGCTACCCAACCGTGCTGTATCGTAAAAGACGTGAGAGATCTCTCCTGGTACATATGCAGTCGTGGCACAGGCAAGGTTTTCGTAGGTGGGGTCTCATTGGGATAGACCACCCAGGAGATGTCTGGCGCAACGGGACTATGGTAACTTTCGGAGATCTACAGACGAAATATCAGATGGCAGAAGGAGAGCGGTTCCATTACCTGCAGTTGAGACAAGCCCTTCGATGGTATATATCGGAAGGAGAACAAATATCTGAATATTCCCCGCTAGAGGACAGACTCTTACTCGACCCATTGATTGAAAAGGCTGTCTTCCTTAGGTATCTAAACATTATGTATAACTGAGGGAAGTGTGGGAAACAGACGTAGGACTCCTGGAAGAAGACAATTGGGTGGAAGGAATACAGAGTTCTAGGGAGATTGCCATACGGGCACGGTTCAGACTGATTCAACTTCAGATGCTGCAAAGATCATATGTCCTAAGGACACTTCAACATCGCATGGGCTGCTGCAACACAGACCAGTGTGTCAGGGGATGTGGGATGGTGGGTACCTTCTTTTGAATCCTCTGGCCCTGTCCCAAAATTCAGTTGTACTGGGCGGGAGTTGCCCGTGTGGTGGCATCTGTGGCGGGTCTCCAGGTCTCAGTGGAGGCAAGGTGGCACATATTAGGAGTAACGGGAGAGGCAGTCTGGCCAAAACATACTAGACCATGGCTTATGCTTGCAGACGGGGTGAAAAAAAGGAACATTGCACAGGCATGAGGAGCTGCCGACACTCCAAGATTGGAAGATTGGAACGGAATGTAGATTGGTGCCAACAGGCAGAAAAAGTTATCTACCAAAGCAGAGGCTGCCCGCAAAAATGAGAAAAGATCTGGGATGCATGGGTACAGTACAGAACTTAACTACGCATGGCGAAATGGGTGGAATTGGGACGAGTGTGGGATAGAGTGTTAGAGATCAGAATCTGATGGTCTCTTTTCCCTACTGTCTACTTCTTTTCATATGGACTATGGATGGTACCCTCAAATTACTGCTGCCACATTATACCCTGTTTCTGTACTATACTGAATGGTGTATGAAGCAAAAGTTTAATAAAAAAGAATGTTAAAAAAACAAAAGAACTGCTCTGGGAACCGAGAGAAGACTGGGAGCATCCTGCTCATCTCTCTGCCCAAAGCGCATCAGCGGTCGGCCGAATTTGTGGCAGGTCCCATAACGTTCTTCTCCAGAGCAGCAAATCCTGTTGAACAGTCCTTCACAAAAGGGGTATCTGGCCTCATATAACTCTCAGAGGCTACAGCCTCCTGCCTCAATGTGTTGGAGATTTTCAACTTCCAAAAATGAGACTGAGTCAGAATGTAGAAATCATTACAGCGACTTCGTCCAGCAGTCCCCGATGATGACATCCCCTCCTCAGACACCACCTGAAGCCTTGCCCCACTGAGCTTCTACCTCACAGAATTTTCTTCAAATTTCTTCAAAGGTAAGCGCCAGTTGGACACAATCCACTTTTTGTATCTGACTAGTGCTCTACCGCGGTAGGCTTTGGCCTTGTTTCGCTTGACTAGATGTTCCTGGTTGGGGCTTTGACCTTTTAGGCACTAGTTTTACCTTAAATTTTACAATTCAAAACTCCAGTTCTACTGTTTAGATTTCTGTGGTTTTAATGTTAAATAATTAATGAAAAATTGCTGAATGTTTCTAAATTGGTCTCGGAATTTTCTCGTGTTGTATTTTCACTTTATTACTGTTGTGTGCTGCATAAATACTTTACACATTGCCTCTAAGTTAAGCCTGACTGCTTTTATGCCAAGCCACCAGAGGGTTAGGGTCAATTTAATGACTCTTGTGGTTTAGCCTGGCAGGGATTGTGGCTGTTGCTTAAGTAAGGTTAACATCCCACTCAACCAACAACCCAATTTCTTACAGGGTCTATGTAATTTCAGAATGGTTGCCTTCACAGGTCCTACTTTGGAGTGCGCTGGTATTTTGGGAGGTTATAACACATCTAATATACACTGATACAAATGGGTGTAGAATTCAGCAGGTGAAGTACTTTCTCGCTATTCTCAGATACCGTCTGAGGTAAAACTGAATGGTTTCCTCAGTTCTGGGCGGCAAAATTCAAAAAGCGAAATGTTGTCCATACACAGGGACCTCCAGTCGTTAGCCAGCAGATTTCATTTATCAAAAAATTGGTGACCTTTTTTAAGTATGAATCTGGGTTGCCAGACCAATTATTGTGAGATCCTTCAAGGTTTTACAAAACTGAAAACCCTAGAAAGTTACTAACTTGTCAACTTTCATACCCAGACACGAGGTCGGGTCCCACAATCAGGCTTAAGGGTAAAAAAAGTAATATTTTCTGAAACTGTGCTGTATTCCCCGTGCATATTAAACGTAACCAGGTGCAATGATGAATTATCATACGACATCAGACAAATAATTATACATGATAACAGCACACAGCCTAGAAAGCCCCCGACAGCCTCCAGGGAATACAAGATTTGCTGAATGTAATTCCCTGTTGTTTGCCACGACTTGGCTCCTTCGTGAGATCTCTTTTTACCTCTCGCCTCGTGCACTGTTCCTGTGGTTCTGGAGAGGGAGAGGCGTTGTGGGAAGGTGCGAATGGCACATCCAGGACTCCGCAGAGAGAGTGTAGGTGTATAATTACATCTGAGACAAGGGGATCAAAATAAACTCACACGCAATCATTGGGTTGTATCAAGTATCTGCAATTAGAAAATGGCGGCTAGTGGTCCGCTATCTGCCATCACAAAATTCTACTACATTTAACGGAGAGTGAAAATGCCAGTTGCCTTGGATAAAAGGCTTTTTCAAGACTCTCTGATACAACAAACTGGGACAGCATTGGCTGCAGTAGTGCAGGCTTTTTCATACACAAAACAAATACAGCACGCCAACAGAACCACAACAGACCATAGACCGAGAAAGTGCAAGTCTCTCACACACAGCACAGGGAGTGTGAGGCATAAGAAGGAAAGGCAGCCCTCGGGCAAACAGATAAATATAGCAGCAGCGGCGGTGCATGTTTTCTTAAGCAGTGCAGTGCACATTTCCTTAAAGACGCACAGTATGGGAAATGACAAACACACACACATATCTTGCACAGTATGGGAAGTGGCACTACATGCTCCCTTACATACAAAGGCAGGTAACAGACACCTTCAGAATTACATGCTTCTCTCAAACACACAGACCAACTACAGGACAGGAAGCAGCAATACAACGAAAGCTTCCCTCACACAGAGCATGTATGCCACACAGAGCAGCATCTACAGTAGGGCACACTTCATACACACACACACACGCATATGACAGCAGACAGTGAGGGTTGAAGCGAATTGAACTTTCATATAGATAAGGACAGGGACAGCACATTCAGCAGAGGCAGTGCAAGCTTATTTCACACAGAGAACAGGTGCTGATCAGACAACATCAGGCGATGTTTCTTTCACAAACACAGAACAGGCGAACACATGCAGAAACACACACACACAGACATGCAAACATACTCCAGGCAGCGAACAGATCTGGGGTAAAGCTCTGAGATTGTTCCGCACTTGACTGTTACCAATTGTCATGTAACCACTACTGACTGTACAACAGTAGCAATGTTGTGTGCACCTAATAAGATTACATTTTCTGTACACAACATACAGGCAGCAAGACTGCCTACTCATCTGTGACACAGAAGAGCTACAGCATCAGGGGTACACACGTCCTTGCACATATAGGTCGAATACAACACAACTAGGAGATCTGCACAAGTCCCTTAAAAGCACAAAGGTTACAAAATTGTCCATAGCAAGGCAAGCTTCCTTCACACACAGAGAAGTGATAAAGCATAAACAGCAACATTCATAGCTGCCAAGGTTTCAGATTGCTATGAGTGACATTTTCCTAACTTCAGTGTAATTATGAGTGACATTTCAACGTCTATGAGTGACACCTTCTTGTGAGCAAAATCAAGCAATGAAGTCTAGTCCCACTGAGAGTATAAAAATTAGGAAAATCACCCTTAGCCATTAACCAGTTCTGATGTTCTGATGTCATCAGCCCAGCCACCCTCTGCCACAGATCACCTAGGGATTAGTAAGGCCTCATCCCACTGGCCACTTACCAATTGGCAATGCTTTTAGTGGCAAATACTGCAGGAGAGCTCATCTTAACTCAACAATTATAATCATGACCAGCCTCACCGCCATAACATAACTTGAGAAACTATTGGCATGGCCACTACTTACCCCCACTCTCGGCAGCCTTTCAAATGTTGCAGCGCAGCTAAGCACTGCCACCCCTGCCTGGTGCAGTTATTGAAAGCTTCCTTCAAACCCAGCAAACAATTACAGCACAGACAATGTCAAGTAGTATTTTCTTCTCTCTCTCTTTCTCTCTCTCTCTCTCTCTCTCTCTCTCTCTCTCTCTCTCTCTCTCTCTCTCTCTCTCTCTCTCACACACACACACACATATCACACATCACACCACAGGCAGTAGCCCTGCAAAGCAGTGCCATTCCGGGTACTGTGCCACCCAGCTTCTGCAGGCTTTCAAGTGTACAGATTTCCTGAAAATGAATTGCTGTTGTTTCTCTACCAGAAAATGCACATTTAATATTAAGTGGGAAACATTGTGGCACCTTAGCATCTTGAACAAAATATCAAAAGGTAAGTATGCACAGATTTTCTATACCTAACTCCACATATACGTACCATGATGGCATATATCTCCGAGGGACATAGCTGTGGAGTTAATAACGATCAATCTACACCTTTCTATATGCACTTACCTTCCAATATTTTTCCCTCGAAATTTTGTCCACAATATTAAGGTATCTTGCGACTTTCAATATTCAATGTTACAGTTCCCACTAGGTACAACATAGCGGTTTGCCAGATCTAGTATTTACAATACACATAGGACCCGATTCACAGAACTAACTTAAGACAAAATCCTAAACTTACTACTTTTGATATTCACAGAAGTTAGGATTTTGTCTTAAGACAGACTTAAGACAGACTTAAGTTAGGATTCTGTCTTAAATCTGTTTTAAGACAAAATCCTAACTTCTGTGAATACCAAAAGTAGTAAGTTTAGGATTTTGTCTTAAGTTAGTTCTGTGAATCGGGCCCATAGAGTGGGTTTTGGTCAGCTCCTTTCAACAGTAGGCTTATTTAGGTTAGCCTTTTTTTGCGATTGCTTTGAAACAGTATCAGTCACATCTTGGGTCATCCCAGAGGTGAATACATGTCTCATCTCATGCTGTTTGGTGTATCATTCCACCTCCTTGGAAGTGGGTCCAGTGCTATGCACCAGGGAGTATTTTACATCCATAAAGTACATTCAGTAATTGCAATTTTGTCAGATTCAATTCTTCATTTCAAACATGCATTATATACATAAAACAAAGCATTGTGTACTTTATTATTCACAGCAGGAGACATTGGTTTATTTGGCGGAGAAACCAATGAATTGCTAGGGATGCCAAAGGGTTATTCTCCTAATGGTTACTGTGAGCTGCCTGGCTCCTGCTATCGGACGGCTGCTGAAATACAAATTCCCAACCAGTGGCTTTAAGTTAGCACAGTGGTTCTTAACCTGTGGTCCAAGGACCCCTGTGGTCCACATGGCCTGCTCACAGGGTCCACAATTGTTTTACAAAATTAAATAGTATTATAATTAGTAAAGCATATATAAATTCAGCAAAATTGAAAATTTGCAAACTTTTTCTATTTTTGATTATGAATGAAACAAAATATTTCAATATTTAAGCATTTGGTGGATACTTGTTTTTGTGTCTATTGTTTTGGGGTTCAAATCATAGAATTGCCTAGACTGAGGTTCCCCGGTGACCAATAACAAATCAGTGAGAGTCCCTGGATTCAGGAAACGATTCAATGCAGAAGTCAAAAGGTTAAGAACCGCTGGTCCAGTGTATAACTGAAAATTCGAACCAGATGCAGAGGCCATTCCAATCTTTGTAGTTTTGAAATCGAGTGTTATTTAGTTGCTGAGGGAACGTGTGAGTGGCCCTTTCTGCAGGGTCATCCCGAAATGTTTTACCTTCACCCTCCTGTTTTCTAAATCTGTTTTTGTTGACTTTTAGGAGGCTGACACTTTGCCACTGCTAACAATTTGCTTTTGATACCTTCTTAAACATCTTAAACATGGTAGAATTGGCTTATGTTTATTAAAAATATTTAATTTACTTGTAAGTCCCTAGTAAAGTGGCACTACACATGACCCGGGCCTGTAAATTAAATGCTGCTAGTGGGCCTGCAGCACTGATTGTGCACCCACTTAAGTAACCCATTAAACATGTCTCAGGTCTGCAATTACAGCCTGTGAATGTAGTTTTAAACTGCTATGTCAACTGAAACCTTTTTCAAGGCCCAAACCTTACGTTTTAATACATATAAGTCACCCCAGAGGTAAGCCCAGGACAGCCCAGAGGGTAGGGTACAGTGTATTTCAAAAGTTGCACATGTACTTTTAGGTTTTACATATCCTGGTTATAAAAAACCATTAAATTCGTTTTTTTAATACTGCAAGGCCTACCTCTCCAATAGAATAACATTTGAGTCACCTTATTCTATTTAATAAGCTATAAATTCCAAATGGGATCAGGTAACCAGATCATGGTTGGCATCTTTGGAATTGTAATGAAAAATCCTATCTTATGGTGAAGTCGGATTTTAAATCACTATACTAAAAATGCGACCGCAAATGGCCGGTTGGTGCCAAAACCTTATCGCTCGCACTGCCCACCAAGGTGACGTTCCATCAACCTGACCCTTCGTGCTACAGCATCAATCACTCATGGGGAGCACCATGGCTAAGCTCTAGCCCGACCGCCTGCGACAACAACAAGATCTTTGTACTACAGCGACAACCATCTTGCATACCCAACCTGCTATTCACACTACAACGACAGTCTATGATGTCACGGCACTCTGTATCGTGAATGGGACTCTTTGCACTGGACTGAGAAGGTAACTTTTTAGCTGGACTAACCTGGTCCCTGTGTCTGACCCGTGCACCATCATGGTTCGCCTGAACGTGTAACTTTCTCCTGGTCTTTCATGATCAGAAAGCTGCAAGTGGCACTTTATCACTTAAATCTTTAAAATTGCAGATCTCTGGTTCTCCTGATTGGATCTTTCTCATTTTAATAAATATGTATTAACGTTTGCTCTATTAGTCTAAAATGGTGTTGTATCTTTTTGTGTGGTGTTTTCACTGGTTTACCGTTTGAAGCGTTGCATAAATATTTTACACATTGCTCTAAGTTAAGCCTGACTGCTCTGTACCAAGCCATGAGAGGGTTGAGCACAGGTTAATTTGGGGTTTACTTGGCCTCAACCTCAAAGCACAGGAGAAAAGGACAGGAATGTGCTGTATCTAATAGATAAAGTGCATTCCTGCTCTTTTCTTTTGCCGTAGGGCAGCGCAGCAGGAAGGCCAGCTCCGCTGCACTACGGCAAAAACACATAAATTAGGCCCCCTATTTCTCACAGCTTATGCTCCTTTCACTCTACCTGTGTCTGTTTGGCTCTCTGTGCCAGTTTTTATCACTTACCGCAGGTTGCTTTCCCCTTTAGGATGAAGGGTTAACCCTGTAGTTAATGCGGACCTCCCACTAACATGTCTATCATAAAAATTTCCCAAAAGGAACACATTTAGTGTATGAGAAATGACTCTTCTAGAGGCGCGCGACGCGGCGGTCAAGATGGCCGCATCCTGAGAAGCGCTCATTCCTGCAGGGTCCGTTCTTTGGCAGCGTTTTGACCCAGAAACTGAGGATTCTAATGTCGGAAGTTGCCCACTACACCAGGGTATGATTTCCGCTCCTCTTATCATGCCTCCTTGCTAATTCGGGACCGAAATGCTCCTCTCTCGGTCCCGGCCGCCATTTTGGTTTTTTTCCAGTTTTTTTTTTCTTCGCAGCATTTACTTCTTTTTGCTGCTCTTTCATGGTTTCCTGTCTTCAACGATGAAATCTCCATGGATTTGCAGCCCCAGCTTGCTCACTGAGTTGCCCCGCTTATGATATTCCTGATAATTTCATTTCTGTGATCTCCCTCATTCACCTCAGATCTTTGTCAGCGTCGCAGTCTTCCCCTCAGTAGACGTGCCTCTCCAGCACAGCTGTTCATATTCTGGTGTATACTAGGGGTACACTATCGCCTCTGCTGGGATTTATTCTCCGTTTTGCCTTTTTATCATTACGGTTGCTGCCCCAGTGACTTATATGCTCTTTGCTCGCCTACAGGTGTTCCCTCACGGATATAACTACTTGTGTTACCAATACCTTTTTTGCCTAACTGGTGACTCGCGCCTTTGTTTCTGTAATGGAACCCCCGCATACCTCAAAGGTTCACGGCAATGCCTCTGCTTCACGCAAAGATGCTGCAGCTAATGCTAAACGCCATAAAAAAGACCCTCCATCTCCTTCGAAGTCTCCGCTTCCAGTTACGTTGGAGGACGTTATGGAAGAATTGCGTCTCATACGCCCCTTCATGACGGATACTGCGACAACCCTCCAGAGACTTGACGAGAAATGGTCCGGTCTGGATTTGAGGTTGTCTGAGGTGGAGGAAAAGGTCAGTGACGCTCAGGATGTTGTATCCAGGGTTAACAGTCTCACTAAGGAGGTTGACTTGCTCAAAAGCACCACCGAGGATTTGGAAAATCGGAATCGGCGTAACAATTTGCGCATTTACGGTATTCCGGAAAATTCAGAGGGGTCAGACAATATCCAGTTCCTGAAGACCCAGGTCCTTCCCATTACTGGTCATCCTAAGCACTTGGAAGTTAATATTCAAAGGGCACACCGTCTTGGACCAATCAACTCCTCTTCAACTGCAAAACCCAGAGGCATCATAGCTTATTTCCTTCTTTACTCCGACCTCATGGCTATCCTTCATGCTGCTAAGCAGCACAAGCAGCTGCTTTGGTCTGGACATAAAGTTTTTATCACGCAAGATGTCTCTAAACCAACGGCGGCTCGACGTAAAGAATTTGTGGACCTGCGACCTGCTCTTCGATCAATGAACGCTCGATATGGCCTCATCCGTCCTTGTTTCTTCAAAGTGACTTACAAAGACCGATCTTTCAGCTTTGATGATCCAGCTGACCTTCGTAAATTTATTCATTCTCACAAGAAAGACTCCATGGATTTCAGCAAACCCTGAATTTAATGTTATGTTTGTTCGTTAATGTTGTACATGTTCTCCTCTGTTATGTTGTTGTCTTTATTCCATTCTCGTATCTCTCGTTTTACAGGTTCCTCCTTTTGTAGTCCCTGTTGATCGACTCCTCCTCGTGCTGCTCCAATATTTGTACTGTGCCCTTCGTTTCACTGCCCTTCCTTCCCACCTGTTTGGTAAGTTCCCTTCTTTTGTCTTAAATGGTTGCTTGTGGTTTTTATTACCTTTTGGTTCTCCCCTTTATTTTCGTTCTATATGTAACCATACTTTTCTCTTTCTTCTGCTCGTGCGGCTGTCTTGTTCTCGCTGCTCCCCCTCCCGCTTCATTGTCCTTCATTTTCTTGTTTTTTCATGGCTAAAGTCCCCTGGCTTTTTGTCATCTTCTCTCTTTTGCTCCATTTTTCAGGAGTTATTTTCTCCCTCATTTCTCCTTCTCCTCCTCCGCCCTATCCTCCCTTCTTTCCTCCTTTTCTCTCTTTCCTCTTCTTTCATTTTCTCTCCTTCTTTGTCCCTCTCTCTAATTCCCTCAGCTTCTCTTTCCTTCTTTACACTGTTGCTATTAACTCCTTTTCCTTTTTGATTTCTTTCTCGCTATTCCTTATTGTGGTAATGCATTGTCTCTTCTTTTTCTCTGTTTTCATATTTCTGGTGGCTCCTTCATCTTCTCTTTCATTTTATCAAGCTATTTTCTATATCTTTCTTTTTCACTAGCCACCTTACCTTTTTCCATTTCACCTCCTTTCTTCTTAACTACTATAAGCTATTTCTCTTCTCCTTTCCTCCTCTCCTATTATGAGAGGTTTTCGACTTATTTCTTGGAATGTTAAGGGTCTCCGGAACCCTATTAAGAAGCAACGTAATTTGTCTCACCTTGCTTGTCTGAAATGTCAAATTGCTTTATTACAAGAACCGCATCTCTTCTCACAGGAGTTATCCTTACTGCGTAAACAATGGGTTGGAGAAGCCTATTGCTCTCCGGCTGTTAATCACAAAAATGGTGTTGTTATTTTATTTCATAAATCTTTGACTGTTCAAATACAAAATGAAATTTCTGATTCTAATGGTAGGTGGTTGTTTCTAGATAGTATTGTTAATGATCTTCATCTTTCCCTTTGAAACGTATATGGACCTAACGGTGTTAACCTATCCTTCTGGAATGAGTTTTCCTCCCTTCTTTCCTCTCATGTGAATGATGATCTGATTGTTGGAGGGGATTGTAACCAATTGATGGATCCTTTTTTGGATCTCAAATCTCAAGCACGATATGTCCCTAACAAAATGCAAAAGTCTTTCCACAAGTCCATTTCATCTAGCGGCCTAATCGACTCATGGAGAATATCCAATCCTGATTCTTTAGAATTTTCTTTTTTTTCTCCAGTACATGCTTCACATTCCCGAATTGATTACATTTTTCTTTCACACCATGCTTTCCAATTTATGACTAACTCTGAAATAGGCTCCATCCTCACCTCCGACCATGCGCCCGTTATCTTAGACATGGACTATCCTGCCCCATCCCTAGATCTCACCGATGGCCTCTCAACAATTCACTATTGCTTGACCCCACATTTACCAAACATTTTACACAATTCATGGATGAATTCTTCCATGATAACTTAGGCACATCTTCTGACTTCCACTTTATATGGGATGCTTTCAAGGCTGCTGCCCGAGGTTGCATTATAGACTTTGTATCCCATAAGAAGAAAAAGGCTCTCACTCAGGCATCTTCTTTTCTTAAACAAATTAAAGACCTCGAACATCTTTATTTTACTACTAACTCTCCTGATTCACTAGCCTCTCTTATTAAGGCTAAGATGCAATTTAATAGACACTCTTGGAACTCTGCCTCTTATCAGCTTCTCAAATTTAATGCCAAGATGTACGGTGGTCGTAATAAGGCTGGTAAATCGCTGGTGAATTACCTTCAAGAAATCAAGAAGCAAAAGTCTAAAATTGTTGTAATTAAGGATTCTCAGGGATCTCCCCATTCCTCGGACGCTAAAATCCTTGACTGTTTTGTTCAATATTACTCTTCCCTTTATACACCGGAGTCCAACCCATCTCCCAAACAAATAGATTCCTTCTTTCGCTCCATCCCTAAACCTTCTGATCCCCAGGTTGATCTTTCTTCTCTCAATGTCCCTATTTCAGAAAGAGAAATTGTCACTAAAATCCCTGGTCCGGATGGATTTACAGTACGTTTTTTTCTTCATTTTAAGTCTGTTTTGGTTCCACACTTGCTTTATTTAATTAATCATTTTGTTGATAAGGGCGAATCCAGAGGTTCCTTTACGCATGCAATGCTCTGTCTTCTTCCCAAAAAAGATAAGGGCCCCTCCCTGTGCAAGAATTACAGACCTATTTCCCTTATAAACACTGACTGCAAAATCTATGCAAAAATGTTGGCTATTCGCATTAATTCAATTATCCCTAACCTGATCAATGTTTGTTAAAGGTAGGTATATAACGGATAATTCCAGAACTGTTCTTAACAACATTCACCTTGCTGCTAAAATGGATTCTCCTGTTGCCGCTCTTACCTTGGATGCTGAGAAAGCATTTGATCGAGTCAACTGGGACTTTATGTTTGGAGCGCCTCATTGGCACGGTTTTAGCCCCACTGTTCTCAGAAATATTCAACTACTTTATTCTGACCCCAAAACTTCTATCTGGGTTAATGGCACTCAATCAGACTACTTTTCCCTCCATAGAGGAACCAGACAGGGTTGCCCTTTATCCCCTCCTCCTTTTTATTTTGGCATTAGAACCCCCTCTTGAGAAAATCACGCGGTCCCCTTCTTATTCTGGTTTTATCTGTAAGGACGTTGAAATTAAATTTACTGCCTATGCCGATGATATTTTGCTCTACATCTCAAATCCCATTGATGCTCTTCCTACTTTTTTTTCTTTACTCCATGATTATTCTTTGGTCTCTGGCTATAAACTAAATATCAACAAATCGGAGGTCCTTCCCCTCAATAGGCTTTGTCTTCCTTATATGTTCGAGGGTTTGGGTTTTGAATGGAATCCTAGATTCATCAAGTGTTTGGGTGTTTTATACGCCAATACCATTAGAGAGACTATCAAAATCAACCATTCTGATATTCTTAAAAATACTTTCCTCTCTTATTGAACGCTGGACTCACCTTTTTCTCTCATGGTGGGGTCGCTTATCCACTATTAAAATGATGCTACTTCCTATTGTCAATTTTTATCTTTCTATGCTTCCTGTCTCTCTTCCTCACTACTTTTTTAAATCCATCAATAGCCTGTTCTCGAAATTTTTATGGAATAATCGTAAAGCTAGGGTCTCGCTTCTCCGTCTTCAACAACCTAGGAACCTAGGTGGTGTCAATTTTCCCAATATCTCACGCTTCCATTCCGCCTTTACCCTTAAACAAATTTGGCCTTTTCTTACAGATTCGTCTTCTCCTGTAATGGCTTGGAGCTCTCTGGAATTAGCTCAACTTACTCCCTTCTCTTTCCTTACTGCTACCCGTTTATCTCTGCCTCCTCAAAAATGTATCTCCCCCATTTTCAAGCACTCTAAAGCCCTAACACTTCAACTTTTTCGTTCTTTCTCCTCTCCTTCTGATATCCACTTGGATACTCCGCTTTGGTGCAACAATTTTCTTAAAGTTCATAACAGAGCGCTCTTTTGGAAGTAATGGATCGATAAAGGAATTCTTACCTATAAGCATCTCATCACTAATGACTCCTTAAGAACTTTACAAGATCTATGTGACTCTTTTTGGTATTTCCAACAAATACTCCTCATATTTTGCAATGCTCACTCCTGTATTGTCTTCCACTATCTTGCGGGATATTCCATCTTCCTCTGATGTACCCCCCATACCTTCCCCACTAGATTTCCACACTCCTTCTAGAGCTTCCACCATCTATATATATTATTATCTCATTCTCCTATTGATAGGCTTAAATCCAAATTGGAACTTGTGTGGGAATCGGATCTCGGGCAAACCTTCTCCACACATATTTGGGACTCTAATGAGTCTACGAAACGTTTTTTTTAGTGTTCAGAAATTTGGCGCACAACTAGTTACGGTATGGTGTTGGTTAATAGGTAAGTAAGTTCTGGTAGGTGCTTCTTGGTCAGAGGACAAACCTTAACCTCTGTTGTTGAAAAGGAGATCAGAGACCCCTTTTTTTTTATTTTTTATTTTTTTATTTAAATTAGGCAATATGTTCCAGAGCACACAATAGTAATAATATATCAGTTTGTCTTTCACTGATGGTGGTAGGGATAGATCGGACACGTTGTTTGTTTTTTCAAGTTTTTATTCATTAGTAGTTTCCCTTTCTGGGAATCACTGCGAATATCACTTAAGCCGACACGTGTTTCGTCACAACATGTGGCTGTGACTCTTCAGGGCTGATTTAAATAATCAAATGGCGTGGTCGGTGAGCCGGTGATAATTCCAACCCGGTCCTTATCGGGTGGTTAGTTACTATAAGAATGGCAGGCACAAAGTCGCGTTGCCGAAACCCGCATCCGGTAACTGATTGATCTCGTGGCGAGTACTTATGGCCTGACACGGCCTATGCTCCCCAGAATTTTGTAGATAGAACAAAATTCTTGAACATTTGATATTCGCAGTGATTCCCAGAAAGGGAAACTACTAATGAATAAAAACTTGAAAAAACAAACAACGTGTCCGATCTATCCCTACCACCATCAGTGAAAGACAAACTGATATATTATTACTATTGTGTGCTCTGGAACATATTGCCATATTTGGGACTCTATCTGGTCTAAAATACATACAGTCTCCCGATCAGCTAGTACCACACAGACATTTTATTTTTACAATAGGCTTTATTACACTCCTACTGACTTGTGCAAATTCAAATTATTAGATTCCAAAAAGTGCTGGTCTTGTTCCTGTGATAATAGTGACCTTTTACATATGTTTTTCTTTTGCCCTCTGGTTAAATTACTTTGGTCCAAGGTCTGGTCCACACTTAATAATATTTTATCCACTGATGTTACATTAGATATTGTTCATATTTTTTTGGGCAGGTTGGCTCCCATTTGGAATGTTCAATGTCATGTTCGTAAATTTATCAATCTTTTTATCGCAATCTCCTTTCAAATTGTTACTACTAATTGGAAAGATACAACAAAAATTGTTTATAATGCTTGGTGGAATCTGTTATGCCATCACCACAGACTCGACCGTGTTTATGCCACATCTGTTCCTCTATTAATCAAAAGAGATTTATTATGGTCTCCCTTAACGGAATTTCTCTCTAGACATGCTCATTAACTACCCAATATTTCTTACTCTTACTTTTCTGATTCCCACCAAGTTTCGATAATGTGACAGTATATTATTTGTATTTGTAGCCCTCCCCCTTCTCTCTCTCCCCCCTTTTCTTTCGTTCTTTCTCCCCACTTAAAACAAAAACACTCATAAAAGCACTGTTCATTGGTATATCAATTTCCCCTTTTTTTGGGGGGTTTCTTTTCCGATGTGCATTATTTGTTGTAGTTTCATTCTACTTACTTGACATTGTTTGCAGATGTACTGATGTTTTACATTGCATTATTTCTACTCAATAAAGCTTTTTAAACAAAAAAAAAGAAATGACTCTTCTCACTAAACATTGGCACCTTGGGTGCGTATTATTTTATTAGATGCACTTATGAAGACCAAGCCTGGGTTCTTCTTCTGCCTCAGTTCATTGGCTTTCATTTCACTAGCATGGCAGAGAGAACATTTAGGAAAGGAAAATGCTTATCTGAACACAAACCCATCACAGTCTGGACATCAGAAAAGGAGGGTCCGATTGGCCTGTAGGGCAGTAGGGCAGTGCCACAAAGGCTGAACTGACATGTAGGAATGCGGGCTGTTTTTTCTGACTGCTTGTGTACCTGTTTTAGGTCTGGGAGATTAGTTTAGTTCTGGTGTGCTGGTGTTTACGGTTAATTTCCCTGATATGACCACAAACATTGCTTGCAACAGGTACAAATGCATGCAATCTCCCAAACTCTTGCAAAACACCTATACATTGTATCTTTACAGGACTGCTCAGACTTGGTTTACTCCGCATCTAAAAGCCCTACGTCAGGAGTGCAAGAAGGCGGAAAGGGCCTGGCGGCGAGGCTACGATCCAGCCGAGAAATTGCGGTATAGAGTGGCGACAAGATCATACCACAGGCAAATCTGGGTGGGGAAAAAGGTGTTTTTGGAGCGAAGAATAGACGAGGTCGACAACGCGAGTAGAGAGATTTTCCGAATTGTCAAAGATTTTACTTCTCCCTCTTTATACTCTCCCTCTCACACGCACTCAGAAGCTTGGATTAAGGAACTTGCCGAGTTTTTTGTGGATAAAATTAAATCCATTCAGGACTCCCTCCGTCCTGCTTGCTTTTCGTTGGCTGCTAGCTGTCGGTCGTCCCTGCCTTCTTTGGATGGCGATGGGCCTTCTATGTCTGAATTTCCTCCTATGACCCTTATCAATTCTTTAGATCTCTTGTCCTGTTTGAAATCGGGCTCGCCGCTAGACCCCTGTCCGGCGAAGTGTCTGGGGAGAGTGGCGTCAGCTGTTAACACCTTACTGAACCCACTTCTTAACTCTTCTCTGTCCACTGGCGTGGTTCCTCAGGCCTGGAAACGTGCTTTGATCCTACCGTTGATAAAAAAGCCAAACCTTGACCCTCTCATTCATGCCAACTACAGGCCGATCTCTCTCCTCCTGGCGCTGGCGAAAGTAACCGAGAAGCATGTACATCGGTCGATCTCCAATTTCATCGAGGAGAACGACCTTCTTCATATGTCTCAATCTGGTTTCCGTGCGAATTTCAGCACGGAGACTGCCCTTCTCGAGGTTACTGACGCCATTAGGGAGGTGTTAGACTCTGGTGGTGAGGCCATGTTGGTCATGCTTGATTTGTCGGCGGCGTTCAACACCGTCCCCCATGAAGGCCTCCTGACAAGACTCTGGGAAATCGGCCTACGGGGGACGGTGCTGAGCTGGTTTAAATCTTTTCTGACTGGCCGCCGGCAAATGATCTGGGTGCCTCCTTTTTCCGCTGATATGCCGCCGCTAGAGGTGGGGGTACCTCAGGGTTCCATTCTTAGCCCCATGCTGTTTAACATCTCCTTGGCCCCTCTGGCGGTGGTTGCGGAGTCTTTCGGCGCCCAGATCATATCCTATGCTGACGATACCCAGCTTCTGTTCACATGTGACAGAGGTGGGATTTTCGACGGCATACGGATTAGGGACTGTCTCGAGGCTGTTTTCGAGTGGTTCCGTTGTCAGGGTCTTAAATGCAACTCCGACAAATCGGAGTTGCTTTTCTTTGGCTGCACTCCTGATTCCAGCTGGAAGGCCTGGTGGCCACAGGATATGTTTCCCCCGGACACTGCCTCTGTGAAGGCACCTTGGAATTCTGATCGATTGTGACCTATCCTTCCGGCCCCATGTCATCGGGCTTTCAGAGAAATGCTTTGGCATTCTCAGGATGCTTAGGAAATTTCTTCCTTTGCTGTCACTTCACCACAAAAAAAACATTGTACAGGTGCTAATAGGGTGGCGTTTAGACTATGCGAACGCCCTCTATCTGGGTCTATCCAAATATCTTTTGACCCGCCTGCAAGTGGTGCAGAATTCTGCGGCTCGAGCCATCTTCGGACTTCCGAGACGAGCCAATGCTGCTGAGTTACTAAAAGCTTTGCATTGGCTGCCCATCCCGAAGAGGATCCTTTTTAAAAGCCTAACTTTGGTTTTTAAAGCCCTTCATGGTATCGGTCCCAAGTACATCGGGAAGCGCTTTTCCTTTTACCTGCCTAGCAGGGCTTTACGATCTGCTTCACTGGCCAAAGTGGCTGTGCCTATCAATAAGCGTTCCAGAACTGGAGGCCGGGCTTTTCGCTACCTGGCTTTGCGAGGCTGGAATGAGCTCCCTTTGGCTTTACGAAGGGCAAGTAATCTTCTTGTTTTCAGGAAGGAATTAAAGACCTGGCTCTTTTCTGTATAGGGTTTCTTCTGGCTTCTTTTTCTTTCAGCTTTTAGTTGTTATGTTTGTTACTCTGCATAAGTTCTCTTCGCCAAAGCGCCGGGATGCTCCTTGGAGTAGCCGTGCGCTATAGAAGAAAATAAATAACAAATAACATAACATTTGTACATGTGGACCACCTTTTTAGTTTTCTCATTCACTAATGGAGGCCACTCTTATTTTGGTGCCCAGGCTTGTTTACTGCCCCTGTCTGATCCTGCAGAACAAGGGGCCCTGCAGAGATGTTTTATAGCACAGACATTGTGGGCTCTGGCCCACAGCTCCCACCATTAAAGGGACTTCCTCATTAACCTTTCAGGACAGCTCCCACACTGTCTAGAATTGAAAATATCTCGTTTGTTTACTTCCTTTTTTGTTGGAGCTAGCCCAAGCAGTCTGGCCAGTTCTGCCCCTGCCTGAGAGAGAGATTTAAAGAAAATGCATATTTTATTCTGGTTTGATTAAGCAAGCATGCTAACATTTCAAAGTGCATAGGCATAGCCTTGCTGCACTGGCCTTTGTATTTATTCAGCTTGTGACACTTACTGTCTAGTAAAGATTGGCATTGTGTGGATCCTCTTGGATTGCATTGTACTTTTGGGGCTGCTTCCTGACATTAAATACCTGTCACAAACAGCACAGGCAGTGCAGAAAGCAAAAGCATCCACCAGCACTGTGCACTCAAATGACGGACAGACTAGCTACAGTGTAACAACATACATTATGGGTAGAAGGCTGGGTCGGACCACTAGTCTTTCTGCTTTTGGGGCAGGTAGGCCATGTGTCAATGATCAGTGCGGCATGATACTCTCCCTCCATTATTGCATAATCCACATGGAGCAGGGCAATCACATGGTGTGCAGTAAACAAAAAAAACACCCTCCATATGCAGCAGTGGAATAACACAAAATGATGGGGGACCCCTGGAGAATGTGATGAGGAACCCCTGAGTACCACATATTTGACAGACATTCATTGGCCTTGGGCTGAATGGGGCCCCCATGAGGTGTGGGGGTGCCTAAAGGATTGGGGTCCTCCTGCGGCGCATAGGTTGCAGGGCCCTGCATTGCGCCCCTGATATGTGCAGGCCCAAAAGGTGAGACATCAGTCCCACAGCACCAGATGCAACGTAATGGTTCAGATTGATTATGTTTCTGTTTCCATTATGATGGCCAGCCAGAGAGAAACTGTGTGCCCTAACGTTGAGCCACAATGTAGGCTAGCAAATGAAGAGAGTTGTCAACGATACAACCAAAGGGCCTGATTAAATAATGTAAACTTACACTACAGTGTAAGTTTACAATGGTTTGCTATTCACAAAGGGATTTACGAGTAGTATTGTTACACTGATAAAAAGATAGCAGTCCTTCCAGTACACACAGTGCCAGTACACCTACCAAAGAAATAAAGCAGGCCCTGTGAAAAACATAGACTTAAAGGCAATGTGAACTGACTTCCAAAGCATACAGAAGAAAAAAAGGGCTCTTCCCCTTACACACACACACACACACCTATGAGGACCAGCCACTGACAGAAAAAAGAGTGTGTATTTATTATTCTAACTCCACTCACACATTTATACTGGGGTAGGTTATGAAGCAGACCAAAGCACACATAACTTCACTTTTACTTTTTTATTGCACCAGCTCAAAAGTACCTAAAACCACCATAGGGTCCGATTCTCATAGCACACTGATCCACACAAAGATAGTGTTTGTCTGGTTCTGTCAGAGCTTACCAACACTACAAAGACCTGTGCGTGTTTACCACACACACACACACACACACACAACCACACACAGACACACACACTGTCTCTATCTCTTATATATAGCTATGACACCCTATTTCCTTCTTACTTTCCTGCGACCTCTCACTTCCTATTTCTCCAGCTGAGTCAGCAGCCATTTTCTTCTTCTTTTTGTACTTCTGGACAAGTTTCAGAAGATTATTTTTCATTGAAGGTTGTGTTGGCGTGGCAGAGTCTCACCAGAGTTTTCTTTCTTCTTGTTTGCACACAATTTACATGCAAAGTATACAAATTGAGCTGTGTGTCACCATAACAGAATACAGTTGTGCACTTGGTAAACCCCTGGTTTACTAAAAAAAAAAACAAAGGCTACTAGCAGTTGTGAGATAGTTCAATATAATTTCTAGAGCTCTATGGAACAGATAAAATAATCCATATCAATTTGTTTTAAAAAATATGGCAGGCAACTTAGTAGTAGCTGACCACACCGATTGTAGGAAGCTGCTCTTTTTTCAGATACTGGAAGAACACATTTCACCTATCCTCAGCATCAAACATTACAATCAGATTTAGTGCCGACCCCTCCCCCCAACAAACAAATGGCATTGTAGGGAAGCCCAGGCATGTAAGAGAGCAATACATATATTTATATATCTGTTTGAAAACTATGTTACATCTTTTTATCACACGTGTTAACATCATCAACAAATCAAAAAAGCAGCATTAATTATAATAAACATTGCAAAGCTTATGAAACACTTCCTGTGCCGCTATCCGCACTCGTGGTGGAATGAGTGTAAGCTGAGGGATGGAGTGAGGGGTGGGTTTTGGCTATGTGGTTTTGCTATGGAAATGCTTGAATATTTTAAGGGTGAAAGTCAGGGAATCGGCCTTTACCCTGAGCCACGCAGGTGCAAATTTAAGGTGACCTCACCCTTCCATGTTTGGAATCTAGGAAAAGAAGGAGCCATTGTTAATGGGTGAATGATATTAGTTCCTGTCAGGCACCTTGGAGTGTAGCAAGTATAGTGTGTCATATATCTCGTTGGCCATTAACAAAATACCTAGTCCCATCTTTCTCTAACACATGAAACCTAACAATAACACAGGACAATAGAATACATTTGCTGTGTGCCAGGTATGTTTGAGGTTGTTTAAGAGTAATAAAAGGGAGAAAGCCTATTAAGATAAATATAACTTAATTGCTTTTCGTAGGGGAAATATTTTCATTATGTTTGCTAGTTTTCCACTATGCAATGTTGATGTCTTGTCTTTAAACAGTCACTAAAGCATATAACCAGTCTGGTATGCAGCATGTATTTAAATATGTGTGTTCCAGTATTTCTAAAGCACAAACCTATTTGGCTTGCAACAGAGCTCTGCCTACCAAAGGTGCAGTGCACAGAAAGACAGTGACTTTATTAGAACTATAGTTTCTATGATGTAGGGGTCCACCTAGTCTTGATGAAGGACGGATGCCATTTCAGGCAACAGATAGGGTAGAAATGTATTGACTTTATAACAAAGCATGTTCCTAACCACCTACTTTAGGTCCAGTACACTTTTTAACCTTGCAATAGGGAAATATCACCAAATAAAAAAAATATCTCATAACACAAATTTAACAGTTTGTGCTCCTAATAGTATGGTCAACACAAATACTACGCTCACTTGCTTCAAGAAACAGCAAAAGTTCACCATGGACTAATGTCCATGGTTAGGAGCTTACTCGATGATGAAGCATAACACATAACTGTGGGAGAGAACCCAGCATAAAGCTGTCGGTACTGCAATGTTTCATAAAGAAAAATAACTCATCTTAAAAACTTTAGGGGAATTTTTAAAGTTGGGATTACAAATGCTAATAATGCCTGGCCTCAGAAAAAGTGGATGCTTTCTACATATTGCTAGATGGGAGCAAGAAGGTTCAGACCACCGTTCAGAATGATACCCATTTGCTAAAACAATGAGAAGACTGGCACCTTTTCAACAAAAAGAGAAGCCCATGGTTGCAATATGTCTCTTTTACTGTTCAGTCAATGAATGCCTCTCATTTTAGACTGGTAGCAATACTAAATATTAAGGATGTAAAGCCTGTTTCGAAGCACGATTTTCCCTGGTGATCCGCATACTCAAAACTGTTGCTTCTGCTGGAGTCTCATGGGCGCTCTGGTACTTGAAAACAACGTTGCTTGGATCTGGATATTTAGAATGTCTTGTACTAGATCAGGGGAACATAATCTGATCAAGGACAACAGAAGAAGAGCTAGTGCAAGAGTTCCTGTACTGTGAGGGTTTGGAGTAAGAACCAATTGACCGGGTGCAGGGCAGTACAGAATGTATGTCCATCAGACTTTGACCTTTGGCCACTTTTCCAACATGGACAACCCAAAAAAGCTGTCCATACTGAGTGGACACAATGATGACATAGAAGTGTTAGATAGAATTACCTCACCAGAACAGCTTCTAAAACTGTAGAGTTGGCAGCGACTGCAGGAAGTTGGATGCCAGTCAATGACTATGAACTTTTTTTAATGGCACTTTCATTTTGTAAACAAGGAGACAATTGGCTATGGTACGTGTATATATCCATTTAAGGGATCCCATGTAGAAACCTATGTTCATTTCCTGGTAACAAAACCTTTGTCTAAGATGTAAATAAGCAGTCATGGGTAGGCTCTCTTCCAATTGGCAGTGTACTACTCTGCCACCAGGTGAAGAAGTGCTGCAGGTCTTGTCCAAGATCCCCATTGCTCAAATGTCCTTGCCCTCATATTACTGGAACTAGAATTATTTTTTCGAAAGCGATCACTTGTAATACTTTCAGGAAGTACTGTACTTGAGAACTCCTCTCATTCCGTTTCCAGTCAGACGAAGCCTTTCTGAAAACCAAAGTATGTGATGAATTATAGTCGCCCTCATCCATTCATGTGGAAACCTTGACTGCCCCTTTGCACCTGACAATGAGAAACACATTTCCTCTACAGTCTGAGATGTAGTTGGCCTTAGCTTGAAAGTTGAGTCATTTGCACCCAAGCAAAATGCTAACACCTGTTGGAGGGGGGGGGGCATTAGAGTTCAACCTGTTTAATGGAGCCTGCAGGCCCACCATCGAACATACAGAAAAGCCTTTAAAAAGTGTGTGGCTTTCGGAAAATCTAAAGAGCTGATCCCACAGGCTCTCAAACAATTTTTAGGGTGAAAACCTAAAAGCAACGATCAGGGGACTATGTAAAGATAACTGTTTAAAACAAAGCGGAAAGTAGTGCAAATTGCCAGTTCCACAGGTATAGGACATTAGGTGTAGTTTAGAAGTCAGTTAAGCCTGTTCTATGCAGAAATGTATAATTTGATCTTCTTAAGTGAGGAAAAGAAGAAACACCGTACAAAGGCCTCCAACTAAGTAAAATCTCCCCTTCTGCCTTCATGGAAGAGATTTCTAAAAATATATATGATCTCACTTTGATGTAGAACTACAGAGCCCTTGACAGTGTGACAAAACACGGAGAGAGAAGACGACTACGTGGATAGTTGAATTCTAAACATTTTATCCTTTTTTGGATCTCTTTGAAGCTTTAGGATGTTATTTACAGTGAACCATGACAGGAAGATGAGGGTAGATGCATGTGCTCCTGTATAAATGGTAGAAAATACCAGCGGACTGGGCCGTTTCAGTGAAAAAAACAGGAAGCGTTTCTGTGAGCGTTGTGCGTGATTGGCAGACGTGGTTACGTGCCCACCACATACAAAAAAAAAGAGATTCCATATTGTTCTGGTGTTGAATTGCAGTAAGCAGCATACAGAATCTCGATTAAAGAAAACACAACACTAACATGAGCATAGGGAAGAGGCAATACAAGGCAGACATTTTATGGATCTGAAAAATGCAATGAAAACGTGCTAACAGTGCCATGTTGACTCTACTAACTCAAGAAAATGAAAGGAAGTTTTTGATGTTCTGATTTTCAAAGAAATGCAATTACTTCTTTGAGTTACTTGCACAGCTGTGAACTTAGCTCATGCCATGAAGGTGACTTTCAACCAGTCCTGCTTTGTCTGTGCATGCTAGGACATGTAGACCCATACCTTTATTATCTACAAGTCCTGAGATACTCTATAATGTTGCCTGAAAAAAGTGCTAAGTGAAAAGTGCCATCATGGCATGAAACAAATTGGACAACTGTGTGGGAACACTCATGTGCTTCAAATGTGTAGGCATATCCACGTAAAGTCCATGGCTGCTTAGAGCTAAGTTAGGTATGTATAGAAAGTGCTTTGTTTCACAACTGTGCATCTGGCTTAACCTATGTTTTGTTCTTCTTGGACATGTCAGTGAGTGCATATATGACTGAGTTTTATGTGTGTCACTACGTGGAGTAAGAACAAGGATTACAATGCAGTGCTGCTATATTTGTAACAACCAATGGCATCATCATTCAACAAATCAATAAGAAAAACATACTCAGTTTGGACAGAAGGACACACATTCAGCTAAATTGATTGCAAAATCCCCGGCATCATCTACAATTAACATCTTCACTATGTTAAAAATCATCTTTGTTTGATCTGCATTCATGACTTGAGATATGATTCCGCATCAGCGACTTTCAGATTGATTTTAGGTTAGAGGCTCCCTATTATGTGCATTTCATTACTCCCAATAGTGTTTCAAATGTAAAAATAAAAAATGAACAAATATTTGTTAATACAAAGTGCAACAAGAAACTAGAACAAATATTCAACTATATTACATAAACCAGTAGCTTAAAATCAGTTCAAAGACTTTGGTGGTAGTTGCGGAAGTATGACATTACAACGCATGCTTTTACATCGCATGCCTTTACAACGCAAGTATTACAACGCAGTCCATTACAACGCATAGTGCTTTGGAGTGCTGGATAGTGAATAGTTTAATTTACTATTCCAACTCTAGTCCCCGTGGACACTAGGGAAGGTTATTGGATAGTAAATTAACCTATTCCCTATCCTGGAGCGCCCCCCAGAGCAATGCGTTGTAATAGTTTGCGTTGTAATGGTTGCGTTGTAAAGGCTCTGCGATGTACAAGTTGCATTGTAAAGGTTGTTTACCGGTAGTTGCAGTCTAGTGGGATTCATATGCAGTATATGATGCCATCCCAAGTTACTCCTCCTTCTTTGAAGCTCCAGGTCAAAGATAAGTGAATGCTTCCCTCTATAACATGATCTAACCTGGTTTAAGACTGGTAGTTTGATAGTGCATTTCCTGCATCTGAGAGAGCAGACTCTTGAATTTTTCTCCAGCCAGAATTTTCACTCTTCCTTCCTTCTTTCTAAATGTGCACAGCACATGGGTTTATTCACTAGTAACCTCAAAATATGACATTTTCTAGTCTCTAAATAGATTAAGTATATAGAGTCCCTGCACCTATGATGGCATCCGAACAAAACTACGATTCTCAAGCCAAGTTGAAGATGGCATCTCATAGCATCACAAGATCCATATTGAAAATTACAGTGAAAAATCTTGCACTTCACAAAATTAGGGTTTTTTACGACAGCAAAATGGCTTTTTGGTATTTCCTAAAAGGCATTCTGCAATTTAATAAGGGTTTATGAAATCGCAAAAATGGGTTTAGAAATGGAGACTACATTTCAATTTGGGAGGGGCGTATTTAGGGTGTCTCTTCCAAATTGAAATTCTGCATCGAATGTATCAGTGGTTTGCAACCTCAGTTCCGGTGACAAACCATTAAAAATTTCCAAACACCTCAAAGGAGGTAGTAATTCATTTGAATTGAATGATACAAATGTATATTGGGGAGTGAGGCAGTGGTCTACAGGAATATTGCCAGCTCTCGAACTTTAAGGAAAACGGGCTGCATTTTAAAAAAGAGTTTAGTTTATTTAAAGGTGATTATAAATATGGTGGATTGCTGAACCTAGTAGGCCATTAATATGCATGAGGTAGCTCAGACTGCGACCCACTCTGAACGGGAATTTCGGAATCCGACCTATTCGTACAAAGGTCAGTTAGCAAAATCAGAATCAGAATCCATTCACAAAATGTCGTGCACAATTTGTGATTGCTTTCTTTGCAAATCGATTCTGGCCCACAGTGTGCTAAGAGTTCACAAAGGTAGACTGCCAGGCCAGCTAAGTTTATGAATACTGAGACATCTTTGCTGCTGATATCTATCCAGGACCCTCCATTTGCAGGTTATCATTTATTTCAATGCACAATCACAACGAATGGTATCTTCATGTGGGACCCTTTCTGAGTCAGTAATAGCAAAGAATCTATGCTGAATAGAATGCACTTGATGATTGTACACATATTTCTGCTAAATTGTAAATTTACAAGCTTTACGAGCTATATTTGCATTTTTTCAATAAAATGCAAATGTTTCTAGCATGATTGATGGATTGTCATAATTAGGACCTCTCTAGGTAGAGCTCCATTCATTCTCCGTTCATAGGTATCATAGGTTTCAGTATGTGCTGGTCTGCTTGACATTCAACTGCATGTGACAAAAGGATGACTGTATGCTGTAGAGTTTGGCTGAAGATTTTACCACGATATCAAAGTAAGAGGAGTAACATGGAAAGAGCCCTAGCTATTTGCAAAAGTGTTGTAATGGCATTTGGCAATTTAGAAGTACAGCTTCCTCAGAAATGATGTGACTTGTACTTTTTCTTCATTTCCTCTGGATTTCTTATATTGTACAATTTGTGGGAGTAAATAAGAAGATGATGCTCACAATTAAAAACGAGGGCCTGATTTAGAGTTTGGCGGATGGATACTCAGTCGCAAACACAATGGATATCGCGTCTGCTATAGGTTATAGTGCACTTGGTAAAAGGTGGACGGGATATCCGTTATGTTTGGTATGAAGTAACCCTTCCGTCAAACACTAAATCAGGACCCTTAATCTGCAATAGATAAATACAAATGTTAGCAGTACCCCAATAGAATATGATCTGTCATCATATGTAAAGTATAACCATTATGTAGTTGGTTCTCTTAATGGGCCTGCCTCACAAAGGTAAACTTAGACCAAAAGTCTAAGTTCAGACCAAAACTCTAACCTAACTACTAGTAAAGTTAGACTTTTGGTCTAAGTTAGAATTTTGGTCTAAACTTAAACCAAAAAACTAACTTTAAACTTAGACTTTTGGCCTAAGTTTACCTCTGTGAATCAGGCCCTATGTCTGTAAGTATTAAGATGTATTACAGAGATCTTGAGAAGTTAAGGTGATACTGTGTCTGAGGTATTGATCATTACTTAGTAGCAAAATTAGCCCAACTACTAGGTCATTTTTTTATGATACAAATCAAATGAGATGACAAACTTAAACATTTCTGCAAAAGAAAATCCGATTTGCCATGCTAACATTGGCTCAGAATGACAACATGTAAACTGTGAGCTTCAACCTGTCTATATAATATTGTTAGACCATTTATACAGTACTTAGTACCACAGCAATGAATATGGACATGCAGCAAGTAATAATACAGTTAAATTATCTAAAAATGATGGAAACAATGTTCCTAGCCAGCCTCGGACTGATGACAGTCGGCTTCCCTCTGCTGGAATTTGAACCTGTGACTGTAGATTGCACACAGATTTTATTTCAGGGCACTAAGTTGAAGTATCAGCAGAATATAACCTGAACCATTTCCATCAAGAACTGTATGAAAACAGCGGTTGGAAACCCAGGGTGGAAAGTCTAGAAACTGGCAAATCTCCGTCCAGCTGATCTCAAGTCACGATGGCTTGATAATAATTGATTTCCTGGCTGATAATCAAATAGCATTTCGAAATAACACAAATTTTTAAAGCTGAAAAAAAGAAAAACAAATACCCTGGCAAACGTTTCATTAAAATTGATTCCCACATTTTATCTAGGGTCCAGAGAATAGTGTGGTGCTTTCTTTGTTAAACATGCTTCATATTTACATGTGATGCAGTGAATGTCTTCTTACTACATTGTATTTTTGACTTGACAGACAGTGGTGGATTCTATTAGAGAAACATAGAAACATACAATTCAACAGAAGAGAAGGACCTCTAACCCCAGCCAGTCTACCCTACGTCCTTTTTTCTTATGTCCCATATGGGCACCAATTGAAAGCCCTTTCTTCTTACTATTGCTTCTTTCTCTGTGTGTCCCAATCAATGTTTCAATTAGTTTATTGTTTCTGGATTCACAGCTTCTGTCATCGTCGAAGGACTCTGGAGTATGGAAGCTTGGAAAGCCTCTGTCACTTTGAACGACTTGCTGATCTTTAGGGCTCCAAAAAAGCTGATGGCCTCCACGCTGAATTCAACCCGGGTCTCCACTTTCCAACATGAGGCAGAATCTGCACCGTGGTGCCCCCACAGTACTGGTGTAACAAGAAATGAGGCAGTCAATTCACACAGGATACCAACAGTGCGCTCCCATGGAAAAGATTATGCAACAACAAGCAAAGTTGCAAAATAAGCCATGTTGATCATGTCGGCTTCGCTCTGGACAGAAGAGAAACAAAAGAAGTTGGACTGCTCTCACAAAGCATCAGCAGTAAGGTGGGTAAACAAAATACACAGTGAGGGGTGAAAATGATTGGAGAAGAGTGGGGAAAGCAGTGGATAACTCGTAGTGTCTATAAATATGCCCTGTATTTAAAATTCTCTTTCAAAAAGGGAGAGGAAAAAAAGATTTTATCTCTCTACAAAAAAAGTATTTACAAACTAAGTGTTACCATAAAGACGTGGTAAGATAAAAAGGACTGTTGTGTTAGTGCTAGGAACTCTAGGGGGTCTGTGCAAATGTCAAACAAGGTAAAGTCTGTGCTAGAATTAGCTGGGCCTGTAGCAGCTACACCAAACTGCGAGAGCCGCTGGAATACCGACGCCTGCTGAGCAAGGAGCTAGGGGGGCAATACTGGTGAGGGTGGTTGTAGGGGGGTGGGGGTGGCGGCAAGGGGGGCTGGTGGATGAGTTTCACTGGTGTCCCCTGTAGCCCACTATTCAGGTTGCGTAGGGGGGTGGAGCTGCAGGATTCAGATACATAGCGGGTGAGAGTCTGGTTGAGGCCCGGCATGGCACGGGAAAAGCTTGGGTTGTCCAGTACAATGACTTTGACAATCTGCTGGCACTGTACAAGTGTCTCTGGGGTGGGCTGTGATGGCGCCAAGGTGACCTGAAGCATCTCCTGCTGCATGTTAGGATGCATGCCGTGCTGCGTCCCACTCACTGGGTCCAAGACGGAGTTGTGCTGGTACGTTTGAAGCCTGTTGTGAATTGACACCTAGTTTAGAAACAGTCAAAGAAGCATTAAATGTTACAAGACTTTTTGCCCATCTCCTATGGCTGGATGCCCCTTACACCTAACAGCAACCCACATTCATTATACAAATTGCAGCCTGACCCTTTCTGGGGGCACAGGCTTCACCCACCCGTCATTATACACATGCACACAAGGCACCAACAGCACAGTTACAATACAGAACACAATACACTTACTTCTGTTATAAGTCACAGTACCACCAAAACATCATCACAAAATAAATTTGCATTGTATGTCTAATTTTATCCCACCCTTGGGCTGCCTTTTTACTGGTAGTACAGTTATTATTAAATGAAAGTGGGCAGGACTTCAAATAATTTTCATTCAAAGCTAAACCTATTTGTGTGCTTGTTATATGTTCATATTATGAAGGTAACAAGCTATTATGAGCACCCACTGCTCTATGCAGAAGAGAAGGGTAAGATTTGCACAGGTGCATTGGAAGAACAATTGAATGGCTCAGGAATGTATAAAACATATGATTACTCTCAGAAACACACCAATGTAGGTGGAAAAAGTGTCCAAGTCAATCTACTTTCTATTTTAGCCAATATATCAGGTACCTTTATTTTGGTGATACTGTGAGTTTAAATATAGATGACATCATGTCCCAGGTCAAAACGAGCCATTAATCTTATAGAGGAAATTCAGTACATATTTACCTCTTAATGGGGCTATAAAGGAAACTATTTCACAATAATTCTTAAAACCAAAGAGACATCATGAAGTAAATATACATCATGGAATCTTTATTGTTGGTGATTGGGTCAAGACAACTAAAAGTTTTTCTTTTGACCAGATAAACCCTTTAATTTGCATTCATCTCTCCCTTTAAGAAATAACTCTTTGCCTGGCACCATCCTATGGGAGTGGAATGTTGCAGTGAAATTCTATATTGGAAAAAGATGGTGATGATAATAGCAGCCCTGGAAATATAAAGGGTCACCTTCCTGCACAGAAAAAACCAATGGCAATTTGTTGTTTCTGAGTGTGCTGCACAACCCAGCACACATGGAAACAGCAATAACAAGGAGAAATAAATAATTTCTCCTCGTTTCACCTGTTTAAGACCAGGTTTTCCTGGTCAAAATCAATGGGTGTTGGCTGGAACACCCAGCGCAACACTCATTGCCTTCCCCTTTCACAATAAGTACATTGTGAAAGGGTGCCTGATTTACAAGGCAGCATTAAGCCACATTAAGTTGGCAATAGGGGTTTGTAAATATGCCCCTTTGTTTTCTCTAGATCATGAGTACACATCTGTCTACTAATACACTCTATAAGATAGGAAGATAGACTCCAGCTGTAGACAAGGGCTCTCCTTTCATGTCTGTTCAGACAGACCTTATAATAGCTTCAGGATTACAGACGGCTCCACACACACTTAGCGTAACTCTGGAGAATAACAATTCTGAATTATGCTATCAAGGCATAAGTTGGTCCATAAACTATGGAAACATACACAATGAGTTTTAAAGGTACACTAAGGGCCTTATTATGAGTGTGGCGGTCCTCCTGTTAGCCCACAACGCCCACAACAGCCGCACAGATAGGAGGAATGCCAAGTCCATAGTGAGCCTTGCCACCGGATTATGAGTGCAATCCATGGCAGGTGGGAGGTGCTGTAGTGGTTTCATGGTGGTGGGCTGTCCTTGCCAGCAGACTGCTGCAGTGAAAGCACCTGCAGCATGTTCCTGAACAGGGGGGTGCAAGTCCAGCATATCACAACATGTCTCCTGCTGCATGCACCCCCAGGCCCAGAAGCAGCCAGGGGCACTGTCTTGGCCCCCTTACTTCCATGTCCGGCACCCTTTTCATGGTGGGCCTACTGCCATGAAAACGGCGATGGAAATGAAAGTCGGCATATGCTCGACAGTGGCGCTGCGGCACCACGAACATATTCCTGGCCATTTGCAGACTGCCCGCCCAGCCGGATCCTAGATCCCGGCGGAGTTGGTGGTTTTGTGGTGGTCCGACCGCCACGCTCATAATACAGTGGGCAGAATGCAAGTGAGGTGGTGGTTGGACCGCCACCACAAATACATCAGTCTCATGGACCGCCATACTCGTAATAAGCGGTACAAAAGGGGGTGGTGATGGATGGAGCATCTGAACCACTCAAACACTCACACCCAGTCAAAAGATCTGGGTTTGATCCATCACCGTTCTTTAGCCCACTCTGCCACCCCAGTTCAGACATGGCTATATGCAAATCAGTCTGACCCTGTGCCTCATGGGAACAGCCACTGGATTCAAGCAAGCCGGGCTGAAGACGGATGGAATGCCAGAAACCGGTCCTCGGAAGCTTGTTTCCGGTCCAGGGAAGACATGGTTTGGCAGTTCGGGCTGGAATGTTCCCATGAGGCACAGGGTCAGACTGATTTGCATATAGCCATGTCTGAACTGGGGTGGCAGAGTGGGCTAAAGAACGGTGATGGATTAAACCCAGATCTTTTGACTGGGTGTGAGTGTTTGATTGATTCAGATGCTCCGTCCATCACCACCCCCTTTTGTACCGCATACTTGTAATAAGGCCCTAAATGTGGATTCTTACCATGTTTTCTAATTCGTTTAGGTCACAACCGATCAAGGAAATGAGGAAGACCAGTGACCGCAGTATCATTTGTAACCTTGTCACCTGGTGGTAAGCAAGGCCTGTTTGATTTACTTAAGTTGGTTGCCTAGCATCTTTCTCAGTATGAAAACTTAACAAGTGAGAGAGCGCAAACTGACCTAAATGTATGAGTGCATCACACTTACCCGTAGTAAGCACAAATCATGAGGAGAAATGCCATGAGTGCTAGTAGTATTTGCAATTATATTCTGAATGTATAGCTAATGTAGAGATTTAAGTAGAAGTGGAACTAATACAGAAATGTGTGACACTATATGATTTTATTAGATGTGATTATTCCTGAATCCATGTCGTGTAGCTGCTAAAATGTAAGATGGCATGTGGTTAAACGCAGAATGTGGTAGGCCTCAGGGCCAGAGCTAGAAGGGAAGGGGAAGGTGTTTCTTTTCACGACATAGATTGCACTAATGTTTTGGTCATTGCATTAATGGGCCATGATGTATAGATGTGTTTACTGAATAATAGAATAAGAGTATTAACATGCTTTAATTAATGAAGAAGTTGAATGCTATAATTATTATGAGAAATGCTGTAGGCCTGAAATGTTTTAACATTGATTTACACGTACTGGTCTGGGCCGAGAAATGTTGCGAACCTTTTTGGAAGTCTATGAGAGTTGGGATCTTGGCTGCAGATGTCTGTCTGCAAGAGAAAAGGGGGGATCCAATTATAAATAATATGAATAGAGGTCTGTTCAGAAGACGGCCCAGACATGGAGGAGGGTTCCGGAATGTTTTAAGGGGTATCAGCGGGCCGGAGAAGAGTCTGAGAAGCAAGGTCAACTCCAACGTATGAGGCCCAATACAAAGCAGCATGGAAAAAGCCAGAAGCTACACCACGTGAGGGGCGTCTCACGAGGGGCGTCTCAAATGTTGTTGACTGTTTTGTATTAGGGACAGCACCCCTGGGTGGAGTTAGAGCAGATGCCTGAGGACCCTTTAGAGAGCGGATGGGTAGGCAGAGAGGGGTCATGACTGGAGAACTATAGGTTTTCACCAAGAGACTAAGAGTGAGTGACTTCCCTTGGGGGTCATTCACTGCTGACACCTTTTGTTAGGTTGAGACTTGGTTAAGTAGGGATACCATCTAGAGCAGGGTAGGGACAGCCTAACCTGTGTGTTTTTCCTCCAACTTAAATGAAGGAGAGATCTCAATATGCGTCAATGCTGATAGCTTTATTATTCTTAGAACTTGTGCTGGTAATTTCCGTTGCTCGTCTGAGGGCTTTCAGAGAGCACATGTATGTAGTTGGACCTGTGTATCTCGTGAATCTCATTCTGAGATGCCTGTATTTGCAGCTTATCCTAACCTTACAATAAACTTTTGAAAGCTAGAAGTTGTTTGTGATCTTTTGGAGCGGAGTCCTTTATTGGGTGAACTAACTTGGTAAGAGATGCACTTTCTTCCCTCAATGACAGGCAACAAAGGTTCAGTCGACCAGATCGGGGTTTAGATCAATAGTGATAAGGTATCGATCAAAATCTCGCCCTTCCAGTTGGTAGCTATAGAGGATGGTTGCCTTCTTGAGGACGGTGACCTAGGCCAGGTTAGCTTACCCCAAGGCCCCTAGAGATCGATGATCGGAAGAACCGCCCGCCGAAGAAGATCCGGATGACGTGAGACAGAAAAAGCAGCAGTATCGGTCGAGAGTGAGTATAAAGGGTCATGCGTGTTAGATTGCGGTGTTTTTGTATTGTATCTATGTTGTAATGTCTGGCGGAGTTGAATGTCTGTAGAGTGATTGTGGAACAGGTTGTGAGCGCGCGCAACCGGTGGAAATCTTAAGTTCAAGGAGAGCTTAAGTGGTTTGGGTGTATCGGACACCCAGAGTAATTGTCAACTAGTGTGAAGGGGGTCATGAGGTACCATTGATCACCCGAAAGACCGAGATAGGGGGAACGTAAGAGTGAGTGCGTGAGTAACGGACGCTGGTCGGAGGTTACTGTGTGTGTAAGCAACCTATCAGAGAGACGATAGACATTTCGTCAGTTGTGTTGACAATTACATATAGACTGTGGACGTACAGTCGAGGGAAGTGACCGCTTGGTCGGAAGTAGTCATTTTTCGGTGTATGAATGGGACGCATGCATGACCGGGAGACGAGTTGAGAAAGGAGGGGTGCTGCTGCGAAGCGGAGAAAAGTGACGTCAGGCAGTGTCGCGCTGTGATTGGCCGACCGGAGAAAGACCGCGCTGTGATAGGCCAGCTAGCAAAGACGTCAGAAAGTGTTGAGCTGGGATTGGCCGACCGGAGAAAGACCGCGCTGCGATAGGCCAAGTTAGCAAAGCCGCGCTAGGATTGGTGGATTGTCATCAGGAAGTAAACAGAGTAGCGAGGCTGGATATTGTGCGTATAATTATGAAGTGTTTTAAATGGCTGAGAGCGGCGTTTAAAAAAGAGAAGCGGGGATCGGATGAAGGGGAAGAAGCCCCGCCGGAGGGTACGCCGGCTCGTTACATGGCAGTGAATGTTGGGCTGCATACGATCCTTTGGATAACAGAGTGGAGTAAGATTACGGAAGGAAATGAGGAACTGACGTTCCCGAAGTACGGGACGTTCAGATTAGAGGTGTTACATCGATTAAAATCAGTCATGACCTCAATGAGACCCTTGCCTAGACCGACCCAGTTTGAAGCCCTTGATGCATGGATTAGGGCAGCGCATGTAAAGAATATGAACAGACGACAAGAAAGGGTGAAACGATCGGTAAGGGCAGTGCAGGATGCCAGATGGGATGCGGATGCTAAAAGATGGAGAGTGCATAACATGGAAGTCAATAAACTGTACCCAGTGTTAGAGGTGCCCGGAAATAAAAGCCCCCTAGAAGAAGATGATGAGAGCGAAACAGAGGACAGCCTGATAAACAGATTATTGACAGACAGGCCACCCCCGTATAATAGAGCAGGGGGAGAGGTCGAGCATAGTGAAAGAGACAAGGGGGGCAATGCAGGAGAGCATGGACCGCTTCCCAGTTCAGAGTGGGATCCTGAGGCAAAGAAAGAGCTGTCCCAGCCTAGTCAGGTGCAACAGGTAGTCGGGAGGTTTGTGGTACAAAGAGCGCCGGAAACGGAGTGCGCCACATCCTACGCATTACCAGATGCACTACAGGTACCTGTTACCATAGGTCCTATAATATCGATATATGACCCAGAGAGAGCAAGAGGGGAAGAACGGGTACGGAAGGACGGAGAAAGAGCAGAGACGGCAAGGAGGAACGATACGATCAATTTCCCAAGTCAGATGCCGATACCAAGAGAGTGGAGCACCCCGGTGCACACAGCAGGGGATCCAGGAGGGGATCCTGGGGGCCCTAGATGGCCAGTGGAGATGAGGGGATCTGGACGAAAATCCTTTCAAGAGCTAAATGAGTACATGAAGAAGTGGGATGAGGCAGTGGAGGCTCACAAGAGCATCATAGCTGCGGAAGCTGAAAGGGAAAGTCAGGACAGCAGAGCTCGGACTCACTGCGGGGCTGGGGAGAGCAGCCCGGAGTGGGACTGGAGAGAGAGAGATAGTAGGGGAGTCACCCATTGGGCCCGGAGTGGAGATAGAACGGACCTGGAAAACGGGGGCCCCGGGAGTGGAGGGGTGGCGCGCCCAACACTCAGTGAAGGGGAGAGGAGAACGCAAGAGTACAGAAACAGCTTTAAGTGTACCCACTGTGTGCCCGGCACCAGAGAACTGAATGGGAGTTGTGAGAGGTCGCACCATAGTCCCTGTGATGACGGACACGAGCGCAGCCCAGGGAATATGGGGAACCAGGAAGGATCGTATCGGATACTGAGCGATACTAGGCAAAGGGAGAGTAGCGACCAAAGGGAAAATAACAGAGAGGCGTACGGTGAAAGGAGAGAAGAAGGAGAGAGTGGGCAGAGCAAGAGTGGGGGTAACAGGCCGGTGTTCCATCACCTTCCAAGATCGGATGGCCGAGCATGGGACCTGGAGAGATGGGAGCAAGGGAGAGCACTCATTAACTCTCCCGAGCCCAAACGTAGAGCTCGGAGTTGGGATGGTAGGGAGACCAGTGAGCCCCCTTCGAAAGACATATTGCGAGCTGAGATAAAAGCCAAGAGACTCGATGTCGCCAGCTTAAGGTCAGACCTGGATGACATGGTAGATGGTACCCTGCCTTTAGAAAGAATGGAAATGTATGAGCAGGATGAAATACTGTATATGGCAAAGGACATCACTCGAAAGGCGAGAGCAATCCATGAGAAGTTAGTCGAACTAGCAGGCAAATATATGGTGGACCTGTCAAGAACCAAAGCATTACAGGGTAACCACAGGCTACATTACACAGATCGAGACCTAGATGAGAGGAGAACGATCGGGCTGAAAACGCACATAAGGGAACTGATCACTGGAATAAGGACATGGAGGGCACTAGATAAGTGGGAAGAGAGGTGGTCCAAGAAAGGGACCGTCAGGAGAAGCACGCTTGGTACGACACCAGGAAGGCTGCAGGGAATAGGAGCATACCCTTTGCGCGAAGTCGCAAATGGGAACTATGTGCATGTCCCTTGGAGTAGGGGAGATTTAGCTGCTTTTACCACCTCCTTCCCCAAATTGCGGGAAAACCCAGTGGAGTGGTACAAGCAAGTTGAGAGATTTGTAAAAATCTCAAAGGTCCTATGGATAGATCTGAACACGCTGTTTGACATTGTAGTACCAGGAGATCTGTGGACAGCATGCAAGGTTAGCGCTGAGTGGCCCACAACGGAGCCGGAGAGAGATGCTAAGACTAATGGGCCGTCCGAGATTGTGATGGCAAAATTCGAGAGAGTGATGACTTGGCTGAAAGAGAAAGTGCCAATGCAAGACATAGATTGGGTCAGAATAGACCGAACTAGACAGGAACCCAAAGAGACAGTCCACGAATATTACGAGAGATTGCTGAAGGCGTTTAAACAGTATAGCGGTCTGGATGTAATGGATCCAAAAGACATAGGGCAATTTGTGTCCAAGTTCGTCCTGGGACTGAGACCGGATATTAGTTTAATGATTCAGCAACACTTGATTTGTTGGCAAAATAAACCCCTAGACGAAATACTGAGATATGCCAGGTACTGCTGTGATGAGATAGACTCCAAGGCTAAGAAACTAAAAGAAAAATTGATGGTGGTACAGATGCAGGCAGCAGGGAAGGGGGGACAGCAGCAACAGCAGCAAGGAACAGGTACAGGAGGAAAGAAGCAGTACAGTCAGAACAAGGGCAATGAGGAGAGTTCCACCTTTAGACCCAGAATAGACATAGCTGCCTTGAAGAAAACGACTAGGTGCCACCAGTGTAACGAGGTGGGACATTGGAAACGCGAGTGTCCCTACAATGTAGAGATAGGAGAACAAGAGATAGAGGAGGAAGAGGTCCAGAGCGCGCCTAGAAGAGGGGTGACGCCATACCAGGGAAAGGTGCTCAAAGGGGGGGGGGCTCCTCCCCGAGCCCAGTTCCCGCAACCTCCCCGAGTAGGGACTATGGGTAAGACCTATAGACAGATGCCCCTGTTTGTAGGAGGAGAAGAGTGCTATTATGTGGACCCATTAACCGGACAGAGAGTGGAAAGGGAAGACTGCACCCTCGGGGCAGCCTTGGAGGTGGACCAGAGGGGACCCTATGTCGAAGCAGAAGTAGCAGGGTGCCCCACGACATTTCTGGTGGACACAGGAGCCACTAGATCCACGATCAGATCAGCTGCAGTTCCAGACCTGCCCATGTCTGGAGAGACCATACAAGTGGTGGGGGTCGCAAACAGGAGAATAACCAGCCAATTGACAGAACCGGTACAGGTGAAAATAGGGAAGTACAGCGATGAGCACCAGTTTGTGGTTTGCGATTCAAGTCCTGTGTGTCTGCTAGGCAGAGACCTGTTGTGTAAATTGAATTGTACAATATACTGTACACCTCAGGGAGTGGAGGTATTGACCAATGATGATGACGCAGACTTCAAAGTTGCAAACTCAAGAATATGCGTGGAGCTGTACCCTACTTTGACAGTAGATGAGCTCCCCTGGGACTTGAGAGAGACAGTGGCACCAGAAGTATGGGACTTCACTGGGGAAGAGATTGGATTGGTCAAAGGGGTGGACCCAGTGAAAATTGTAGTGAAACCGCATGCTGAGTTCCCAAGAACACCCCAATATAAATTGACTCCAGAAACGATTGCAGGCATAAAACCCGTGATCGAGTCCATGATTAAACAGGGAATACTGAAAGAAATCGTGGGTAGTCCATGCAACTCCCCGATTATGGGTCTGCAGAAACCAAATGGGAAATTCCGGATAGTGCAGGACCTCCGAAAGATTAATAACATAGTCGTTTCGTGTTGTCCAGTGGTACCGAATCCATCAGTGATACTGTTTCAGATTCCATTCCAAGCTGAGTGGTTCACTGTGATTGATCTTTGTCAGGCTTTCTTTTCGATCCCTCTGGACGAAGAAAGCCATTTTCTTTTCGCATTTAAGCTGGAAGGTCGCGTCCTAACATGGTGTCGTATTCCTCAGGGGTATACAGAGAGCCCATCGATCTTCAACCAGCTTTTGAAGAAAAATCTTGAAAGTCTAGTGCTGCCCCAGAAGTCAGTTCTGGTCCAGTACATAGACGACCTCCTCGTGGCGTCAGAAACAGAAGAAGCTTGCAGGGATGACTCCATTGCTTTGTTAAATCACCTAGCTGCCAATGGGCACAAGGTGTCCCCGGGAAAGTTGCAGTACTGCCTGACAGAAGTGCAGTACTTGGGACACCGAATAGAGAAAGGCAAACGAAAGGTGTCACCAGACAGGATAGAGGCGATCATGAAAATGAATGCGCCTAGGACACAGAGAGAGAGGTCAGGATGTTCCTAGGGATGGTGGGTTATTGCCGACAGTGGATCGCGAACTTTTCACTGAAAGCAAAGCCCTTGCAAAAACTGACGCATAAGGAGGTGAGCGATCCGGTACCATGGGACAAAGACTGTTTGATGGCATTCCTACAGCTGCGAGAGGACCTGTGTCGTGCTCCAGCATTGGGAATGCCTGATTACAATAAACCATTTTTGCTTTACTGTTGTGAGAGAGAAGGTTGCGCGTTGTCTGTGTTAGTCCAAATCCATGGGAATGCCCGTAGACCAGTTGCTTATTTCTCGGCTACTTTAGACCCAGTAGCCGCAGCGTTGCCCGGATGTCTCAAATCCGTTGCTGCAACGGGTGTCAGCATTGAGAGATGTGAAAATATCGTCATGGGGCACCCGTTAGAGGTGTGCGTGCCCCATTCTGTTGAACTGTTGATGACCAGGACCAAAACACAGCATCTGACCAACAGCAGGCTCACGCGCTATGAGCAAGTTATTCTTGCTGCAGAGAATGTGACCCTCAGGAGATGCTCTGTTTTGAACCCTGCCACCTTGATGCCACTCCCAAATGATATCGAGGATGATGATGAATGTACAGACCATGACTGCCTCGATGTGACTGAACTATGCACCAAACCCAGACCCGACATCGTAGATGAGCCACTGACCGACCCAGACGAAATTTTCTTTGTCGATGGCTCATGTGTAAGAGACGAAGTTGGGCAGTTGAGAGCAGCTTACGCTGTTTGTACAATTACTGGAGTTGTAGAAGCTGGGTGCCTGGAAGGAGTACACTCCGCTCAGGTAGCCGAGATTATTGCCTTGACACGTGCTTGCTTGGCAAGCAATCAAATTCGAGTCACCATATACACCGACAGCCAATATGGTTATGGGGTGGTTCATGATTACGGGCAGTTATGGTCTCAAAGAGGGTTCATGACCTCTTCAGGCTCTCCCATTCGCAATGGAGAGTTTGTGCGCCTGTTGTTAGAGGCGTTGCAATGTCCAGCAGGTATCGCAGTTGTAAAGTGCACCGCACATACCAGAAATGTGGACTTCGTCTCGCAAGGCAATAGATATGCCGACGAAGTCGCGCGGTATTGCGCGGAACAAGGGTACTCTTTCACAGAGGTGGAAGTGGGTGGAATAAATGTAAGGACTGAATTAGCCATGATATTGGAAACTGTTGATACTTGGGACGAACTGACAACCATGCAAGAAAATGCTCCTGATTTTGAAAAAGAAACATGGGAAAAGGCAGGATGTGTAGTGGGTGAGTCCCATTTTTGGGTCTCAGCAGATGGCAGAGCAGTGTTGCCCAATGAGATGGTGAGCCCAATGGCCAGACACATACATGGTCCCGTACACCTAGGGAGAGACGCTATGCTGAGAGTGTTTAGACAGACCTGGTACAATCCTAAGTTTAGAATAGCAGCAGAAGCAGTGTGCCAGCGTTGTGTGACCTGTCAGCAGCTGAACGTAGGGAAAAGAACACCAGTTGCACTAAGCCACATAGGAAGGTCTGGAGGTCCATTCAATCGAATGCAGATAGATTTCATTGAAATGCCGAGGTGCAACCGCCTCCGCTATGTCCTGGTGGTTGTTTGTGTATTCTCCAGATGGGTTGAGGCATACCCTACACGTAGGTGCGACACCCTCACAGTGGCCAAGTTACTGCTTAGGGAACTCATTCCGCGCTTCGGGGTGCCGGCCTCTTTGGAATCAGATAGCGGAACGCATTTCAACAGCGAGCTTGTGAAGATGATTTGTGCGGCTCTGAACATAGATCAGAAATTGCATTGCAGTTACCGACCAGAAGCCTCAGGAATTGTGGAGCAGATCAATGGCACGATCAAAGCCAGAATTGCAAAAGTGTGTTCCTCAACGACCCTGAGTTGGCCTGACGCCCTGCCATTGGTCCTCATGAGCCTTCGTAGTACCCCAGACAGAAGAACGGGGTTGTCACCACATGAGGTGTTAATGGGAAGAGCAATGAGGCTGCCATCTGTCCCAACTACTGCATTGTTAAATATCACAGATGATATGATCCTGGACTATTGTAAGGGGCTGTCTGACGCCATTCATTCTGTGTCCCTTCAGGTGCAGGCTGCCGAGGTTCCATCGTGCCAGGGCCCGTGCCATGACCTGTATCCTGGGGACTGGGTCCTGGTGAAAAAACATGTGAGAAGAAGCTGCCTGGATGTTCGTTGGCGTGGGCCCTTCCAGATCATCCTGATCGCGAACACGGCTGTGAAGGTGGGAGGCCTGCCCAATTGGATCCACGCGTCACATACGCGAAGGGTTCCAGCACCTCTGGAAGAAACAGCTCCTCTCTCGGATAGACGTCCAGCAGAGGACCGAGAAGCCATAGAGGGGGCTAGCCAAGCTGTAGAGGTGCCAGCGGAAGCAGGGAACGAGTCTGACCAAGCTGAGGACGGTCAGTACAACAGCGAAACAGACGACGCTACAGAAGGAGAAAGTAGCTGGGAGTACGAGTCAGACACTGACAGGTCTGACAGAGAGCGAGAACAGACAAGAAGGAGAAGGAGTAGAAGGGCACGTGGAGAAGCTAATTGGCCGCAAAGAAGGAGCTCTAGCCTGAGGTCAACTCCAGAGATAACCCTTCCTCCGATATCAGAAGACTCAGACCCGGAAGAAGGTGCTCAGGGCGCTGAAGCACCGGACCGAAGAAGGTCAAGAAGAGTGCGTGTGCCTAGCAGAAGATACTCCACCCCTGAGTGGACATATCTGGCGACAAATGTCTTTGAAACAGGAGACAGGGAGGATTCGAGCGGTGGTGGTGTCCAGTTCTGAGCCCATCGTCACCGTGGAAATACGACTGTTGGTACCCGGAGTCGAACAAGAAGGGTCACTAACATTCATGCTCCCCAGACCTCCCCGCCTCAGCAAGTTAAAACACATGTTTCTCTCAGAATTGCAATTCCCCGACTTTGGTACAACGATAACAGCCCATGAAGAGCACAATCTTCGTTTGGAAATACTGAACTTTGCTATCGAAGCTGCAGGCACAAACCTGATAGTAGATGCTTAAAGGACTTTGTAAATAAAGCGAGCAGAACAAGAAGATTACCTAGCGCCCAGGAAGCAGAGAATATTAGGGACCTTCCCTTGAGTTGATGGAGAAGGGCTAGGGTTGTCTTTATTGAACTGTTAAAGGACCTTTGCGAAGAAGGTTGTCAGCTTCCAGTTGTGTGGATTCTAAAGACAAAAGGAGTAAAAAGAGACTGTAAAGGAACGAGAAGAAAAGAACTTTGTGCCAAGATAAGAGAGAGCTATATTGTCTGACGAAATGGAAGCCGGCACCCAGAACCGCAGAGCTAAATGTATAATAGGTACACTAATAGTAGGAGTGATAATATTAATAGCTTTAGTGGTAACAATTTCTTATGTAAAGGGACATGAGGAAGAGGCGAAGGTAACTGATGTGAAATCTGTAGAAACGCTTACACCCACTGTTGCTGGTGAGAAAAGGGAAAACACTCAAGAGAAAGCGTTATTAGCTGCAGAAGCCCGCAGGTTACACGTAGATGAGTCCCAAGGAGACTTTAGGTCAAATGCTTATGCTAAACTCTTATATGAATACGTGGATGCCATGGAGGTTAAGGACTGTTACGTCTGCATGCAGTTGCCGGCGTCTGTAGATGAAGGCATTAGATATCATCACCTCCCGCTGACATATGGCATTACATGTAGCTTATTGCTTAGTATATTTTATGGGAGAGATAGTTTTGAATACTATTTCTCCAACTATGATTCAGTGTTGCCAGAAGTCCCAAATTATAAGCAGATGAACAAATGGGACTACTGGAAGAGTGAAGACAGATTGGCCAAGTTCTTCATTCCTTGGATTACCTTAGATACTTCACATGCCCGTAGAAATAACCTGACATGCAAAGTGTCAGAAGTCGAGAAGAAGTTCATAGGGCAGGTGGATGATCGTTACAGGAGACAAAAGATTTTGAAAAAATCAGGACAATGGAAAACAGATTGGACCGAGGAAGAGAAGGCACACAAGAGAAAGGGTAGTAGTGGTCCAATAGCTTTAGATAAGACGCAGAGAGGAAAGCTATGTCTTCACCGAGCCAAAACGTATTACGAAAATGTATACGTGGGAGAAGTCAGCTGTGAACATGCTTTCAATATAGAGTACTATACTAAAGATTTCCTGAAGGGAATGCAAGTGATTCCAAATGTGTATTTTGTATGTGGAAGAAATGCCTACGTGAGGCTACCTGACAACTGGTATGGATCATGTTACCTAGCAATTGTCTTCCCCAAAATATATCATGCACAAGACTTAGAGATCATCGAGGGCAAGACATCATCGAGGGGAAGGAGAGATATAGGAGATGCAGAAATGGTTGGAGATGTCTTTGGAGCTGTGTTCCCTCTTCTGGGATTAATCCTTAATGATGTTAAAATTAGACGACTGGCAACAGTCGTCGACAGGTTGTCTGCCAGCACTGCTCAGTCCTTAATGCTGGTAGAAGGAGAGATGCAATCGATAAGGGCTATGGTTCTTCAGAACCGTCTTGCGTTAGACGTCCTACTAGCAAAAGAGGGCGGAGTCTGTAAGGCTTTGAAGGTCCAGGAATGTTGTACTTACATTCCAGACAATTCAAAGCCCCTTGAGAAAGTTATTAGGAACATAACTGATATTCACAAGGAGATCGAAGACTTGAGTAGAGAAAATGTCTGGGAAAAGGTGGGCCACGGAATGAGTGAAGTTGGAGGGTGGATCTCCACCCTAGGCAAAAGCTTTGTGTGGTATATACTAAAACCTATCATCATAATATTGATCTGTGGGATCCTATTGTGGGGATTGGTGAGGGTATTCAAATGGTACAGAGCAAAAAGGTCGGAAAGGGCCCAAAGAGAGCAGCTGCAGAGATTGGCTGCCATACAAGATAATCAGTACAGGAGTCTGAGGGCTCTGGAAACGCAGAGACAAGTTATGCTAGCAATAACTGCAGTTTAAATGTTAGTGATGACCCCGAGAGGTCATCAAAGGGGGGAACTGAGAGAGCGCAAACTGACCTAAATGTATGAGTGCATCACACTTACCCGTAGTAAGCACAAATCATGAGGAGAAATGCCATGAGTGCTAGTAGTATTTGCAATTATATTCTGAATGTATAGCTAATGTAGAGATTTAAGTAGAAGTGGAACTAATACAGAAATGTGTGACACTATATGATTTTATTAGATGTGATTATTCCTGAATCCATGTCGTGTAGCTGCTAAAATGTAAGATGGCATGTGGTTAAACGCAGAATGTGGTAGGCCTCAGGGCCAGAGCTAGAAGGGAAGGGGAAGGTGTTTCTTTTCACGACATAGATTGCACTAATGTTTTGGTCATTGCATTAATGGGCCATGATGTATAGATGTGTTTACTGAATAATAGAATAAGAGTATTAACATGCTTTAATTAATGAAGAAGTTGAATGCTATAATTATTATGAGAAATGCTGTAGGCCTGAAATGTTTTAACATTGATTTACACGTACTGGTCTGGGCCGAGAAATGTTGCGAACCTTTTTGGAAGTCTATGAGAGTTGGGATCTTGGCTGCAGATGTCTGTCTGCAAGAGAAAAGGGGGGATCCAATTATAAATAATATGAATAGAGGTCTGTTCAGAAGACGGCCCAGACATGGAGGAGGGTTCCGGAATGTTTTAAGGGGTATCAGCGGGCCGGAGAAGAGTCTGAGAAGCAAGGTCAACTCCAACGTATGAGGCCCAATACAAAGCAGCATGGAAAAAGCCAGAAGCTACACCACGTGAGGGGCGTCTCACGAGGGGCGTCTCAAATGTTGTTGACTGTTTTGTATTAGGGACAGCACCCCTGGGTGGAGTTAGAGCAGATGCCTGAGGACCCTTTAGAGAGCGGATGGGTAGGCAGAGAGGGGTCATGACTGGAGAACTATAGGTTTTCACCAAGAGACTAAGAGTGAGTGACTTCCCTTGGGGGTCATTCACTGCTGACACCTTTTGTTAGGTTGAGACTTGGTTAAGTAGGGATACCATCTAGAGCAGGGTAGGGACAGCCTAACCTGTGTGTTTTTCCTCCAACTTAAATGAAGGAGAGATCTCAATATGCGTCAATGCTGATAGCTTTATTATTCTTAGAACTTGTGCTGGTAATTTCCGTTGCTCGTCTGAGGGCTTTCAGAGAGCACATGTATGTAGTTGGACCTGTGTATCTCGTGAATCTCATTCTGAGATGCCTGTATTTGCAGCTTATCCTAACCTTACAATAAACTTTTGAAAGCTAGAAGTTGTTTGTGATCTTTTGGAGCGGAGTCCTTTATTGGGTGAACTAACTTGGTAAGAGATGCACTTTCTTCCCTCAATGACAGGCAACAAAGGTTCAGTCGACCAGATCGGGGTTTAGATCAATAGTGATAAGGTATCGATCAAAATCTCGCCCTTCCACAAGTGATAGAGGCTCACACTTGTTAAGTTCTCACACTTCAAGCTTTTCACAGAAGTAGTGTTTTTCGGCATGGATCATTTTCTGATTCAACATTCCTGAAGAAATTCCTATCTACGGAACTAAATGTGTTGGCTGTATTTTGGAATTTGTTGGACGAACGAATAAAGAATTGTTTTAATGAACATTGGAAACTGTTAGAGTATTCAGTCAGTGAAATACAAGAAACATCAAGCTATTTGCCAAGACACTGTCAACAAGAGCAATATTTGGTCGGAGGACTAGATATTGATCGAAAGTGCCTCTTTCATTTGTTGAGTTTTCATTGATGGATGGGTCTTTTTGAAGGTTGACCCAGAGAGGTGGGCACTCTTAGTAAACACATTTTTGGCACAACTATAAGAAATGGGAGCTTTTTCCATAGCCATCTTTTGTAAATTAGGAGGCACCTTTCACAGTATTTCTTCTTTAGTATTTTTATTTTTAGGGGAAGCATTAATAGTGTCAACCCTAAATAGAACATTTTGGGGGTTCTTAGGCTGATAATACCTTGCTTCCATAAAGTTTGTAGGTGTAGCTTTTGACGGAACTGTGCTCCAGGCCTAACAAAAACAATATTTAGCTGGTACAATTCGCAAGTGCAAGGCCAGACGCAAAGGACTGTGAAAGTAAGGGTGACAATTAGGGAAGACTCTCAGTCTAGGACACTCAGGTTCTTCTTCCTAAAGTGGCATTCTTTGGCACAGCAAAACCTATTTTAGAAGTTTTTTTAAGTGATTGTACTTAGGTGTATATTCAAGCATCGCTGAATGATAATTTGACATATTTAACTTATCATCTTGTGGAGAAATGGTTCAATTTCAAGGCGAGAATTCTGCAAAAATATAAGCAAACACTATTAGATAGCACAAGTATGCTCAACCGTTGTGAGTCAAGCAGAGGCATAAGCATCATTTTTTTCCCACATACTGTTTTATTCTGAACATTATGCCCTTATTAGATTAAACTTCTGCCAGAGTCCATACTCATTTTGATATATAGGCAAGCTACATGGGAAGCTAATATTAATGTAGTGTAGTGTTATTGTTAATGTAGCCGTACTTGTAAAGCGCACTGATACTCCTGAATGTCCTGGCGCTGTACTCATACCGCTAGGGAACCCTTCCAGGTTTTTCCCCGTGAAATGTCCACTCCTGGGCATCCCCAGGGTGCAACCAGGCATCCCTAGCGCTGTAGGGGGCCGTTGTGGAGACTAAGCAAGCTATTGCCCAGAGTTGCAGCATGGGACCCATGCTTAGAGTAGGCACCGAGGCGAGAAATCAGGTCCAAGGAATTATGAGCCCAAGATCCGCCGAGACAGCCAAGGCAGGAATTGAACCCTGGTCCCAGGCCAGACCTCTGCATCAGGGTCTGCCACTCTAACCATTGAGCCACACTTCTCCACTATTGAGCCACACTTCTCCACTAGCTACACATAAGAACCATTCATTGCAAGCTAAACAGAGGATTTGAGTCTTCTGCAGTGCATTATTCATATGTAGACTAGAGAAACAAGTCAAAAAGGCAAGTTCCTTTATTGTGTCACAGAACTCCAGGATGAGTTGCAATGGTTTTATAATACATGGGATTCTGTAAATCCTGTATAAACGGCAGTCACTAATTTCTTTATGATCGGAGACTTGTGACGCATCAAGTCACCAATTGTAATGAAAAGACGTCAGAACTCGACTATTATAAGTTATTACATTAAAGCTCTGATGTCACAATGGCTGCTGCCAGAGTCAACAGCTGAGGTGAAAGGCAGATCAGATAACGGAGCATAATTAAAGTAGCTGTTTAAGGCCACACACAGAACCTTGCTTTTTCTGCTCTAGTTTAACAGCTTACAAAGACAAGCAGATAGAATATGTATCATTTTTGCAATCCTCAGAGAAAGGCGAGAATCTTTCAACACATTCCGAGCTACTGCAACTTTTTTATTTTTATACTAGCTTGTATTGAACTGTTTCTAATATCTGTTTACACCAAATATCTAACATGTTTTGGATGTTATTAATTTAGCAATAGAGGTTTTATTTGTATTCATGTTTTAAACATGCTTGCTGTGCTATGCACCAAGGTTTTAGGTGGTTTGTGGGAAACGTGATGGTGTGACCATCTACTATGGCGTACATGATATAGATATTGCAATTCAATTCGGAGTTCCATGTCTTTATAAATGAACTTGCCCTTCAGCCTAGTTTCTCTAAATGGCTATGGAACTCCTCAGTGACTTGCAATATCCTTATAATGTATGGAAGGGGGTACTTATCCCCTGCCACTTTGGAGTTCCATGACTTTATAAATGAACTTGCCCTTCGGCCTAGTTCCTCTATATGGCTACGGAACTCCTCAGCGACTGGCAATATATATTATAATGCATGGCAGCTGATATTTTATCCTCATAAATCATGGTGGTCCTTATTCCTTACCAACTACAATAATGTGTATGTTGCTGAGTGTGTACGCACATACACTTGGGGCCAGTTGGCGGGCTGATGAAATATCCTGCTTGCTTCTCAACTACCCACTGTTATTAAAATAAAATTATGAAGAAATATTTATACATGCCTGCATTAAATGTACGTTATGCCTGAGCATCCTGTGAAGTTTCACTTTGATAAAAAGCTGTGCTTTCATTTAAAGAAGATCTAGGAGAGGAAAAAGATATTGCTATGTGGGCAGGAATTCTCTTCCCCCATTCCATCCAAAGAGCGGCCAACTTCCAAATTCTAGGAAACACAGGACATCCTGAAATAGTCATAGAAGCACAACTAATCATCTCCCAGAGACTGGCATTGTGGAGGTCCAGGCAACACACTGGAGGACATAGTGATATAGGCAGAAAACATAGAAAGAGGACTCACCAGGCTCTGGCTAGAGTGGCTATCTAATTTTTTTCTTGGGTAAGTATCAGGGACCCCCTGTTAAGGATCGACTCCTGGGTCAGGGAAACAATAATTTTTGAAAAAGTATCCACCCAGGCAGACTTTAGCTACAAGGAACTGGCTAATTCGCAACACATTTTGTGAACAACATATGATGAACACACAAAAAATAAAAAAACAATTAGTACAACAGACTGTTATGATATCAAAAATATATTTTTAATCTCGATTTTTTTAAAATATAAAAAAGGGTTAGTAAATATCACTGTGTGTATATGATGTATACAATCAAGAATTTGATACATTGGTTATGAATGGCAATTCCATGATACAATGTTAAAACCAAAACAGATAAGAAAACAATTAAAAATTAGTCTTTTAGTTTCAAAATTATTTCTCCAAATTTTGCTAGACTTGGGCTGTGTCAACGCGTTTCGACAAATCTTTTGTCTTCATCAGGACTTTAGAATGTGCAGCCACTTTTTTTCCACAAGGAGAAGTTGGTAGTAACCTTCCACCGTAACCTTTTTGGAAGACTGCACGAAAGTGATGTTGGGAGTGAGGCACCTTCTTTATATTAGATGTGGGCGGTATGTGATATCTGAGAAAGCAGTATTCACTGCGTACTTCTCACTTATACCTCCGTCTACTCCTCGTCAGTCTTCAACATAAAATACGGCCAAGGGTCGATTTCTTTAACCGTCGACAGAAAAACGGTCCACTTAATCGTTTTTAGCGGGTAAGTTCCTCATTGTTTACTAGATGAGGAACTTACCCGCTAAAAACGATTAAGTGGACCGTTTTTCTGTCGACGGTTAAAGAAATACAATAGGCTGCAGAAATAGAAAGAGTATTCGAAACAAAAAAAAAACCCTAACAGAGAAGCACAAAACAAGCCAAACCAAGTCAAGCCCAATGGGAACACAACCCGCTAACAAAAGAAAGCCTTGGCCGAACCTTTTCTCAACTAAACCAGCCAAACTCACAACTCTCTGAAGATTAGCACATCCTCTGTTGAAACGGACCTAAAACCTCAATTTTTTCTTCCTAAGATAGCTAACCAAGGGTTTGAGTTACACTTAAATTGACCATCCTGAGTCTGGAAGCGAATATCCAGATAATGAGAATTTGCATCCTGCATTGTTGCAGGCCCTCAAGTCACTTTCCCTTCCTACATTCATCTCACAAGCTCACAATCAATCAGTAATGAGAGCTAAGCTGGGGAAAGCAGGAGTCAACCCATATAAGAGTATATACCCTCCGAATCGCTCCAAAGTATCCATTCAGAAGTTCAAACCCAATACTCTGGAAGGATTGACAGAAAACCTGTTTGATGATCAATGCCTTAGCCCTGATACAGGAAGCTCACTTCAATGACTACTGCCTGTCCTTGTTCGACCGCTTATTGCCTTGCCTGCTAAATGCATAAGCACAATGCCAACATGCCTCTCCTCCTAACATGCCGACTGATACCACATATATTACTCAATCATCCTCCCAAACACTCCTTTCTACCAATATAATCATTATACCCCCTATTTTCCCAACAGTGCACTGTCTTTTAGCCTACAACCTAGATGATCCTGCACTGTTATCCCACCACAAGCACCATCCTGGACCATCTCTTAGACTGCCCTCCCCCCTCAACTCACCTATCCGGTACACACACTGTCCTATCCTTTCCATGACCTCAGTCTGTCACACTCCTACCTAGCCCCACCTTCACTCCCACCTTGCACACATGGAGCATCCCCCCACACTATGGAAGCCCTCCAAAACAACTCTGCCTCCCATACACCGTGCTGATTCTTACTGGCATGGCCAACCAACCACTCCTCTCACAATACTCACAAACTCATGGTCTCACTCTTTACCACAACAATAACTACCCCTCCCCACTCATTATACTGCACAAGAAGTACTCTCCACATCTATCACAACCCGATCTACAATATCTGCCACTCACCAACACATGACTGATATACCTTACCTTTCACAATACATACCACCCTAGGATTTGTTACTTTCTCACATTCCTCCACTCCTCAATCTACAAGAAGAAGACCTTACATATTGATTGCCCACCCAGGAAACCATAACCTTCTGCCACCCCACCACCCCCTGCTCCCACTCACCTGAACCACCATTCTCACAATACATTGCCAAGACCTCGCTTCACAAACACCTCACCCACCCAACTTACTCCACCCCCTCACACTTTTTCCCTCACACCACACTGAGAGCTCCCACGTAATGCTGCATGGCTCCTACAACACTTAACATACCACTTCACCAAGGAATTCAACCCATGACAACCATCCTCCAACAACAACTCTAAATGATTATCACATCCCACCACACTCCTTTTATCTGCAGTCCCTAGAACACAAACTTGATGACCTCAATGCGATGCTCACCCAACTTTATGTCATTATACCTCACTTAAGCTCTAGGCCAGGGGTCTCCTACATTGTTTGTGGTAAGAATTACTTATGTACAATGAAAATCATCACCAGCTACTAATATTATTGGCGTTGTATTAATGACCACAGCAGACAGTATTAGATTAGTGGCCACCATATGCAAGATTATCAGCAGTAAAAATCTTGGTGCATCAGGCAGAGATTCCAGCAGTAGTGTAAAAAAGGCTTTGTCAGTTTTCAAATGCTATTCATGGGCAATACATTACAGCCATAGCTGTAATGCCTCTGGCACCAAGGCAATGATATTGATAATGCGTCTAACTAATACCACATAATGTTTTACTTAAATATTAGCTTTTAATATATTTTGGAAATTCCCCTATTTTTTCAGTATAAGAGTTCTGAAAAGAAACACATTTTCATATCTAAACCACATTCAGTTTTCTACAGATATATTAATTCAACCAAGCAGAAGTTTCATATGTACTAGCCTGGAAATAACACAAGAGAACTACTTACATTCAGTTGGAAAGCTACGAGTAGCTCACAAGCTATCCGTTGGAGGATCCTCCTCTAAGCTATCTTCCGTATTTGACTCTGTACTCCCCCAGCAGAAGTCGCACAGCCAATATCTAGGAGAAGTCACCTTCCTCGCCCCAGGATATTCACTGCTAATCTCTCCCAAGCCAAAGTTGCAAGTGTATTCCCAAGCTACAACACTTTGATATCAACCCTCTCTTACTGCCACTACTCCAGACAACTCAAACTAACACCAAATACCAATTATTTCCCTGACTCGGTCCAAATAGCAATCTTTCCCAATGCAGGTACTGGCCAACAAAAACATCCTTCCTCTTGCAACCAAAACCCAGGGCACCCCTTCCACCAAATCATTCAGATCGGCTTTACAGTGCATGCATCCTAATTGCAGGTCTGCAATGAAACACAAGCATGAAATTTCACACACTATTACCGACTTTAACTGAGGACTACTAATTCTCACAGAAATCTGGCTCAATGGCACATCCCATGCTAAATGCAACCTCCTTCTTCCTCCATACTACTCCATCATCAGTAAGCACAGAGTATGGAGAGTCGGGGGAGGTGAGAGAAATACTTTTATTTGATTTGTTAAAATGGTAAAAGGGTGGAACTTACCACCATGTGGTAAACAAAAACATATTGAACAAAATAAAACATGCCCCCGTGTGCTGGGCAGCATTGCACAAGTACGCATGATGAGTAAAAGCAAGAAGAGTGCTTTTAAATATACAAGAAGAATAAAAACAGGAGTAGCACTTTATAAGGCAATGGCCCTCTCATTAGAAGATTGGGGCCAGCAAATGACTGTTATAACAAGGGATGCAGCACACATAAGGGCTTATATTTGATTAAATGTGTCTGTCCCCCCCTGTCTCAAGTAAAGTGCTCGGGGGAGGTGTTCTTCAGAGATTCCCTTCAATGCAAGGAGTTATCTAGTGGCCCTTTTTCCACACTCCTATTTCTAACCTTGGAACTACGAGTGCTACATAACACCCTTTTCACACCCAATGTCATCTATCACCCACCAGGTGACAACCACAGAAGATTCTATAGTTAATCAGCTTGCCACCTTTCTCTCCGTAAATGATCTAACACAAGACAATCTTAAACCAATGCAAATGAAAAGCATTATACATGATCCAATAATATCCAAAGTTGACTAGTTCTCATTGAACCTATACTGGTAGATTGGTCCAACCTCTTTTTTATTTCTTTCTTGTTATAACTCTCTTCCTCCGTGACAGGGGCCCACCAAAAAGAGTGACTTCCTAGTTTTGTGACATCAAAAACATCAACACTAGCATATTCCGCAAATCTGCAAAGAAGGTACTACCCCTAACTCGTCTCAACACAGATATCACTGTCTATATTGCCCACTGCTTCAAAAGTCTCTCTGTTTTGCTTGATGAGGTGGCCCCACTCCATAGCAAAAAGAGAAAACCATCACTATCTGCTCCCCTGTTTAATAAGGCCTTATAAGAGGAAAGAAACGCTGTTAGATCCCTGTACATGAAATGGAGACAGACACCTTCCACCACTAATCAGTCATGCCTCCATTAAGCATTATCACTATACCAAAGACATATATTTAATGAGAAATGAAATCATTTTAGATCCCTCCTTGACTCAGATGAGAATCAGCATAAACAACTTTTTGATCTGATCAAAACAGTGAACAGCTCTTCCTTGTCCACTTGCTTCAAATTTGATGACTCTTCAAAAAAAGCCAAAGAGTTTGTACAATCTTTTGACACCAAAGTGAAATTACTCTTATGCCAAGATAAACAACCTGAGATATACAGAGCCAAGAACACCTAAAAAACCTTTCACATAATCAGGAAGGAAGACTAACTTGAAAACATCATGAAAACCAAACCCTCAAATAACTTTGTGGATGTTAACGGCTAAGGGCGCGCGACTTTGAATCTGGGGAACTGGGTTCGAGTTTCGGCAATGACGCAGAACATCCTGTGATTCTGGGCAAATCACTTAATCTCCCCGTGCCTCACAAAAAAGAAGAATGTGTTCTCATGTAATCCAACTGGTGCTATGTAAAGCGCTCTGATATCTGATTCGGGTCAAGTTTGTGCTAAATAAAAAATAGTCTCAGTATCATTACTTTATTTTATTTATTTATTTATTGCATTTGTAAAGCGCATCTATCACCTAAAAAAGGCATCCTGGCGCTGGCAGACTCATAACAGCAAAGGCGGCCGGTGGCAGACTAGAATTTCGTGAAGAGTAGTGTTTTAAATCTCCTCCTAAACAGGAGGAGATCGGAAATGTGGCTAAGCTCAGCCGGGAGGGCATTCCACAGTTTCGCCGTAGCTACACCAAATGATCTTCCTCCTGCTTTGGTTTTCTTAAACCGAGGTATTGTCACCAACCTAGCAGAGGAGGATCATAGGCTGCGGGCTGGAGCATACCACCTACATTTCCTTTGTAGGCCAACAGGACCTAAATCATGCAGGGCCTTAAAGGTCAGACAGAGAGACTTAAATTGTACCCTCTGTCTCACCGGGAGCCAGTGTAGCTGGGCCAAGGCCTTGGAGGAAGAAGCTCTCGTCGGCCACCGCAGGGCTAGTTTAGCCGCCGCAGACTGGATTCTCTGAAGTCTATCCATAAAATGGCTTAGAGATTACAGCAGCAAGGAGTTACAATAATCTAACCTGCTGAGCACAGTGCAATGTACCACCTCAACCCGGGCAAGAGGCGGTAGTAGAGGAAGGATTTTTCTCAGAAGGCTGATGACAGCTAGACAGCCAGCTACTAGTTTCAATACCTGCGCCTCCAAGGAAAGCTCGTTGTTAAACATAACACCTAGGTTACGCACTACCTTCACTGGCTGTACCGCTGAAGAAAAATCCCCAGGCCAAAAGTTACAGGGTAGGAGAGTTTGCACCCTAGGCCTAGGTCAGTATAGCACCTCCGTTTTCTCCACATTGAATTGCAGTGAATTGGCCTTCAACCACCCCGCCGTGTCTCGCAGACAGTTTTGAAATTCTTCCAAGGGCTCGTTTCATCTATGGGGTGAAAAAATATGGCCATATTCCACCTCTCCTTGTCACTCTTCGCTGGCTCCCCATAGAAGCCAGGCAGATATATAAGACTGCCTGAATCACCGAAAAGGCCTTACAATCATCCACTAAGTGAACAAACTCAAGCTATCGGGAAACAACATACCATTGCGAAAGGCTGACAATAGTGCTTGTGACCTTTAAAAATCAATGACTCATAGCACAACCTTTTTTGAGTAGGGCAACCAGGATGTGGAACTCCTTACCCCCAAAACTACGCACCACCACCTCATTACTTATCTTAAAGACATTTTAGTCAAATATCCCCTCAGCCAACCTCTCTTATGATAATGTATTACCCCCAAGCATAAGATTAATTGCACCCCCTCCATTTCACTTGATCTAACCTGCTGCTACTACCTATACTGCCTACTTCCTATAACAACTGTAAGTCTGGGCCCATGTAATGATCATGACTAGCAACGGCCCTTATACTACTAACCCTTTGTAACTTTGAATCACTTTTAATGAAACATTTTTTACTGCAAAGCACTCTAACATATTTATGTTTTGTTCACACTATTAAAAAATGCATGAATAAATAAATATATTGTTGTAACTGGTTGAAGCTGGTACCAGCTCTGTGGCACAAACCTAGAATATACTGATGACGTACACAGCATTTGGCAGGCCCTACACTTGTGTGAGTAAGAGTAAGGTATTCTTTAATAATACACTTTTTTCCTTTGAAACTGAGTTGTGGACTAAATGTTGAAGCACAATCAGCACTGTGTTGGCTAGGAGATTCCCTATGCCAATTAAAGGATGATAGATACAGTTTGCTGTATGATGAATGAGTAATACAGTTTGAAGTATGAGGGCTAAGTGAGACAGTTGAAGTATGAGGGCTTAGTGAGACAGTTTGAAGTATGAGGGCTTAGTGAGACAGTTTGAAGAATGAGGGCAGAGTAATGCACTTTGCAGTATGAGGGCGGAGTACAGTTTGGAGAATGAGGGCTGAGTAATGCAGTTTGTAGAAGGATGACAGGGATAGACATTGGTGTACAAGGGCTCAGTTATTCAGTTTGTAGTTAGAGGGTTGAGTGATGCAGTGTTCAGTATAAGGGCAGAGCGATACAGTTTCCTCTATGACGGCTAATATTTTGGAGTATTAGGGCTGAGTAATACAGTTTGCTGTGGGAGGATGGATGGATACAGTTTGCTGTAAGAGAGCTTAGAGATAAAGTTTGCTAAATGAGTGCTTAGAGATACAGTTTGCAGTATGATGGCTGAGAGACACAGTTTGCACTATAAAGGTTGAGAGGTAGAGTCTGCAGAAAGAGATCCGAGCGTTACAATTTGTGAATTCCCTGTGACTTGAAAAATAGCCTGCATTATGTGGGTTTGGTACTATTCAGTAATGTATCACACTTGCAATGTACTATGTAGAATGGAATGCCCTGATCAGTGGGATGAGCAGCAGCCTCTGCTATGAGGGTCAGCATTAATATGCACTGTGCGGGACTGGATGTTCTGCAGTGGATTGAAAGATATTGATGGATAATATGTCAACATGCAGAAGATTGACTGCTGTTATACTGTGCACCCTGATGCGCTATAAGTTATTAGAGCTGTCTCTGCCCTGAAAGGGCTTTGCTGTCATTTGTTCTCTCTGGGCACAGAGGTTTACTTCTGTTAATGGCTAAACAGAGGCAAGTTGAGTCATGTGCCTTCTGTGTGTGTACAACAGAGGCTGTATTGTGTTGTAGCAGGGAGGCTGTGTGTGTATAAATATGTATATTCACAGAAACAACCAACGGTGACAGTGACGTTACAGTTAGGTGAAAATGCAGGTTAAAACATACTGTTTTAAATTAACAAACCCACTGAACTTCACCAGTTACAGTTATCTCAAGTAACTGTATACCACAGCACGGTATGCCACTGCACTGTATGCCAATGCACTCTACACCACATAACTGTACTCCACTGCACTCTATGCCACCGTACTTTGCACCACTTCCCTCTATGCCACTGCACTGTATGCCACTTCAGTCAGCACCACTCCACTCTGCACCAATATACTGTTCATCACTGCAGTCTACGCTACTGCACTCGGTGTCACTATACTCGACACCACTGCCGTCTACGCCACTGCACTTTATTCTGCACAACTGCACTCTACGCCACTCTACTCAACTCTGTACTATTGTAGCCTACACCATTGTGTATTGGTGAATGCGATGTCAGAGTACGCCATGATATATACATGCATAACAATGTCAATACCAGTAAAAACAATAATGTTGATGTACGCTATGACAAATGTACGCATAATGATGAGAATGTCGATAAATATTATAGCAATGACCGCCATGTTATATGTGCACATAATAATGAACTCGTATTATTACTGTTGAATTCACCCGAGATGACCTCCCCATCAATCCTGAGTCAGAGATAACGTGGTCAGACAGGCCCTGCGACTCAAAACCAAGCATACCGACTGATAGGTCTCAGGTGGTGTTAGACTTACACCAAATACAGAAACAGGGAAAACTCTGATCGATCCCACAGATAGGCAGTTACAACACAAACAGATCTGAGGAGATTGGCCCCAATAAAAGGCACACTTTCCCAAAATACCACAAAATTAGATTTCACACATAGGGGCCCATTATGATGTCGCGTGGATTGCCTCCGCCAGGCTGGCGGTAGCCACCGCCGGCCTGGCGGAGGCAATGCGCCGGACAGCCATTGCCCAATTCCCCCCACCATATTAGGATGGCGGGGGGGACCGCGGCGGTGAAAAACACCGCCTGCCTGTTTTCCGCCCCGGTCGCCTTGCGGCCGGGGCGGAATATAGTTAATATGATGGCGGTGTCTGTTAGACACCACCAACCATATTACAATGGGCATTTTGTCAAGCCTTTCCGTGGTGACAATGCCGCCACGGAAAGGCAGGCGGTCTTTGGTTTGGGGGCCCCCTGCGGGCCCCCCTGTTTATGGCCGAGGTGTTTGGTGCAATGGGGAGGTACCTGTGGTACCCCCCCCCCGCATTTGCATACACCAAGCAGCAGGCACCGCGGGGTGCCTGCCGCTTCGTGTATGCAAATGCGTGCATTTGATTTTAAGATTGTGGCGGGCGGTGCAGTGAGCACCGCCCGCCACAATGTTAAACTGAGGATTGCGCCCGCCACTGTGGCGGGCGCATCCTAATGCACATTTCGGGACCCCCGCCCTTGAGGCGGGCGGTCCCGTTTCCCGATAGGGTGGCGGAATAACCCCCTTAGTTTGGAACACTCAGCTACTCAGAACCCAGAATGCAGAACACAGGCAGTGATCACGCACACACCATGCTGGATATCTGGACAAATACACACTGTCCCACACTAGCTGCACAAGTACTAGAGACTACATCGGATCTGTTGTCCCAGCAAGTGGGGAGTGGCAAACTAGCACAAGCGTGTTAATCAATCTTTCTCTAGTGAGCAAAGGTGAAGGTAGTTTGTACTTTAGTTTGGTTGGACCACTGAGCATTACACAGATGGTATGCATAGGCCCTGAGTGTAATATAGGGTCACTTATTTATTCTCACTTCGGCAGCTGAGCATTACACAGATGGTCTTATTTATTTTGCTTGGACAGCTGAGCATTACATAGACGGTCATTTTTTAACAAAGCAAAGGTGCACCACCCAGAAATTCGGTCAAAGCAAATTAATTGTCCATAACCAAAAAGTAAAGAAGTCTTCTATATTACTTTTTTCTTTTCTTTTTCCTTTATTTTTATTCCAGGAAAAACACAGCGTTAAACACAATGGACAGCCGACGCGTTTCGTCCATTTACAGGACTTCTTCGGGGCATCATAGTAGGGTATGATCAAACCCATCCAGGCGTATTGGGTAGGGTGTGTGATTTCTCACTGGTTTTTGTTCCCCATCAGTAACAGTATTAGGTTCAAAGTAGTGACCCGGTATTTTCTTGATAGAATGGTAGAGCTGACCATCAGGGCCACATCCAAATTAGAGGGCGTCGTTCCCCGAAGCACACAGTATTATATTAAGGGAAGATATCCAAAATATAGATCTCAATAGGTACTAAAGATAGTCAGCCAGGCCACGTTCAATTAGACAGGCGTCTTAATCTGCCAGCCTCAAAGCGGATACAACAATAGGACATCAGCGAAAAGTATCTAGAATCAAACTTTCTAGTACGGTTCATTTAACATCCCGTCCCGTCCATATAATAATACCTTACTGCAGGGTGTGTAATGGGAACCGTATTACACCTTACTAATAACAGATCAGAAAAACATCCCGTCGTGCTCCTAGGAGAATTCCTTTTATATACGATATGAGCCCAATATGAGCCCATTCTTGCTGGTTTTGAGATGCTTTGGGGAATAATACCTGACACGCAGTTCTGTTTGGGAACGCCCACTTCGTATTTAATCATTTTAGGTGCTCCACGATACCTATAATATTAGGCTGCCTGTCATCATAGCCACTCATGCACTGTGTTATACCAATCCACTGGTTGAGAGGGCGGGTGGCTCCCCACTGGGCAGCAAGACACAAGGTTAAGGAGACCCCCAGTCCAAGCAGCCCAGGCAAAGTCAGGCCGCTCCTTGTCCGGTGCCAGGCGCCTCCAAAGTTTGACCCCCCACTCCATCGGTCGCAACCCATCAAACCCCAGCCGAACAAGGAGCATACTCCTAACCACTGCTCAGAATGCTCTAGAGTCAGAGGGACACTCATAGCAGTACTGGAGGAGAATGCCATCAGTGGAGGGGAAGATAGGGGTCCCATCCCTCTGAGGTCCAACACTGAGGGGGGAGCCGTAGGATACGCTCCGGCTGCGGAAGAAGCAACAGGGAGTGAGCTTGTGGTCAAAACACTACCAAGAAGAAGAGCACGCATCACTGAGCAAAGAAGGTAGCCCAGGTGGGAGTTAGAGCAGAGGCGCGAGTTGAGAATAGATGGAGAAAGAGCTCTTATTTTATTTTTTAATTATTTGAAAAGTGTTATATAGTGCTGGCTAGAGGTATCGGAGCGCTTTACATGAGTTACAGCGAGTTACAGTTTACATAGTTACATCATTTAAATCGGAGTCACAGGAGGAGGAGGAGGGGGAGGCAGGGAATACACAATGGGAGAAACGAGGAAAACAATGTCAGATGTCCGACTGGGTAGGTGACGGCCGAGGGGTTAAAACCAGGGCCAGACTCCTCTTTAGCTGCATGCAACAGCTCCACCGGGCATCGGCCAAGGTTGCTCTTGCATCGAGGTGCGTACAAACAGTTTTGATGCCCAGGGGGCATCATCAAAGGTCCAACAGAAATTCAGAGGAATGTTATTTATGAGTTATATATTGTGCTGGCTAGAACCGTAGGTATCAGAGCACTTTACATTGGGCTACACAGTGTTCCAGAGAATGAAAACAAATACACTATCCATCAAAAATCAAGCAACAAATTGGGAGAGGAAAGAAAGGTGAGAAAAATAGAGAGGAGGGGGTGTGTGAAGGGGAGGATGAGGGAAAAGATGGCAGGAGAGACAAAAAGACGTCAGGAGAGATGAGAGGAGGTCTGCCCAAAGACCGACTGGGTAGGTGACGTCTGAGGAGGGAATCCACAGCCCATCACCCCAATAGCTAAACAGGTAGCTCCATCGGGCATCAGTCAGATAGCTAGGTCTCAACTAACGAGGGAAAGTTCACAGAAGAAGTCCAGTGGATAGACAGGGTGGGAACTATGAGCGAGGACAGGTGAGGGCGATAGTCAATGGCAGGAAAGAGGAGAAGAGTAGAGAGGAGGGGGATAGGTGGTATGGTGAAGAGGAGAAGGGAGAAAGGTCCAGAAGAGAGACGCAGGAGAGTTTGCCTAAAGACCGGCTGGGTAGGTCATGGTCAAGGAGGGAAATCCATAGCCCATCTCCCCTTTAGCTCGCGAAGTAGCTCCACCGGGCGTCAGTCAAAATGTCTAGGTCTCAGCTGCCGATGGAAAGGTCTCCGAGTCAAGTGTCATGGAGGGTGATCGGGGTCGGGTGAAGGCTGAATCACTCTCCTGGTCGCTTTCAAGCCTGAGGGGAAGCCGCCACCGGTGGATCTCTCCTAGGTGCTGGTGGGCTTCACTCCCCGTAGACAGGTCCTGGTGTCCGCGCCCCAGCAAGGCTCCCACGTTGCTGTTAGGGTGCTCCAAGACAGCCCCCGTGGACCTCTATGGTGCCGCAGTAGAGGGTTGATGCGCTGCCATCATAAGGTCAGGCATCAGCAGGTGCTGGTATGTGTGCAGCAGCTTTCACCAAGGGAAGGGGAGACTCACTGCTCCTTACCAGCTGTCCCCGTGGGCTATTGATTCCGGCTCCTTGCGCTGCAAGCCATCAGGTTCACTTCTTCTGCAGGGGCTCTCCAAGAGTCGCGAGCACTCCGTTCATGCGCTGCATTTGTCCTGCGGTGGCCGCCATGATCAAGTCAGGCTGGAAATGCGCGCACCGGGATCACGGGAAGCGGGAGGGCTCCCCGCTGATCTGTGACCTTCATGCTCTCCAAACAGGGGGTATCTCATCTGTGCTGCATGTACCCCGGTACTGGCTCCGCCACCCAGGTGGGTGAGCAGATGGGTGTGCTCGCGTTCCGTGGCAGCCCCTGCAGAAATGCTGCAGTCGGAAACACTAAATGTCAATTTCGGGTCAGCCCCCATTTCCAGCTCTGTGGTGGCTTTTGGCATCCAGCTTCCCCTGCACATCTCCCGCTCACCGGCTATCAGCCTGCTGTCCTGGAGCGCCTCGGGTCTTAGTTGAGCGTCATGTCAGCCGCCATGTTACTTCCCCCGAGCCCGGGGTAGGGTTTTCAGAATCACCGTGGGTCTTCTCGGCGGTTTTGCCACTGGCTGGTCACCTCCCCTCAAGGCACTGGAGCCGCAAGAGAGCTCCCACGGCACAATCGGGGCATTTAGGGTGCTAAATTCTACTGATTCAGATGTGCCTGGTGAGGAGCCGATCGGGATCACGTCCGGTCAGCCATGATGGTACCATTGCCTGGGAAGCCCCTTTGGGAGCAGAGAGCAATGCACCCTGCCCCTGACGAAGCCAGAGATAGGTCCCGGGCTCCACATGAAGATAAGCCTGGGGAAACTGAGGCGGGCGGCTCTAACAGAAATCCAAACTCCACCCAGTCATCAACATAGGAGAGGGGCCGACCAATAAATGAGAAATCAGGATAGGCTAACTGAAACACAATTAAGATATAGGAGGAGTAGATGGGCACCTATAAGCACGTGCAGGGCAAGCGAAGATGACGACATCCAAACGCACCAGTCAGACAAACTGACCGCCAGAGAGATAGTGTCCAGAGAAGAATGTGAAGCCTTTGAGCAACCAAAGAACCAAAAGGCAGGGCCAGCATGATAGACCTTGGCCGGAGGAGGGATCCTTCAGACCAGAGGACGTGGCCATCACAGAAGACTGCATACGGCACTGAGCGAGAGATCTGGGATAGAACTTTCTCTACATGCAGGAATGTCTGAGAAGATGGGAGGGCTACATTTGGAAGAAACCAATGGAGCCGCTCCACACGAAAATATGTCCACTGCTACAGAAAGTTACATCAGATGGACAAAGACTAGCTGAGGAAAAAACTGCTGCCATTGATTGTTGGGGCAGGAAAACAGATCTGATATTTTGAGAAAAACACAGTGGGAATCAGCTTAGCTATAGGGGATATCAAAAGTCAGCCCCATCAGAGAGCAGAGCAACGTGGTGTATTCCCGAGCCTGCATCCTGCAGTCACACTGATCAACACTAAGCATGATGGGCTGCATTCAACTTATTCAGTCTTCAGATATGGACGGCCCTGAGGGAGATATTCCCTGACCACCCAGAAGTAGGTGTATTGATGGTAGAACTTTGCGAGAAATACATGCCTACATATTACATTATTACCGGAAAGATAGGAAAAGACAGGAAAAAGCAGGCGCAAGCCCAAGACAGCACCAAATTGGTCCAACAAAAATTCAAAAAGAACGGTCATGAGGGAGCCGCATTGCCCATGAACGTACACATGGCACCAATCTTGAAGGGAGATCTGCCTCCAGGACCCAGTGGATATCCACCCAGTCCTTGCCGTAGAAGTCAGGGAAACTAGCTACAGCTAGACCTCATAGAGTTCTACTATTGCCACAGAATGGGACACATTGCTGACCCATGCCGCCTAAACATATATCACAAGCAGAAAGGAATAGTACCGGAACAGCCTTCACAATTAGCCTCAAGGAAATCAGGCAACAGGAGGGCTGGGTTGTTGGCCGGGTATATGGCAACTTCCTCAGCAGACAGGAATCCCAGTCCAACAAGGACCGGGGCCACGCCATGGCAGGGAGAGGTGATTGGGGTGTCAATACCCTTGCATGGTTCTTAGAATACAGACACTCAGTAAGTCTAAAACCATCCCCCAACATGACCTATCACCTTTACACCGCTTCCATATACATTTCCTTACCTGCATTCGCAACCAAGCTTTAGGGCCGCACTACTATATCAATTGGGAATTCACACTTCCAAGGAGGAAGACAGTCTATTGAGCGAACAGGGTGACCCCAACTTTTGCATAAAAACAGGCACCCGGGTGCAGTCATCCAAGTCCAGCCTTGGGCGAGCTATTTAAGTCTCACCAGCCCCATGGTTTCCACCAAATGGAGGCCCCCTTACAGTTCCAAAATGAGGTAAATGCTCCAGTGTCAGGAGCCAGGTTTCCCACACACCAAGGACTAGGTTGTCCACAAAACTCCGAAGCAAGCAACCACATTGCACATTGGGAAAATCCATTGAATCCATTAGCATTACCCGCATCTTGACGATCCCAAGTCCCAACCACATGCCCAACTCTATTTGAAAACACAGCAAACAAGCACAATCCCAGTCACTTCCCTGCAGAGCTACACAGGGAACACAAACATCTCCCGCCCTACCTCCAGTATACTACGTTAGAAGCAGCACAGTACAAGATCATAGGTAGATGCTCAATGGAACCTGCACAAAGAAGCCCAAAAGTAGCCCAAAAATCCCAACTTTCCAGAAAGAGGGCACAACCCAATCACCTAACTCCATTAGGGAGAACCTCATTATACACCATATGTAGAGACCAGAGGGGTGTGCACGTGGCAACAGAAACATCACCATTACCCACAAAACCCCTAAAAATGATTAGGTATCCACTTCATCTCATATTGCACGCAGCACATGCAGGGCAAACAGACCCCCCACACTGATAAAACCACACACACACATACATTTAATGGAAGCAGCCCACAGAGAAAAGTACTAGTCCTGCAATAACAAGGAGAGGGGGGATTCAAATTCTCACAAAATGACGCAAAAACAACTTACGCTCACAATTCCCTAAAAAGTGCCAACATCTCCTTTCAGTAACCCACTAGAAAGCTTCATGCACAGTGATGCTTTAGAGTGTACCCCTAAAAAGAAGGCACATAAATATTATGAAAACTGGCTAACTACGTGTTTTTTTCAAAGCTACCCTACAACCCGCAGCTCTTAGTCAACAGGTCTGACATCGAGACGTACGTGCATCATCGTTACGGTAGCCCGTCACACTTTCAACTGAAGCTCCAAAAAGGACTTCAACAAGGCCAACCGCTCAAGAACACAGACCGCAAGTTAACTTTATGGACATTTTTTGATAAAAAATACTTTTTTGCACTGCACCAAGACAAGACACCCCTGGGCACCCAGATGACAGACATATTCCCTGGACACCATCCCAAGACCTCCAAACTTTTCCTAAGTTACATATTTATGTATTTTTGTGCATCCTCTGTTTAGCATGGGTGCTTTCACGCCTCTCTGAAGCAAGAAATCTGCGTAGTTTCATGGAACCAAACTTGCCATTCTTGCAACGCTGGCAAAGGAACGTCTCCCACTTCACTTACGCTTATGCTGAACCAAACGCTAGCATTCTGTACGCACTTCCCAGCACACTCTTACACAACTCATGATTATCAGTTATGCACGAACAGGTTGCGTTACATATGTTCGCTGATACTCCATGTCATAGGCGCAGACAGGCTTTACTTATCCCAAGAGATAGCCCCCAAGAAAGCAAAATGTCTTGTCCACCTGTAACTATTTAGGTTTAGGGCCAAAATACAACCCAATGGAGTAGAACTTTATAGAGCAGTAGTAAACACCACCCAGTATGAGACCAACCCCACAGTGCTATACCTTTTTACCAAACGTGGCAACATTCAACCCAAGCTAGACAAGATGTGCAGAAGGAGCACTGTAGGGGAGAACACTGTTTGGCCCCAAGGCTTCGTAGAAAAGAAGTTCTTAGAGGTAGAAAGAACACGTCACCAGTGCACAACTACGCCTGCTACCGCCTCCGTCTGTGGTACCACGGCAGCCCTTAACATATTTGGGCTGCCTTTTTTAATGAAAAATGGACCCCGATATGGAATTCTAGTGCAGGGCATTCACCTCGATGACGCTAGGGGACAGCAGTCCCTTAGGAGGGGTTCAAATGCCACCAGAGACAGCCCATGCCTGGAAATCTGGCATACTGAGATTAATCTGTACACATGGTTGGAAGGAAAGGGGCAACCCCTAACTGTACGGAAACGTACACTGTATTCTTTGTGTTTCAGAGGCTTGGTTCAAATGAGAACTGTGCAGCAATACTGTATATACCAGACCTTCAATTGGGCACCTCCCTGTTGATGGATATGTACTGGCAGTGTGGCGAGCTTGCCTACACCCAGCTCAGCCCTGGATGGCGGGGTCTGTGCAACTGTGTGACCATACACACCCCGACCCCAGTCATACCTGTAGAAGACCAGTCTGAGATGTCCCAACATCCGCTACAGAAGAAAACAGCTCTGTTGTATCAGACTCGACGAAGTAAACTATACTGTTTGCCATCCAGGTCTACGCCACTCTACTTCACACCACTCTACTCAATCCCACTCCACCCTACGCCACTTCACTCTACTCCACTTCACTCTACCCCATATTATTCTACACCCCTCTGCGGTACCCCACCTCACTTTAAACCACTTTACTTTATCCCACTTCAATATACACCACTCTACTGGCACTCTACTGTGCACCACTGCACTTTGCACCATTCTACTCTACATCACTCTACTTTATGCCAGTCTATCCTACCCCATTTCACTCTATCACTATACTCAACGCCACTCTACTCTAACCCACTTCACGTCCTCCACTTCCTGGTCCTCCACTCCTTTGTACGCCACTCTACTGTACCTCAATTTGATTTACCCCACTTCACAGTACCCCACTTCAATCTACGCTACTCTATTGTAACCAACTCTACTCTACCCCACTTCATTCTACCCAACTTCAGTGAACTCCACTTCACTCTACGCCATTGTCATTCTGTTGTAAGCCACTCCAAGACACTGTACTTTACTTAATTCTATGGCAATCTACTCCGCTGTACTATAGTCCACTCTGCACCACTACCCTGTATGCCACTGTACTGCACTACACTGTTTTCTACCCCACTTCCCTATACCCACTTCTTTCTACTCTACTTCACTCTACACCACTCTACTGTACCCCACTTCACTATACCTACTTCACTCTACCCTACTTCACGCTATGTCACTCTACTGTACCCCACTTCACTCTACCCCACTTTACTGTATGCCATTCTACTCTACTGCACTCTATTGTATGCCACTCTACTCTATGCCAGTCCAAGCCACTGTACTTCCTTCCACTCTACACCACTCTACTCTACACCACTGCACTGTACTCAGCAACGCTGAACTCTACACCACTCAAACCTATACCACTCTACTCTACCCCACTTCACTCTACCCATCTTTACTGTATGCCACTCTATTGTGACCCACTTCATTGTCCCCCCACTCCACTCTATCACATTTTACTCTACCCCATTTTATTGTATATCACTCTACGGTACGTGACTCTTCTTTATGCTATTCTACTCTACACCACTTCACTCTACCAATCAATCAATCAATCAATCAATTAGGAGTTTGTATACATGGCTACTCACCCATGAGGGTCTCAAGGTGCTGGGGTTAGGAGGCCACTGGTCGTACTAGGTGGAGGATCATTTTTAGAGCCTGGTGTTGAGGGCCTTCTTGAATTAGGTCAGAGGCGCAGATTGCCTGACGTGGAGGAACAGGGTGTTCCAGGTCTTGGAGATGAGGTAGGAGAACGAACTTCCTCAGGTCCTTGTGGATCCTAGGGACGGATGCTAAGGCTGAGTTGTGCAGAGGGAAGTTGTCCGGTGGGTACGTGGAATGCAAAAAAGTGGTTCAGGTATGCTGGTCTTTCGGCGTGTAGAGCTTTGTAGGCGTGAGTAAGGACTTCACATTACCCTACTCTATTGCACCCAATTCTACTCTTTGCAACTTTACTCTACCCCCACTACATTCTACTACCACTGCAATCAACCCCACTACACTCTTATGTGACTCTACACTATGCCACTCTACTTTATGACACTCAACTCTACCCCACTTCACTCTACGCCACTCTAATCTCCTCCACACTACTCTATGCCACTCTGCGCCATGCCACTTTATTCTACCCTAATTCACTCGAAGCCACTCTATTGTACCCAACTCTACTCTATGCCACTCTACTCTACCCCACTTCTCTATAACCCTCTCTACTCTACACCACTCTACTCTATGGCACTGTACTCAACACAAATCCAAGCCACTCTACTTGAATGCACTCTATGCTACTCCGCTCCACTCCATGCCATTGCACACCACTGCATGCCACTGTACTGTATGCCATTGCATTGTATGCCACTCTACGTTCGTCTGCATCACTCTACTATAGTGCAATTTACACTACTCTACTGTTCTCTGCACCACTTTGCTGTAAGACACTGCACTCTACAACATTGCACTGTACTGTACACCACTGCATTCTATGCCACTTTACTGTACTTTGCTCTACTCTAGTCCACTGCGCTCTATGCCACTGTACTCTATGCCACTGCACTGTACACCGCTGTCCTCTATGCCACTGCACTCTCTGCTATTCTACTCTAGTCTGCATCACTTTACTGCATTGCACTCTACCTCAATGCAATATAAGCCACTCAATCCTAATGTGCACCACTCTACTCTATGCTGCTGCATTGTACCCCACTAGACTCTACTCTGAACCAATGTACTCTATGCCACTGCACACTGCGCCATTCTACAGGATGTCACTCTACTATATGTCACTGCAAGCCACTCTACTCCACCCCACTGTATGCCACTCTACTCCACTCTACTCCGGCAGCGGCTGGCACAGGTAAATGCAGTGGGGCAGGGCAGGGCGCCGCAGAGGGGGAGGTCAACAGACGATGGATACGGTGGTATTTATTTATTTAATTATACCTATTCCAATGCCTGTCGACTTCCCCTATTCCCAACCCACCCTGGCCCCACCCCATGCGCCTCACCACATTTACCTGTGTCGGCCGCCGCTGCTCTACTCTACTTCACCGTACGCCACTCTACTGTACTCCATGCTACTCCACTCTACACCAATTCACAAGAAATTGTCAAGAAAGTAGAGCAGGAATATTCAAATATAAAATTCTATATGAAAGTATTAATACCAAAGTAAACAACAATATATGATTACAAACCAATATATTTAAACAAAAAAAAATAGAAATTAAAAAAAAAAAACTTAAGGTTACAGATAGGTTATAGTTAGGAAAACTTAGGGCCATGTGTACGACCAGCAAAATTGCGCCTTGCAAATTACGACTCATTTGTGAGTCGCAATTTGTGAGGTGCAATTTGCCATGTACAACAGTGTGTTTAACACTATTTGCGATTCCCAATGGGGGCGCAAATTGCAAGGCTCATTAATATTAATGAGCCACTCACAATTTGCAAGCCTTTGGGAATGACAGGCCCTCTCAGGTACGGTGCCTCCTGGGCCAGCATACCAGCATGTCTGGGACTGCTTTAAAATCAATCAGTTTTTATTTTTTTAATGCAGCCTGTTTTCCTTAAAATAAAAAAAAATGAAAGGTTTTCATTTCATTTTTTAAGTCCCTATAACTTGTGCTCCTTTGTTCAAAGTTTTAAAAACTGGCTAGACAGACAGAGATTAACAATAGCTTGTGCCTTCAACATGCACTGCTTATACCCTTTCAGATGACATCACTCATAGCATCTTAGATCATGGCATTCATAATAAAACTCATGCCATCTCAAATGACATTATTTATAAGAACACTGTCTATTAGTCTGTCTTGCTAGTTTACAACACTCTGACCAAGTATGACATATATTACTGACTTTGCTGATTCACTGGAACAAAAATGGATTGGTCTAAAACTGTATCATGTGCTCTATCGGAGCCTGTTTTATAAGCTATTAACAGGTTTTCTTTTTGGGATATATAAATATATATAGTATATGTATATATATGTATATCATGTGTATATATATATATATATATATATGTATATATATATATATATATATATATATATATATCAAACAAAACCCTTTTTGCATATATGTGTATATATATATGTGTATATATATATATATATATATATATATATGTATGTATATATATATATATATATATATATGTATGTATATATATATATATATTACCTACTGGCGGTCGCCAGTAGGTAGATATAGTTAGGACCTAGTTTACATAGGAAATCCACAACATTCTATTTGCAATTACTTTGGCGCCGGTCGACAAATCTTTGCGAAATTCTCTGAGAAGATGGGGCGCATAGCTCTGCTCCTATCCTGAAAGTTTCGGGGTGATTCGTCATGCGGGGGCCGAGAAAAAACCATCCGTGCAGTAGTTCCTGAGAAAATCAAAAGTAAAATCATAGATATATCTATGGACGAAGTAGGGTACGCGTACCCTTACGAGGAAACCTGCTCTCTCTTCCAAATAGAAAAGCAGATTGCTTTTCCACATGGGGTGCAGCATGTGAGCTGCTCCCCATATGGAAAAGCAATGCCGGTTCCCGCTTGATGCGGGAAGCCGGCTGGGACCATGGGGGGATTGGGGACCCACGGGGCTAGTAGTGGCCCGGTAGGGGAGCCACGTGACTCCCCTCCACAAAAAATAATAATAAATAAATAATTAAAAAAGGCCCCGTGGGCTGGGGTCCCCGGGGCAATAAGAGGCCACAGGAGGGGGGCAAGGCAGCCCCCCTCCAAAAGATGTTTTTTTTTTTAAAAAAGGCCATCCCTTGGGGGATGGGGTCCCCGGGGCCGAAAAAGACCTCAGGAGAGGGGCCCTCTTCCCAACATTTTTTTAAAAATGGAAAAATTTGGGGGCAGGCGCTGGGGGATGGGGTCCCCAGGGCCAAAAAAAAAGAAAAAGAAGGGGGGCTACACAACCCCCATCTTAAAAGTAAATTTAAAAAAAAATGGGATGGGGAGGAGGCCACGCCCCCTCATTGCACCTCTCTGCAAACGCACCCCCTGGCGCGTTTGCAGAGGGGGAACTTATTCCCCTTGAATACTGGGGGACCCTGGGTGCCAACTAGCCCACCAGGAACCTATAGTATGCGCCAGGGGGCTGCGTTGCAGAGAGGTGTAAAAAGGGACGTGGCCTCATTACATAGCGTGGAAGGGTATACTCAGATGTGAGTCCCTTGCTCATTGCACCATCAGGATTCAAGCAAGCCGGGCCGACGACGCCTGAAATGGCAGAAACAGGTCCCCGGAAGCTTGTTTCCTTCCCAGTACAAGAATTGGCTTGGTAGTTTGGTTTGCCCTGTTCCCATCATGCACTGGGACAGGAACAGACTAATTTGCATATAGCCAAGTTCTGAGCTGGGATGGTGCAGTGAGCTAAAAAACGGTGATGGATCAAGCCCTGATCTTTGGACTGGGTAAGAGTGGTCTGCTTAATTCAGGCACTCTGTTCATCACCATCCCCTTTTCTGAATCATTTTGTCCACCATAAGCGTGGAAGGGTATACTCAGATGTGAGTCCCTTGCTCATTGCCCCATCAGGATTCAAGCAAGCCGGGCCGACGACGCCTGAAATGGCAGAAACCGGTCCCCGGAAGCTTGTTTCCTTCCCAGTACAAGAATTGGCTTGGTAGTTTGGTTTGCCCTGTTCCCATCATGCACTGGGACAGGAACAGACTAATTTGCATATAGCCAAGTTCTGAGCTGGGATGGTGCAGTGAGCTAAAAAACGGTGATGGATCAAGCCCTGATCTTTGGACTGGGTAAGAGTGGTCTGCTTAATTCAGGCACTCTGTTCATCACCATCCCCTTTTCTGAATCATTTTGTCCACCATAAGCGTGGAAGGGTATACTCAGATGTGAGTCCCTTGCTCATTGCCCCATCAGGATTCAAGCAAGCCGGGCCGACGACACATGAAATGGCAGAAACCGGTCCCCGGAAGCTTGTTTCCTTCCCAGTACAAGAATTGGCTTGGTAGTTTGGTTTGCCCTGTTCCCATCATGCACTGGGACAGGAACAGACTAATTTGCATATAGCCAAGTTCTGAGCTGGGATGGTGCAGTGAGCTAAAAAACGGTGATGGATCAAGCCCTGATCTTTGGACTGGGTAAGAGTGGTCTGCTTAATTCAGGCACTCTGTTCATCACCACCCCCTTTTCTGAATCGTATCTTTTAGCCCAGCACTGACCCTGAAAAGTAATTCTAAGCGTACTTACCAGTAACTTGTATTTCCTTCCATAGGAATCCATTGTGTGTAATTCAGCAAAAAAGTTTCCAAGTGTCTATTTTTGAAACGTACAAATATTCCTCTAAAATCAGGCGAACTACAAATGTGATTTACTCACCTGTTATCAGGAGAGAACCCAGTGCTGCATCTTTTAGCCCAGCACTGACACTGAAAAGTAATTCTAAGCGTACTTACCATTAACTTGGATTTCCTTCCATAGGAATCCATTGTGTGGTTTTCAACAGAAAAGTTTCTGTGTTGATTTTTGAAACGTACAAATATTCCTCTAAAATCAGCCGAACTACGAATTGCGATTTACTCACCTGTTAGCACAAGAGAACCCAGTGCTGCATCTTTTAGCCCAGCACTGACCATGAAAAGTAATTCTAACCATACTTACCAGTAACTTGAATTTCCTTCCATAGGCTAATATTGACTGGTTTCACTTGGAAATTCTTCTAAGTGTGGAGTTTTGGAACTTTAAAATATTCACCTAAAATCATCCGAACAACAAATTCCGATTTACACACCTGTTATCAGGAGAGAACCAAGTGCTGCATCTTTTAGCCCAATACCGACCCTGAAAAGTAATTCTAACCATACTTACCAGTAGCTTGTATTTCCTTCCATAGGAATCCAATGTCTGGTTTTCACCAGAAAAGTTTCTAAGTGTCTATTTTCACAAACTAAAAATATTCCTAAAAAATCGCCTGTATAACTTAAACACATTCTTTCAACTGTTTACAGGATATGCTCCAGTGCTGGATCCAGGATCCACCACTGAGTAGGAAAAAGTGACGATAGCACTACTTACCTGCTAAAGTATTTTCCTGCTATAGGATAACATTGGTGATTCTATGTGAAAAAATTTCTGTCAACTTTTAAAATACAATAATATTTATTAAAAATCACTACTGAAACTAAAACACTTTTACTCAACCGTTTACAGGAGATGTACAAGGACTGAATCTAGGATCCAGTCCTGTGGTTAGAAAAGTAATCCATAAAGTATCTAATTGCATTTAACTAGAAATTCACCTTGAGGTCAATGGTGCATTGTGTTTGAAATTGTGTTGCCCATTGCAACAACTTTAACTACTGTACTTAAAAGTCTATTGCCTATTTGCAAAGTATTTAAACTAAAGTAATTCATTATGAGAAAGTATATTTTGTAATGTAATGTATAATGTAATTATAATGTAATTTAAAATAAAATATCTAAAAATAAATAGTTTAAAAAATGTAGTAAATCAGTATAAAAAAATAACAATTAATACATTTAGAAATTGTAATTTACAAAACCTTCGAAATTCACTGAAAAAACCATAGGTTTCAGGCCTGATATAGTTAGGAATTAGCATTTAAAAAACCTTTGAAATTCACTGAAAAAACCATAGGTTTCACGCCTGATATAGTTAGGAATTAGTGATGTCATGTAATATGTGACATCATCAGCAGTGGATTGCAGGCGCGCGAGATATAGTTAGTACAACTAACTATATCGGAGGAATTTTAATGGTTTTGTACGAGAGAAATGTCCAGCTAACTATAACACCCCTAAAACCTATGGCTTTTTTAGTTAATTTCTTAGGTTTTTTAAATGCTAATTCCTAACTATATCAGGCCTGAAACCTATGGTTTTTTCAGTGAATATATATATATATATATATATAAGCACATTGAGACGATCCAGGTCCCAAACAAAAGACGGCACTCACAGGGATTCTTTTCGTAATTTATTTAAAGTGCAGAAAACCCTTCTCCCTTCTAACAGATGCGTTTCGGCGTTGCCGCCTTCCTCGGTGTTGGCTACCTTCAATCAAACCACCATTTTTAGAGTGCAAGTAAACAATAATCATGAACAGCAACGATGGCCTTATTGCACCTAAAATTCATTCTATTCATGACGGCCATCTTAAAATGTTGCACTTGAACAAAGTTGTTCTTCCTACTTCAAGTAAATTATTCCACAAGATCATTCCACTTCCTCCTAGAGACTGTCAGAAATAGGTGGCCAGGTTTAAACTCGCCTCAGCTACAGCAACTTCTTATAAATAGGTCCCCCCAAATTTCTACTTTTTCAGTTCAAAATAATTTTATTAGGATATAAGGAGGTGTCAATACATAAAAAAAATGAAATAAAAACATGTTGTCAAGAGTAAATAAAGCAAATTACAATTGTAGGATTGAGGCATAACAATGAAAACGCAAATATGAGATTTACAAAGCTATCAGATAAGTAACACAATGATGGGTAATGTTCAAGATGGGGATGATAAAAAGAAAAATGACTGTGAAGAAGGTAAAGGAATGAGAAGGCATTTAAGGGGGTTTAGAAACCTCTTGTTGAAGAGGGGCAAATTTCTACTTTTTAGGCTGCAACTCACCCAACATGTTGCAGAAATAATGCTATTCGGATTTTCTTCCGTGCCTCAGCACCTCCACTTCGCACATTTACAGCCAGTGCCTAAAACAGTTGTTGTTAAGCTATAGTCTATGTGTCACATTTCTCTCTAGAAGGATTTCTTTGCATAAAACAGCACATTGATCCTCAGCCTTTCTGCTCTCACACTTTTTTTTGGTCTGTGCGCCTACTATCAAAAGAGCTGCAAAAGAACACAAGCCATTTTCTTAATTGGAAAAAACGTCAAACGTGGCTTTTTTCAATACTGCTTCAGGTAAACTCAGGTTGCCTTTGTTAGGCAACAGATCCCTCTATAACTAGTAAAATCAAATAAAAAATCACCCTAAATATGTGTCACTGCCCTCTGACTGGCTACAGCAATAGGATTACTCCTTGGAAAGTTAATTTGGTAACACTACGCAATGCTGGAGGAAAGATATCTAATATGAGTGGCTAGTACCCAGCAGCCATCTCTAATGCATTTTGTAGTTGCAGTTGAACACTGTCACCATTTCAGCACCCTCAAGAACCCATGCTGTACAGTTAAACAAGTAAATATAATCCTGAGAGTTAAGAAGAGGACATCCATGCTAGTGGGGGGTGAAGCTGGAAAAAGGTGAGCTATATGTCAACGTTACAAGAAATCGGTAAAATATTGCAAGAAACAACTGCAATAAAATATGATATTTGCAGAATTATAATGTGGTGATCAGTTGTTTTTATGTTTGTGTTGATGTTTCGTATTTATCATGATTTTTTGCCATATCAATGGCCCCATGAGGTTGAACTTTACTATTCAAGTCAGCATCAGTATGATGGTATAGGAGGTGTGTTGCAACACCTCAAAACATAAGAGGTCAAAGCATATCTCTCTAAAAACATAATATGCCTACATTGTAGTCTCTGTCGAACTCTCTGTGGGATAACATCAAATAATGCAAACCTTAGCCATTAGTTTACGTCTGAAGTTTCTGTGATGAGATCACATTTCCAGGCACGTAGATGTCATGGACTGACTCTTTCATAAGAATTTGCTTTGGCCCATAAGCTATCCACAATCACTGGTTCATTCTAGCTCTCCGTTACTCTCTGGCATTTCTTTTGTTCATTATGTTAGACAAAGCAGGAGGGAAAGCCTTCTACCTCATTCACAGTGTATATATTAATCTTCCATAGACTTAGAAGATTTTTATATTCCCACATGCGCAGTGTCTAGCAAGACTCTCATCACAGCCACACACTCTCCCTTCTCCGAGTTCAAACCCAGCCTCACTTGAGGCTGCAGGACCATTGATCCCTCCCCACATCTTTACAATTTATCATCACCTAGCAATGAATAGCGACCAGCATTCATGCTCTAGAGAATATGCTTCCCTGCTACCTCATCCTTATCAAACACTGCCAAGTGCACAAATCCCACCCCAAGTCACTAAAATGCCATTTGTGCAGTAGCCACTTCATCATTCATGCTCCCCTCATCTAGTAATAAAATGTGGACCTGGCGGCATGGCCAAGATGGCAGACGAGTGAGACGCATTTTCAGCTCTCTCCGCTCCCACCATTAGACCCCACTGCCAAAAGCACTGCCGGGTAATGAATTGCCTCCCTGGCTGCGATGAGATAACCCCAGAGGCTGCCGGACTAGCGGCTTGCCCGATACTTGAGGAGGAGCAGCGGAGACCAGCCACAGTCTAGGCGGATTGGGGTCTGGGCTGCCTGTGCTGCAGGGCCCGACTGGGCTGCCTGGGACTGCGCTCTGTGGGGCCCGCGCCAGAGGAGAGGGATCACCCACCTGCACTATTGCCATGCCTGGACTATATCAGAGATCTCCACGGAGTGGCAGTTTATGACCGAGGGTCTCCTGGAGTGAACTGACGAGGCGTGGACGCCTCCTGCGGGCTGCCCTTGATCTGTGGTCTCCTGGGGCGGATCAACCAGGGATCGCCTCGCCTGGACGAGATTGGCGGCCTTCTGCCGTCCCGTGAAAGAGTGGCAGTGCTCCAGCTAGGCCTCAGCGGGGGACGAGGATGAGGCTGCATAACTTGCCACGGGCGACTGGGGCCCCACCGGGCATGCCAGAGGAATTGCAATGCCCTGTGGCACTGCCCCAGCAGTACTTTAGCACTGCACGGATTCCAACTGGGATGATGGGGCAGCGGCTGCTCATGACTGTGCCTTGGGAGACATGGGGTGAACCAAGGAGACCCGCTATTCCTCGCTCCCGGCCTGGACAGTGCCCATGGAGGGAGACGCAGACTGCTGCAGCTTGCCCCCCCAGCAAATCTTTAAGGGGTGATGGACGTCCCTTTCCAGCCTCAGACAACTGCTTCACTGGAGGTGAGGGGGGTGGGACTGTTGACTGGCCATACCGATGTGGAGTCTCCACCTCTTGCAACGCTCTGCTGCCACCTAAAACAGTAACGGAGCTCCTCATACAAAAAGCAAAACCGAACTCCTAGCTGGGGGGTTCCAGCCATCACATCGCTACAAGGTCTGAGTGGGTACCTGACTTGCCTGGAAGGAGAGAGAGTGTGGTGGCCCGGGGCCCAGCCAACGCCACAAGAATTCGCACTCCTGTAGACCTCCTCACCTGACGGTCACCATGGTGCCCGTCATCTGGTACTGCACTACAGCTAGCTGTGCTGCCCCCTACTGCCGGATCGCCATCTGGCCTGCCAAGAGGTGTCCTATTGCTGATGGGTCCTGATTTTCAAGTGCAGGGATCACTTATTTGGAGACCCCTCACTGCTGCTCCTGCCCAAAGGGTGCATCCCTGGCTTGCAATTGCAAGGTGAGGCCTACCTGCACCTATGGCCATGGCCTCAGTTAAAGGCAAGAGGGACAGGAACGTCAAGGACATGCTCCTCAGGCAATCGGGGACACTTTTTGGTGATGCTGGGGTATTGGGGCCCATGGAGGAGCCCACAGGCTCTATGCACATGGAGGGGCCGTCACCTTCCTCTACCTAGAGGCGCTGTTTGCCTCTCTGCATGAGGACCTTCTGTCCATTAAAACCGAACTGGAAGGAAAACTTAGAGAGGTCCGCTGAGAAGTTGACGAGCTAGGTGAACAGCTTTAACAGGAGATCCTCCTCCACAGGGACCAACACCTAGATCTTCAAGTCCACACTGAGGATTTAGGGAACAGGTCACGGGGCAACAACATTCACATCTGGGGTGTTGCAACCGGGCAGAGGGAGAGGACATCACTGCATTTGTGACAGATTTTATTAGGTCCATGCAAGAGGCCCCTCCAAGTCCAGGGATCAAGATTGATCACGCCCACAGAGCGGGTCCCAGGAGATCCCAGGGGGGGTCCACCCCCGGATATCTTGACCTGTACCCATGATTGCAACCTGAAGGAGCAAATTCTGCAGTGCGCCAGAGAGAGGCACCCCATCCAGTTTCAAGGACACTCTCCGGTCCTGCACCAGCACCATGCTGGGTCCACTTTGCAAAAACATAGGGTCTTCCAACCTGTCACCTCGTGCCTCCGGGAGACAGGGGTGCCCTACTCATGGGGGCATCCCTTTAGAATCATTTTTCGTTTGGTTGGGAAACTGCACCAGCTCTGTTCCGTGGAAGAGGCTCGCCGTCCGTGAGAGCGAGGAGCCCTCAAGCAACGGTGGCTCCTCGCTGACTGGACATCACCCAGACCCAGAGACAATTGCTAAAGAGCGGCAGGTGGTCCTTGTTTCCCTTGCTGGTGAACCAGCTGGGCCAATGGCAACTTGATACAAATGCCTACACATCACCTAATCCTTACTGCATTTTCCCTATTTTGCACCAGCAGGGGGTCGGGCAGGGAGCGGGAAGCAGGGCCACCAATACCCCCTCTCTACTTAATATCCTAAGGTGCTCTACATCCTGGACAATGTCTCGTTTTCTAAGGACATATTGTTCATGTTATATGGGGCCACTTGGCTTCTTTAGGGTTTAAGTTGGACTTGGTGACTGTTAATGTTAATGTTAATGTTAAAATGGGACTTTTATAGCGCAACGGCTACTCCAAAGGAGTGTCCCGGCGCTTTGAGCTCCTGGCCATGGAAAAGAGCAAGAAACATAACAATAACAGAGAAGGGGCACCCGGAGGGGAAGAAACTATCCAGCAAACAACCAAGTTTTCTCTGACTGATCAAGCACAATCTTCCAATCCCTACTCTTTTGTGTCTGACCCACTCACTCTTACGTACGCACCCGTGGGAGCCATCTCAGGAACATACCAAGCACATTACCACATCATAAACCACCATGCCAGACACATTACGGATTGTTACACTTAATGTTAAAGGCCTTAATCACTCGATGAAACGGAGCTCAATCCTCTCCTACCTAGAAAATTTGGGAGCATACATATGCTTGCTGCAGGAGACACTTCTCCTCCCTAAAGATCAACACAGAGTTCGTTCCAAGGCCTTTGCCCATCAATTCTTCTCATCACTCCCATGCAAGATGGCTGGGGAAGCCATACTGATCTCCAGGACATTCAAGGGGAAAGTGGGTCCTAAGCAGGCAGGATTAAGAGTAGACTCTTATCATAACCCCTTACCCTGGGATCCTGCGGGATCACAGTCAGTATCATATACTCCCCAAATGAAGGGGAGGAACCATTTCTCCACAAAGCGGTAACAGAGATTATGGACACACAAGATAGATGGTTGCTGCTGGGGGGCGATCTTAACCTTGTGTTCAATAATGAACAAGACAGATCAATGCATCGCGACAGACAGACCGGGGGTATCACCCTAGTGGGCTTGTATTCGTTGAACGACAGGAGCTTGACGGACTTATGGAGACTGTCCCATCTGCAATCTCAAAACTTTACCTTCTACTCACACGCCTACTAGACCTATGCCAGGCTAGACTACTTTTTAGGCAATTTGGAAGTCACTACTTCGGTCCAATCTACAGACATTTAGCCCAGATCCCTATCCGACCAATCCGTAGTGATGGTGACACTCACAAACCCGATAACTAGCTCACACTCCAGAACCTGGCACCTCAGAGACGCCTTGCTTCAGCGCCCAGAAGTGGTTGAGCAAATCACTAAGACAATTGAGGAATACCTGATGCTTAACAACACTCCAGAGGTCTCAGTCTCTACCCTGTGGGATGCCTTGAAAGTGGTAGATAGAGGGCAGTTTATAGCAATAGCAGCCGCAGATAATAAGCTCCGTCGGGATAAGAAGGGAGACACTGTTTTGTCAAGTCTTGGAACTTGAATGCAAACATAGGAGAGCAGGAGCCCCCAGGGTCTGGAGACAACTGGAGGACACCCGTGCTCAGTTGTCCGGCCTTGATATTGATAGAGAAGAGTATGCAGCACTTCAAGACTGCTTTATTGTGGGGGGTGACCAAGGAGGCCAAATTTTAGAAAACTGACTCCGCAGTCAGAGGTTCACCATTATCACCCCTCGAGTATGGAATAGCCTGCCCCTGGGCCTTAGGTGCACTCCTGACCTTGCTACATTTAGGAAACTCTTGAAGACATGGCTTTTCAGACAAGCTTACCAATATGTGGGGATGAAGTCCAATCAGTTACTTAGCACCAAGAGGCTGTCTGGTGAATGTGCACTTTACAAATGAACAGTAACATAACATAACATTCAGCTACAAGAATCAGGAGTCCAGAGAATCAAAGATGCAGAGGGCCAGGAATGGTCTACCGACGCGTGTATGCTAGACACCTTTGTGATCACTATCAGACCCTCTACTTGACACATGTCCTCTCCCAAGACCCAGGTCCAATGTGCTTAAAAGAGACCAATGTTTCCTCCCTGACACCCGACCAGGTCTCAAACTGTACCGACCAGTTTGCACTAAGGAAGTTTTTTCCATTGTCTCTAGCCAAAAGCTATCTAAGTCACTGGGCTTGGATGGGTGTACGGCTTCTTTCTAAAAGGCTTTTGTCAAAGCATATCACCACTCCTCACCAAACCTTTCAATGTAATTGGCGACACAGTCTCTCTCTGTCCCCTATGCCTCAGGAGGCAATAGTGGTAATTCCTAAACCAGGAAAGCTAGTGTTCTTTCTACCACCCCATCTCCCTCTTAAACACGGACCTTAAACGTTTTACGGGCATCCTTGCTGCCAGGCTGAATCCAGTACTTCAATCGATGCAGAGAAGGCATTCGATAGAGTCCACTCGTCATTCCTTGCTGCAACTCTGGCTCATATCTGCATAGGAGATCGTTTTCAAAAATTGATCCTTAGCAGCTATACCCTGCCCTGGGCAGTGGTCCTGTTCAATGGATGCTCTTCCAGACCATTTGGCCTATGGCCCACAAAGCCCATACCAATCCACAGATAAAAGGTATCCAATTCTGAGGGAAAAGGCATCTTAAAAACCTGTATGCGTATGATGTCATAGTATCCTTGGAAGAGCCACTGACCCCTTTATCCGCGATGATTGCCGAATTAGAAGCATTCGGCTTAACGTCTGGATTTAAGATAAACATCCAAAAATCGCAAGCCAATGACCTTACCCTTTTCCCACGTACACTTGAGGCTCTACCCTGTATACTCCCTCTACAATGGACCCCGAAATTCATCCTATACTAAGGTATCCTCCTCTTCCCTACCATAGCTGACACGGTAACCCTTAATTATCAGACTCTGACCCAACAGATCAAGTGGGATCTTCACCGCTGACGCTCCTACTCTTTATCCTGATTAGGGTGCATTTCTGCAATTAAAATGACCTTTCCCAAGATTTTGTTCCTCCTTCAGGCATACCCGGTCCCACTTTCTCCCGGCACACTACACCTCCTCCAACAGGAGATAAACAAATTAGTGTGGGTGGACAGAGCGCTAGCTGGACAGGCTCGAATGTGTATCCCTTTTCTTCCTAAACAGGCTCGACCCAAATCCCTTTACCTCTCTCTTATAACCAGGACATCTCTGATGGTGTGAAATGGTGTGAAATGGCTACACAAAGGGACCGGACATCTTTCCCCTCACCTCTCACCTCTCACCCCATAGTCAGGAATCCGGACCTCGGCCCAGGCGACCGGGACCCGGCATTCCCGATATGGAACCAGACAGACTGCAGATCAGTGGGCCACCTTTTGATGCAGATGGCCCCCTCCCCTTTGAGGCCTTACGCACAGACTTACGCACAGACTTCGCGCTCACAGAATCGAATCGATGGTACTACATGCAGATCCATCACTGGGTAATGCACCACTCTGTTATAATTGGAGCTGAGTGGCACCTCACTCCCTTTGAGCGGTGTCTTCTAGCAAAGACTACAGACAAGCGCATGATCTCAGAACTGTATCGACTAAGAGGTCCCTCTGCAGAGATGTGATGTGATGCGATGTGATGTGATGATCATTTATATAGCGCACTACCACTCCAAGGAGCATCTTGGCGCTTTGACTCGTATAGCTGAAAGATGGTCACAGCTTAACTGTCCTCAAACAGCAGGCAGAAGTTAAACAAGTGTTTTACAGACTGAGTCCGCCAGGCTATAGATCCACGTTTTAAGAGATTTCCTGAACTTCTGTTCAGAAGTGATTGCACGGAGTTGCTGGGCAGTTTATTCCATGCCTTTGCACCTATTACTGCCAGGGTTTTTCCTCCCTTTGTTGCCAGTCTGAATTTAGGGACAATCATCAGATTGGCTGTTGTGGAACTGAGTTCTCGAATGGGATTGTATCGCCTGAAGTTTTTATACAGGTACAATGGACCATGCTTGTGAAAGGCCCTAAAGGCAATCATCAGAACCTTAAACAAGATGCGCTTCTGAATAGGAAGCCAATGAAGAGCATCCAGCGCAGCATAGGCCGAGGATTTTCTTGGCCATCTCAGAACCAGTCTTGCTGCCGCATGCTGGACCATCTGCAGTCTGTGCAGGGCAGATTTATTTGCCCCCGCATACAGACTATTGCAATAATCCAATCTAGATGTAATCAGCGCCACTGCGACAGTGCGTCTGGCTGACAGGGGCAGGAGATCAAAAAATTTCCTAAGGGCCTTTATGATGTTAAAACATGAGCCAGCAACTTCCCTTGCCTGTTGTTTGAACTAAAGGGTCTCATCGAATTTAATCCCTAAATTACGTGCTGCTAGAATAGTGTTAGGCGGAACTTCTGCCTTTTTTTGGCCAGCACATCTGGGGGGAAAAAGATTCTTTTTTCGAAACGGCAGAATTTACGTTTTGGCGGAATTCCATTTAAGGTGGTTATTAGTCATCCACGTAAAGGTCGCAGTCAGACACTCTTTCAGGGTCTGTTCGGCGTTTGTCGAGTCTTCATCTAGGACTAGAACCAATTGTGTGTCATCAGCATATGCTATTGTGCTGATGTTAAAGGAGGAAATTAGTTCAATCAAGGGGACCATACACAGGTTGAATAGGGTAGGGCTCAGACTTGAGCCCTGAGGTACCCCTGACCGAACCTCCTTCTCTTCGGAACAGAACTGGTCCAGCATAATAACCTGCCGCATATACGTCAGAAAATTGTTGAACCATTTTAACACGGTGCCCGCTATGCCTGCACTAGTCAGGCGATGTAGTAAAATAGCGTGGGACTCCGTGTCAAAGGCAGCAGATAGATCCAATAGGATCAGGACAGCTCTCTTGCCCTGATCCAATGCAGTTCTTATGGTCTCTGTTGTGAACAATAGAGCAGACTCTGTAGAGTGATGTGCTCGGAAACCAGCTTGATTAGGATGAAGAATATTTTTCTCCTCCAAATAGGCCGTCAGCTGCTTGTTGACACCGGCTTCTGCCATTTTACATAAGGCTGGGAGAAGCGAAATGGGCCGTAGATTAGATAGGACTGTAAGGTCCCGTAGAGCTTTTTTCTGTAGGGGTCTAATAGCTGCAACTTTCCAGTGTGCTGGGATCTCGCCCGTTTGGAGTGATGAGTTAAGGATAGAATTTATCACCGGATTGACCTCCTCCTTTATAACTATTAACAGTGCTGGGGGGCAAGGGTCTAAAGGTGATCCTGACTTGATTTTAGATATAGCCTGGAGAGGATCTTCCAGACTAATCGGGATAAAGGTCTCACAACATGCTAATTTAGAGTTTCTAGTATCAGTAATGTCCATTACCTCTAAATCCTCCAGCTTAGCCTGAGGGAATTCTCTTATAAGATTAGTTATTTTCTGTTCAAAGAAAGTCGCTATCTCATCACAAATGGTCTGGGATGGCGGAATTTCCTGTGAGAATATTTTGGGATTCCTGAAACTATTCACAATTTGAAAAATTTCCTTTTGCTTATTTTTAGTGGCTTCTATCATATTTGTATAGTAGGTCTCTTTAGAACGTTTAATTAATGCATGGTAGTCCCTCCTAGCAGTCTTATAGACCTCCTGATCGTCTCTATTATAATATTGACGCCATCTCCGCTCCAAAACTCTCACTTCTCCTAATATTTCTATTAATGAACTTGTATACCAGGGAGCAGATTTTTTCCCTTGTCTAGATCTAGTCTTTGTCCCTCGAGTTTTCATCCTTTCTCCAATATTCCTCATCCACCCCTCATAACTCTGGTTGTCAATAGTCGTGTTCCCCAGCAATGATGGTCTACTCTCCTTCACCCAGCTGTTAAGATCTGGATGCTCTATAATTTTCCCCCAGCGTGGGATAGGTATCCCATTCCCTGGTATAACCGTCTTCATAGCCTTATTGCCATCCACCTTAATGCTGAAAGCAATGTATTTGTGATTCGACCAGATTTGAGTCAGAGGGGATTCTACCTTCATCGTGTCCAGATTTGAGCTGATGCAGTCTAAGATGTGCCCTCCCTTATGTCTGGGTTCCACTGTTTGTATCGTCAATCCCAAAACGTGTTGAATCTCTTTAAAACACAACACATTGGGATCACTGGTATTGTCCAGGTGCAGATTTAAATCTCCCAATAGCGTAAAATTTGCAAATCTAAGAGTTAAATTAGTCAAGACTTCACCCACACTTTCTAGAAATTGAGTCGGTTGTCCAGGGGGTCGGTATATCAGTACCCCCACAAAGGTGAATGAATCATGGGCTTGGAAACTAAAACCGAGACATTCTGCTCCTTTAATGTCCGATAGTTCTGTAGTGGTGCATTTAAGAGTGTCTCGGTAGATAATTGCCAACCCCCCCTCGCTGTGAAGGTCTATCTAACCTCTGAATTAGAAAGGCTGGAGGCAAAGCCTGTACTATATCAGGATTGGACCAGTCTCTGAGCCAAGTTTTAGTAACCAATAGACAGTCCAGGTCCTTTTCTAAGATGAGATCATGTATATGAAGTGCATTCTTGCACATGGAACGCGCATTTATGAGGCCTCCAGTTAGAGTCCAACGTGTCCCCTTCTCCGTAGGTCTTTGGTAGGGTTCTATCACCTGTTTACATCCAGGACAGCTTATAGGGCCTTCCCACTTATCTACGTTTAGGGCCTGGTGACAGTATTTATGTTGATTATTCAAGGATAATATCAGGGATTTAGACAGCTGATCTTTAGTAACTTCCTGGGCAGTATGTCTGGCCCCAGGCCCGACCTTGGCGCGGACGGGCGCAGACGGGCTGGACTATGGCTTGACTTCGGCGCAACGACGGCGCGCCCGCTGCTCGCGTCCGCTGCACGAAGGAGTAGCCATCTTCCTTTATTGTCCCGTCTGCAGCGCTAGAGCGCTGGGACTTGTAGTTCCCCCAATATGGCCGCCACACAAACTATTCAGGCGTCTCCGACCACAGCACCTTAATCGGCTGCGTTTAATCGGAGGGGTCAGTGCAGGCTATTGCAGATATGTCAGCAGTTCCATTTAAAATCCAAATTGCGGCGCAAAGAAAATAAGTGAGAGAACAAAGCAATTTAAAAAGCAGCAAAACAAGTATACAATCACCCGGCTTCGAAGCTAGACAGACAGATTGGCCTGGCCTTAGCGGCGGCTATACAGAACATCCTATCCCACTGGGGCTCAGAGCTAATACCCAAACACTTAGGATGGCTGCACCGGTAATGGCATTTACTAGGGATGGAACTAATCACTCTTTCCTTGTCCAATAAGAGCGCTTCCTTCACTGAAATATGGGGGATATTCCTGACCCTGCTGACAATGGAATTCAGAGAGCTTACTTGTCCTAAATATCTGTGACTCTTGAGACTGACTGAGTCCCCGGGACCCTCAAAGCCTCTTCATAGCTATCTCGAAGTGGGACACTCAGGACATGAGTTGGGTTGGGATCTCCCCCTTCCCTCTTTTTTTCTTCCATTTCTCCTTTTTCGTTTCCTTCTTAATTTTCTTAAAATATATAAAGGAGTCAACAGGTCTGGGCGTGAGAGTCAGAGTTAGGGGGCTGTTTGTTGACACCCTAAAATGTAGACGGCCCTGACAGCAGGGTTGTACTTGTTGATGTATTGTTGCATGTTGTCTTCTCCTTTTTTTCTGTTGACGATACATTAATATAGAGACATAACCATAAAATGTGGACAATAACTGGAAAACATGATTATTTACCTATGGCAACTCCATCTTTCATCACCTAGTTCTTCACAATTACCCACCTACCCACATTCTGTGGAGGTAACTTCATCATTTACAAGGAATCCACCAGCACCATTCTCTCCTGTCCAATAAAGCCGACTCTATTCAACAATATTTTAAAGTCCACCTCCTGTACTATTTAAACAAGCATGTGTTAAACCTCTCTGATTATATATGCACCTTCATGATTTCTTTTATTAATGTATTGACCTCTCCTTTCACTGCATTCTCATGGCAGGCAACTCCTGATACTGGATGGACTCGCCTGACCGCCTTCCGACCACATATTCGTGGACAACCTCGTCTTCGACAACGTCACTAAAATTACATACAGTGAAACCATTCTTAGGTCCAAAAGTTACAATTCCATCTCTAAAATTAGCATGGCCTTGAACAACCCCAGTAAGTGTGTAATACTATCTTCTATCTTCTTGCATAGAAAGTCCCATCCACCCCTCATCCCATTCCCGAAATATACTCAACAACTCCTTCACATAAAAAAGTCCTTAGTGCTGCAAATGAACTTGCCTTGCAAACACTGAATATGTTCTACATACTCACTTCCCAAATATTTCCCATTCCAGCCACATTCCAACTCATTACAGTTCATCCTTTCAATCTAAGGCTCTCTTTTGCAAGCACACAGCTTCATAAGCAGCAAGAGTAGTCATTTTTACCACCACAGCATCAGCATTTTGGATACCTCCATAACTCTTATAATTAACAACTCACATCTCAATGGTATAGTGCACAGTACATTGAAGGAGTAGGTCTGCAAAGCTTTTAACCCTAAAAGATTCAGAAGCTGTTGCCCTCTTTTTGTGCCCCCTTGGATTTCACACACAATTGAAGAAATTAGCGCAATATCACACTAGAGCGTACATATCAGCAAGTCAAGGGTTTCATTACTCTTTGATGAACAGAAAACTTGAACCTTTCATTTTACAGCCCATCTGCGTCCAGGGACGTCTTGAGGATTTTGGGGGCCCTGGGCCAAACTTATCTTGGGGGCCCCTCTTCTGAACAGCTTTGAATTTATGATCACATTTGAGCTCTATCAAGCCCTCTTTGGCCAGGTCACTGACAGGCACACAGGTCCAAATTCTTAATGTGTTTATATCTAATATTCAGGGATAGTGTGTTTTCAATATTGTAACACAGTGGCAGCTCACTAATATTACTGCAAATAATCTATGTGACACCCTCCATTTCTCATATGTGAGGTCCTGTTTCAATCTAAAAGAAACTCTTTATGGATGTTGCATAAAACAAAAACACAACATTTGTTTTCAAAACGCCTGTAATATACTTTCACACATCACCCACATTAAAAATAAAACAAAGGAAAACCGTATTTAAAACAAGCTGTTTAAGGAATATTTAAGGTTATCAGTACAAGACTCTGCAGACCAGAGCTGGTTGTATCAGGGGGCCTTCTGAAAGGCTGGCTCCTTGGGCAAAAGCCCACTTTGCCCATGCCTTAAAACGTCTCTGGTAGTATCCACAAAAATTACTTTCCATCCCACAAGATCTTCAGCAATGATATACTCTCCTCATACATTTCTAGGAAACTTGGACTCATCTGCCAATCTTACACGTAAGGCATACAAATACAGGATCAAATTGCACATGCCATCAAAAGAATGAAAACCATTTGCAAAATGGTCCAAACTCTAATAACACCAAAACTTATGGAATCCACTACTCCACACGTTCATGTTCAATTGCCACTCTCCATTTCTCCTCACTCACTGGGTCCTTGCTTCTCATTGCTGTCTCAAAAAAACTCCAAATAAGTGTTGCTAACAGAAGACCACTCTTTCAAGTAGGACAACTATTAAATGCCTCCAATAAACATATTGCTTTTGATGGCTCCTAGTAACCTCCAAACCAACCTAAGCCTACAGCCTTTATGCTGTCTAACCAGGATACCAGCTCGAGTTCAAAAACCCATGCAGGGCTAGAAAATAGAGAGCCTCTCTCCTTATGAAAGTCATAATTGTGATCACTGTCCTCTGCCTGACAGGCAAATACCTCATCATGCCCGTCAATCCTTTCTTACGCATTTTGCAGGCATGATTTATCCTCCAATCCTTTCCACCTATTCATCCATTTTAAAATGGAAGAATCTTGTTGCAGGCCAAATCCTTTATTCTAATATTCTCTGATCTCTCAGCAGCAACCAATATCATTGTCTATAAAATACAACGTATCACTCACTGGTTCTCCTCATTGAGTGGAACTGACAAATACAGCCCTCTTTTGGGTTACTACTTCCTATCTTACAAGACACACCAAGTTAAAGTGGCCCTTCTTCTTCATCTCCACCAAAACTGCATAATTACTCAATTGACATGCCCTGTCAATGTCTATATGATTCCTCTTCTACATCGTCCTGCCAGCTATAATCTGTTCTTTGAAATGTACACTGAAAATAGCAAGATTCCCGTCAGAAAAATGAAGCATGCCGGAGCCAGCCAATAGGCCATGGATTTTCTGACTCTCCATACTTCAAGGGAGGAAAGGATTGTACTAGCTGCAACACAATAGTAACTTAAGTTCTAGTGGTGAACTGGAGACAGAAGTAAAAAGTAACTCACTAAAAAGGTCACATAGTGTAGCCGGATTTGCCCATGGTTCTTTAACCTTAGTAGACTGTAATAGCAGTGCAGGGGGTTTCGGGGATATCCGATCAGCTCAACATGCATACCTAGATTCTACATGTTTACATTAGCTAAGTACAAAGCAATAATGGTTATGACTACTGAAACACGAGATGTGGTCTTGGAGAATTGTGGGCTTGTATATGTGGCAGTGGATGAAAGCAAGTTCAGTTTTTCACTGACCTAAGGACCCAGTACTTCGATCAACAAGCCGGCACTATCAACATTTCTCAGTGAGGTATATTTGTTAAACATGCATATCTCATGTACACAGCTTCCATGCAGCACTAGGGCACTACTTCACAAATAAAGAAATTACAAGTTCCACTACTTAATCTATTTCTAAATATATTTTATTGGCATTGTGGACAGCACATCCAGTGATCAAACAAACAGTATTTCACATCTGGTGCTGTGGATCTGGGTGAATCAAAGTGGAGTGCTGATGGGGGCAGGGGGAGCATCTCTTACGGCGCCACTGGCGTCCCCCGCAATCGGCATGCATCACCCCCTTCACTTCCTGCTTCAGCAGCTGGAGGGAGCAGCCGTCAAACTGCAAGAGAAAACATTTAATCAAAACCCCAAATTGGCAATCAGCCCTATCCACCCAATATTAGGTTGGACCACATGCATTTGTAATTGCCTCACTGTGTCCAGGTTCAGGATTTCCCAGCAGCTCCCTCCACTGTCCCGATAACCCGCGCGGCTCAGACGTAGGCTGTCAGGAAGCCTGGGGTCAACTCCTGTGTCCCCATGCTGTGCTCTTGTCAAGGCCTGTTGCAAATCTTGGCGTATCAGTTGAAGGAGTTTTGCCCTCTGGGTGTCAAACTGCAAAATGTGATAGCAAAGGCCAGGGTTAAACATAATGCTTACTGACTTACATACTGGCTGCCATCAATGCTAAAGTATGGAAAGCCACTCACACCTTTAAATGTATGAGGTCACATACCTGGCTAGGGAATGCCACCGACCAGGGATGCTCATTCTCCATCCAGTAAAGTCTGCCCACGGCCGCCAATCAAACAGGAAGAACTAATAGCGGTGAAACATCCAGCTCCAGGTGTTTTCTGTGGCAGCTAGAAGGTATCTGTGCCATTTCTCCTTCCAGAGAGAATGTGCAGAGTGTGAGGTCGCACTAATGTATTTTTGCATTCACTGCATGCACTTCTCGGGGGCACTCTTACATCAGGATTCTTGTTGTGATCATGACAGCAACCAAATCAAGGTTGCTGGAGCATCCCGCTTTCCTTCAGATGGTCGATGAGAGGTACTGGACTGTGGTGGAGCGTCCTTGGATGGTGGTTTTCCCCACTCAGGTAAATGTGTTTTGAAAATACAGTGGCATTCAGTGATATTTCTGCTTTAACTGTCTAAGAAGCTAACATCAGACATATATCTATTGGCTTACATAGTGGTACCAATATTACATTACATTTCAATGGGCAATTGTACTTAACATTACAAGAAAACAATAAGACGTTCTATAGAAAAATCTATGTCACCCTATAGAAAATGCTGTGCCATATTGTAGGTATTGCTGTGTCACTGTGGTATATGTTATATTATTTTATGGAATGGTGTTTTATTCTAGGAAATTATGTAGTATACTGTAGTGTACTGTAATGCCGCAAGTAAGTACGAGCTATGCTGAATGAAATGCAGTGTTGTAATGCAGTAAGGGTGGTGGGGCACAGAAGTACATTACTTGCCATTTTGAAAAATGGTATGCCATACAAAACTAAATAGGTTGTCATATTTTATTTCATATGATAATGTAGCAAAATTATTTCTTGGGGGAAAGGATACACCAAGCTCTAGGAAAGTACATGGGGAATTTATCTCATATTGTAGGAAACTACATGTGATGTTTTGGAAAATAGAATACCATTTTAGAGGAAATCATATGAAATGTTCATGAAAACAATTGATCATCTTGTAAAAAATTACATGTCATAGTGTAGAAAAAAGTATGCAACATTGTAGAAAATGACATTGCATGTTGTAGGGGGAGTACATTTTAATGCACTAAACAAGATGTATCATTTTAGGAAAATCAATGATTAGTTAAATCTCAAACTGTGATATAATAGGGCATAGTTTAAGAAATGACATGCCATAACGTAGGAATGTGGAAAATAGTTAGTTATGTAGTAGAAGATGATGTCACACAGGAATGAGAAAAATAGAATATCATATTTCTAGAAATATTTGTCATATTTTGGTAATAGCATGTCATTGTAAGCTATCTACATAATATTTTAGGAGATTGTAATGAAATGACAAAAAACTAAAATGGAAATATGTCGTACTGTAGCAACGTATGTGACTTATTGAAAAGAAAGTACTGTCCTCTAGAAAAGACTATGGCAAATTAAAGGACACACTACATCAAACTTCAGCAAAGCATGCACACTATATCTTTTTGTAGTAAAATTTGTGTTTTATGTAGCTAAGGTTAAGATATATTGTAGGGAATCATTTTCATTTGACATGATTGGTTGTTAGAGTAGAAAATTAAATTTTCTAATGTATGACTATCTGTTATATTGAGGAAAATAATGTGATATAAAGAGGAAAATATAAAACTATGCTGTTTAAGTGAATACGGCATGTTGTGCTACGAAATGATGTATAAGAATGTGTCACATTGACGGAACTTATATTACATGTCATAGTTGACGATATGGAATGCAGTGGGAAACAATAAAACAAAACAATAAGCCAGTACCCAAAAAAGCACACAAATAAATAGATACATACAAAATTAAATTAGCTAATTTATTATTAGAGTAGAAAATGGCATGGCACTATCTGTGAAGGGTTTTGTCACACTTTGTTAAATTATTAACATATTACATTGTAGTAAATAGTATGCCAGGTGAGAAAATACACGTGCCATGTTGTAGGACGCTGTTTGTCATAAAACAGCAAAGAGCAAGTCATTTTGTTAAAAAATCAATCTTGGGGGTATCCCACAGCATTTTCTTTCAAAAGGAAAATCAGGAGATGTGCCATTACTACCAATTCAGTTGGCTATGTTTGACTGAATAACTCACAGAAGTACAAGGAAGGGGTAGAAACTACATATTCTAAGAATGTGATTTTTGTTAGGGAAGTATATCCTATTCTGTATCAGACACTATGGCAAGAATATGGAATCCTGTGGGCAATTTTACATGTTTCGTGTCATACTATAGTGGGTAGCATAGGCAACTATATGAATACATTTTGCAGGATTAGATTGGATTCTCTTGATATTTTATACAGCATTGCAGCACACAGTAGGAACGAATATGACATTAAATAGGACACATAGCATTCTTTCAGAAAGATATGGACTGTTGTAATGAAAGTATTAGAATCAGGATAGAAAATGACAAAAGCCAACAATAACAATATGTTATAAAAGGCAAAAATTGAAAACATGATATGGATTCTCTTCTCATGCAATGAGTGTATCTCCTAATGTAGATACGTATATTATATTATAGCAAAGGAGATATATTATCACAAATTATGTGAAGGTGCAGAAATGTAAATATTTTACTAAAGAATGAGTCTGTGTCTGATGATATGACACATTGTTTTGAATATGTCGCCATTTAGGTAAGTATGTAAGGATACAGTGGGCCTTACTGCACTAATGATGGTGATACTTCGCATTACTTCAGACAATGATACAATCTTTTTTCATTTGGCCACATATTCCATTTCATACTAAAGGTTATGAAACCCCTTTTAAAGCTTAGGGCCTGATTAAATTGAGGGTAGTGATAGAAAACCACCAAAAAGCTAAAGTACATTCACTCCTTCTGAGAAATATTTGCCCTCGCCAGAGTGGCCCACATTGCGGCCTTCCTGCTTCAGAAAGCTCACCTGACTCCACTGTAATGTGCAAAGGTAATGGTTTGACTGAAACAATCTAGAGCGGCTGGTCTATGGCCATGTTTGGTGTTGTTCCCACCATGCAAAGGTGGTAGATGTACACTAAATTATTAGTATAATGCTGTTTATATGTTGGCAAACAACATATCACAACATGTTAGGGAGATGCAATATGTGAACACTGACGATGAACCTTTCTATTACCCACATCTACAAACAGAAAGTTGGTTATTAGTTTTTGACATCAGTTGATATTCCACCATTGTGATTCTCTACCAATATGGCTCCTCCAGTGTCAAATATGGCTACTTTGAACAAAAAACCTCCACCACTGTGGTGGACTGTACTAAACGTGGCAGATTTGTCTGTGCCATTTTAGCAAAAGCAAGAGCGCTGCAGCAATGGCAAATGAAAACGTTACCACTCAAACTTAATCAGGCCATACATGTAATGTGTAGCACAAGATAATGTCAGATATGATATGTCACATTGTGGAAAGAATGGTCCAATGTAGAAAAAGATATTTCATACTACATCATAACATATAGGATATGAAACTGAATAAAATGCTGTTATAGGATGTCTAATTTTTGTAACAGAATTGCATGGTGTAGGACAGCATTAAACACACTAAGCTTTTTTATTCATCTCTATATTCTAAGTATCATATTGCTGGATACCACTGTATTTAATGAGATTGATATTTAATGTGAGACAAATGTGAGACAGATGAAAAATGATGTAGCAGCTTTTTTTAAATTCTGACTTTAATTAGTAGAGCAAAGCTGTGAAAATGCAAATGGTGGAAACTTGCGTCTATGTGCGTTTATTGGTGTGTAAATGCATGTATGCGTGTGCACATTAATGCTTTCATATATTTGGATTTGGATAGGGATTTGTAGAGCGCGTAGCTACCCTAGGGCATCCCAGCGCTAACAGAGGACCTATCTTGCCAAGGAAGAGATGGAGACTATGGGAAGAGCCATGTTTTTAGATGCCTACGGAAGGCCAGAAGGTTGTGTTCTTTCCGGATAAAAATTGGTAGGGATTGGTAGGTATATATTTGTGTTTTAAGAGCTTAAGAGGTGTGAGGGTGAAAGACAGGTATAAAAAGGTTATTTATTATTTAGCCAAAATGGTAGTGTAAGGGACCGATGTTTAAGAGATGGAACTGCTCCATCAGGCATCACTACTTGAATCTATTTAAGACCTCATTGCTGCAGTAGGTGACATATTAAAATATCATGGGTCACATTTCAAAAGGAAAAAAACACATGCAGATTAAAGCCAATTATGATGTTTTAAAAGTGGATGGAATTGGCTTAGCTTTCACTGCTGAAAACATCTGCTTTCATGGTGGCTTTGCAAAGAAATTCTACAGAAGTAACTGTGTAAAATATCCCTCCATGCTTTGCTAAATATTAAATCCAACAATACCATATCCTTTCTATGCTTTGCTTAGTACTAACATGTTTCTAAATGTTCACTTTTAAAATGTTTATAATACGTTTGTCTGCTCCAAACCTTGATTGTTACCATAATGTGCTACAAAGAATTATTGTCATAATATGTTCAGTGTTTACATTTATACATTTTGTATTTGTCCTTTAAATGGTGCACTGGATATCATTCTAGAATTAAATTTAAAGATGTGCATTTCTCTAGTCAGTTGTTCTACCCCCTACTATCTCCATACTTTTGTCAATATGTACATATCTCTAATAAAATATTCTTTTCAAAATTGTTCCATGCTTTCATCTCTCCAATTAATGATTCTTTAAAAAGGTTGCTTAAGTACTGTTTGCTCTATGACAACTAGGTGCCCCACTGTGCTTTGATTAACTTATTCACGTTTTTCAATATTTCTTATCTACTTTTGTCTTGGTTTGTTTCCATTATTGTTCTCATAACAATGTGCTAAGAGTTTGCATTTCTACAAGTGATTACTGGCTCCATTCTTAGATGAAATTTGTATCTTCACTAATTAATATTCTCTTCCAACACTGCTCAATCAGTGATTATATTTTTTAAATGTACAATTATTTTGCATATTCTTTTTTACTAATGTTTACATTACTTAATAAATTATTCATTCTGTAATATGTTTAGTGTTCACATTTCTGCAATATAACACTCTACATAGTTCCTTCATTGTTTTTATACCTACAATGAATTATTAAACCATATTAATTTTAGTATTCAGGTTTCTCCAATACTGTTTTTACCCTATGCATGGTTAAATATCTTCATGACTCGAGTCAATTATATGCATTTCTCTAATAAACTAGTATTTCTTACCACTAACAACCAATTACGGGTATTCACTATACTTTGCACAGTATCTATGTTAGCTTCAATCAATATTTACTCTTGTCGTCTTCATTGTTTATATTTCTTTCCCTATTGAATTATTCTCTCCATACTTTGTTTTATCTTAGCATGTCTCCAATATCAAATATATGTTCATGTGTAATGGGCCTAAAATGTCTGTTTTCAATTTCAGTAATCTCTTTGTGCTTAGTCCTATGTTTTTATATTTACTCAATACATTTGCTCTTTACTTATCCATTGTTCACATTACTCCAATGTTTTATTCTTTCCATGTGGTGCTTTGCCAATTTTTAATTGTCTACAATGGTGCAATTGTAGAACTGTTCATGATTTCTGTCAATATCTACTTTAATATGTGTGTGTATAAATAGATGTATTTTTCAATACCCTGATAATCAGTAATTTTGTTGAAACATCCTCTTTCTGGTGGAGGTTCTTTCAAATAATATAACTGAGAAAAGGATGATTAATGTTCACTAAGAATAGGCCTTAAAGGCAACTTTGTTTTCTGCAAATGCGGTTATCTGTGCTTTATTTGTTGAAAACCATATAATAGTAAATGAAACACACCGAATAGATGATATATAAAACTGCTTAGAGGTCACTGAGACGCTTTATAGTCTCACAACCAAACAACGTGTCTACTTGGAACGGAAAAAACAATGGGGTAAGAAAACAGTCTGAAATCCCAAGACCTTTCATCTGACAAAGGATGTCATTGACCATTTCATACACCAATTACTGTGACTAAGAAAAGCATTAATGTACAACACAAGGCCTGGTCCTTACACAATATCAGTTACCGTATAAGCAAGAGGTAACTAATTGATGACCAGGAGCACTGGAGACATGTCAGAGTTTCAGGATATCCACATAAGGTACATGTTCAACCAAATAATAGAAATGCAACTAATTTCTAAAGTCAGTGGTTAGCTGTAAATCTCGCTCCTGGCTCTCTGAGCTAAACATCCAACCATTAAGTGCTTGTTTTTTTACTAATTGTCATAGTGCCTTTAACCAAAAACAAAATTTCACAACAGACCTAACTCACTGTTCTTTTAAAATCACCTTGCTAAAGCCTATTCTTCCTGTAATAATACAGTCCCAATTTCGCATCCAGTCCATGAATATTCTGGGTTATGTCCGCAATCCGTTCCTTAGCGAAGAGGCTACATCTAATAACTCAAGAAGAAAGCAAAGGCAAGTTCTATCACTGATGTATATTTTTTATAAAATTTGACCCATTCATTTGAATGCATCATATTATCTTAATTTGTAACAAGGAACTCTATTTTTACTTATAGGTACCTGAATGGATACTTTTGAGGAGTAAAAAGAAATTAGAAAGAGCAAAGCTGCAATTAAAATTCTCTGAATATTACGTATATGTCCTTTATCAAAACTGAATTCCATTTTTTCAAATGTTAAAAGGCCAAGCAAACCACACTCTTTTTTTAATGAAATGTACACTCAAAAAAAATAGTTAGAAAATTGATATATATTTCTAAAAAATGTATTGAGCTAGGAAGAATTAAGCTGCTAGGAATAATTAGGCTGCAATCCTAAAAAACAGAGGGGGCACTAATGTGGCAGATCATTTTGACCCAGGACATATGCACAGTCTGAATTAGCCAACAGCTCAAGAGACGATGGAGCATGGGATGGAATGTCACTACATTGCCTACTTACCTTGGCTGCTGAGTAACACTTACCTCCACTGTGTTCTCTGAACTTTTCTCCCCAAAGTCTCTTTTAGCTTAAACGGAAAGAAAATACACATCAGTTATTTGCAGAAAGAAAAATATATGACTATGCAAAATAGGTTTTTCCATAAGGACCAATCATCAGCTGTCACTATAACAACAACAACAAGAGTACTCATTTTAACTAGGTAGCTTGAAAGACAAAATTACTAAATATTCCTTAAAAGGAGGTGTTCATACATTAAGCTTTCTTGCTATATGTCCTAGAGTGAATTATGTTTGGTGTTATTTATTTTGAAACGCATGTTCACACTTCTTCTTGATACTATGGAAACATACACTGAGATGATAACAGAACTATAACTTCCAGTTAAAAACAGGTTTTCAACAATTTTCCAACATTATTTAAATGCGATTCGGAGTGATAGTTGACCAGCGTGTTATTCAAGAGCTTTGATGCAGCTCTGCAAAATGGCATCTCTTCATATGTTATTGAATTTGCTCTAGGAGCCACCTGAAGACAGTGATTAGAGGAGTGTTGTGACCAAAGAGAAATATACCAGAAAATTTGGTAACTTCTGGAGTCTTTTTAGTATATGATTTTGCATACTTTCATCATTACTTTAAACACAATCTTTTCTTCGGAGGGATCTCAGCATGGGAGAGGATCACAGCACCATTGATTATGCTTTCGTAGGTGAGTAACATCATAACTATTAGGTTATCCATCAGAAACCACTAATAAATTGAAAACTGCAACTCTGCGTGTGAAGGTTAAATCTTAGAGATCGAATAGAAAAGGATGCTTTGAATGTGTATGGTATTTGTGTGGATAATAAAGACCTATTGGAGACACTCTCCAAGAAGCTAAAGTTAGCCTCAAAAGATGTAATATTGACCACGACCACGGATGTCGGTATATTTCAGAAATTGGATTATAGAGCCTGGGTTCTGTCAGACACCTCTCTATTGCTATGAGACTGGAGTTATTAATCCATGATGCTACTCATGAAATGTTGGTGTTTACAACCTTAGGCGTTAGGAAATATAGGTTTCAGAGAGAAATGTGGACCTTCTCTAGACAAGATAGTTGTTGATCTATGCGCATTTCTTTCTAAGTGTGGGAATCCTTTGAATTGTATTGCAGGGATAGGGATGATTTCCAAAGAGGTATATTGCAATCACTGACAAGGCCCCAAAGAGATTAGCTAAATAAATTAGGCACTTGAGGTTGGCACAACATGGAATCTTTGAAAGGTGATATATACATACACACCATTGATGCCGTAAGGAAATATCAATGTAATCAATGTAATGCTATCCAATATCTGTGTGTGGATAAACCCGGTCGCACAATGGTCTGAAATGTTAGTAGGTACAGGGTACCATCTAACATTCATGTATTAGTTAATTACATGAGGGACAGGTTGGTGAAGCAGACTGACATTAACAATGTGTTACAAGCATATTATTAAAATCTTTCCTCGTGTGATAGTGAAAAGGGCGAAAACTAGAATGAATGTGATGCCTGTGAATGCCAATTGATGACTTTGATCCAGGAAGTATCCTTTGTGTTGGGTGATGAGATTACTGAACAAGAGGAGTGCTTAGCAATTAATGTTTCCTTACTTGGTAATGCCTCTGGGAGAGGCAGTATTTGTGTGGAACTATACCTGGAGTTTTCTACAACTCCAAACCTACCTTTAAGCCCGGATTTCTGGAGGGAAGCTAATTGTGCAGTCTTTTGCCGAAAACTATGCACCCAGTAATTACTAACTAGGTCGAGTTTGTATTCTACCAGCTATGCAATATGCGACCTTTTCTGCTTTACACATGCTAGAATTGGGAATAACACATTATTGGTATAGACCATTTTAGGTTGGCAAATAGCCCATGTGTCCAATTTGCTCAGTTGAAACCTTATGGGAGGCAGGCACAATTTGCACCCTGGGTGGGATGCCAAGTCAGGTGCAAGCAGAAATTTGCTTCAGATTCTGTATTGCTACAGCATTTGGAATTGTGTCCTTCACGATCTTCATAACAAATCAATAGGGAAAGGATATCTCTTGGACATTTGGAGGAGGACACACATGACAATTCTGCCTAAAGCTGGGAGAACCAGCTCTCAAATATACAGAATTGAGCGCTTAACTTCTCAAGAGTTGTGGATTGTAAGCTATTAAGAGGAGGACTGGGAAAGCAATTTTATCTTCAAACTATAAATCAAACTTTTTTTTAAACCAAGTATGACATTTTTAACAACTTATGACATTATTTAACCTGTCAGCCCTATATTTGATTCCGTATGTTTAGAAGACACTGGATAAACCTTGATTCAAGTGTGTTACATTTTACACAGTAGTGTTTATTTTATATATGGGCTCTGTCATGCTTCACTTGTCTCCCAACTGTGAAACTATAATCAGAGGGCTAGAGGATCAGCTCAAAAGAATTAAATATAGGGTTTATCAGCAGATCACAAGTAGGAGTTAGTTTAACTTGAGGAATTTGACTCCACGGAATTCCTCAGAGTTACATAAAAACTCTGAGAGATTCCGAGAAGTTCCACCAGCGAGTGGAAATAAGCACCTCTCGCTGCCTGTCCACCTGGAGTGCGTTTCGCACTGAAAAATCATCGGGAACGGAACTACGCAGTGCGCCAGAGGTCGCAGCTAATCAAGTTGATTTTGTTGCCGCTTGAGTAGATTTTCTACACTGGTACCAGCTTTTCATTTTTTTAAAGAAGTTTTATATAGCGCTAACTAGACCCGAAGATATCAGGTATCAGAACGCTTTACATGAGCATCAATTTCATTACAGATGGACACATTCATTATTTGGTAGGCGAGGCGAGATTAAGTGATTTGTCCGTAATCACAGGATGTTGAGCGTCGTTGCCGAGACTTGAACCCGGTTCCCCAGCTTCGAGGTTGAGCGCTCTAGCTATAAGGCTACATCCTCTCCGTTTCTGACAGCAAATGGTTGTGACCGCCCACGTTAGAAAAATTGCACCAGATGTTCTCCGAGCAACTGTAAAACGCACTAGGGAAGGTCAAATCTCGCTCGAGATAACCAACTTACCATCCTTGAGCCACATACTAGACAAAATTACTCCATGTGGCGATAGGCGGAATTTGGCCGTAACAAGTCGCCAAAATTCCACAGACTGAATGGAATATTTTGCCCACTCCTAGTCAAAAAGTTTGAATCCCGCCAAAGCCTGCTCAGCCTTCTAGAAGGTTGGTAAATTGAGCACAATAAGCTGAAAAATAGTTGCATTTGTTGCTGTTCATTATCTGACACTGCAGCCAAGAGCCTGTATAAACCCAACCGCAAGGTGGCGAATAACAGAGGTTGGTGGGTTAACAGGTGTAGGACCCTCCTTGAGAAGTGAGTTGAAAAGTATGGTCCGGTCTAGGAAGAAGAGGGGAATCGAAGTTAAATGCACTGAGGGCGGTGAGTAGTCAGGACAAAAGGGGGAGATTGGAGATGAAAGAGAAGGCATTCCAGAGTTAGGAGCGAACAGACAAAAGGAGCTAAAGCGGGATTGGCCACAGTGAGGGTGGAGGAAATCAAGATGAAGCCGAGTACCAGAGTAGAGGTTCCAAGTATGACCATAAGGAAGAGAGGAGGCTAGGAGCTTGATCATATATGTACTTTAAGAAAGCAGAATGAATCTACAGCACAAAGAAGCAAGGCCATCAAAGTAATTGAAGAAGAGAAGTATTCTAATGCTCCCCACCTTAGCCCTAGGGTGTCTGTCACCCACCAAATTCAGGTTAGTTGAGAGGTATGTATAGAAAGATGAATGAGAAAAAGAAAGATGCACTACAGAACTGAGTAATGTAAAATCCTAAAGTCCACTAGGTGAGGGAACAGGTATGAAGGACACCCGCCATCAGGTCTGGCTGAAAAGATGACAAAGCCTTATAGAACAGAACTGAGATCTCAAAGCAAACTCAGTTCAACCAAGGGGAAAAGGATTCAATGCATGATGCAAAATTCAACAGAGACAGAATACAAAATATTAAAAAGAATTAACAAAATCCACTTTTTTGGTTTGGATTTTTTTTCCAACTGTTGAATGTAGCCATTTGCATATTAATCCTGACGTACATGTGCATACATCTTCATGAAAGCATGCTGCAATCCACCCATTCTTTCCTGGTCCAATGGTATTTACCTCAATAACTTTACGGCAATTTGCATTACTTTGCATTACCATCTTACTCATCACAGTTCTTATGTACATAAGGTGTGTCCTCACACTGAAATAGATATTGCTGTATTCTATAACTGAAAGAAGGCTGTTTTTGTTTAATACCCTTTCTCCCCTTTCAATCAACCTACTCCCTTTCGTCTATCAAATAGCACCTCATCCAAAGTCACACCTAGCGCAACCAATATCAAGCCAACATAGATCCACATAGAACACTGGGAGTCCTGGTGAAGTACAACAGAGGAGTGCTCAGGGAGGAAGTGTGGTGATGAAGCTTGCAACATGGAAGAGGAAGACTTAGAGTATGTAAGATAACTGGTAAGTAAACAACACATTTAACTCTTATCTGTCATTTTTGTCTCAGTCCTCTTGCTGGCAATCCAAGTTCAGGTGTCTGAAACTCTAGAACATTTGTCTGCAAAACATATGAGAAAACCCCCAAGAAGAGGCCTGAAAAGGTCATGCAAAGACACACCATGACCTTGATGAAGGAATAGGCCTGAACATCATCAAATCAAACAATAGCAGTGATGAGGTCCAAGAGGAGGATACGGACCAAGAGACAAACTCCAGATCAGGATGAGTTCAACTCATCCATTTCAATGCATGAATGAAACAGCAAGCAACATTTCCACAGACCCCATTAGAAAGTTGATGAGATGATTCAAAAAGAGCTAGCTTTCAGAAGAGATGGCAGGCTCCTCAAGATATGTCCTTGAGAACCTGAAACCCCAACAATATAAGGAGAGTCACACCATACAGGAGGTGGCAAACCCCTCAAAACACCCATCACACAAGAACCAAAAAGCAAAAGGGACTCTAGTGTAACAGAAGTCAGGGAGATGAACCAGAGTAGCACAGAAGTGGAATAGCCACAACTAGACTACGTGGTTAAGAGACACAGAGTCAAAACAGGCCAAAGCAGGACACAGCGGGAGTAGCCAAACAGCACTATAGTGCCAACCAGCAGGACTAATTGGGTGAGAGAGAAGACATCAAGAAATCTGCTTGAAGTGACCTTCAGATAAGAAACCAGAGCCACCATTTCAACAATCTAGGGCCCCTGACTGGGCTGGCAGGAGCCCAAATCTTGGAATCAATGGAATCAAGGAATCGAATAGAAGAAACACCAAAATAACCTACCGCAGTAGAGGTATGAGCGGGAAAGGTCCCCAGTCAGAGTGAATTAAATCATCATGTTATGTTATGTTATGTTACGCAGGTTTGTATAGCGCATGGCTACCCCAGCACCGGGGCGTCCCAGCGCATGCAGACGTGCCAGATGGCAAAACATCAGAGTCAGTGCGAATGTCTTAAATGGAGGAGAATAACCAAGTTTTGATTTGTTTTCGGAAGAGCATGTGATTAGTAGTGGCCCGTGCTCTTAAGGGGATCGAGTTCCAGAGTTTCGGGACCAGATACATAAATGAACGTCCTCCGACTCTGCACCTCCGAATCTTGGTGGTACGGGCAAGGAAAAGGTCCGCCGCGTAGGAGCATAAAAGGTGCAGAGTCCTTGCAGGGTTCGGGGGCCGACGCGATATAGAATTTTGTGTGTTAGGCAGAGGATTTTGAATTGAATGCACTGTTTCACAGGTAGCCAGTGCAGACGACGGAGAAGCGGGGATGTGTGACAGTGTTTAGGGAGTGCGAACAGGATGCGGGCAGCGGCGTTCTGGGCTCTTTGTAGCCTATTTATCACTGTCAAGTTAGAGCCAAGCATAAGCGCGTTACAGTAGTCTAGATGGGATAAGACCAGGGCCTGGACTACAATCTGACGGGTGATAGGCTCAAAGAAGCCAAGGATGGGCTTAAGAGTACGTAGGCGGCCATAGCAAGTGCCTGACACTCTTTTTGCATGACTCTAGGGCAAGTGAATTATCTAAAATCACACCCAAGTTTTTAACTTCCTTCTTAGGAATAGGAGACGGTCCCAGTGTGGGAGGCCACCAATGCTCATCCCATTTCTGTATGTCGCCGATTAAAAGAATCTCGGTTTTGGATGAATTCAATTGGAGACAGTTCTTAGACAGCCAGCTTGAGATGGCCAGGATGTCTGCTTGGAATTTGGCTGGGTCCACCACAGTGTCATTAGAAAAGGTGAAAATGAGTTGCGTGTCATCCGCGTACGATATTAATTTGATCTTACGTTCTCGAGCTAACGTAGCCAGGGGGCGGACATACACGTTAAACAGTGTGGGGCTGAGAGCGGACCCCTGCGGGACCCCGCATCCAAGAGGTAACCTGCTGGATGAGAACAGCGGAGTGTGTATCTGGAAGGAGCGGTCAGAAAGAAATGACGCGAACCAATCCAGGGCTCTATCTCTGACTCCGATCTCCCCGAGTCTCCCAAGTAGGATCTCGTGGGAGACCGTGTTGAACGCCGCACTCCAATCCAGCAGGACCAGTATCGAGGTGTTGCCTAGGTCCTGTGCCGCCCTTAGATGTTCCATGGTGGTCAATAGAGCAGATTCTGTGCTATGATTAGCTCGGAATCCGTTTTGAGATTCAACCAGAATCCCATTGGACTCCAGATAATTGGTCAGGATGGAATTGACATAAGCTTCCGCTACCTTAGCAAGGTACGGGAGTAAGGAGATAGGCCTAAAGCTATCTGGCCTGGAGGGGTCCAAAGTGGGTTTCTTTAGCAAGGGGAATACTTTGGCGTGCTTCCAAGATTTGGGGATAGAAGCTGACTGGAGTGAGCTATTGATTAACTCCCGCCCCTCTCGCAGAATGGAGTCCTGGAATAGTCTAAACATCTCAGGTTTAACGGGGTCTTCCGGAGCTCCAGATTTTACTTTTAAAGCCAGGAGTTCCATGTCTGCCTGCTCAATCAGTGGGAGGGTTTGAAGTGAGTATTGGACGTCAGGCGTGCTTATGGGAGTGCTAGGGGTCGTAGTAAGTCCAACCGGGTGTAGAGAGTTGTAAATCCCTTTAACTTTATCTACAAAGAAACAAGCTAGTTCTTCGCACTGCGGGTCGCATACTATCATACTACTTGTACCCTCCGGGGTCTTGGTCATATCCTTCACTAAAGAAAAAATCGTTTTAGAGCGATTAGTACTGGATTTGATCAGGTCAGTATAATAGCTGGCTTTGGTCTTTTTTATGAGTCTGTGATAAGCTTTAGTGGCGACTCTGAAGTTGGTTTTAGCCAGAGGATCATATGATCGCCTCCAGATCCGCTCAAGTATCTTGCATTGCTTTTTTTTATTAGCGAGTGCCTCAGAATACCATGGATGGGACTGTTCACGCTTAGGCCTCGATCTTTTCTTGGGAATGAAGTGGTCCAGTGATTGATTAATCCATTCCCTGTATGCTGTGTCGGCCTCCTCCATGTTGTCAGGCCAAACTGGACGAGAAGTTATCAGTCTAGCCTCAAACAGGACGTCATCTAATTTTTTCCATGGATGCCTCCAGAGGGGGGGAGCTTTTCCCTGAGACTGACCGGGATCCTAATCGAGATGTGAACTGGGAAGTGATCAGTCCAGCTGAGAGGACTAGGTGTGGAAGTTGTAATACCCTGTATGTTGGTAAAAACCAGGTCTAGCAGGTGGCCCGCCTGATGGGAAGGCCCATCAACCAACTGGTTAAGTTGGCAGGCCTCCAGATCACCCAGAAACTTCAGTATAGTAGGGGAATCACGACACTCAAGATAGAAATTGAGGTCCCCTAGTATGCTAAAGTTTGCAGACTGTAGGGCCAACGCCGAGCTGGTCGGAAAGTGCTCGCTGTCCCAGGGGCACGATATATCAGGAGTCCTGTGAGGGTGAAGGTATCGGAGATCCTTATCTTAAATAGCGCACTTTCACAGCTGGCTATGTTTGTAGGAAGGAGGGTGTAGGAATAGTTAGATTTGAAAATCACAGCTAATCCACCCCCTCTTCCTTTAGATCTGTTTTGAGTGCATTTAAGGTAGCCAGGGGGGAGGGCAATGCTAGAATCGTCGAGGAGTCATCGGTGAGCCACGTTTCTGTCAAAAATAGGAGGGGGAACGATATGTGAGGAGCTCGTGAACATCGTCATGATGATTGACTAAGGACCTGCAATTCAGGCTCAATATGTTTAGGTTCATGGTCTTTTTTGCCACTGAGACAGTGGGTGATGGGGTCGAAGAGACCTCTGTAGCTTTAAAGCCGCAGCGGTCGCACTGTGCGCAAAGGGAGCCAGGGTGCCACAGATGGGCAGCATAGGCTGCCTGACACCGAAGAGCAATCAGATCCTCCCAGGCGTATGGGGCCATTTGAATGCCTGTCGACCAGGGGTCCAGGCGACTGGCGACGGACCAGCGCGGACGGGCGCAGATGGCCTTCGGCGACCCGCCGGCGGTCCGCTGCGCACGTCCGCTGCGCGGGAAGATGGAGTGCAGCCTAAGAAGGCACCGGTCCCACCTCTGGCGGAAGTGTAACGCCCTCAGGGGCCGGGCCAAAGGTCAGGGACGCCCTCCACTCAAGCGGCACAAGCCGTGGTGGAACGGGGCGGTGACCGAGTACAACACAGCACAACACAGTGTAAGCTTTTACCGTTTATAAGCAGTTTTTAAAAGATAGTTACGCGATTTTCGTGGTTTTAAAATAATCAAGCAATAAAGGCACACATTCACCGCTCCGGCGCCTAGCACATCAGGAGCGTCCGCTGCGCGGGAAAATGGAGTGCAGCCTAAGAAGGCACCGGTCCCGCCTCTGGCGGAAGTGTAACACCCTCAGGGGCCGGGCCAAAGGTCAGTGACGCCCTCCACTCAAGCGGTGTCCATCCCCAGGGGGATGGAAAACCAAGGATCAAAACCTGAACATGTGTAGAGTGTTCAGTGATCATGATCGAGCTCGAGCCGGGCTCAGGGCCACCCCCCCTGCCCGATCCACTCTGGATAGGGTGACTTATAGATACAGCAGGGAGACTTTGATAATGCTTGATCCTTTGGCCGGTAAGGCAACCTGCCCACGACTAGCACACAATATAACATCTAAGGATAAGAATCCCTGCCCAAACTGTCTAACTTGTCTGCCGCATATAAACCCCCTCTCACTCAACCTATTATCAAGATCTGACCAGGCCTCAGGTAACAGCCACATCCTGCCAGGCAAGACACCGCATCCAGAACAAGGACACAGACCTAAGGGAGAGTTGAGAAGCGGGTTACTAAATGTTAGGTCCCTCCCCAGACATGCCACCGAGATACAGCTGCTGATCGAATCCAGCAACCTGGATATCCTGTTTCTAACTGAAACATGGACGGTGGCCGGACTAGAGTCAGAGCTGGGTCCGGCATGCCCAGTGGAGTATAAGATTCTCCACAACCCCAGGCCTAAGGAACGAGGGGGAGGAATGGGAATCATCTTCAGGGAAGATTTGAACATCGCTATGTTGGACATAGACAAGGTCTCCTGTGCTGAATTTCTTGGGATATCGATTAAACCCTATTCAGGTCACTGCCTCACTGGCCTAATCTGCTACAGGCCACCAGGGTCCATTAATGTTACGCAACAGCAGGAACTGATCGCTGTCATTAACAACTTGACACTCACCCATAGCAGATTACTAGTATTGGGAGATTTTAACCTATGGCCCAACGGCAAACTAGACACAGCCTTCCACAACATCATACAATCCTGTGCCAACCTAGGGCTAAAACAATGGGTAACCACTCCCACACACAGGGAAGGAAATATTCTAGACTTAATCTTCGCAGAGGAAGATCTTATAGCCATGGGAACAATCCAACCAGTGGGATGGTCAGATCACTATCTTATAACATTTAGTATCCACACTCTGGTTAACATAGGACCGGCAAACACACAGGTCAGAACCTTTATTAGCCGCGACTGGAAAGGACTACTAAAAAGAAAAGGGGAAAAGGAGACTGACCTCTTTCAGCTGCGGACCCTGTTTAATCCAGAGAACGATATTACCGCGAACTATCGCTCGTTCTGTGATCATGTAACCAGGAAACTTGACCATATTGCACCGCTGAAAGTAATCAGGAAAAGAGGCAACCCTTCCGTGCCCTGGTATACGGAAACACTGAAAGATCTGAAAAACGTTTGTAAAAAGGCGGAAAGGCAATGGAGAAAAGATTACACAGAACAGAATAGACTACTCTGGAGGCTGACAATAACTAAGTACAAGAAAGAGATTGTCACAGCCAAAGCAGAACACTTTGCAGCCACTATCCTAAAAAGCTCCAATAAGTCACGCGACATCTTTAAGATAGTAAAAGAATTGTCCCACCCTGAGTGTGCCAATAGCAATATCAAACCTTCGCAGGAATTATGTGATGGTTTGGCCTCCTTCTTTCAGGAAAAAATTACCAAACTAATAGAGAATATGGAGGATGCCCCCACCTCCCTAGCGCAGCACCAGAGCAGCATGGGGAACGGGAAGAAGAGAGAAGGAATGGATGGACACCTAATGCCAAAGGCCATCTTGGACAAATTCGATACTCCCGCAGAACAAGTTTGCGCAAATAGCCCTAAACATAACATCTGGATCCCCATTGGATCCTCTACCTCACAAAGTAGTAAAGGAATTTGGGGCTGAATTATTTCCTGTACTCCGTTAGTTATGCGGTTAATCCCTCGGCACAGGTATCGTACAGAGAGAATGGAAACAGGCAGTTATCACACCCCTGCTAAAGAAACCAAATTTGGACCCCAGCTGCCACAAGAATTACCGACCCATCTCGCTCCTGCCGTATCCAATTAAGATCATGGAACGGCCGGTCAGTAGGTCTCTGTCCCTCTTCCTGGAAACAAACAACATCCTTGAAGAGGAGCAATTTGGGTTTAGACCAGCCCATGGGACCGAGTCAGCTTTGCTGATGGTCTGGGACAACCTACGAATGAGGGCGGACAAGGGAGAATCAGCAACGCTAATCCTGCTGGACCTGTCCGCCGCGTTCGACACGGTGAGTCATGACATCCTACTGACAAGGCTGAAAACCTCTGGAGTAGAGGGAGCGGCGCTCGACTGGTTTCGTTCGTACCTGACAGATAGATGGCAGGCAGTGACACTCCCTCCATACCAGTCTGAGTTTGCTTTAGTCCCACATGGGGTCCCACAGGGGTCTGCTATCAGCCTGATCCTTTTTAATGTCTATATGCAACCCCTGATGGGCATCATCAAGGCTCACGGCATTAGCGTGATAAACTATGCGGATGACACGCAGCTGATGATTTCTCTTGATGGTGCCCATGCAGACTCACTGGAGACATTCCACACCTGCATGCTGGAAATGGCAACTTGGCTAAAAAGTAACTCACTACAGTTTAACAGCGGTAAAACTGAGATAATGCAATGCAAAGTGGGAAGAATCGCCAAAAACCTGCCTGTTGACTTTTGGCCTTTAGATTCTGATGAGCCACTGACACCAGTAAAAACGGTGCGGAATTTGGGGGTCAGCTTTAATGACAACCTAAAGCTGGAGACCAACGTCAACAGACAGGTAAGCAGCTGCTTCGCCCTAATGCGGGGCCTCCGAAAGCTGCTGCCTCTCCTTCCAGCACAGACTAGAGCAACCGTAATCAGGAGCACTATTCTTAGCCGCCTGAATTACTGTAACGCTCTGTTACTTGAATCTCCTGCATATTTGATTTCCAGACTCCAGAGCATCCAGGCGGCAGCATCGAAAATGGCACTCTCTCGCGGACGACGATCCTCCACCACTCTTGCACTGGCTGAGCTACACTGGCTGCCCGTGCATCATAGGATCCTTTTCAAATCTCTATGCACTGTCTTCAAGGCAGCACATGGTCTTGGTCCCAAACCTCTACAAAACAAATTCAAATGGTATGAGCCTACACGGACCCTCCGTTCCTCATCCACTAATCTCATTAGCATACCTAGGATCAGGAAAGCTACTCACGGCAGCAGAGCCTTTAGCATAGCAGCAGCCCATCTCTGGAATAGCCTCCCTATCGCAATTAGGAAAACAAGCGAACTGATGCTTTTCCGCAAAAAGGTAAAGACATGGCTCTTCCCCAAAGTCTAACTGCCCCAAGAGTAATTTGCTCACTTCTCCCATCCTGCCCCATGATGCTTAGCTCTTAGTCGCACTTTCACAGCGCCAGGATGCCTGTAGGGTTGCAGCGCGCTTTAAAAATGGCATAAATAAATAATAAATAAATGATGATCATTGTGACATGGAATACCCGAAGGACCTAGTTGAATGACCCAAGGAAGACAAAAGACAAAAAAGGACTCACTGGAAACCAAAGGAATTATCATAGGGCCAGACACAGATCCACTAGTGGATGCATACATCCAAGAGGCATCAAGCCCAGCCCATGGAATGATGTCCTAGGGGAGTTAAGAACAGCCAGAGGAGTCAGGGAGCAGACCCAACGCCTACCAGGCCATGCAGTCCACAGATAATCGCAGCAATAGGAAAGGCTAGGTGTTCAAAAAACCAGGACCCAAAAGAGGCAAAGAATAGTAAACCAAGCATGCAGGTACACTAGGAGGCAAGGAAAAACCCATCTGCATCTGGTACAGGTGCTACAACTGAGTTGCCTGGGACGCAGTAGAGACTATGGGCCAGGATTACCCAGAAATTCAGCTAACACTTGTCCAGCTGAGGACAGGGACTGGCTCAGCTGGTCATGAAGCTTACTCAGTAAGAGGTGAGCACTGTAAATGGCACCACAGAGGAGAGGCAGTCGGAAAACATGCCAGAGCATACGATCGGCGGCCCAGGACCATTAACAGAGATGTCCACAGTATAACAAAAAGGAGCCCTGAGGACATACCACATGCAGCAATGCCACTGCAGTTCTGAACCAAAGCTCAAAAAGTAACCCCAGCCCAGACCCTGGCCATAGAAATTCCTAGAGACAGTGAGGGCGTGGCCCAAATTAGCAAATTGAAGAGCAAGTCTATGAGGCCTACAGAGTCATATAAGGCTGAGGCAAAGAAAAATGCCCAAGAACCACCAAAACTACACTACAAGAGCCCTAACATAGAATGACACAGGTCAAGGATGACAACCAGCAATTAAAAATAAAAAGGCAGGCATCTGTCACAATAGAAGAGTCAGACCCATCCCAACACCATCCCAATCTCCTATCACGTTAGACCACTTCCCGCCATTAGATCCTGAATCTTTAGCTTCCATAGCTAGCAAAGTAAAATCTGGATCTCCATGTGATCCAGCACCCCCAGAAATCATGATGCTGGCACCTCAGGTTATTTTGCCGACCATCTTGAACCTTCTAAATGCCTCCATCACTTCTTGTTGTGTGCCGCATGCCTGGAAGCGGGCCATGGTGCATGCTCTGCTAAAAAAAACAACTCTGGACCCCGGTGACTTCAGTAGTTATCGCCCTATTTCTCTGCTCCCTTGGGTAAGCAAAGTTCTCGAGAGGCACATCAATGTCCATCTGATGCATTTCCTCGAGAACAACCAACTTCTAGATGCTACCCAGACGGGCTTTAGACCCAGGCACGGGACAGAGACTGCCCTACTGGCAGTCACCGAGGCAGCCAGAAAGATCTTGGATCAGGGAGGGTCAGTGGCAGTGATCCTCCTTGATCTAAGCGCGGCATTCGACACGGTCAGCCATGACATCTTGCTGGGACGCCTGTCGAGTGTCGGAATAGTTGGCGGAGCATGGCTATGGCTCAAATCCTTTTTGAGCAATAGGTCTTTCCAAATCTTTGATGGGGACTTAGTATCCTCAAGCAGGCCCCTGAAGTGTGGGGTCCCGCAGGGTTCCTCTTTAAGCCCTGCTCTTTTTAACATCTACATGAGACCACTGGCTGAGGTTGTTCGTCCATTTGGCATTAAGATCATATCCTATGCGGACGACACTCAGCTAGTGGTCTCCTTGGCGCAGGAGCCGGGCTTACCATCCCCAGGTGGTCTGGCAAAATGCTTAGAGGAGGTGAAGGGATGGATGACTTCCTCTCTTCTTAAGCTAAATGGGGACAAAACGGAGTTGATGCTCCTGGCTCCCACTAACTCCATCTCTGTCAACCCCTTGTGGCCCTCATGTCTTGGTACCCCCCCAACACCCAGAGACAATATAAAAAGCCTTGGGGTTTGGTTGGACAAGTCTCTTCCTTTTAACACTCAGGCCACCAAACTTGCGGCCACTTGCTTTGGCCTCCTAAGGATGTTGAGGAAAGTTCTTTCTCTTCTTCCGATGGAGGCCAAGCAGGTGGCCATTCAGGGTTTGATTCAGTATATACATTGCGCAAGATTCAGATTGTGCAAAATTGTGCGGCTCGCACCGTGCTCCAGCTGCCCCGCAGGCTGTCAGCCAAACCTGGTCTGCACAGTCTGCACTGGCTCCCAGTGCGACAAAGAATCGCCTTTAAGGCGTTATGTATAATTCACCAAGCTTTCTGGGACACGGGTCTGGCCATTACTCGGGACCTAGCAATACAGTACCAACCTGGCAGAATCCTTCGTTCTAGCCAGGCATGTAATGCTACAGTCCCCAGAATAAAAAAGGCAAGAGCTGGTGGCAGGATGTTTAGTTACAACGCCGCCAAGCTGTGGAATTCACTCCCATTTCAACTTAGATCTAACACAAACCTTTCCACCTTTCGGAAACAGCTGAAGACTTTTCTGTTTAATGCTTCTTTCTAAACTTCTTTTCTGCCTTTTAAGCAATTTTACAGCGCTTGGACGCCCCAGGGCAGCAACCGCGCTTTATAAGTTGACATTTCATTTCATTTCATTTCAGACCTCATCCAAGACCATGAAAATGGATGCTACCTCATTAGAACAATATCAGGACTCTGGTCTGGCAGCACTGCAGCCAAGGAGCAGTGCAACAGAGAGAGGGACTCCAGCAAACCAGAGCAGCCCAAACCAGCTCCCGACCTAAATACCAAATAAGTTGCCAAGACAGATAGAGTCACTAACCGAGAGCCAGAAGCATACTGCAGAAAGTAGCAAAGTTGTCCAAGAACAAACATTCCTGGGTCTGGAGGCTTAGTGAAATGATGCACCACTCTGGAGATATAGAACTGGCCTCATGGTGACAGTTTCACATCCCGTCTTTTCATCCTTTTGAGTTCAATAGGATGAGTAACAATGAGTTGAGTAACAATAAACATATGCATTCAGGGTCAAGATGCCCCTAGCAGTGAAAACATTATGTTGTGTAAACCTGGCCCTTGCCTCGCCCAATACTTGGCAGCAGATGAGGGCAGGCAAATCAGTGGCATAAAAAGGGTGCTATGGGCACTAATCAAGGCACGAAAGATAGCCCCCACACACCACTGAGTAACCAAAGGCAGATGTGATAGTGGGCTACAGGGCTTCTCACATCCATGGAGCACAGTGCCACTACACACGCTGCACTAATGATGGAATGCCCTGCGCATCACAGAGAACAACACACCTCAGAGGCAAGCAACTAACAGTCAATGCCATCTTCTGTAAGTTGTGTGTCACAATATCGAGCTACACATATATTGAATCCACTTCACGGACTATAAACTATTTGCTATGTAAGCATACATGGGGACGTACAGACTTACTATTCTTTACTCTATATCAACTTACCATCATGATGTGTCAGTATATATGTAGGTCGATAATTAAACTTCGATTCTACAGTAGAAAATCTTATGTGAGCTGCAGATGTTACCTGTCTCAATTAAAATGCAGTTAATGCAGCAAAGTGAGAATGGCACCAACCCCGATTCCTGCCAGAACCAAGCCATATGCAGACAAAAACAAGTACCAAGCACCTGTACATGGGCAGCCCAGAAAAAGGTCCAGAAGCCCACAAGTGTTCAGACTAGCAGGGCAAGACGAACAGGGCGGCAGGACCAAAGTGCTAGTGGTAACAGATCCCCCAACCGAGCAAGTGAGAGACAGAAACCCTCTGCAAACCAAGGACCAAAAGATACTTGGCCACAGCGAACGCATACGTCACCTCATCAGTATGGGGGTGGAAACAGAGCCAATGCGCCAGCTGTCCAGCAAATGTGTGGTAAGCCCCTTGCCACACACAAACCCCAACTGCCCTACTGAGACAGGGAGAGCAATATTGCAAAGTAAAAGCAAAAAAAGTCAAAGCATAACGATGTGTGAATACTGCCAAATGGTGAACAATATCACAAAGAACAGGAATCCACAAAATGCAGATACAAGCCACCAATCCTTGGCCATGACAGATAGAGCTGAAAGAACTCCATGATGGGCACAGAGCATATCAGCCACCATAGAACAAGTGGAGCACCTGGTAGCAGACACCAGTAAATCACTAGGGCAGTCCAAATGCACCAAGCAATGCTTGTCGAAGTACACTGGACCATAGGGACTGGCGCAGAAGGAATGGGGAGACCAGAGATGGAGGAAAGGCTGAGAGGCATCTCCGGAACATGCAAACACAGGCCAGAGATATGTCCTTCTACAACAGGCACCGTAAAAAGCATATTGCCTGCCAAACAGACAAGTCACCCAACTCAAGAGACACCAGGATTACAAAGCCAGGTAGCAGCACGTCTGATCCCCCACAAAAGCAGTCCAAAAGAACATGAGGTAGTGAGGGATGGGGAATGGTGTGATTACTGCAGCCATTAATTCAGTAAAGCACCTGAACCCAACACAAGCTACACAAGACTCGCGGAACAGATCATGCCACATGACAACAGATTCCGCCACCAAGTCAACCAAGGAGAAAGTGTTGGCTACAGCTGGGACTTAAAAACATTTTGCCCGGTGACCAATAACGATGGCCTACCATGTATGCCAGGCCTCCCACAGGTGATCCCACATATTACAAGAATGTGAGAACGTGGGGACAAAGCCCACTAAAGTGAGGCACCCTCAGTGTATGGCCGCCGCATCAACCATTCCATCCCAGCTAGATCACCTAAGTAGGACGACTGAGGCCCAACACAGAGAATCGCTAGCTGCAAGAAGGCAGTGAAAGAGGAAATCAAAAGTGACAATACACAACATATAATGCATAAGTAAAGTGGGTCATCAGTTTCTGCATGGGGACAGGACAAATATGAATGGCCTGAGTAAGAGGTACTGCCTTATGGATAAACGGACACGGTATCAAAATGGAAGAAAAGCTATCCACAGAGTAAAGGGAAACCAGCCTTTTTCTCACCTATGCAATCCAGGGTCTCAGAGTGAGGACTCACCTTGTGTACACAAGGACTGACAAGAAGTGTAGATGAAGGGGTGTAGATGTCAGCAGTGAGCACTAACTCACTAAGCTATCTAATCAGAATGGGATAACACTACATGTCCAGTAGAGCAAATAATAATATCCAATAAACTCAAGGTCAACATGATGATGGAACATTCCTAGACCCATCCTGTGTCTTATCTCTGTGGGAGTTAATTCGTTTTTTAAGAAGTCATACATTGTAATTGCGACACCTATTGCATCACCAAAACATCTACCATCCCTTACATGAACCTTAATAACAATTTAGAAAAAAGAAAGAAAGAAACAGAGAAAGAAACAAAGAAGGAAAGAAAGAGAGAAACAAAAAACAAACAAGGATAGTAGGAAGGCAAGAAAGGAAGAGGGAAGGAAAGATAGCGATAATGAATGAAATCAAGAATAAGGAAAAGAAAGAAGGAAGGAAAGAATCGAAAAGAAAGAAGGAAGGCAAGAAATAAAGGGAACTACCTTGTGTACAGTTATGTACCCAGCAGAAGAGCATAATGCAGGCACTCAAAGTGAAGTTAACCAGTGGCTTTGTTAAGCTGGCCCATTGCTGTATGTGGTAATGGGTGGAAGCAAAATGTGAATGACACAACAACAAACCAATGGATAAATAGAGGTGGCTGCAAGCCTCCTTACGTAAGCATATTATATGTTTCATTGTAGTAAAATTAAAGGTTTTGGCTAACACCAGCCCTAAAAATCAAATCCCTATATAAAATAAAGTAAAATATAAGCCATTCCGAAGTTAATAGACTTGTCCTTCAAGTTTAGTCTCTTTATGTAAATGGTAAGACTATCAAGCGCTACATAAATGATACATATGAAGTAGCTCCTTAACTATCCAGAAAGCGCTTCCATCTCACAAGCGGTACAGAATACGCCATAGAAACATCAACACGGTACAAGTGCAAACTTTAAGATTGACACGTGAGGGGCAACTGACCTGTCGGAGAGCATTGCCTGGATTGTGGTTCGCCTCGAGCTGGATTTGCTTTCAGCAACAGGGACTTTTCACCCGGTGGTTTCTCCTGTTCCCCTGTGAGATATGAGTAGGTAATGAGTGTTACAAGGAGGGGGGTGAGTAGGGGAGTTTAACAAAAGAGGGTGAGAGAAACCAATATGGGAGAAAAGGCAATGTACGAGGGAAAGAATAAAGTCATTATTATTTGATGAACATAGAGATAATACCAAAAAATGAGAGAGAAAGCAAAACATGTAATATCATTAACATCTCCAGTTCGTACACAAACGTCACACACACAAACACATCTCCCTCTCTCGTTTTCTCTCTCAGAGACATAGAAAAGTCACATTTTTCCCACAGAGTTTTATAAAGCACAAACATGACACAAAGGGTCAGGATATCAGAGCGCTTTACATAGCACCAGTTGCGTTACATGAGCACACATTCCTTTTTAGGTCTCGCCTGAGCCAGCACATGCGCTACTCTGCAAGATATTTAGTGAGTGGGTTTTGAAAGTGCTACCACAGGCTTTTCCTGGCCTCATACTTGCGGTTATGTGCATGTGCACACGCACAGCCGCCATCTGCCTTTCTGTAATGGCTCATTAAGCCTTCCAGTGCATGAATTATGCTCCTTCACCCACTTGCTGTCTGCTCTCAGTCCCCCTTCCCTTCTCCCTCTCTCTCCTCGTCAGCTTCATCCACCTTGCTCTATGCTGTTACTACCCCCCTCCGTTCTCCCCTATCCTTCTCGTTAGCTTCAGGGTAGACTTTATTGTTGTGCTATTTCCCTTTGAGTGTACTGCAGTCCTGTGATCTCCTCGTGATGTTCTGGCGTTAATTTAACCCGGTTTGAGGTAAAGCGCTGGTGCTGCGATTGTAGCAAAAGTAAAGAAATAGATATTTTTTTCTATTTCTTTACTTTTGCTACAATCGCGGCACCCGCGCTTTAATTTAACCATGTTAAAGGTAAAGCACCGGTGCCACGATTGCTGCAAAAGTAAAGAAATAGAAAAAAAACATCTATTTCTTTACTTTTGCTACAATGGCGGGCACCCGCACTTTACTTTTAACATGTGCTAAAGGTAAAGCGCGGGTGCCTCGATTGTAACAAAAGTAAAGAAATAGATGTTCTTTTCTATTTCTTTACTTTTGCAGCAATCGCGGAACCGGCACTTCACAAGATGCATTCCCAATATTCTCCTGCTGGTGTGCACTTAGTGGTTACATGCAGTTACAGGCGCAATGGTATGTCTCGGGCTTTAGGACTGAGGGAGAGCCAGCCTCCCAACACCACATCCGATGGCCCGAGATACAAAACCCAAATCGCCCTCTTGCTACCACGAGACTCCGTTAGCACCCCCCTCCCTTTTTACTGCAAATCTCAGATCAGCATGTCATGTACTCAGGGCAGAGGAGCCGGCGTGACTCAACACAATGGAAACAACTTGCTGCACGACAGTGCGGTTTTACTTTCGTTGATCCAGGTGCACGTTTGTGCAGTGAAGCGCTGCATGTAATTTTCAAAATCCAACTCCAGCCTCCTGCTACGAGGCAACAAGAAAACAAGCATTGGCATAGCCAATAGGTCTCGCCTTTGGGGCCTTATAAGTGTTTAACCATGCAACAGTTAATGTTGTTGCACCAAGGATATTGTGCTGCATAACTAAATACTTATAGGGTCCTAAAAGCGAGACCTATTGGCTATGCCATTGCTTGTTTTGTTAGGCACAGGGAGATTAAGTGATTTGCCTAGAATCACAGGATGTTCAGCCTTGTTGCCGAGACTTGAACTCAGTTCCCCAGATTCGAGGGCGACCACCCTAGCCGTTAGGCCAACTCCTCTCCCGTAGATCAGCAGTGGGGCTGGACCCTTATTTCCATCAATCCCATAGGAAACCATAATTACTAACTGGTCCCTGGACTCCAGAACTGTGGAGAGTGTCATTAAATGGATACCAGTGAAGGAACACCAGGTCCCCTCTGCTGTTTATAATTAAGGCCCCAATGTATGTTTTTTTAAACATAGTTTGTTTATTTTCACATTGTGCTTATAGCTTTATATAAATATGATGGGCGCTATTTATCTATTCTAGTTGAATTTATTGCATAAATAGCATAACAAGACATATAGTACGGCTATGTGCATTGCGCGGCTTACAGTTACAAATAATAAAATACGGACTAAACAACAACTCCGTGAAAGGATCTAATGGAGGGTATGGTGGCACCTAGGTTACTATCATCATATTTTGATGGCAAGGTATTTGAAGGTGTTTGGGGCCCATTGTAATCTGTCTGCTCCAAACATGAGGGCGCTGGGTTAGGGGGCTGCTGTAATGAAGAGGGAATATGAATTTTTGGTGGGTTTAACCCGGAGGCCCGAAAGGGCATGAAATTAATGTAATATTGCTACTAAGGGGGCGAGGTCCATATGAGATGAGCAGAAAAATAATAGCATATCATCCGCATAGAGGGAAATAACGTGTAAGTGCCACTCCAGCGATATTCCCCAGTCTCTCCCAGACACTCGGAGTTTATTTGCAAAGGGTTCAATTCCTAACGCAATCAACAGGGGAGGAAGCGGGCATACCAGTCTGCTTAATCTGGCAATATTGTATGCTTTTGAGATGTGGTGGTCCGTTTTGACCCTGGCTGTAGGAGAGGAGTACGGCCGTTTTATCCAATGAATCATTTAGCACCCAGAGTGGGAGTGGCACATCTAACCCCTCCAAAATCCAACATTTTCTCTATTGTTGCTTAAGCTGGAGTGAAAATAGTTAATATGATTCCTCGAAATTTAAACTATTACACGCTGGAGTGGGAATAATAAAGCTCACCCTTCCAGAGTGCAAAGGTTTCCTTAGTGTTGTTTTCTTTGGAGTAGGAATAGTAAATATAGGACCAGATGTACAACCCTAAATTGCGGTCGTAAAAGGGCAATTGGCCGATTTTCGGCCGCAATTTAGTGCATCATATTATAGAGAACAGTGGTCCCTATTCTAAAAAAAATAATAAACAAGGGGAGATAATCACACACTAGATAGAAAGTATGAGTTTTTCATAATATATTTCAATAAGTAGCGTTTAAGAAACAATCAATAACAAGTGGGTACAGCCGTGACCCACAAAACACAAGACAGAACAACGAAAGGGATTGGCCAAAAGGCAAGCCAAAATGGGTCTGTATACTTGTACTCAGTTTACACAGACATATATCAACTTTTAAACACCATTGCACACTCTAATACAGCTTAATCTTAGTGCGTAAGGTGTCTCGGTGTCGACGACGTTTCGATGCCCCTATTAAATACCAGGCATCATCTTCAGGACAATAGAATTATACATTGTAGTCTTGACAGTTATATACTGCGCCTTTTTATGTTACTTTACATTCTATGGCAGGAGTTATAAACGAGTCTCACGAAATTCTGTGGGGCGCGCGGGCCTTCACAATTGAGTTAGTAAGGGTTGCTCGGCCAGCAGTCAGGGTATCAGTTCCACTTTTTTTAGTTTCAGAGCATCCCTGCGCAATGGCGTATGTTGGACGCCAGTCAGTGGGAAATGCACAATCGCATTATTGTGGTAGTGGTGAGCCAGATTGCTTTATCTACTTACATGTAACCCGAGAGACTGCTAAGAATAGGGACCACTGTTCTCTATAATATGATGCTACCCAAGGTCTCTACCGAATTACCTTTGGGTTCCCTTGTCCTTCTATAAAAGCAATTTAGGGCATGGCCATGTACAAACCTCATTTTGCGAATTGGTACATTTTACTGATTCGCAAAATGAGGTTTGCGACTCGCTATTAGGAAGGGGCGTGCCAAGGGCGTCCCTTCCTTATAGCTACTCGCATTTGTATGTCTGAATGCTTTGTGACCGCATTCGCGTCGCAAAGCACTCGCAATTTACCACCTACTTCCAGTAGGTGGTAAACCATTCGCAAACGAGAAGGGGTGAATGGGTCATAAACATTTTTTGAAGAACAAGCAGTGGTCCCCGGGACCCCTGCCTGCCCTCAAAAAATGAAACTGAGAAGTTTCTTTTTTTTTTTTAAATGCAGCCCGTTTTCCTTTAAGGAAAACGGGCTGCATTTTTAAAAAACTGCTTTATTTAAAATCAGTCATAGACATGGTGGTCTGCTGACCCCAGCAGGCCACCATCTCTGTGAGTGCTAGCCATTCCTAATGGAGTTGCAAATTGTGCCTGCCTCATGAGGCATGCAATTTGCAACTCCATTAGGAATCGCCAACAGTGCCTGAGACAATGTTGTACATCCCAATTTGCGAGTCGTAAATGTGACGCAATGGGCAAGTCGCAAATTGGTGGGTCCTAATCTGGCCCATAACCCCTTAAAGGTCCACCACTTTCTTTACTGTTGCTTACACTGGCGGGAATAGCAAATCTGACCCCTTTAAAGTCCTGCATCTTCCCTACTGTTGCTCAGGTTGGAGCGGGAACAGTAAATAATACCTCACCAAATCTAAATTTCTATCTGATTTTTTAAATTCCTTTAATACATATGTATTTGTTTTCATTTTAAGTTTTGTAATGTACATTTATTAGCATTTATTTTGTAATTATGTTTTTATTAATTTTCTTTATGGTGTTATTCTCTAAATAATTTTACTTCTTTAATATCCACGTTTTGACTCTGATTCATTTTTTTGTTTTTATATTTAAATTAGAATTGTATTTGTTAAATATTATGGGGTTTTTATTTTTGCAACTACTTTAAAGTAAAAAAGGTTTGTAACATATTTTTAATACATTTTTCATAGTATAAGCATTTTTAAATGTAATAATATTTTTAAAGTTAATATAGATCTTTAAGTTAATATAATACTTATAGTTACTATTCAATATACTTAACTATTTATGGACAATATAATGGTCTTCTATATTTCTGACCTCTAAAGTTCTTCTATACTTTTACTATTCATATTTGTGACCTCTACAGTTTTTGGCCAATATTTTTGTGATCTATATTTCATCATACATCCTAAGAAACAGCATCTCCAATTACCTGGCTGCACCCAAGGACTTTTTTTTTAACTTATTTGAAAGCTTCTGAGTGGTCAATCCTTCCAAAGTAATGAAGAGAGTTAGGTATAATTTATATAGGTGTGATAAACGTTTTCAAAATTTCAAGGCCCTCGACTGGATCTGCTCCTTCCTCTCCGGCAGGACGCAGCGGGTCAGACTCCCCCCTTTCCTCTCGGACCCCACACCTACCACCTGCGGAGTCCCCCAGGGCTCCTCCCTCAGCCCGACGCTCTTTAACGTCTACATGGCACCACTTGCCCCCATCGTCCGAACCTACGGACTCAACATCGTGTCATACGCAGACTACACCCAGCTCATCCTCTCCCTATCCAACGAGCCCAACACCGCCAGACGCAACTTTCGAGAAGGCATGGAAGCCATCGCCAAATGGATGAAAAACAGCTGCCTACAACTAAACAACAACAAAACAGAAGTACTCATCATGGGCCCAAACCCCGACGCCTGGAGCGACACCTGGTGGCCCACCTCCCTCGGAAACCCGCCAACCCCCACAGACCACGCACGCAACCTGGGATTCATCCTGGACTCCGAGCTCAAAATGGACCACCAGATCAACTCTGTCTCATCTTCCTGCTTCCACACCCTCCGCCTCCTTCGTAAGACCTTCAAATGGATCCCCCTCGAACACCGAAAGACAGTCACTCACGCCCTGGTCACCTGCAGACTCGACTACGGCAACACACTCTATGCCGGAATAAACAAAAACCTCATCCGCAAGCTACAGAACATCCAGAACGCCGCCGCAAGACTGGTCCTCAACCTGCCAAAACACTGCCACATCTCCCAGCACCTGCGCACACTCCACTGGCTCCCCGTCGAGGCGAGAATCACCTTTAAGATGCTCACCCACGCACACAAGGCCCTCCACGGCACCGGACCAGCATACCTGAACAGCCGACTCAAATTCCACGCACCCCAAAGGACCCTACGATCAGCCCAGCTCTCCTACGCCGTGGTCCCCCGCACCAGAAAGACCAGATCGGGAGGCCGCTCCTTCTCCTTCCTCGCGGCCAAAGCATGGAACGCCCTTCCACTCCACCTCAGACAGACAACATTGCTCCCCATCTTCGCAAGAAACCTCAAAACCTGGCTCTTCGACAGACCCCCTCCTTGATGGAATAAAACCTGCACCCCCTCACCCCTAGCGCCTTGAGACCCTTATGGGTGAGTAGTCGCGCTTTAACAAACCCCTGATTGATTGATTGATCTATAGAGTCCAACCCTCTTACTTCATATGATGTGGATGGTCACCTGAAATCCAAAGATGATTAGTGCAACTCTTCTGATCCATCCCTGATCCATCCCTGATGCTACCTGACTTTTACTGATGACAGTCCGCACTGTATCTATAATGTGTTAAAGGTACAGGCTGGACCTTTGGTAATGAAAGTTTTATTACGTGAAATGAGGCTGACAGGTAAAGGCCAGTTTATTCCCCTGTCAATTTTGCCAAAAAGGGAAAGTTATGTCTGGGACTACAGTGTACTGGAGTCTCAAAGTCAACAGTGAGTTAGTCAAGCAGAAAAATGACCTACACATCATTCAAGAATTGTTGCGAGAAAGCGGGCCAAGATGCATAAGGCTATCAAGGTGGCTACTGAATCCAGGCAGCGAAGAAGAAGATTGGCTGGGCAAACATCAGGTGGTGGAAGGGATTTCTTGAAACATAAGGTATGAAGTGAGTCAAAGCTAATGCCAACTTGACTGAAGTCTGAAAGACATATATAGTACAGAGGAGTAGACCAATGGGCAACTGAAATGGAAGGCATCAACATTCTTCAAAATTCCATCATTTAGATTCCACAAAGCATCATCATATTTTTCAGAGCCATTTGAGGGTGGCTCGAAGCTGAGCATCCTAATGCACTAACATCTGCACTAAAATTCAAAAAGCTATGATGTTTTCTGTAGTAGACTTTTACGTCTCACTTGACAGAGCAGCTGTCTGAAGACATATGGGGCCCGATTCACAAAAGTAACTTACGTGTAGTAAAGTTACGAGTGCGGATTCTTCGCTCTTGGAAAGGAATCTCCACATTGCGTAATGCAGAGAGTGCACAGCACGGAGATTCTGCCCTGAGTACGTGAGTGCGGCGATTCAGCACTCATAACTTTACTACACATAAGTTACCTTTGTGAATCAGGCCAATTGTTTTCAATTATTTAAAATATATATAAAGTGCCTCAGGGAGTATTGCCCTCTCAGCACAAGCCGTTGGCAATTTGGTATACTGTTCTGCCTTCCAAGAAGTGCTTTCTCTAGAATACGAAGGAATGTTTTATATCTGCACTATTTGTCACATTCCGTTTTTGTATCTTACAATAATTCTACACTGAAAGCAATCCTTATTTGCTACTTTTTCCAGCACTGTCAAGGTGAATTTGGGCATATAGTGGGTCTAAACAGCAATATTAATGCTAGTGCTTATATGTATTGCCACATTAAAGTCAGGTTTATGGGCATAGCCAATGCGTGTGCTATTGCCTTTCAGGTCTGTGGCGGGTAAAGTGCCAGTATTTAGCCTTGGGACTGCCTGGTTGTGTTTTTCAGCCTGGTGTCATTTGGTTTTCTTTGTGAGCTAAATTTAAAGCAAATCTATTGGCATTTCCTTCTACAGCCTTTCCTTAGTAAACTTGCTCAGTCTATGCACCAGTATTTCCGGAGCTTCATTATTTGTGGGAGCAGACGCCAGAAAGGATAGTAAAACGACATTTGGATGTTTTGAAGTGCCTCTATCAAGCAATGAACGTTTAATCAGTACCAGTATTTAAAGAGTAGCCTTAAAAGGTTATCCGTATCGGAAATATTTCAATTTTTTTGTACCTGTTTCCACATACCATGTAATAATTTTCTCACCAGATTTAGTTTTGTGTCCCTTTAACAGATCTAACAAAAGGAATAATTTTTAATTAGAATCAATTCGTTTATCTGCAACAATTAGTGATTCTCATAAATCAATACGTTTTGGTTATTAACTAATTTCATTTTTTCATTAATGGAATTGGTTTTCAAATTTTTGTGTGGTGATTTTATTGGGTCATTTGGAGCGGTTCACATTTAAAGTGAAAATAACAATTTCAGACAAAATTCACCAGTTTAGGTGCTAGGTAAACAAAAATGCCTTTGTCTAATGTCCAGCTTCCTCAAACTGAATAAATCAAAATAACCCTATGTGTATTGTAAAGCAAAAGGTAAAGAAAAAAACTATGAATAATGCTCTGGTCACATAGGGGAGAAATAATGCAACTGTTTGACATAGTGAAAGCCCTCAGAGACTTCACTAAATGACAGTGTGAAACATGTGGTGGAGGGAGTCTTACAAATAATTAATATCAATCATCAGAACACGTTCTTAAAAGAAACGAAAATCAGAGAAGAAAAAGATAATGAATATTTCAGGACGATGAAGACATGATTGTTCTCTTGCCTGAACTAAAGCCGTCTATGGGCAGTCCATATCCAAGATCAGAGTTTGATGGGAGAAGAGCAGGTCAAGAGAAAAGGGTCAGAGTGAAATAGGGGATGTCAGTGGGCATTGGTGGGCAGTGATGCTGGTCAAATCGGATCTCACTCCTCAACACAGTATTGTTGAACAAGGAGAGCGGCCCTAGCACTGGGCCCGGTCTCTTTTCCAGGGTGGTGGTGGAGAAGGATAGGTGGACATTGTGCTGCGCTTTTGCAGATAAAGATTTTGCCACCTGCACTGCAGCGCCTAATTAAACAGCATTGCAGTTGGAGGTTGTGAAATACCCAATGGCAGGGTGGGGAGTCGACAAAGGACACAAGGGGCACCCCCTGTAAAAAAAAAAAAAAAACAGAAGTGGCAATCACCGTGGGGCAAACATCAGCGTAGAGTGTGTTGGTGTGTGCCCCATGGTGAAATGTCCGCAATCATTTTAGCACAAATGTGTACTTGACGAGGAATGCTTCACATACTAAAATGTAGCATAAAATGATGGATTCCCATTTAGCATAACCAAGCTGAAATATCGTGCAATTATGCAAAATCAAATCATGTGAATTTAACACACATCGAAATTTAACGTACACACCGGGACCTTACCAATGCACATAACATCCAACCTGGAAAAGCCATATATTTAGCTATGTGTGATTGGAAAACAAATGCTTTTGCCAATGTACTCATTTTGAAATGCAGGGTGCTGTACCAGCCACTGTGACACACACAGATACTCGTGCACACAAACAGACAGACATAACACTTGTATACACACACTCATATGCACACATAACATACGTATTTGTGAATGCGCATGTTCACCACTTGGAATAAATTGGCATGGAGCAATATACGTTTAGAGTTACCCAGCTCATGGTATTCATTGTATCCACTTCAGAAAGGTAAAAGGCTGAGTAGACTTACCGAAATTTGAACCCATGACTACAAGGTGAAACACAAATTCGTACACCCACAGCCAGTTATGTGCACACACAGGTATGTGCACACTAGTTCACCTGCACGTTCACATGCGCACACACTTGTGTACACACATTCAAGAGTATACACTGTTACACCTCACTCCCATGCCTAAACTTACACACACACACATGCACTACACGCAAATGCATACACATACACACTGATGTTCACACATTTAAATGCACACAAACTCAAGTGCACACACTAGAACTCATATAACACACACTTTTGCTTACTTCACAGTTCATACTTTATTTGCGGGAGCAAAACAGCATCCGCTGCCCATTCCCAAGGCTCACACTTCTTGAAAGCTGGACCTCGGGAGGCAGACATTCGAATGAGTGGTGGCTCCGTGGGCTGCAGGTAGGACTAAGCAGGACATATCAGTCTAAACTAGGGCTGGGCGTAGTTTGAGAAATAGCGCTACGGGAAGCTACGCAAAGTTCACTTCGCACTGCGCAAGCTATGCGTAGCACTATGCGAACTGCGTAGTACCCTGTTCCGCCCTGTGCAAGATGCCATTTTCAATGACTGCACAGTGCGAACAATTATCCGGCACTGTGCAATCATTGAAAACGGCATCGTGCACAGTGCGAGCTTTAGTTTTCTGCCGCTCGAGTAGATTTTTACTCGAGCGGTAGCTTTCTCATCAAGGACTGGTAGTTTCTCATCGCGAGCGGTCGCGAGCATACGCGACCCCTCGCAATGAGAAACCTGACCTCCCCGTGTTGAGAATCTCGTCAGGAGGTTTATTTTCCACGCTTGCGATCGGCAACTTGATGTTGCTGATCGCGAACGAGGAAAAAGTCTCGCCTGGATGTCATTTTGCTTGCTCGCGGTCGCCAACTTGACGTTGAGGACCGCGAACAAGCAAAAAATGACCGCCGCACTACCCTACGCATGTTTGCACCGTGCTACGTGCAGTTCGCATAGTGCGAAATAGTGCAAACTTCGCAAACTACACAAGCGTAGCGTAGTGCTTTGCCCAGGGTTAGTCTAAACTGCTTAAATCTGACACAGACAGGAGTCTACCTTTCTGACTCCTGTCTCCATATAATAACATCCAGGCCCTGAATACGTAGCTTATAGTGAGAGTTGACCCAACCATGCACCAAAGACTTGTGTGTGATCCCAACTATTGTCTGTAATCCATTGCATTGGGCAGTGCTTAATTTGCAAAAATATAAGTGCCCGTGCTCTTGTCAGGAGGCCACTGCAACTTGTGCCACATATTCCCCTGCCAGTCCTGCCAATGATAGTAACAACACAAGTACTAACATTCACATTCCTACAAGTGTGACAATTCAGACGATTTCAGGCCTCCAAAGCTATAAATGGCTTGGGTGGCAGGTAATATACATTTGTAATGCATGTTGAGTTAATAATTAACTGTGTTGTGGCCATCTCTAAAATTGCCAGAGAGATCCACCTGTGGCAGACTGTCACAGGCCCCGGGGCTGACAATTAAGTGCTGGTGCCGAGCACCGGAAACTACTACCTCAAATTAAGTACTGGCATTGGGTTACTGAGTCAACAGAGACAGAAGCCTACCAACGGACAGTATCTGTTTCTAATATTGTGGAAATCCCTAGGACAGGGCCCTGCCACAAAATTATACTCTGCTGCCAGGGAACTGGTCAAGAGAGGAGCTGACCCAACCAGCCAGTTAGCTGTGACATGTTACCTGACTGAAAGTAAATACTGTAGGTGTGTCCTTCCTCGCTCCCCATCCCGGAATATAGGACATGGATCCTAAGGTATATGTACAAATGTGGGATTGAACACTAATGAGCAACTGTTTCAAAGTTGATAAACAACATTTTCACCCTGTTGGTGTAGCGATGAGGAGGGGAGAGCACCCAGGCTGCCTTCCTCCATCAAGTCCTAGAACTATGACATAAACACTGAGATTTAATACTTATGATTGACCTTCCGCACCAGATAGTGACGGTCAACTAACAAAAAAGTCAGTGCTCAATTTGAGACTGTGATTTTCGGTGCTCAGAACCAGCACTTAATTGTCAACACCGGCACTTGTAACAGGCTGCCACAAGGTGGCTGTATCTGCCTAATTTAGAGATGACCACAACAACAGTTAACTATTAATTTAATATACTTTAGAATTGACTATTACCTGCCACCCAAGCCAATCCTATGGTTTTGGGGGCCTGAAATAGTCCGAATCGTCACACTTGGAGGAGTGCGATGGTTAGCAGTTGTGTTGTTACTATCATTGGCACCATAGCAGGGGCAATGTGTAGTGCAAGCTGAGCGGGCCCCTGACAAGAGCCCTGGCATTTATTTTTGAACAAATTAAGCACTGAAAAAAGCACAAATGCTTCAAATGTTTCAGTCCTAGTTTCCTGCAGATTGCTCAGAGTATCCTGCACAAACCCTGCAGAGTGGAGCGCAATTAACCTCTTACACAGCAACAATAAACATGTGTTTTTATGTTGGCAATGTAACCCACCCGGCTTCAAAACATGTTCAAAAGAGTAAACAAATGCAGTGGCATCCATCCATAAGGCAGAGCCTGTGTTGTGAAGTGTATACAAACACTTATATGGCTACATTGATATCTACAATAGCACATACAAATACAAGCCTATGTATATAGCCACAAAAACATGTAATGGTATACTCTTACATTCAATGCGGATCTGCTCCATCTCGGTCACTTCTGTTATCGACTCCTTCAAGTCCTCCACAAACTTCTGTAACTCCTCGGAGCCCAGCGCACAGAAGTGTAGCACCTGTTTCTTCTCAGAGCCCGACACAGGGGCCAGCAGCGTGATGCCATGGGGGTAATCTGGGGGCCACAACCAGAGGCGCGTCAGAAGAGGATTGACAAGATCACAGAAAGCTGTATACTGGTACACTCCTTGGAAACTGAAGTCTTTCCTCTAATGAGCAGCGATGCAGTGGGAGGAGCTAGCAACAATGACAACTATGGCACAAGACCTAGGCCCCAGTGTAGGGCGAGCAGCAAGAATAAGGGAAATTCACAGTGGCATAAAATGTCTACACCACTCATTTTATAATGAATGAGATGCCTCTGCAGCAGAAAAATCCACACTCCACCGGCATTGATGCTGTTTGAGGTGCAGACACAGAAGCCTATTGACAAAGGTATTTTCATCTGTAAACATTTGTGTGGATTGAAAATACAAAATTTTCGGAGAAATCCACATAGTAAATCACAGGCATGGTTAGTGGTCATCTCAACTTATGATTTGCCATGGAAGTGTGGGAACATCTGTGCAACTATCACAAATAGGAGCGGCAGCTTTGGGTGGAATCAAGAATCAGTATTCCATCCAAAGCGGGCGATGTGAGTCCAATTTGGATGTTACAGAATTGCTATACAAGTGCAGAGGGTAGCTTTTGATCTAAGACCTCCTTTCTGCTCTGAGTTCGCCAGGACGTCTATTCTGCCCCGTTGGCACTATCCTACCAGGGTGGGGAGAGGTTGCCCATGATGAAGCATGACACAATTATGTGTGTTAGACTTCCACTTCCATAGGAAGGATCTTCCCTTACCTCTGCACTTGGATAGGAATTCTGTAAAGTACAAATTGGACTTACATCCACCTGCTGTGGAATACCGTTACTCGAATTCCACCTACAGCTGATGCACCTATTTAGGATAGTTATATGATTTAGGAGGATGTGTGCTAGGTAGTTTGACCTCTTCCTCTCACTTTTGTGTTAAGAGTTGGTTACATTTATAAACATGTATTTTTGCGGGTATTCCAGAAGATGCTCCTTTTCACTTGGGCAGAATTATGTAGAATTCCTCAAAGATGAATAGGACCCCATGGGGCATGTTCCATGTCATTATTAGTGGCTCGAACACCAACCGAGCACTGAATAGAATCTTAGGACTATTTTTAGGGCTCCGTCAGCCTTCAGTTTAAGTCCAATCCCAAGTTTGGATTGAAAAATATATAACTAGTGCAAAGACATTTCCAAAAGCCAATCAAACATGTTTACTTTTACCTCCAACGAATATCCAAATATACCGAACAACAATCTTCAGACAATGTGCCTACCGTGTATACACATTCAGCTTTGTTTGTGAAAATAACAAGAACTTTACAGAGAGAAACAATAGGGAAAAACAGCAGTTGAAAAATGTAATATTTAGACTTTATTTTCTGTATAAATTAACTGATTTCAGTCTATAAAAATCTATTTTTCATATCTTTGAGATGCTCGTACACAGTCTTATTTTGCTCCAGTTTTGCACAGTGATTTTAGAGTTAGTCACACTTGGAGATGGAATTTATTGGGTTGTTAATAGTAACAGTGAATATAAATAAGGAGGAGCATTTAAGTTGGCAACGTTTAAGCACTTGATTAAAAATGCATGTGTTGGGGGTGTAGGTACACCCACACAACTGTTTATATTTCCACTTCACCTTGCACCTCTAATATTTGCCTTCTCCATACAAATCAATTCACCAAAACACCATGGGTAGCGGAAGTGACAGCACATGTCTTTTGACCCCAATGACATGATAGGACGGGATGTCAAATGACCTTTTACCCTCTGTCGCTCACCTATCTTTCTCACCTGTTGCTGTCTCCTTCTCACCCCTCCTGCCGCCTCCTGTCAACTATGTCTTCCTCACTGATCTCCTTATATCTCACATTCTGATGTTGTCACCTATTCTGTCTCTTTTTCACCTGTCTCTTACTCTCTTACCCCTTCACCTGTCTCTTTCTCTTTCTGCTGAATGCCAGAGTTGCTAAGTACCAAGCCTGCCTCGTTCTGATTCCACCTCATGCACCTGTCTTCCACCACCCTACACTTCCTGTCTCTATCTTACTCGCAAATGCAAGACCATTCGCCCTACTCTTTTTTCAGAAATATTGCAAGCTGTACTTTGAGTCAAGTATGTTGCTTGGAGGAAAATGGACTATGTCTTGGGCTACAATGTTAAACTTATCTGGAGTTTTGGGGGAAGCTTTGAGACACAATTCATAATACAATTACATATAAACAACCTCTGGCAAAGCCAATAGGTCTCGTCTTTGGGATGTTTTGCAGCATGACTTAAGAAAACAAAAGAAATTGACAAGTGTGCCTGCGTAATTTTGTAGGCATGTGCACCAGGCATGTGACAATGAGGCAGGATTTCTTTCTGTTTAGTTGGATAGGTACCTAAAAAGGAAAACCACACACAAAAGTTTTTTTTACGTGAGTAGAGGAAGCAATGGGGGGCTGAAGCAACACGGGGATGGAAGTAACATGGGGCAGAAGCAACATGAGGGCAGAAGCAACATGAGGGCATAAGCATCATAGGGGCCTGGGGATAAGTAAGCAACATGAAGGGCATGGGAAGATGACGCAAAAGGCAGCAGAGCATGGTGGAGTGGCCGAGAAATCAGGCAACACAGGAGTTAAGGGTGTGGAGAAGAAGCAATGGGCAAGAGAGGTGGTTGGGAAAAAAGCAACGGTTGAGAGAGCAATCTGGAGCAGGCAGGTGTGAAGCACACAGGCGACAAAGGAATGGGGCAAGTACACAAGGGCATTCCCAACATGGAAGGGGCTGGATGAAGAATACGGATGACAGAGAGCAACAAAGAGTGTATGGGGAGGGAAGTACATGAGAGGGACAGCTGTAAAAATTATGCACTCTTATGGAGTGCTTAACCGGAAAAAAAAGTAGTGGTTGAAAAGCAAGCAGCAGAAGTATCGAAGGCAGGAAATCAAAAGTGACGGTAAAGAGGCAATGCTCCATGGGATAGGCAAACACAAGATTGGCAAGCTGGGACATGAATAAGAAGCAGGCAAATTAAGGTGACAGAACAGTCTACCAATGACCCTGTATGTACTTGATAAGCCCTCAATATGTCTTGCAACATACAGTGCTTGCGAGGTCTAGTAAATGTGACCTAAAAAGTAGTGCTTGAAAAGCAAGTAGTGCAAAAATACAAGTCAACCAATTAAAAGTGATGACAAAGGGGCAATGCTCCGTGGGAGGGACAAACACAAGATTGACAAGCTGGGACACGAATACGAAGCAGGCAAATGAAAGCAACAGGAAAGTCAACCAATAGTTAGCAATGGGTGGGCTCTGAGACCCTATATGTTCTTGCTGAGCCCACAATATGCCTCTCTTATCCAAAAGATCTGGCATTCATTTTACCAATCCTCTAAAAGAAAAAGGCTGTGCGTGTCTCAATTAATTTTTTTCTTAAGACCTATATTTAAACACAGAGACCAAAATAATAAGAGAGAGTATGTGTATTTCTCCCTGTAAAGAAATGAGAAATGCCTCTTTTTGAATGATTACCCCAAAGTTTAAACTGATGCTGCTCCTTTTTCGATCCTGAAAGAGAATTGAGCCCTGCCAAGCAGGCCTCAGGCAAGTGCTCTGACCCTTAACATGTGTCTGATTCGGTCACCCACAGTTGGAATATGTTAACTTAGTTTGAATATGGTACTAGGGGGACCCAGGGCCTGTAAGTTAAAGTGTATATTATGGACTGCAATGCTTATTGTGAGAAAGCAAAGCATGTCTCCCAGCCTATGACAACTTTGTCATTTAAAGTAATAGCGAAGCCTAGACCTTCCTTTTTCATATGTATAAGTCACCCTATGGCAGGCCTTTCAAGTTTTTATGTGTCCTGAGCGCAAAAACGCCAAATTGTTGTTTTTATTGTAAAAAGGCTTGTAGCCCCATTGATGAATAAAGAGTTACACACCGACATCTCAGCAATGCCAACTTCTGAAATGAAATACTAAAGTTGGTTCTTCAAAGTATCAAACGCATTGTTGTATTAAATCTGACTTGATATTCAAGTCAAATTTAATGTAACTTTTGCATAAATAGTAACTTTAGACATTGCCACTTTGTTGCTCAATGTTTTGTAGATTTATGGTTTCATGCCATAAGACAGTCTTCTGCCCTCCTGGGGGAAGGTGTGAACAACTCTCAGGAAGGAACACAAAGGGCCTGCCATTGTAATTGGAGTTACCTCTCCCTGCCAGGAAGGCTAAACAGGATGTCAGATCAAAAGGCGAACTTTATAGAGGAAGCCACCTTAGAAGGCAACGGGTGGACCCACATGATAGGGGCTGCTCTTTTACTCTTGCAAATGAGTTGGCATCGGAGACAAAGAGGGGAAACAGTTGCTAAACAAGATTCCATGGTGGGCATGTCTCCCCAGGTATCCACACCTCTAGGTTGGGCTGTGAAGCTCCACATGCCAAGAGAAGGGTTTTAACATCTTGGTAATGGACAGTGTTAGAAATTGGGTTTCTGGCTGGGTATGCCAACTAAGCCAGACAGGAACCATCACTCTAAACATGATAAGTCAGATACACATCAAGATAACCTGTGCTCACCCTGTGGTAGCTTGGCGCAGAGCAGACATGCTTATAATTAGAGGCAATATGTAAAGCAGTTGTGCAAATCATTGACAATGTGACACAATGAATACACTACAAAAGAGACTCCACACAAGGTTATGTAAATATAGATACTATATTGTACATAACTCATTAGGACCAACACGATAAAAATGCAGTATATATTATTCCAGAGAATATATCCAAAGATAACACTTGTTATAATGATATAAACAAGATCAAAATGATATGGGTTACATGACTAGTGCAAGTAATGCAGGTTTATCAGTAGCACCTGTGCTCCTAATAGATTGGTTACAGTGACTTCTATGGGCTTTGATGATGAAAGGCACAACATGTAGTTTCTGGAGGCAGTCCATTGCCTCTTTCGAGGGCCTCCAAGGAGGTCTCACCCCCCAAATGTGGAAATAGAAATACCCCCAAAGCTGTAGCGATGCTGGGGCCCTTCGTGGCTGCTCGGACTCGATCGCCTCTCTCACAAAAGAACAGAGGGTCAGAGTTACTGCTTCCCGGAGTCCCACAGCACCTTTCAGGGTTGTGGGGGGGCTCCAAAGGCCACTTGTCACTCCTCTGAGCAAAACTGCACAAGCATCGGCAGGCCTCGGAAGCGGGACCTGCATCGTCTAAAACCATGTGTTCCCTGGGGACAGGGCTTAACAGCTCTGACATTGGCAGTGTCTCCAGCGTTGCCCAAGCAACGCATTTTCAAAGGGGCCACACTGAGAAGCACTGCAGCGGCTCTCTCTCACTGAGGTAATGTAACATACCATGTGTATTTGTAATGTGTACGCTCACCCTGAAAAGCCTCTTGGCACCGAATAACAGATGTTTATTGTTACCCAACCCAATGGTACTCATTTTATCGACTTATGAAGGATGAAAGGCTGATTGGACCTGCCGGCATTTGAGCCTATGACCAAAGGCCCCTACATTGGACCCAGCAGCGATTCCATGCAGGCTGGAAACCTAACACAGCGAGCAACTGATGCAGCCACACAGAGTTGATTTTCCACTTCCCGGGGCCGAGTCGGGGAGGTACAACCATATGCCTGGCAAAGCTCCAATTGCAAAAGGTGGTGCTGATGTAGCTGGCAGCTTCCTTGCTGCCCTAGAGCATGGGTTTTTGGTTTGGTCTCTCTACTCTGTGCAACACAAGTAGGAACAGCTGCAGAGCCCGTGGAAACGCTCAACCACACTACCATCTAAAGCCCTCAATCCTTAAAAACAAAGAGGAGCAAAGCGTTTGCTCAGTCTCATATCACTACCAATCAGTCCTGCACTGATCGCAGGCAGAGCCCTCTGCTGGACTCACTAGGACTAGAGTCCCATAGCAGGGGCAAAGAAGGAGGAATCTTTTCTGGCCCTGAGATTCCCAAAGAACGGGGGGCTAGCCAACATACAACTGGGGAGCATGTGCATTGGGCACAAAGGAAGGTGACAGGCAGCAGGCCAGCACATAAGTGCAGGTTGCAAATTGGCTGTTCATCCTGCAGCCCAGCAGTCAGTAGACAGCAAGCCAACACAGCAAACCAGTCAGCAAAATGGCAATACACACATGTAGAGCCAGCAGCGTCTGGTTACAAGTCCCACGTAGTGTCTAAAACATAGGGTCAGAGACACAGTACTTATATTAAAAAATTCCCTTCAAATGTAGGGGGTGACTTCAAAGGACCCCTTAGAAGTCACACAAATCCCTTTCAGCCCAGCCCTGGCTCCAGAAGATCAGTAGGGGGTAAATCAGCCCTTTCTGTGAGGGCATGACACAACCTATTCAAATGTAAGCGTGAACCACCTCTCCCTCTCCCTGCCCAGGAAGACTATCAGTATGCAGATAAATGCAGATTTATCCAATGTCACACCCAGCCCTTCCTGTGTTGTGGCTGTCAGGAGAGAATGCACAAAGTGTAGCTGTCAACCAGCCCCAACATATTTTGGAGTCAGGCTGCAAAGAACAAAGAGTTATGAGCACAGAGAAATACCCACTTTCTAAAAGTGGAATTTCTAAAATTGTTATGTAAAATCCAACTTCACCAGTAAGTAGGATTTATCATTACCATTCTAAACATACCATTAATAGCAACGCCACTTCTTTCTGATCAGGAATTACCACTTACAAGTATATAAGGGAATTCCCAATGCTATAATTACCAAAAATTGCTGGGCTGTTCCTTATGCTAGAGGAATGTACGTGTCCCTGTGGTGTGAACGATGTTGTGGGGTTCTAGGGGATCCTACAGTTGGGCATCCATTCTGTTGGATGTAATGCCCTCACACACCCTTTGAGGTGTCATGCTTCATCATTTGGGCTTGCTCCTCATTGGGTCGGCGGTGCAATACCCAACGGGCAACACCTCAAAGAGGGGCACTTTGGCGGAGATCTTTTATCCAACTTCCGTATAGATGAAGTGCGGGTGTAGGGCCAGAGGTGCGTAGACGTGGTAGTGTGAGTTAAAATAAAGCTGGTAGTACCAGGAATGACTTTATTCTGGCAGTCCCCTGCTCTAATTAAAATGAAAACGAACCGGTACTCGTTGGAGTATTATGTTTCCTGTTTACGAATTGCGGGTTAGTATGTGCTGTGGTCGGTCGACATGTTTCTCGCTCTAAAGCTGTTGGCTAGCGATTCTTCAGGACCTATCAGTAGAAAGTGTATCTATGGTGTTAACTGTCTACGTCAGTGTGGTGTGTGTCTTATATTCAGACAAAATTTCTAGTGTGTGTAGCTCACAGAAAAATGAGTGTTTCCTACGTGTTATCTCTGTCGGACTGCATCTACCTGGATTGGGAGAAAAAGAGCAAATCACAACAGGAACAGATAAAAACCAGAGGGCAATTGATGTACATTCCTTGTGCCATGCTAGAACAGGTGCTGCTAGCATGTGAGTTAAACTGTAAAGAAACCGGTGTTCGTGCAACTCCTTAGTGAGCATTTCCGTGGGCATGCTCATGTGGGCAATCATAAACAAACTGTAAAAAACTTTGTTGGTTAAAATGGTTTAAAACAATACAGGACACACATGTACAGCGTCAACATTTCAAGGTGGTGTGGCATTTATCTCACCTAATAGGCTATGTATCTGGCGGGTCACAGGAAGAAATCATAATGTAAATGTAAAGGCATGTCGCTGGTAGTGTGACTCATAGGCTACTGGGTAAATTACACTCATGGCATAATTTCCAATCGAGCCTGACTATTATTAGAAACAGAAGAAACATATAGTCAGTTCAAACCCTAAGGGTCATGGGGCCAGGGTCATTGGCCTGTTTATAATGAACCAAGGGTGCTGATCTATTAGCCCCCGTCTGTGGCTGCAGTGCTCCCAGGGATTTAGTTTTGAGTTGCTGGCACCGCAACTATTGCGATGTGGCAGAATGTGGTATCTGGCTTAAGACCGTTTGGACTATGTAAAGTTACCATGCGAGTTCAGAGCATGGTGGGTACTGCTCGTGGTTACCCCGGTGTCGGCTACAGTTGCTAGAGCTTAAGACACCTTGCGGTATGTCCGCTTGTAGTAAACGTTATTCTCGGTGTAAGTCTCCTAGGGCCAGATGTAGGTGAGGGACATTTACCAACTCATAAATACCGAATTTTACCGATTCGGTATTTATGAATCGGTAAATATGAAGGAGGGAGATGTAGCAAATTTTGAAAATAGAAATACCGAATCGGTAATATTCGGTATTTACCGATTCGGTAAATACCAAATCGGTATTTTCTATTGATTTCTATGGGCTGTGAAGCCCATAGGAATCAATGGGAAATACCGATTCGGTATTTACCGAATCGGTAAATACCGAATGTTGCAAGGGTGCAGGGGGTGTCACTTTGACACCCTCTAGCACCCGAAGTAAAGGCATGTGTGACATGTGGCAAACATACATGCCCTTAGGGCATGTCTGTGTGTCACATTGCACAGTGTGCATGCACAGATGTGCATGCACACCTGTATTCGGTATTTTACCACACAATAGGATTGTGTGGTAAAATACCGACTCTTAAGGGCTTGTGACACTCTCAGGAGTGTCACCTACATTTGGATTTACCGAATCGGTAAAATTACCGATTCGGTATTTTACAGAATCGGTAAATTTACCGAATCGGTAAATTTACCGATTCTGTAAAATAATGGCCCCTACATACCAATTCCTAAATACCGGTCGGTAACAGGCGAAATCGTCCGTTATCGACCGGTATTTGGGCTCCTACATCTGGCCCTAAGTGCCCGGTATCTACAGACTATACTGAAATACTATAACAAAAACGGCCGGGTGGGGCTCCTTACTATATTAAGCCTCTTAGTGCCCGGTATCTACAGACTATACTTAAATATTATAACAAAAGCGGCAGGGTCGGGCGCCTTCCTATATTAAGCCCTCCATACACAGTTCGCGTTAGCAAGGAGGCTAGGTGAGGGAGCAGAGAAGGGCGGGTGCCTATCCTTTTCCATGGGTGCTAGTAGGACTCTTTTCACTTACTTGGTAAATCATGTGTCGTCTCTTCGAACACCTACCCCTCGCCGCCGGACCCGGGTGGTAGTAGGCGGTCCGGCAGCTTACCTCAAGTACACAAACCCACGGTCACGTGGTAGAGTGACTAAACGGAAGGGAGCATCCAATCGTTTCACTGGTGCAAGGTGCCCACTAGAATAGTGGACATCATATACCAGGCCAACTTCTCACAGAGTGGACCAAAGAAGGACTGCCCTGATGTCCCCTGGGTCTAGCAAAGAGAGGCGGAACCAAGACTGGACTACACCTGCTGCTCCTTTGGCTAGCAAATATAGGACTGTGCCTGTAGTGCCCTGCTAAAGGAAAAGGCTTTCCCGAGCCTCAGAGAGAAGAAATGACTCAAAGAGTCAGTTGGCTGACTTCCTGTTAGAGCTTCAGGTCCACAAAATCTGTAGAAGCCTGCTTTGGCGAGCTGGTAGCCGAGATCACCTGACCCCTATTGACTGCTGAAGGAGCAGCAGGTATAGTCCAGTCTTGGTTCAGCCTCTTCTTGTACAGCTTCTGTCTTGGGTGAACAAACTGCACTCCGGTGATTCTCCTGGGTTTGGAAGACTTGGGTGCAACTTTTGAGGATTGGGACTCAGTCGTTTTACAAATAGAGCCTGGCACTGGACTGCAAAGTTCTTTGACTGCAAGGTATGTGTTCAAGCAAACCTCGTTGGCTCCTGGGACTCACTCCAAAGTGGACCAGAGTAGTAGTTTACAACTTTATAAAAGCTTTAAAAAAATTTGCAAAGTTTGAACGTGAGCGCAGTCCATTACAATGAATCGTTGCATTGAAAGAAAAAACTGTGATTTATTGTTCCATTAAAAATTCATATGTCCAAAACCCTGGTAAATTTTTGTCATTGTAATGTCCATTTAAAGAAAAAAATAAAAGTTTTTATTAATTGATGTTGGATTTATGTTGATTCTTGTTTCTTTTTTGTTCTACTGTTTTGGTACTTCTTAAAGCTTTACACTTGTTTCTTTGATAACGTCTTAGTGCTCAGAAGCATTGCTACCCAGGGTTGAGCTAAGGATATTCAAACGTATTTGACTGCAACCAGTACAGATAGTGAGCCTATTACACAGGGAGGTCTAACAACCGCATAATATATTAAACCGCTTTCTGTACACTCTCGCTCTCTTTTTCTTTGCCTGCTTCTCACCCACTGCTTTTTATTCCACTACACCACCAACTGAGACATCATCCTTTGAGATGTTTTTCTTCCCAGAGTGTCCACTTCTTTAAGCAACATATATTCTATCACTGCATAAATTAAACAATTGTGGTTATATTTTTCAAATGTGGTGTCCATTTGCACATGAACTTCTTGATTATGTTCTGGATTTTCTTCCACACATCCTGTACTTCTTGTATGTGCCTATGAGGTATATCTATAGATAGAACCTAGCCGAAAGCAGCGTAGCACTGTGCAGGGTGAAAAGGACAAGCATAAGGTCAAGGAGTTATAGGAGAGGTATCTGGTTTGTGGACTGTTAATGCATTGTGATACAATATTCTTTAAAGAGGTGACCCTTAAGCTCTTTCCTAAACTGGAGCAGTACTGTGGCAGGCGGTCCTGATGGATATGAGGATGCTTTTCCAGATCCTGGGTGCATAGATGAAAAAGGCCTGCTGCCTTGTTTTTTTCCTGTTTCACACTTCTCAGTCTGCAGTCTGATGTCTCCCCAGCCAAGAGCTTTGAGCACCAGGCCCAAGTGTTCTGCAGCAGGTTTAATAACCTACAGAGCTATATTGATAGCTAAGCAGAATGGCAGAACCACTCTGCTTTAAGACTTTGAACATAAGCTCGGGCGCTGACACACAGCTGAATTTCATCTGCTTCCGCAAGGCAGCGTCGATGAACTTTAAGACCAAAGACTCGGGCGCATTTCCTCAGCTATCGCACAGCCCCACGTGGCGGATTAGCCAGCCTTGCGATGTGAGGGTTATTTCTGCGGTATTAACATTCAGGACTGAGACACGACTTCACCCCTCAGCACTTCCGCAGAGCAGCCGGCGGCGAAGCCAGCATTCCTTGACAGGTTGGGCACAGAGCGTGAAACCCACGAAAGCACAAAATAATATTGCTGGCTCAGACTAGGCTGTAGGTAATCACTAGTGACATATTGGCGTGACCTGCTGTGAGAGGAGGTACAATATGTCCAACTGAAGTTTCAGCAAAACTATGAAAAGCATTTGTAGATGAATAATCGCTCAGATATCTCTATATGAACAGACATAAATTAGAACAAAGATGATTTTTTGTTTTATTTCAGTAATTTTTTATTGAAAAGAAAGTTTATATATACAAGAAAAGACAACTGACCCAGGTGTTTTTGTACAGCTGTACCAGAAATGATAGCGAAGAAGAGGGCAGTGTAGCCTTTCTTGATAACGCGCGCAATATTTCGCACTTTAAAAGCATTTCTGACCACTTATCGTGTGTGTATGAATGCTCTTGGTTTGAATGGGGTCTGTGCGAATGGTTTGTGTGTGTGCGCATGCTCTGTGTAAATGGTGTGTGAACCTTATTAATGTATAAAGGTGTGTGTAAAAGGACTATGTCAATGGTGTTAGGGTGATAGTACTGTATAAACCGATGCAATTTGCTTTGCGTAAATGGCACACACATATGGGTAGATGTATCAAGCCTTTTGCGATTCGGCCTTTGCGAGTCGCAAAAGGCTTTTTTACATTTTTTGAAATGTATGAAAAAATCGCAAAATAAGGAATCGCAAAAATTTGCGATTCCTTATTTTGCCTAAGCATTGAAGGAATCGCAAATTTTGCGATTCCTTAAATGCGATGTATGTGGCTTTTACAAATTGAGATTTTGGGTTAAGAAATCGCAAATTACCACCAACTTGTAGTTGGTGGTAATTTGCGATTTCATTTAAAAATACCCTATTTGACATTTGTAAAGGTGGCATGTGACACACATACATGCCCATATGGCATGTATGTGCGCCATATGCACACACATGTAAATTTCAGGGGTGCAGCAGGGTGTCTTTGAGACACCCCTGCACCCTTGCAATTATTCCTTAATTGCAAATTCGCAAAATGCGATTCGCAAATTAAGAAATACTTCACAATCATTACTATGGGCCTCCTGGGCCATAGGAATGCATGGGAAATTATTCCTTAATTGCGAATTCGCAAATTGCGATTTCGCAAATAAGGAAGACTAAGAAATCGCTAAAAAATAGCGATTTTTTACATACATTCGATTTTGCGATTTCTAAATAGCGATTCCTTAAAAATCGCTATTTAGAAATCGCAAAATGGAATCTTGATACATCTACCCCATACAGCAGAAGTGAACTGCGTGTATGTGAATATTCTCTGGAAATGTGTTTGCGTAAAATGTTTTAGTGTACACAGTGTATGCAATTAGGCCTTGAGTGACTGATGTTTTGTGTGAAAAGTGTGGGTGCCTTTATTGCTTACTGGTAAGGTTATTATTCCAATTCCATTTTCTTCATCCAAGTACTTACTAGTAAAAGGCACACACACCTTTCAGACAGGCAGCCTGCGGTCCACTGAAATGCCAAAACAGGGAGATTGAATTTGAGTAATGACATTACCAATAAGTAACTGAGGCATGTTATGTTATGTTAATCATTTTGTAAAGCGTGCAAATACCAAAATCGATGCTAGTGTCAGACCTGATTGTCACCAGACAAGGCAGAGAAGGAAAATTAAAAAGAGGAGCAGAAGACCCAAGGTTTTAGTTGTTTGCTAAAATTTAGATGATTAGGTTGTGCTCTGAGATGGTCAGGCATAGAGTTTCACCATTTACAAGTAGAGTAGGAAAAACGTCTTACACCCCAGTGCACTATTTAAATTCTGGGTGCGATTACGTGTCTCGCTGCGCTGGACCACAGGTTCATGTAGGTAAACAGCATGTAAAGATTTTTGGGCAAAAAGAGTGGACCTACCTTATGCAGGGTCTTACGTGCCCAACATAAGGCTTTGAACTTGATTTGCACCCTGAGTGGGAATCAATGCAGTTCCTTAATAGTTTGGGAGGCGAAGAAAAAGTTTGGAAGGTTCACCAGAAACGAGGCTGCTGAATTTTGAAGTCTGCAATACATTTTGTAGGCGAGTTTGGGAGCCTACATTCAAGTCACTGCAATAGTCTAGTTTAGAAACTAATAGAGCTTATTATAAATGTTTTTCTAAATTCTACTGGGAGGAAGGGAAGAGATTTTCGAGTATTTTTAGAGTGAGAAAACGGGAGGATGCAACCTGATTTGTGTGGCATGTGAATGATAGCTTGGCGTCAAGGATGACACGCAAGTTTCTTGCTTTCTGGACTGGCAGTGGGAGGAAGCGGAGATTGGACTTCCAATGGGAGGTATCATGGCTACAGAGCGGTACCTCCGTTTTATCAGAATTTATTTTTAAACAATTCTTCGGCATCCAGTCCACAATCCTACCCAGTCAGGTGTTAAATTGCTTTGCCACATTTTCTGGTTCCAATAATACAGACACGACACTTTGGGTGTCATCGGAATAGGAAATAACTGATAAGCTGCATGATCGGATAAGTTTAAACAAAGGGGTAATGTAGGCATCAAAAAGGGTGAGACTCAATGAGGATCCCTTGGGAGCCCCACAGGGGAGAGTGAACGGGTCAGAGGTAAAGTCCTCAAGAGCGACCAGCTGCTCTCTATTGGTCAAGAAAGAGCCACTCAGTTTTAAGGCTGTACCCTTAATACCAACGCTATCAAGAGGGTTGAATAGCTGGAAATGGTCAACTGCGTTGAACGCGGCTGAAAGATTCAACAAGATCAAGATCGCCTACCCCCCTCAATCTACATTAGTTCTGATTTCTTCTGTGGCCGCCACCAGGGTGTATTCCGTACAATGATTGGGTCTAAACCCATGATGTAAAGAGTCAAGAAGGTTGGTAGTTTCAAGAAAGGTCATGATCTCTTGGTTCATAGCCTTTTCTTGGATCTTGGCGATAGGGGAGAAGTGGGGTTTTCTTTAGAAGGGGTAGGATGGATGCCTTCTTTCACACACCTGGAAAACAGCTGTTTCCTCCTCATCTGCTTCATTGTGCCATCCTTCACTAACATGAGGATGTATCTTATTCAACCTATGCTTTCTTCCAAAACAAACCACCAGAAAAGAAAGTAATACATACAACCACAATCAAAAGTACAATAACTGAGACTCCAAATCAGTTAGCATGGATGTTACACAAGACCCACCTTCAACTGGATCTGAAAGACAAACGTAGAGAGAGAGATATACATGTAGCATCCCTACAGATAAAAAGAGTAACCACCTATGGTCTCAGCCCAAGATACTACAATAACTCTGGAGGACACCATCAGGAAGACGCAATTCAGCCAGATCACAGGTCATTGAAATGACAAGATGCAGCAACTTACTCAAAGAGGCATGAGTTTTAGACATGGTTTTTAGCCAATGTTGTGGTGGTCCGAAATTGACAGTCTGTCACATTGATGAATGTGCGAATTGCACCTCAATAGATGACTGCAGCCTGATGAACATCTATAGCTTGGGGATATACCTACTCTAGAGAAATGGCTCCTCAAAGAAGACAGGAGGATAATCTCCTGGGAAAAATGAAGTGGAATCCGTCAGGACATATCCAAGACTATAGAAATCAGAAAGATAACAAACAAAATTGAATGACAGACAGTGTAAAAAATAGCAGCCAGAGGTTCAAGCATTTGGCCCCGGAGGGATATGTTGAAGATGCAGGTAGATGCAAGATGCCTGCAGCTTGGGAGCACCAGAAGTCCTGAAAAGCCTCACTTGTGTCCCTTAGTTATGCCTTAGGAGAGGGAGATTTTCCCCAGATTGTAGGAGGTCATGTGTGGCTTGCATGTTTCACGGTGGTAATTTTTAGGGACCAAGTTGGGTTAGCTAGCCAAGGGATGGGTGCAGTCCTGCCCACTCAAAAGCTTCAGTGTGGAAGTAGAGCTGCTGGCATCTCAGGGCCCCCAGAACCCATGTGATTGTGCCCTTATGGGAGAATGGCCTTTTGAGAATGGTTGGGAGTGGTTTGTCCCTCTCATCTGAAGGTACAGCTGCCCTGGACGTCTCTTTCTATCAGAAGCCCTTTGTGGGACCATTCACGTAAAGTGAATAAGTCTTGGGCCTTCTGGTTGACTCTGGCACAAGTGGCTCTTTTCAACATGTGGTGCCCCCTTGATGTGAAATGCAAAAGGGCCAGGATTATGTTCTAGTAAGACCAAAGACCGGTGAGCAATTCTATGCTGCCTGCCTTTTGGACATGAAAGCTACCAAAGTTCCTGGATTTGGGCTTTCACTCTTGAGTGGAGCAATAGTGGCAGACTTTAGCAATTTGAAGGCTTTCAATTTTGACAGCCCAAGTGTCATCACACTTGTCCCTTGATTTTTTGGTTGCTCTGTTATTAGAGCTTGCATTTGCATGTGGGCCAGCCACTGATGGAGAAGGCGAAGTAGACAACACTATCTGGTCATCTATTGTCATAACTGTTGCATTATGGGATTCATCAGTGAGTACATCAGGTTTCCTCATGGCAGTGATCCTCAGATACAGAATTGGGATCCCAAAGTATAGGATAAGTGGCGAGAACTTTACCCATGTCTTTATGGACATGCTATTACTGGGATACAAGCAGGTGCAAAGTAGGGCAGACCATAAAATGCCCCATTGAATTTGTGGAATGTCCACGTTCCACCGCATCAGCAGTGAAACCTGCCACGGAAATGGTAAGCTTTTATCTTGCTTTGTATGAGAAGATTATGTGTATGAAACCTACATTTCTGTGTGTTCTTCATGGATTTTTAGATTTTAATGGGCCTAGATTGCTGGCATCATTGACCTCTATGCACTGATAAACTGCTACTTATGTTAACGTTTGAAAAATGCTTTAATTGGCATTACTGATTTTTTTATAAGCTCACTGTAAGATACACAAGTGGTATACAAGAGAAATGCTTTATGAGACCACAGCAAAACTTTCAGAACAGGCATGGGGTTAAACTGTAGTTAATGGATTGCAAAACAGCCCTGCCACAAGGCTCAGGTCTTGAGGTTGAAATGCCAAAACAACCCATTTTTGACATTTAAATATTGTAACATTATAGGATTAGATATGACAGCTGCAAAGGTGCATCGAAGCAGCAATATCCAGCTACATGGTGCTCAGATTTAAAGACTGCAATCTGTCCTGACTTACATGTTGAAAAAAAAACAAGAGGAAAAGTGCCATGTTCTATATGGAAGTGCCAGCAATCATTGTCTATGTATATACAGTTTCAGAATCCCACATTTGTCAAATTTGGCTACGCAAACACTATGGGCCACATGTATCAAAATCCATTTTGCACTCCTTAAGTAGCGAATGTTAGGTAATCGCTATTTAAAGACAGCTGTGGCAAATGCAGGTAAGAGCAGTGGGGTGGCGGTTCGGGGGGATTTCGACAGATGACGAGTGAAAATGTATTATTTATTTCATTTTCTCTTGTGGTAGTCTGTCGAAATACTCCTTCACCCGGCCCCACCACCCCACAGCAACTACTTATAGAATGCAAAACGGTATGTAAGAAAATAGCGATTGCCTAATAGCAATTCCTAAAGATTCGCAATCGCAATTAGGTAAGCGCTATTCGGTAATAGTATCCCATTAGTTCCTATGGGCCTAAGGACTCATAGGTGCGAATGGTTTTGCATTACCTAATTTGTGATTACCTTATTGCTAATTGCTAATTTAGTAATGCAATACGAAGGGACCCTGGGGGCATAAGGCTCCCCTGAAGCACCCCAAAAGAAAATGTGCACATTTAAAGCACACACAAGCCCTAGGGGCATGTGTACGCTACATGCCACTTTAAAAAATGCATTTTTGTGCATTTTCAAATTTTGCACATGGTTATCATTGACTTGAAGTCTATGGTAAAGGCATTTCCTACATGCACAGTTTGCATTTAGAAAATGCTTGGTACATGTGCTGCAATTCTCCACTTGTAGTGGAATCACAATTTTTGTGATTACCCAAACTTGCGACAAAGCCTTTCATGCATCTTGAAAGGCTATTTTGCATTCCCAAACGGACGAAATAACCAATTTGTACCATTTGTGAATGCAAAAATTGTGTGATACATGTGGCCCAATATTTTCAACCAACACGTTTTATTAATGTTTTTTTAGTTCAAGTGTCACTACGTTTTTGAGAAATACTGTTTACTTAAAACACTCCTGAAACAAGTTTGGCTGACTTATGCCAGGTCAGTCACAAAATATGTCCTGCCTTCAATCATAATATACACCTGTGAAGAGAATAACTCCAGAGATTTTCTTTACTGAGAAAGAATTCCAAGAATATCCAGGCACCTTACTCCATGGGCAGGATGACAGAAGAAATGTGTTTAATTTTGTTGAGGGGTCTGCTAACAGTGAGTTGGCATGGATGGACTATAGTGGAATCAGGCAGCAGAGAGAGACACTTAAGTTAAGCCTCTGTTTTGCTTTGTTAGAATATTGGAGAGTAGTGATTCTGCACTAAAACTTGGGAAGGGCTGTGAAATATAGTACTGGATTGCAACAGAATTTGCCTGTGAATTGAGGTGTAGTCCTTTGCGGAATTGACTCTTTAATAAAACACGGGAGAACCATAGACGGCAAACCGTTGGAAACTCCCTATGATAGATGTAGAGAAATTCATTGGTGAGTTAACGTTTTAAAAAGTTGCTCACAGCATAAAGATTAGAAAACTGCTGGAACAGAGAAGAAAATATGACCTTAGTGAAAAATTCCTCACCGTACGGGAAGTACAAGCTTATCCACAAACCGCTTTTTATAAGAGCTGTTCTTAGGGTCATGGAACCTAACCTCAGGCAAAAAAGGAAACAACATATTTTGGAAGCTAACTAGTGGGACTTGTGGAATATGGATTTTGATTATGCTTATACAGTAAATCGATGAATAGCATTTTGCTTTCTGGCACCCAATGTCCAGCAGTCTTTTTTCCCGCATGGAATCACATTGCGGTTGTTACAACGACCGCTTTGTGATTCCGCATACCATTACGCCGCAAGTCGGAAGAACGACTTGCTGAGGGGGGCGCTGGATGTTGGAATAGTATAATTTACTATTCCAACTCAAGTCTGTGCGGACACTAGGGAGGGTGTTGGATTTTAAATCCAACACCTCCCCCCCTCCGCAAGTCGTTGTTCCGACTTGCGGAGTAATGGTATGCGGAATCACAACGCGGTCGTTGTAACAACCGCGTTGTGATTCCATGCGGTAAAAACGTTTTGTCATAAATGTTGTTTACCGTCCCTGAATGTGAGAAATCGGGTATTGGTCAAGGACAGTGGAAGCCCCACTCAGGCAACAACCACAATCCTTCTCATGGTGAACCACAAAGCCACTAAATTAACCTGTGCTTAACCCTCTGGCAGCTTGGAACAAAGCAGTCAGGCTTAACTTTGAGGAAATGTGTGAAGTATTTATGCAGCACACAAACAATAATAAAGTGAAAACGCAACACAAGAAGAATCTCACACCAATTTAGAAAAAGAGAGTAAATTTAATTTAAATACATATAATGATGCCAGAACACCAAAAATCCAATCAGTAGAGCCGAAGATTTGTAATTTTAAAGATTTAAGTTGAAATAAAATCCAAAAGCACAAAGCACCACTCCTGGTCTTCTGGTCATACTAGACCAGGGGAAAGTCACAAGTTCAGGCACCACAATGGTGCCTGGGCTGGATAAAAGGAGCAGGTTAGTCCTGCTGAAGAAATTACCTTCTCAAAGGCCAGCGCGAAGAGATCTGTTCATGGTGGAGGAAGACGTGAGGAGCTAGGAGAGTGTGACAAACAGTTGTTGCTGTACCGAGATGTGTGTGTGGGCCTGGCATCACAGACGGTCGCCGCTGTAGGGCGTAGATCTGGTCGGGTGTCGCAGACAGTTGATATTGAAGCTCTGCAATAGCAGTCAACGCGGGCTGTCGTTGCTGTGGCGCAAACTGCAGATCTTGCATTGACAGTTGTCACTAGCAGTTGCTGCAGCACAAAGAGTTGCGTTCACCAGAGCTTCACATTAGCGGTCTTTGCAGGCTGCAAAATCATGACATAAACAAGCCCGTTTGTGGTCGTGAAGAACCCAAAACTTCAGGGCTTCACCTTTCTTCACAGTAGAATGCCAGCCAAGTGTCCAGGACCTGGGGAGACACCTCCTGGAGATCAGGAACATACTTCAGCAGAGACCAGCAGGGCTCAGGTCCAGTTGCCTTTCCATGCAGGTCCAGCACAGCAGGTCAGCTGAGTCGCCGCAGGGAAGCCTCCAGAGCTTGTTATGCCCCTGTGGTTCAGACAGGAGGTCAGGCAATGTCCACCATTTGTGGGGCCTGCTTCACCTTAACTAATATGCCCTCTGAACCATTGACACTGCTATGACTCTCAATAAGTTACTTTTCTGTTCAATAACAACTGCAAACAAAAGAACAATATTCTACACATTAACACTTTATTCTAGGACTGGTAACATCCTGACAATATTGCTGTCAGATTTAGCATAACTCATTTATAGCTTTTATTCAGTGTTGATGCACTTCCAGAGACTTGTAGCCCATTACACCTCTGATTCTCATTGACATGAGTCAATGTGATTGTAGAGTATGTCTGGTCTTGTGTAGTACTGGTTCATATTTGGTAGAGTAGAACTGATAAATGTGTTGCTTGCTTAGTGTTGGTTCATATTGGAAAGTGGATGGCTATATCCTATTATGGATCCGTGTACTATGTTTTTTCATTAGATGATTTTATGACTTATACAAAATGTGGGTGTTGTAACATTAATTTAACTTGTTCAGAATGGTGAGACATGAACCTGACAATAAAATATTGTAGCTTCAGGAATAAAGCATTACTTTTTCAAAGCACTTTCTCATGGAAAGAAGCATTGGGGCTGCATGACGGATCCAAGTATTAATGTATGTGTAGAACAAACAGAAATTAATCCATCAAAACAGAGATATTGGACGGAGATTCCTCTGTGTAATTGGCCTTCAGAGGTCTGGCTATTAGTCCTAGGAACCTGGACATCACTTGTAACAACAGTGAAAGACCTTTAGGTGAATATGGACAATGACCCACTGAGTGCATCAATGGTTTATACTGATTTCTCTGTTTTAAGCATCCAGTTAATTTGACTTAAATATGCTCTTTATACAGAGCGTATGGGATCATGGTGTTGTTGAGAATCATCTTTTGAAACACAACTTAACTTGGCCTCGACCATTTTCTGTTATGAAGCTAGCAGCCTCTGCAACATTTGCAGGAACGTTTTTTCACACAATGGAAAAAGAATGCCTATTAAATGTAAGAACCAGTAAATTGTACGGTAATTGTTGTATCTGCCAAACTGCCATTTCATTTCAACAAATACAAACAATATCCTCAAACTAACTTGTAATTTGTGACTTGAAGATAACCTTAGACCGGTGGTTGCCTGGTTAAAAATAATAGAATCGATGGGCGTGACACAAGCGGCTACTCCTCTACTATCCAGAGGAGCTTCACCTCAATGCCTGGCTCAGAGCCAGCAAATGAAAAATAACGTGATGTTCTAGCATCATTTTATGTTTTATATGCCAGCTCTGATCCAGTGATGTAGGAAGGGGCGGGTCGAGGCATGGGAGGGGGGGGGGAGTAGCTCTATTTGCACTCCCTAAGTGAGCATATGATTTTGGCCGGCCGTCTCAGGCCAGCCAAAACACACATGCGCACTTAGGTTTCTCCAGCCCGGCTGCATTGTCTTTCCATCCCGCTCAGGCCAATGCCCGCGCTGATTAGATGGGGGTCTGTCCCCGGGGCTGCTGGGACCAGGAAGAGTACAGGAGGCGTGACGCGGGAGGTGGGCGGTGGCTTCAGGTAAGTTACTTTTTTTATGCATATTATTACTAACATCCTCCAAGTGCAACCTCTCCCTCCCGGTTCTTCTGCTCCTGCGTTCACTCCACCCGCCCACCACCCTATGTTTGTGGCAGCTGCCACTGCATGCCACCCCAATCGAAGCAACCAACCTAAGTGTCCTAAGAGATTGGGTTCTCACTAATTTAATTGTGAGGCTTTCTGAACATAGTGCTCTCTCTCTCCCCCAGAGGGCCTCTTATCCAAAAATGAGGCTTTCAACCACATGTACCTTGCAAAGACACTCATTTTATGATTATCCTGCAACTTCTATTAGAGACTCTGTAATTGATGGACTACCTCTACCTACAATCCCAGACTCATCAGCTGCGCAACTGGATCCAGTCACATATGGAATACCAGGACTCCAGTGAATAACTTGTCAAATCCCTTTGATTCCTCAGCACCCAAATTCATTGTCCCAAAGTTTGTGACTTACCATCACTAACTAAAAAAAGTTACTGTGTTATTACAGAACTAAAAGAGGATAATGCATCCATGGGACTCACAAGGAACACGTTTTCCACCAAATATGGTGTCAAGCGTCACCTAAACTTCTGCTCATGTTCCTTCTCTTCTAGGAACCAATTGAGGGCCAGATGTAGGAGGCCATTTACCGACCGGTAACGGCCGATTTCGGCTGTTACCGACCAGTAAATGGGTATTTGGGATGTAGGGGCATCATTTTACAGATTCGGTAAATTTACCGAATCGGTAAATTTACCGATTCTGTAAAATACCGACTCGGTATTTTTACCGATTCGGTAACGGCCAGATGTAGGTGGGACTCTTCAGAGTCCCTAAAGCCTTACAGATTCGGTATATTACCACCCAATCCAATTGGGTGGTAAAATACCGAATCCAGGTGTGCATGCACATGTGTGCATGCACACCTAGCCATGACACAGACAGACATGCCCTCAGGGCATGTCTGTGTGCCACATGGCACACATTCCCGTCTTTGGGGTGCTAGAGGGTGTCAAAGTGACACCCCCTTCACCCTTGCTGAAATCGGTATTTCCGAATCGGTAAATACCGATTCGGTATTGCCCATTGATTCCTATGGGCTTCAAGGCCCATAGGAATCAATGGGCATTACTGAATCGGTATTTACAGAATCGGTAAATACCGAATCTTAACGATTCGGTATTTACCGATTCTGAAACACCTACATACCCCCCCCTCTATTTTACCACTTCTTAAATACCGAATCGGTAAAATTCGGTATTTAAGAAGTGGTAAAATAGAATTACCTACATCTAGCCCTGAGTGCCATCCCTTAAAGCAATATAGGGCCCGATGTAGGTAGGAATCATTTACCGATTTTTAATAAGCGAATTTTACCGATTCGGTAATTAAGAATCGGTAAATATGAAGGGTGGACATGTAGGTCCATCCAGATGTTTTTTTTACCGAATCGGTAAAATTCTGTATTTACCGATTCGGTAAATACCGACCGGTAATGCTCCATTCATTCCTATGGGCTTTGAAGCCCATAGGAATGAATGGGGCATTACCGGTCGGTATTTACCGAATCGGTAAATACCGATTTTGACAAGGGTGCAGGGGGTGTCACTTTGACACCCTCTAGCACCCCCAAAAAAGGTTCGGGGGCCATGTGGCAGGCATACCTGCCCTAAGGGCAGGTCTGCCTGTCATATGGCACAGGTGTGCATGCACACATGTGCATGCACACCTGAATCGGTATTTTAACATCAAATTGAATTTGATGCTAAAATACCAAATCGGTAAGGCTTTTGGGACTCAGAAGAGTCCCACCTACATACCAAATTTACCTAATCGGTAGAAATACCGATTCGGTTTTTTACAGAATCGGTAAATTTACCGATCGGTAAATTTACCGATTCTGTAAAATATGTGTCCCTACATACCAAAGCTCAAATACCGGTCGGTAACGGCCGAAAATACCGATTTTCGGCCGTTACCGACCGACCTACATCGGGCCCATAGACTCTAGACCCATATTAGTCCACAAACATTTTCTGAGTGTAACACTGAAGAATAGATTTCAGGATAGATCCCAGCATGATACCTGGAGCCGGAAAAGTCAATCTTTTTTTCTGTTCCATAATTTGAGAATCTTAATAAATTAACAATTTTCCTCTTTCCAGCATCTGCCAAACTCCAAGGCCACAATGCTTCACATCATTCACCATCTCCTGTGTGAAAATTATTGTCTCATAAAACAGCTTATTGAAAGAATGCCTGAAATAACCAGTAAAACCATAAACAAAATCTTCGGGGAGACTTTAATCTACCTAGGGGGTCAAAAGTACCAAAGCAATAGCACAACTGCTCCTCTTTCTTCACAACAATAAGCGTGAACACATTTTTTCAATGCAACCTCTGTTGCACCAAAGCATCTGTTCTAGGATATCGCAAGGTGCATTAGGCTCAAGTGAATGATGAATAGTGGTGGTTAAACCAGATTTACCTCTCACTTAGGCAGTCACAAGTTCATCTATAAGTGCTTTGGGCTGCATTTAGCTAGTTGTTTGTCATTAAGGGCATCATTAGAGGTTCTGTTTGGGATATGCAGGAGGTCTCGTCTGGTACATTGTCTGAAGTTCCAGGATGAAATGTAAAGCATCAGCATATTAAGAGAGGTTTACAAGTTTGAATAATAAGCAGCACTTTTCCTAAAAAGTTAGGAAAAATGATAAGCAAAATAAAAATGTAGTACATATGTACAGATGTGTAGTGATTGTTGACTGAACAGACCAGGTACAAAGCGGAATATAATTCTATGTTATACCGGTGGACAATACCACTGTTGTTGTGCGTCCAGAGAGACTTTTTCAGGAGGATCATTGTCCTCTGGGAACTTACATTCATTTTCGTAGAGATGATACTGCATTCCCAGCAGGCCGACAGACTTGCAGAAGGTGTATGTTGAAGAGCTTTTCTTCTTGGGGCAAAGTTTGAGGATCTGTGGGAGACAAAGCAGCTGCTGATGAGATAAGGAACAAGGCCCAGACGCCTAAGTAGCAAGATAATGAGAAACTTATATGTGGAAAACATTACATTACAACACACCATAACTTCTCCAGGATACAAGGCAGGCTTTCCCACAACTTTAGATCAGGCTGGAGTGAATTGAAACAGGCTTAATTAAGCGCACAGGCAGTCCCCAGTTTATGGTGTAACAATATCTCTTTCTGGCCTGCATCCTCAAGCCCTTGTGCTGTACAACTATAGCTGAGCTGACAACTACCGCAGCTGATTCTATGTCAGGACCGGAGGCTTCAGATTATGCTTTGTACCTTCTTCGCTGTTTATTACAAAAGTCACAGCAGCCAAAAAACAAATTAAATAACAACAGCCCTACCTTTTTTGAGAACAAAGGTTATGGGCAAACAGAAAACAAAGACATCAACTACAACTCCCATGAGTATTACTAGGCAGTCCACATTATAGTCCTTTCTCAGTCTCCACTGAAGTTATACAGGACGTCCCCTTCATGACCACTTCCTCTTTCTTCGCTGCTTCGCAGCCAGTTAAGTGGTTTTTCTCCCTCTCTCCTCATTTCAACATGATTGGGGTTTGTGGGGGTCTTTAACCTTGTGTTTTCGAATACGTTTGATTGTGGGGTTTGTTCGATGCTCCGTTTTTTGTTTACAGAGCCCATTCCAGTCGCGGGACCATTTTAGGCTCCTACGCGACTTTTGCCTGTTTTCGGCCGCCTCCGGCCACTAGGGGGCGCTGGTGCATCTCGTTCTCCTCGGCGCGTTTCCTGTCGGGGTGCACGCTGAGGAGAACGTTTTTGTTGCCGATCCTGCCCCTGTCGCCTCACCCTGACGCTCGAGAGAGCTGTATTGCCCCACATAATATTAATATTTACGCCCCGGTGGGGGTCTGTATTGCGGTTTTGACCGCGTTGACGCCTGCGGTCGGCTAAGGGCACTCTTCGTGTCGCTTCCTACAAATTGTGAGCCTAGCGCGCGGGGAGGTGACGAAGGCCTGTTCTTCATAAGAGGGCCTGCGCGCTAGTGGGGTAAAGTGCCCCCCCTGATTCCCGGTTCCACTGGGCCCTATCTTCAAGCAGCTTCGTTCTGCCCCAAATTACTGCACTGGCTTTAGCCTGCTTCCCTATCATTGGGTGTTTCTAGCCATTCTTTACATTTTAAGGCTTCGTATTTAGCGCGTAGCGCCTAGCACTGATGGGGGACGAGTACTATGAGGAGGAGGAGTCGCATGGCTACCTCAATGATGATGAATTCTACCAGGCTGTGGATAGCTCGATCTATAGGTGTGTCCAAGAGATAGTGGGACCTATGGAGGAACGCCTCTCGGCACGAATTATACAGGAGTGCGAGAGGGTGACTCAGGCACACTTAGGGGGTTCTGCTGGCTCTACCGCACCAACGGGGACTACTCCCCCAGCCCCCATGAAACCCTGTAGGGACGTGGTGTCGGGTGGACCGCAGGGCATAGATAAGGACACCTTTGAACGGCTGCGGGACGCATTCCTAGCTAAGGCGATAGACCCTGCCCCTGCGTCCTCTCCGCCTCCGGGCCCTTCGGGCACCGCAGGGTCAGCTCCTTTGTCTCCTGGCCCGACCACTCCAGCTGACACCGACGATGAGGATGGGTCGGAGCGCTCTTGGCGGCCTTCGGGCTCCGCCGCCGAGCTTCCACGGGATACTTCGGGCATGTTGGACCCGGATGAAATAATGCATCCGCGGTCCGCGGCCTGGGCCCTGAGGGAGAAGGTGGCGGAGTTTGTCGCTGGCCGCCTTCGCAAGCCCTTAGAAAAGGAGGCGAGGAGCTGTTTGCGTGGGGAATGCCCCAGACCTACGCTGGAGGGTAAGGTTGCCCTAACCCCAGAGTTGGACCCGAAAATGGCTACTTTCTTGGCAAAGTTTGTTAAGGACCCCCGCAAAGGCATCGACCGCTCCTGGCGTTCTTGCCAGGATAAGCTCTTGGAGGCCCCATTACGAAGATACTAGATATGGCGGAAGACGCCAAGGAGTCCGGGGTGCCCATCTCCCCTGAGGTCCTCTCTAACTGGGCACAAAGAGTAGTGGTTTTCCTGGGGAATGCGAATTGCGCGTTGTCTACTGAACGTAGGAGGTCCCTCTTAATTAAATTAGATCCTAAGCTGGGCGACCTAGCCTCTTCTGAAGCGGGAGCAGTGGCCCAGGGGGGTCTCTTCGGAGAGCCCTTTATTAAAGAACTGGGGAAGTTTGTAAATACCTTCACTTCCCTAGATAGGGCCCAGTCAAATATCAAAAGGGTCTTCCACCAACGTTTCTCCAGGGGGGCCGGTCGCGGAGGGGGCCGCGCGACCGGCCGAGGTGGTCAACAGGCAACCAACAGGAATCAAGGCTCCGGGCGAGGACAGTATAACTCCTCCCAGAACTACAATACCTTCTACCCCACCAGAGGACAACGTTTCCGTGGTCGTGGTGGATTCAAGAATGCTGCCGGAAACACCTCTAACGGTGAGTGTCATTTCGGCGGACACGGTCCGCGTGGGGGGTCGATTGGCTTTGTTTCCAGATGCCTGGGCCGCACTCACGGCGGACGCTTGGGTTTTGCAAACTATACGGGGTTTCCATGTGGAATTTTACGACCAACCCCGCCAACACAGGCCTCCCCCGCCTATCGTCTTCTCTCGTGCGGACGCTCTGTTGGTAGACGAGGAGGTGTCGGACCTGCTACGCAAAGGCGCTATTTGCCCGTCAGTTCGTCACCCGGCAGGGTTTTGGAGCAATTTGTTCCTGGTGGACAAAGCAGATGGGGGGAAGCGTCCGGTGATCAATCTCAAAGAGTTCAACGGTTGGTTGGTCTACCGGCATTTCAAGATGGAGGGTATCCATCTTCTGAGGGACGTCTTACTTCCCGACGATTGGATGGTGCGTTTGGACCTCAAGGATGCGTACTTGGTGGTCCCCATCCACCCCCGCACCGTCGCTTTCTGCAGTTTCGGTGGAGGGGTCAGGTGTTCGAGTTTACCGCCCTTCCTTTCGGACTTTCTTCAGCCCCTTGGTGTTTCACCAAGCTCCTCCGGCCGGCGGTGGAATTTTTGCGGAGCCAAGGTATCTGGCTGATAGTCTATCTGGACGACATCCTGGTGATGGCACAGTGCCTGGTACAATTGGATCTTCAGCTCCGCCAGACGATTTCCTTGCTACAGAATCTCGGTTTTGTAATCAACAGCGAGAAGTCTGTTCTGGTCCCGTCTCAGACGGTGGTGTTCCTCGGTTTTACTGTGGACTCGGTACGATGTACCCTGAGTCTCCCTTCCAAGAAGTTGGGGAAGATTCAACACATCCTCCGCCAGACGGTCTTGCGATCGCACACCTCTCTCCGTCAGATTGCCCGGGTGGTGGGCCTGCTATCGTCCTCCATCCAGGCAATCTTTCTGGGGCCCCTGCATTATCGTGCCCTACAGCGCCTCAAGGCGCACCATCTCCGGAGAGGTCTGACATACGATCAGGTGGTTCCCCTGTCGGACGAAGTGAAGGAGGAGATGCGCTGGTGGCTTACTCACATGGAGGCCTGGAATGGCCGAGCGATTTTCGGACCGCTTCCCGACTTGGTGATAGAGTCCGATGCCAGCCGGGCCGGACTTGGCAACTTTTGTAAATGTTGTTATCTCATTCTTGAGACCACCCGTCTAATAGCTGCTGTAGCAGAGGCGGCTCCTCCACTAAGACGGAGGAGCGCCACCCAACTGCTTCTAAGGGATGTATGACGGTAAGACGCGGGCTATTACCACGCGTACCGTTACAACGCGTGTTTTACAACGCAAGTCGTTACCACGACTTGCGCTGTAGGGTGCGGACTTAGGAATAGTTTAATTTACTATTCCAACACCAGTCCCTGTGGATAGTAGGGAAGGAGTTGGAATAGTAAATTAACTATTCCTTGTCCTTGAGCGCCCTCCAGCGCAAGTCGTGGTTACGACTTGCGTTGTAAGAGACGCGTCGTAATGGTAGCGCGGGGTAACATCCGCGTCGTAAAGATGTTCCCCGCTTCTAAGCAGTGCAACAAAGGAAAAATAAAATGATAATAAATAATGGATGTTATTATCATTTTATTTTTCTCTACGAAGCCAGGTTGGACGGGGCGGGCGGGGCAGAGCTGGGCTTCTGTCACAGTGCAGGCGGAGAAGTGATATTTTCACCTTAAGTGTGCATGACGGTTTGGTTGGCCCCAATCAGTCTTGTGGATTTAGCATGTTCTCCACCGGGGGCCTGTAATGCACAGCCTGGGTGGAGATCCTGCACATGCTCGCAGTACCCGTCTGAGTGCCAAACCCGGGCTCTGAGACCAATCACGACGCTGCTGTCATGATGACAGTAGCGTTGTGATTGGCTTAGAAGTGCCTGGGTGCTTCCTGCTTCCAGGAGTGAGGAAGAGCAGAGGACAAGAAGAAGCGTGTGGCGTGAATAGGGAAGTGATCTTTATTTTTATTTTTCATTCTTTCAACCCGACCACCCCCATTCCACAGCAGACACCTCTGTGCTGTAGCTGTCTTTTAAACAATATCAATAGGAAAGAACTCTGTTTTTTCAAGTGGTAGCTGTGTTTGCCTCGCAACAATAATTAATGAGCATCAATGGAGTTACTTGGAAAGATCTCTCCTGAATTGCCCCCATTTTGCTCACAGGTAAATATGTCTGTGATTAATCTTTTTTCAGACAGCTTCTGTGGGAAATCACTGACATATCCCAAAATGTTTCTTTGTTTTTGGTACAGCTGTATATGGTGATTTTCAGTTACTTCAAAAGTGCAAATGTAAAGGTGAGAGTTTGTTGCAAAATCCAAGGGGTCTTACTGGGAGGCTGATTCATACATCTTTCCCAAGGCCGTTTCTACCATTAGGCAAGACTAGACGGCCGCCTAGGGTGGCAAAAAACATGAGTTTGGGAATCCCCTTGAACGGCCTTTGACCTCGAAAGCGCATTGGGTAGCGCATTCTACAAGTCAACGTGAGGGGGCTTTACGCCGTGCGCGCCGCTATAAATATGCGACTTCCGGTTTCACTCTTGACCCGATCGGAGTCGGACCTCTGTTCTCGTATCCTGTGCTGACCCAAAGTGCCTTCCCGCTTCTAGGAGCATCCGTTCTTCTAAGAGGTAACCTTCCTGCCTCATTGCCTCAGACTCTAAGCATCTACACCTCAGTTAAAACTTCCACAGTCATGTCCACCCTGCTCCCCTGGACCGGCAGCGCCCTCTTCAATATGTTTACCAGTCAGCAGGGCCAGCGCTTTCATAACGCGAGGTAAGGCTTTAAGGTACCACCTAAAGACTCTGGCAATTTACAAAAAAACACCTGAAAAAGGCCTTTTGATCACTGTATGGTGAGCAGCCAAGCATGCAAAATGCTGTTTTGTCTGCCATACAAATCCAGCCTGTGCACCAGTCGATCCTGCCAGTCCTCGAGCGATCAGTCACTCCTTCTCTATGAACCTCCCTTTGATTGTTCCGTTTGTACCAGCGAGGCAACGCAGGGCTTTACTTACAGAACCCTCTTGTCCTGACAAATAAAGCCCGCCCCTCACCCTTTGGTCTCCGCAGCCTCATCTTTAACCGACTAATGTTTTGCTTCTTCTCTCACAGCCTGGTCACTTTCCATCACTCTCTCTAGTGTTTCCTCCCTACTGATGACCATCATCAACTCCCCCCTGGACCTCCCCCCTCCACTGGGCTCATCATCCACATCTCTGTGACCCTTAGGGTCACAGGGCCAGCCATGGACTGGTTCTCATCTTACCTCTCTGTTGAACCTTCCCTCTAATCTGTCACTCATCTCTCTTCACTCTTTCTGCTTCTCGTAAATTCACAAGTTCTCACTTTTCACTCACCCCTTTAAGACTCCCGGCGCTGAATAGCATGTTGGGTGACTCATGCTGAGCAGTAAAGGGGCTCCCTACCAGGGACTATTTACCCCTCTGCTCGGAGGGAAGGCGGTGAAAGCGGTCAGCAAATTAATGAGGAGAGGCAATGCAGAGTCTGGTTGAGAGTCAGAGCACAAGCTGAGACATCCATCAGCCTGTCCAGGTTTCAGTCTTTATTTTGTTGTGAATTTCAGTGGTGTTTTATCAGTGTTTTGCAATATTTTGAAATCTATTGTTTCCCCCCAAAAATGCTCTTTTTGCAGTGATTGTTATAAAGCTCATATTTATTTCAAATTAGAAGTAATGCAGAGCCTAGACTGTTTTATCTGTGGCTTCTTAAATTTCTCGGTAATAATGTTGTTACAATTTTCTAATGCAAGGGGGAGAGAGTGATGGTAGTAAAAGGGAGCGGGCAGCATTTTTTTATTCTCGCCTAGGGCGGCAAAACATCTAGAAATGGCCCTGATCTTTCCATATCAAGTCGTACCTCGGGACCTCTGCAGGGGAAGGCATGTCCTTTCATCCTTGTCTGCCCCACGGCATAGCGTATAAGAAGAACTCCATCAAGGACCAAAGAGTCTAGAACCTACCATTTGCATAGGGGGCCAAGGAGAAAATCAAAGCAATTGACATACTGGATGGTTCAATGAAAACATGAAATAAAATCAAAAGCTAAACTGAAACGCCTGTAGTAAAGGTGCTTTAAGTGCCCAGGAAACATCCTTGGTGAGCTTTTGAAATATTTTGGCGAAGGATATTTGTCTTTCGCATGTTGTAGAGTTACAGCCTGTATATTACTCATGATATGCCAATAGGCAGCCGCGGGCCGTGGAGGGAGTTACGGTGGGGCAGGGAGGCGGGGAGGGGGAGGGGCAGGGTGGAGGGTGCTAAGAACAGGCATATGGATCATTGCAGGTAAGTACACAATTGAATTAATAAAACGAAATTCGTAGCGCGCACTGCATGGCAAAAAGCAATGCTGTGCGCGCTACGAATTTCGTTTTATTAATTAAATTGTGTACTTACCTGCAATGATCCATATGCCTGTTCTTAGCACCCTCCACCCTGCCCCTCCCCCTCCCCGCCTCCCTGCCCCACCGTAACTCCCTCCACGGCCCGCGGCTGCCAATAGGTTATACTCATATGAAGCAAGTTATCTCAGTTGTTTATTATAGAGACCTTTAGAATGCTGACCACATCATATCTTGAGCCAAATATGTATCTTTGTAAAAGAAATGTGTCCTTGTCTCTGTCTTTGTTTAATTTTTCCATCACTTGTCATTCCATTTGGCTGAAATTGAGTCTTTACACGTGGAAGCGTTGTGCCACAGAAGATTTTTCGTTCCTGTTCCTTATTTTACTTTTATGAAAAGTGGCGTAACATAGGCCCCAGCAGTCATCACGGAGCAGGGGGCCAAACTCCAGGCACCCCCTCAGCACCGTACCCTGGCCGGAGAGGTCCTGATTGAGTCAGGAGGGGGCCCCTCCAGGTACCTTGCAGGAGGGCCCCCCTCACGTTTCGTTACACCACTGGTTCTGACGTCACTACATATATTTTGTTGCGTCTGCACTTTAAAGTTAAAGATGCAGCTGATAGTATCAAAAGTGGATCTTATGTGTGTATTATAATGTTTATTCCAGCGTTGCAAAAGCTGCAGTTCTCACAAGTATGAGTACCTCCTTTTTAGGTCCTGCATTGGAGGCATTTTTAGCTGTTTCCCCAGACTACAGTTCTCAAAAAAGCATACATATTATACATGCATAGAGGGGATTTTGGTCAGCAAGCTTTATCCATTGATGTGCTGAACTGTCAGTCACATTTTGATTCTCTCATTACACCATACACCACGAGGTAAAGAGTTAGCTCACTTTACCCACTGGCCCTCTTCACTTGTAGTGACTGCCCAAAGCTTGTGCACACTGTTCACATCTGCTTAAAAATAATTCCTTTCTCCTGAGTGACAAAGCTCTTTCAATGTGTGTATTTTTTGTTGCATTTCTGTATATTATCTTTAGCTACTTAATTTGCTTGCAATTTAGGTGCCCAGATAAAGGGATATTTATTTGTAGTCTCCTTTTTACATTTCATTTTATAAAATGTGTAAGTTTCATTGTGACTCTGTAGCTGCCTGAAATTTAAGTGCTATGTTGGGTAATGATTTCTTTTTCTCGCTGTCATAAAAAGTAATGGTAATCTGCATGGCACAACTGACAGGCTTGCAGGTTTTTTGTTTGTTTTTAAATATCACTAGTAAAACATCCACTTCAGTGAATGTTTTTCACATTTCATATTTTTTAATGCCAACATACAAAAGCCACAATTGTGTGGCGGTCTATTTTATTTCTTTTATCTTTGTTGCATATGCTTGCAATAACAAATGTAAAAAGAAAAAAGTAACTACTGAACAAGCATGCCAAAGTCAGACCTGTTGGCTTTTGCAATGCTTGATGATTGGAGTTGTCAGCCATCAATCTTTATTCAATTTGAATAAAACAAATCATAAAACACAATTAGAATAATATCCGAGTAACATTCACCCTCGATAAGAGGAAAAAGCCATATAGCATCTCATACAGAGGATTGAAAAACACCTGATAAAAACCACAAAAAATAAAAACAGTAGGTGTACTTAGGAATTGAAGGTACAGCAAGGCTGGTCAAACTTTCCTAAAATTCTGTGCAAAAAACACCAGTTGAATGTACTTAAAAAGAAAGTTAAAGAATTTAGGATAAATAAAAGCAATGTTCAAAGTGTTAAGCATAGCAGCAGAATAACACAAACAAGGCGGAGACACAGAAGGCTTGTGATTAGAGTTGTCAATTATATGTGACCCCAAGTTGTTTCTGCATATAATTTCTTTGAGGTTACTATGTCTTTGGTAAGCCCAAATGGTTTGATTTTAGATTCTTTGTTTCAGTTTGGGACTGTGTTTTAAAATATGTTTTTTGATTTATGCACGGTTTGTGGAAAAGTTTAAAATTAACATTGCATATCCCTGTTGGCTTCTGTTACTCTGGAAAAATAACTAATTTCTATTTTTGGATGATTTGTGACTTGATCTAGGACTTTAGTTGGGTAACCTCCTACCCACAATGTAATTGCCATATTCTTTCTTGTTGATATTTTTCTAGTTTAGAGATTGTTAATTTATGTTGCATCAATTGGTGTAGTGGGAGATAGTTTTTGAACAATTGTTGGTAAAAAGAAAATTTCGTAGAGAAGTAAATTATTCGGTAAGTGGGTTTTGAGAACTAAAGTTTCCAAATGATGGTCAATACTATGAGTACATCTAGAAAAGGTAGATTTTTTTTTAAAACAACATTTCATTAGTTTTAATTATAACAGAACAAATGTCAGTACCGTTGTTAAAAGTCTTCAAGGGTCTGCTATTGTCTTTGTACAGCTTAATTGTTTACAAGACAAATTTTTCATGTTTCCATCTCACCCCTCAACTTAAGAATATTGATAACTTGTTTGAAGTATCCCAGGTAGGAACATATGAATATACAGTGCACACTTTATAGCATTATTTAACTTTTCGTAACTGCATTTGTAAGACTCATTTCAAATTGCATGTGATCATGTTCTATTGCTTAATATCACAAGCCCCAATATGGTGTTAGTACATGTAATGTACCGGGATATGAAAATAGAGGATAACTGCACCATAGGTGATCTATCAGGAATTTCCAAATTGTACTAAATCTTTATCTTTCTTTATTTTCACAAATTCCAGGACTGCTGAACTGGTACAAACCTATGCTCCTTCAGAGTGTAGCATGAATTAAAAAAAAAAAAGGCTGATGGAGTCAATAGCATTCTCTGCGTCAAAGGCAAGAATGAATTTAGGCATTTTCATTTTCCAGGATTCCTCACTCAGTGGAACACCCTTCTTATATAAAGAATGTCTGTTTTTTTAATACATCTTGACTGATATGGCTCTATTAGGTAAGGCATTAAAGATTCCATCAAGTCACAAAAATATTTGTAAATATGTTTGTCACCTGTATTTTCCGATCTTTGAAAAAAGAGCAGAAGTATATAGGATCAGGAACCGCACCTCAATATAGCTTACTAAAGAAAGTTCTGATCTGCCACTGCTTCCCCCACTGAGTTTGTCATAAATACTCGACAGCTCAAGCATCTTTCTCAAGAATGCTTATCCAAAAGGGAGATTGCAGTATATTCAAATCTCCTGCCCATATAAATTCACCCACTATGTTTTATAATCTCTATCAGAGAGCATGTAATGTTTTCTTGGTTAGCATTTGTGATGAGCTACTAATGTCAGGCACTTACCTTTAGTTTTGACTATGAATATATTTGTAACAAATGCAAAATATTGGTTAGTGCATTATTTGCGTATTATTAGCCTAATAGCTTTACAAATCAGGTGGGTCTCCTGCAAGCATATTCAACGAGGAGGCTTGCTACAATTTGTGGCATTAAGTTGGGGAATTCATCCCCCCTCAATATTCTCAGTGAGGAGACTCACCTTCTAGGTTAGGAATGCCTACCAGAAAACTCCACAGGGCTCCTATTGCAAGCAATACATTTATAAAGCGACTGTCCTTGTCAAGGTGTGCCCAGGAATGCTCAACTCAATGTTTGACTTTCATCCCACCCTTAAATACTAGTACCATATTAAAATTAAGATGCCTAAACATCTCAAGATTGAGATATTGAAAGTTCGTAAGTGTGATGAGGAATCCCTGCGTGTGGTCTTTTGCCACTATACCCCAGCATAAGCATGCATTCTCACTCTAGTATTTCCTAAAGTGTATGAGTAGTCTTGTTTATGCCTATCTGGAGCTTCCTGCAAATCGTATGCGAAATAATCTGAATGTTTTATTCTATAATTTACCTTTTCAGCGAGTTCCTTCCAATCCTCATCCTGTTTCTTCACCACATCCTGCTGCACATCATGTTTCTGTACCGCTAGTCCCAATAAGATGCCAGTTCCTACTGCTGAGTAGTTGAAGCTTTTCCAGATATGCCAAGAATCACCTTCCCTTCCTCAGAGGGTCTTACAGTGTGATTTTTTTAAATTTGAAATGCAATATTAAAGGGAAGGGAAATGTCCATTTATATTGGATCTGTATTTTCCTCATCTTCTTGTTACCTCTTGGAGGGCTCTCTGTAATGTCTGCAATAAAACTTGATATCAGTGAATTTCTACTACTTGGAAATTCTGAGTACTGATTTTTTACTGCACAGTAATGTTATTTTTCCACAAGGATTTACCAACCCACCAGTACCGTGCAACTTGTAATTAGGGCCTATATAGTGCGAGCTCAAAGGTAAGGTGCACAGCTGGCTCATGACTGAGAAACATTATGGTGAAAATACTTTCTTGGAAAATACTTTCCTGGATTATCAGAAATAAAATCCGAAATGAAGCAAGGATTTCAAATATCATTGATTCAGGTAGAAATTCACTGATATCAAGTTTTATTGCAGACATTAAACATGAAGAGAGCTAACACCTCCAAACACCTCCAAGAGGTAACAAGGGAGATGAGGAAAAGACAGATCCTCCACTTCCACTCGACACAGGAGTGCAGTATAGATGTACCACCTGCTTTGAGTGGATGGTAAATATATGTATAAATCCCAGGGATCTGTTATAGCATTATTTAACTTTTCGTTACTGCATTTGTAAGACTAATTTCAAATTGCATGTGATAATGTTCTACTGCTTAATATCACAAGCCCTAATATGGTGTTAGTACATGTAACGTACAGGGACATTCATGAATCACTGCAATTCACTCCAAAGTTTTTGTAAATCACTGCTTTTTACTCTTAGCAGTAGTCTATAAGAAGCAAACATGAGAGTCCCAGCCAAAGTCGAAGCTTTAGGCAGATTGTAATTAAGCAAAGGATCAGATGCAGGCACCGGGATGGCCCTGGTCAGAATCTTACCTTCACACTTAAAAACTTTCTTTTCTGGTTCTTTTTCTCAATGATGGGCTCATGAGGGGGTGCTCTGCAGTGGGTCCAGTGTTTGGTTCCACGTAGGTGGACAAGTGAAGTCCAGAGATCCACTGAAAGCCTTCGTTCTCAATAGAGTTTGAGACGTACCCACAAACCTGCAAGTAGCAATTTTTAGTGGCAAGTGGTCAGCTGGGCACTGTGGATATGCAGGCTTCTTTAGCTTTTGTGATCCTGAAGCTTAACAGGAGGCCAGCCAAGTAGCCCTTGGCACCCAGTCACTGCTCCATGGCACAAGTGGGAGCAGATACAGTCCTTGCTTGAAAAGTAAGGCCAACCCCTCTCTTTCTGAGGTTTACAGGTTCAGTAGGTGCAGTCTTTGTTCTATTCTTTCCATGCCCAACAGTGTTCTGAGGCTGGAAACCAGGGGTGTCAATTTTATGCCAATTTCTAGTTTGTAGGTGGGAATACGCCCTAACCAAATGGGGCAAAATCCCCACGGGACAACCCTACCCACTCTTACATCACTTCGTGTAGGGATGGCACTAAACGATTCCACAGTATATCTCAAATCCAAAATGTCTGTATAATTTATCCCTAGGTCAGAGCTAGGTGCAAACCTGTCATGTGCTTCCACTATAATGTGCCACCCCTCCTAATAAACCTGTTCTGCAAATGTTCTCTTCATCGGGAAGAGATACCAGCCTGTCTACTTACACCAGGGAGTGGGCAAACTAAGGTGTGACTTGTTTTTGCCTATCAGAGGCAGTAGCCTCTTTCAAGCTGGGACATTCTATGACCACAGTGCTCGGACCATCTTGTAGGTAGAACGACACACCTGCTCCCCCCAACAGACCTTTTGGTCCCCTACTGGGATCATATCAAACCTCCATAAAGAAAGGTGCCACGCTGTCTCAGGGGACAACTGGTGCAGTTAAATAAAAATGGCTACTAGAACCTTGGGGCAAGAAAGTAGTAACTTTCTAAAGTCTCCTTTAAATTAAAAGTTACTTTAAATCCGACTTCTGCAATAAGCCCAGTTTAATGTAACAATTAATTTGATATCTTGAAGTACTATGTTTTGTGGTGCCAAATGCACGTTAGCACTTAGCAGTTGGGCTAGTGTAACCTCATGTTAGCCAATGGGGCTACCAGCCTTGCTACAGTGAAAACAGCAATTGCGAAATTTCACTGTCCAAGCAGTAAAGCATAAAATAAACTTGTCCTTCTTTTCAATATTTAGCAACCTGCTTTATGGGCTACCAAGGCCGTCCCTAAAGTGACTCGTAAATGAAGGTTTGGACTAGGCAAAAGACTTTATTTGGCCATGTCAGGTTCTCAGTTTAAAAGCTGCTCAACTAAACTGCAATGGCAGACCTAGAGTCATGTTTTCTCTTTGTCACTGCAGTGGTGGCACAATTAAGTGCTGCAGTCCACTGTTGACTTTTAATTTACTAGCACTGGGCACACTTTGCACTATATATTAGGGATCTATAGGTAAGGTAAATAATATCAGAGACTAGCCAATCGCAAATACACTTTGAGGGGCCAGAGTCCATGCACTGGGGCCCGGTAAACAGAGCCTAGTGCACTTCAGGGTCAAAAAACCAGCGGCATCAGTCCTTAAATGTGGGGCTGATCATAGAAAAAGGGGCATTTCCTTACAATAGGGTTTTTGAGCTTCAATCAGCAGCTGAAGAAGGCCATCAATGCATTTAGCCCTAAAAGGAACCACACACTTGCAACTGAATATGTATGGTGTCTTTCTGGGCAAATACATTGAATAACTCATGGATTTACTCTATTGTCTATATTCTTGCCAAGATATGACTTTCTGCAATTTATGAAAGACATAATGCCAATCAAGGTACTTCCACAGCGCAGTGGGCAACTCTCAGTTCCATTTCTGAGAATGGACATATGATTACAGCAGCAACCCAAGGCTGTGGACCGCACCAAATAGCACACACTGAAACATTTGACAGGGTAACAGCAAAGTTCTGGTGCGGAGCTACATGTTATGTTATGTTATGTTATGTTACGTGCTCTTGTATAGCGCACGGCTGCCCCAGCTAAGGGGCGTCCCGGCGCTTTTCAACAGTAAGAAGGGGGCTGCCTAGAGATCCGACATGCCTTAACACAACAGAATCTGTGGAACTAGTTCAGGGAAAAGAGATGGGTCTTGATGGCTTTGCTGAATGGCAGAAGGTCTTGTAGCCCACGCAATTGGGGTGGTAAGGCATTCCATAGTTTAGCCGCCAGATAGCAAAAAGAACGCCCTCCCATGCGTGAACGCTTCACCCAAGTCTTGGCCCTCCGACCGCAAAGAACGACGAGGGACATATGGAGTCAGTAGTGAAAAGAGCATGGGCGGGGTGGTAAGCTTCAAGATCTTAAAAGCGAGGCACAAGACCTTGAATTGAATCCACTTGGCTACCGGGAGCCAATGAAGCCTTGCAGCTGCGTTTTGTACCCGCTGCAGTCTTATAATCTCCGACTGGTTGGCTCCCACAAGCAAAGAGCTTGCGTAGTACAGGCGCGAGAGGATTGTTGACTGCACAATGAGCTGGTGGGTGGATGAATCGAAAAATTTTAGGATGGGCTTGAGCATATTGCAGCGTTATCACATTCCATGGTATAGAACTTGGTATGGGTAAGTAATATCACACTTATTAGATACTGCATCTAGGAGTATCAGTATATACCTTGTGTAGTATTATCACCACAGATACCAAGTTCTGTGGAAAGAGGCCCATACTTGCTCCAGTAATATTTTGAATGAATTACTCTAGTTACAAAACCATTTAATAAAGTATTAATTTAAAAAGCAACTATATATATATATATATATATATATATATATATATATATATATATATATATATATATATATATATATATATTCACTGAAAAAACCATAGGTTTCAGGAGTTATATAGTTAGGAATTAGTTTTTAAAAAACCTTTGAAATTCACTCAAAAAACTATAAGTTTTAGTGGTGTTATAGTTAGCTGGACATTTTACTCATACAAAACCAATGAAATTGCTCCTATATAGTTAGTTGTACTAACTATATTTCGCGCACCCGCAATCCACTGCTGATGATGTCACATATTAGATCATTCATGACATGGTCAGTGACATCACTGATGACATCTCAAATGACATCACTGATGACATCACTGATGACATCATCCAGTGAATGTGGTTTGCTTCGTTATTTAAATATGCATTATATATATAGCAATTTACATTGAAGAATGAGTGGATATATATAAATAAATATTTGGATGGAGGATTTAGTAGCAGTGTAATTGACTGTTTACTTGACCAATTTATAATGTCTCACTAAATTTAGTGGATAGTGACTAAACTGTGTGAATATCTGTATCACTTTGTCAGTTGTTGTGTAAACTGATTCTACAGTTGGTTACTAGCTATGTGAAAGTCTATATTAGTTATTGATTAGTTAACTGAGTATTTGTATGGGATTGTGAAAGTGTGTGTGGTTCGGTGGGGGGTGTGTGACTGTCCAAAGATGTGTGAATAGTTGATTCAGTAGATATATGAAGTTAAAACTACATGTTCTAACAGTTTGGGCGAGGGAATCTCTTTATGGGTGTGGTGATGAGCAAATATATTTCTCAAAGTTACAGGTCCAACAAACTAGAAAAATAAAAGGCAGTGTATGTGTCAGTTGTTGTATATAAATAAGTATACATAAGACACAATGATTGTGTGAGTGACTGTATGGATAACTGTATACTTGTAATAATGATTTTATAATTCACTAAGTATGACTTACTATCTAAATGAACAGAAGAAGTGGTGTTTGTATAAGTGTTTTGCTAAGTAAATATGTAAGTATGATCCATTGTTTGCATACGTGAGTAGGATGACTTCATATGTGAATAGGATGCGTGCTGTTGTTTAATGTCGATATAGATGTATAAGTATTTTTGATAGTGTTCTATTGTTCATTGACAGCATGTATGAGTGAATCCATAGGTAAGTGATTAGATGTGTGTATACATCTATGAATCACTGAGTGGATTTTTAGTTACTTGTATTGCTGTGACAATGGATTTAAATATCATACTCTGTATTTTACAAACAGTGATGAAAAATTGTAATAGTGTATGAAAAGGTGTATGTGATTGTCACGTGGATGATGTCATCAGTGATGTCATTTGAGATGTCATCAGTGATGTCACTGACCATGTCATGAATGATCTAATATGTGACATCATCAGCAGTGGATTGCGGGTGCGCGAAATATAGTTAGTACAACTAACTATATAGGAGCAATTTCATTGGTTTTGTATGAGCAAAATGTCCAGCTAACTATAACACCACTAAAACTTATAGTTTTTTGAGTGAATTTCAAAGGTTTTTTAAAAACGAATTCCTAACTATATAACTCCTGAAACCTATGTTTTTTTCAGTGAATTTCAAAGGTTTTTTTAAATGCTAATTCCTAACTATATAAGGCCTGAAACCTATGGTTTTTTCAGTGAATTTCAAAGGTTTTTTAAATGCTGATTCCTAACAATATAAGGCCTGAAACCTATGGTTTTTTCAGTGAATTTCAAAGGTTTTTTAAATGCTAATTCCTAACTATAACTGGTGTGTAACCTATGGTTTTTTCAGTGAATATATATATATATATATATATATATATATATATATATATATATATATATATAACATTTCTATGGCAAAATGAAACCCCTCATTTTGTTCCTTTTCAAATTAAATGTATTAAGTGTTACCACTTTATTCCAATCAAGATGACTTCAGGTGTGCCATACTTTTGTCATAAGTAAGACTGTTAGCGTTCTAGTTGTTCTTTAGAACACTCTGGGACATTCTGTCATTGGGCTATAGTTGGGCTACATCTGGCTGATATTCGGGCTACATTTGGGCTCTTTTGTCTCTGGTGGCCATCATGGGAGACTGCATATCAGAATTTTTTTAATGAAATATAAGAGGATTTGAGAAGTCACTCAAAATGTGCCCTAATTTTTCTTTCTTCAGCACTAATCATAATTTCTATGGCAAAATGAACCCCCTCATTTTGTTCCTTTGCAAATTAAATGTTTTAAGTGTTAGCACTTTATTCCAATCAAGATGACTTCAGGTGTGCCATACTTTTGTCATAAGTAAGACTGTTAGCGCTCTAGTTGTTCTTTAGAACACTCTGGGACATTCTGTCATTGGGCTATAGTTGGGCTACATCTGGCTGATATTTGGGCTACATTTGGTTTTTTTTGTCTCTGGTGGCCATCTTTGGGCTACATTGGGCTACATTTGGGCTCTAACATATATATAGCCCAATGTAGCCCAATATATATTTTTTCAAAGTTAATTTTCGTAAAAACCACTGGAGCACATATCTTGAGACATAGCAAAGGCACATCGGGCTACCAGTCCCTACAATTTTGCCAAGTTTGGTGGAAAACCATTCAGCCGTTCGGGCTAAAAGTGAGTCCAACCGCCCTATGAAAATTAACATGGGGAAAACACGTTTTGGGACCCCCCTTTTATCTCGGCCCCCGCTTGACGAATCCCCCCCAAACTTTCAGGGAAGGAGCGGAGCGCCGCGAGGCAAAGTTAAGGAACATTTCAGGAAGATTCCTCAACCGGCGCCAAAGTTATTCCCAATAGAATGTTGCGATTTCCCTATGGAAAACAATCCTAACTATATATACCTACTGGCTATCGCCAGTAGGTAATAACATTTCTATGGCAAAATGAAACCCCTCATTTTGTTCCTTTTCAAATTAAATGTATTAAGTGTTACCACTTTATTCCAATCAAGATGACTTCAGGTGTGCCATACTTTTGTCATAAGTAAGACTGTTAGCGTTCTAGTTGTTCTTTAGAACACTGTGGGACATTCTGTTATTGGGCTATAGTTGGGCTACATCTGGCTGATATTTGGGCTACATTTGGGCTCTTTTGTCTCTGGTGGCCATCTTGGGAGACTGCATATCAGAATTTTTTTAATGAAATATAAGAGGATTTGAGAAGTCACACAAAATGTGCCCTAATTTTTCTTTCTTCAGCACTAATCATAATTTCTATGGCAAAATGAACCCCCTCATTTTGTTCATTTGCAAATTAAATGTTTTAAGTGTTAACACTTTATTCCAATCAAGATGACTTCAGGTATGCCATACTTTTGTCATAAGTAAGACTGTTAGCGCTCTAGTTGTTCTTTAGAACACTCTGGGACATTCTGTCTTTGGGCTATAGTTGGGCTACATCTGGCTGATATTTGGGCTACATTTGTTTTTTTTGTCTCTGGTGGCCATCTTTGGGCTACATTGGGCTACATTGGGCTACAATTGGGTTCTAACATATATATAGCCCAATGTAGCCCAATATATATTTTTTCAAAGTTAATTTTCGTAAAAACCACTGGAGCACATATCTTGAGACATAGCAAAGGCACATCGGGCTACCAGTCCCTACAATTTTGCCAAGTTTGGTGGAAAACCATTCAGCCGTTCGGGCTAAAAGTGAGTCCAACCGCCCTAGCGCTTGGACGCCTCCGGGCCTAGCGCTTGGACGCCTCCGGGCAACTACTTCGCGCTTTATAAAACGCATTTTCATTATGGAAATTAACATGGGGAAAACACGTTTTGGGACCCCCCCTTTTATCTCGGCCCCCGCTTGACGAATCCCGCCCAATCTTTCAGGGAAGGAGCGAAGCGCCGCGAGGCAAAGTTAAGGAAAATTTCAGGAAGGTTCCTCAACCGGCGCCAAAGTTATTCTCAATAGAATGTTGCGATTTCCCTATGGAAAACAATCCTAACTATATATACCTACTGGCTATCGCCAGTAGGTAATATATATATATATATATGTATATATATATATATATATATATCGTGAAACAAATGCCCTTGAGCTTACAGAGGGCACACTACGCTGTCCTCACCATCCGGTTTCTGCGCCTCGCAGCTGCTTGCTTTCCATGTCTCCCTTGTCGCTGCTTGCCCACTGGGGGCGGTTTTTCAATAAATGAAAGTATTGGAAATTGAAACGGTGAGCCTTCTCTGTTTGAATGCAACAGCCCATGATTAAGAGGCGTAGTTGGCCTCGAAACGCGTCGGGCATGGCAGGAATCAAGGGAGACATGGAAAGCAAGCAGCTGCGAGGCGCAGAAACCGGATGGTGAGGACAGCGTAGTGTGCCCTCTGTAAGCTCAAGGGCATTTGTTTCACGATATATATATATATATATATATATATATATATATATATATATATATATATAGCTACAGATATATAGATATATATATATATATATATATAGCTACAGATATATATATAGATAGGTGTATATATATATATATATAATTTACATAGGCGTATATTATGTTATATTATAATAAAATATTATATTCAGTCCCCCATTAGTCAAGTTGGCAGGCTACTGCTACGTTAATATTAGAATAGAACTAAAACGATACCTTCCCTCATTATACACCTGAGGTTTGGAAGAAAATCATGACTCAGATTCATGAGGACATTGATTCCTAAATACTTTACATGCAGACAAGTTAGCTGAAGAAATATTTTGCATGAAGACAAGTGAATTGTCCGCATATGTCTTATAAAGAGGACCTTCAACCGAGACTGGCACAGAGCCAGATCCTGGATGGCATGGAGGAGAGATTTAATTAAACTATGAGAACATGGCAACAGAATTCGAACTGTGGCAATACACATGTGATAAATCATAAAAAGAAGGCAAAATAAACAAGCTGTCAAACGATGCTTTTTACACCTCTAACTGCATGTCTGTGCGCTGAAAAATGAAATCGATTACTTACAGTCCTGAGACAGTTACCGAAATAATCACTTCCAGAGAGAGGTTTCAGCTAGAAAGGTGGACTATTAACCAGGCAATATACCACCGGGACAGTTAACCCCCTAAATAGAATGCTACCTGGCCTATCACCATCTAGTTTTGTTGCGAATATTATTCACTGTTTAATTCCAAAGGAATTCCTGTCACTCGTAAGCAATTGTAGCCTGGGCATCAATGGAATCGACTCTATTTAATTAAAATCATTCTAATCTCTGTTTTGTAGTAAAAGCTGGATTATGTGGGTCATATAACGCACTGTTAGAAAGCTGATTTCCCAAAACTCTGCAGGGGGTTAAGAAAATGTATTTGAATGTCGAGTTTTCATAAGAGAATTTGTTTTACTGATGTTTGGGTCATTCCAGTAAGTCATAACTGCTGAAATGGAACTGTTGATTAATTGAAAATGGGATTTTTATATTTGGTATGCAATGTATATTATCTCCGTGAACATATTTTGTATAATATGTATAAAACAATCTATAAAGAAATATTTTGGGACATAATTAAAAATAATGGAAAAAGTGAAAGACTTGCTTACTCTTTTAGCAAGTTAAGGGTGTCAAACAAACACAAATACAATATTACCATAAAAACCTCTTTGGAGTGTGACAGCAATTTAAAAATACTAAATATAACCTTATCTGAGAGGCTGCTAAATAAAAAACTCTAGGATAATACATTGGTAATTAACCGTGATCCATCAAATACATAGGTTCTCCTTTAAAAAATACATACACTCTGGGTCTCTTAAATGCAGGCTCGTAGGTTAATGTTATTACAAAGTATTCTACAATGGTATCCATCACCATTTGCTCTTGTCATCCTGATAGTTTCTCTCATTACTCAATACAACAGTTTATAAGTGCTTAACAGTGTGCAAGCATACTTGCTAAGAGTTCAATATAGAAAACAAAATGGACTATAATGAGGGGAGATCTACTCTACATGTATGTGAAATGATAATTTGACACCCCCCCCCCTCCTTTTCTGATAAGGCTGATTGATTACGACATGACATGAGCGCATCATTCACTGCCATCTATTGAATTACAAATATGCTGCCATCCATCCAAACTTCTCAATAAATGGCATTCCTCCGCATCATGTATCATGAAGCATTATTCTGGATTGATGAGAAAGAAGAGAGGGGTTAGCTTTGATTTTTTTCCCATAATGCTGTTAATTGAAGATTTCCAAAATGTCACACTGTCAGAAAGGAAGTTGTTGGAAATTAAGAACAGGAGCTGTATTATTGGCCCGGATTTCTATTTGTATCCATTTTTTCTATGTTTCAGAGTGATGGGTAAACCTTTGTCTGGTTTGATGTACAGTAGAGGATAGGTAATATTCCTTTGGATTAGGGAATTTAAAGCTCATTTTAGTACACAGAACATTTAACATATTTCTTAATGTTTTCTTGATTCTAGTTTGTTCAAGCTCTACAAACATTTCATAGAGCACAATGATTTTCTGAACGTATGGCACTATTTACTGAGTTCATTTTCAAGTGTCCATGTTTTCCAATGTTCGAGAACTAAAGAGTCGATTTCCTCAATTTTACACAAATTACTCTTCAGTTTTTTTTCTGAATATCTCTTGTAAATGTTATCTCTAGTATCTCTAGATCTGTATGTTGTTTGTATTCTCATTTAAAGGTCTTCAATGATAGTCTTTCTATTGACCATTTGTTGATATTGGCACTGCATTTGGTTTTGGCCAGCTAACTTTGTAAATGGAGAATGAGCTATAGTTGTATGCAAGTCTTAATTATGCACATAGAGATATTTGATGCCAGGAGATTACAAGAAACATGGAAAGCAATTAGGGGCTTATTTTGATGCCGTGCGGTATTGCATCCTCCTGACACTGTAGCAGAAATGGGACAGAGCGACCTCCGGTCGGCAGACCCGAACGCCTACTCATGATGCGACCACACATGGTGTGGTTGCATGCTCCCATTCCTCTATGGAAACTCGTATTACAGCTGTACACCATCCGTAACACAAGATCCCATAGAGGAATGGGAGTCTGTGTTCATCCCTGCACCCTGTGGCAGGCATCTCAAGGTGCCTGCCGCAAAGTGCAGGGATCAACAAGAGGACACATATGGCGCCCCCTCGGCCCCCAACCAGAGGCTGAAAACAGAAGGGGACCCTTCTAGGGACCCCCAAACTCGCTTACTGATAAGTATTTCCATGGCAGTAAGGCCAGCATAGAAACCCTGTCGGTACTGTGTATCGTAATCCAGAAGGAGGTAATACCCTTCCATTTGGATTACAGGCCGGTCTCTGGCTGGCATATGGTATCCTGGAGCCCGTCGGAAACCGGCCGGAATGACCGGCCGGTTTCAATTAAGACAGGCTGTATTGTAATCAGCCAGTCAGAATTGAAACCGACATTCGCGTCGTAAGGCCTTCGACCTAAGGTCGGAGGCTTCCAAGATCGGCCCTTAGTCTTTAAATTTTGTTTCTCCTATCCAAAGACCCTTTATACTATTGCATAACCTCAGTGCATTTGATAAGAGGTTCTTCAGCCAGATCATATTATAATTTGGGTAGGAGGGGCTTTATTTGTTTCCTTTTTCAAGTTTGTTCAGTCCCAGACAATTAACTATTGGTTTTGAATCTGCTGAATATAATTTCATACGGTACTTTTAACCCATAATAAAATAATTCCTCAAAGGACAGCCTTTTTAGTGTTCCATTTAGTTAAAGATATACTGCATTGTGGAATGCCATCTTGACATTAGAGGCTGTATTACACAAAGAGCCCTGGAGGCACAATGGGCATTGCGCCTGCTTTGCGTGCCCTCGGGAGACTTTGTATACCAATACCAATAGCGCTGGCACACATAAAGCTATCTTAAGGGGGCATTCCTCATTTGTATGGGGGTGTGCCCCATGCAAACAAGGGAATCCCTTTGCCTCTGCGCCCACACCTTATTACACACGTGGGCGCAGAGGCAAAGAAGCTCTCATGAGGCGCACTCAAGGTGCACCATCTAAAAGGTGGCACACTGTCTGTGTGCCCTTTGAGGGCAGCCCTCTGGAGGGGGGAAAGGGGATCCTATGGACCCCCCAGACATCCCCTTGAAGGCAGGAGCTCTAATCCCCCTTTAAAAAGAAGGTGGGTTGCTGCCTACACTGTGAAAACACAGAGTGGCTTCAAGACAGCTGCTCCATTTTTCATATGAATGCTCTGCCCCAAGGGCAGCGTGAGTTTGTGGCTGCCTTAACGGCAGCGCATTCATCATAATATGGTGCGTTTTCCTTCATTGCGATGGGTGCTGAAGGAAAATGCACCACATGTATAATGCGGCCCCTGGCCTCAATAGTAAATGGTGACTCAGTTTGTTCTTATTGATTAGCATAATGATTCTCATCAGTCTAAAATTACCTGAGGAAAGGGAAGCCTGACAGTTATGTCCTCAGATCTCACAGGGCAGATCCTGAAGGTAAGCAAAAAGACAGTGAAGTGGAGAGAGAACCGTCTCTTACTATTGCAAGAATTAGGCCTCATTGGGCAATTGGGAAAACCGAGCTAATGGCTATTAAATGGGAATGGTATAAGACATGGATAATAGCAGTGGGCTTCCTGTCCAATAAAAACGTTGGTACCAGGTGAAGCAATATCTATTTACAGGGTGGACTCAATACAGGTCTTTTAAGAAGATACAGATCGGCCCACTGAGTAGCTTTGTAATATAGTGGATTGATTCTGGGAGTGAGACTCCCTACCATGTGCCTCATTGGAACGGGGTGAATCTGTGAATCTCGCAGATTGATTTTCTGGGAATCTTTTCTGGAGAAAAGAAGGTTACTTGGTAAAGAGTTGTTATATCATTGATGTTTTGTACTCTGGTTTCTCTTTCATCATCAGCTGAGCCAGAGCCTCAGAGCTCCAGAACCTCGGAGGGACATACAGAAAGAAAATGCCTATTATGCAGCAGTGATGTTGAACGCAATTTTACACTGAGATTGGATACTGTAAACATTCTATATGCTTAGGTATGTGTCATTCTTATAATCTCTGAGATGTAGTACCGCACTACACCAATATTGCAAAGATTTTACTTGCAACTTTGGCATCTAAGCTGCTTTGAGAAATTCCTATGGCTTGAGAGTAACTATTTACGTTTACCTCATTTGGGCAATACCATAGTATGTGAGGGTTTCACTGAGCTGGTGAAATATGTAAAGCCTCCAGTTTATTACTGAGAGAAACTCATAATGGATTTATTTAATTTTTGAGAAATTGGAACTGAGGCCATCTCGACCTAGTGCTTTGAATAACTGAAAAGACGACGGTGCTTGCATTAATTCCTCAATTTATTATGTTGTTCCTTCATTTTTGTAATACTGTCTTTTATAGATGGAATATCTAGAATATTTATGAATATGTATATCTGTGATTAATTGCGCTCTGCAGTATTGTGAAAGCTTTTAGAACATTTTGCGACCTATTTAAATATGTCTTTGTGTTTCCTTGTGATTAAACAATAGCTGTCAACTATGGAATAAATTTGTGATTGCTCTCTATTTGTTTTAGTTTAAATTGGAGTCTCTTGCCATTCACCGCAGAGAGGTACTCTATGAATTAATCTAAATATAAAGCAGATATCGCAAAACGTTTTGACAGGATGTTGATGGTCATAGATGCCGACTATTCCACTGAAGAACCAAGCACAACGCTATGAACCCAAACTTATTCCAGGACCTCGAGGGACACCCTCACTGGTCAAGTTTTGTAATTGAAATACATCATCAAATCTATCCCAAGAACAGCTCAAACCAGTGATCTGAGAAACTTGAAGTATAGGAACCTTCTACACATATTTAAAAATCCCCAAACTTGATACTTCTGACCAACCATGCACGGATTGACAGTGTCTCAATCTTTACTGAATCAGTTTTTAAATCATTGATAAATGCTACTGGCTGTACCACCAAAGATCTCTGAATTTCCACAAAACTGCAACTGATAGGAAAACTGCAGCTGATAGGAAAATCTTATTCTTATTCCTCTCTGGTCACAGTGGATGTTACTGACATACCTAAATGTCCCTTTTGAACATTGCACAGCAGCCTATTTAACCATCATGCAGAAAGGACAAATAGAGAGGACATTCCATAAAAATGCATTACTTGCTTCATAAAATCCACAGTTATGCAGAATACCTTCTTTTAATGGCGCACCGTATTACAGAAGATCAAAAATTCAATGGCACCACATAAAGCCACTAAGGATAAACCTAACCCAGTGCGAACTTTCAAATGATAAAACAAGGTATTGTATTTAAGCATTAACTTTACATATTCGTTGCAAATTCTGTAATGTACGTTCCATCTAAAAAAGTCTGCATAAAAAAACTACAAATCATATTCAATAGTAATATGCAAGAAGGAAAACAGGTGACAAAAACCAGTTGATTAATGTTGAGATATCCCCTGCAATATTGGATAACTTTGGAATTATGGAATAAAAGTGAAAATGTAATGTGAAAAATGTAATCACTTTAACGGGAAAAAAATGTGGCGATGCACATAACTTACCACTAACAAGTCATTGAAGAGAAACACCTCCCTTTGGTGTGCTGCCTGCTTCTGTAACTTATTCACATCTGTCACCTCAAATAGTCGACTACAGCAGACCAGCCGACGGTGTGGCACTGAAAGGACCTGTAGAGGTATAACCCAAATACAGTAGTTTTTAGAGTAGAGTGTTCTGATACTTAATAAAAATGAAAATCATTTGCTTTCATAGTAAAAATGTGTAAAGCTCTATCCCGCAGTCCCCTTTAAATATTCCAAATCCTGTAGCAAATCACACCCATATACAAGACAGATAACAGGGGGTTACCACTTCAAGCAAATATAGCAAATAACAACTCTATTTTTAAAAAAACTTAAAAGAACAGATATTGAATTATTACTATTGAATACACCTTGTACTACTTGGTGCTTCACCAACAATTACCTTCAGTGCTTTGGGGTTGACTGCGCATCCTACCCTCCTGCAAGGACTTCATTGAATAAATGATGGGTTAATCGTAATCATAAAAGCAACTGAGACAATTCGGACAGATGTATGTTTGCAAAGATCCCTGCATCAGTGCTTTTTGATCACCTCATGTATGTGTAGCTACCATTATTGTAAGAGACACCACTCTTCGAAGACAACGTCAACCAATCACTTCAGTGGCCATAAAACATGAGTTCATATACTCTTCAGGATCTGCGCATTAATGTACCCCAATAGGCTGTAGGTGTAATTAATTCATCAATGTCAGTCATATCACGCCGAATCCGCTTTCCTTCTCAAGTGGACTGGAAATCAGAAACTCTAATCAATGATATCACTCTCCAGTTCATTCGGAAGAAAAAAAATTGACAACATTCTCATTCAAGAAACATAAATCCCCAAACACATCAATTTTGGGATCTCATGAACAAGGGGAATTCTAAATGAATCTGACTGACTTTGAAAGTGATTCCTGGGTCGGGTATAACCTGGCAAGTTGTTTCAGTTGTGAAGTGAATTTGCAGATTTGTACTCTGGACAAAATATCTTAAGAGCCCTGTGCTTTATAGCTTGATCCACCTTGAATGAAGGAAGTAGTAGAGGTACAGAGTGATCCTTATCTGATTCTCATGTACAATATGATTTATTGATATTAAGAATTTATAGATTGCCTTCAAGTAAATATAGGAGACACAGACCTACACGGGCAGGTGCTATCTTAGTCATTGCACTTCATTTTTCACCAAAGGAAGAATTATACTTCTCAGCAAGAATGCAGTCTATAAAACTGCAAGCCTGCCAGTATTTCCCGAGCCAGAAGGAAGTAATCAAAAACAGAATAAATGCATTTTTTAACACTCCAAGCCAGGGCAGGTAAAATTCAAGATAGACCACTTGGAGATGCAGAACAATAATACATCGAGATTAAGGAAAAAGAGGGGAGTCAGGGAAAGGGGTAAGTGTACTCACAGTTTTCATTCCCACAATGGATTTTTCTACTTTGGTAACATAAGTCACATGGTCCTCATTGGACTTCAGCTCTTTCAACTGGATCCTCTCATAAATGCCAACCACCATCTCTCGAGGAATGTCAGCGCCATCATCCACTCCTGCAGTCAGAATGGGAATGGACTTGAGCATCTTTTTGTGCCAGCAATTGACAAGACTGCTATGTAGAATAAGTCAAATACAATGTACATCACATGAACATTTTTAACAGTAGTTCACTGCAACTGTGGAACTGAAAACACGTTTTGTGCTTTAAAAATAAGTACAAGGTCCTTGTTATTTCGATGACTTGACAGATGGACCCTGTTGAGTCTAAAGGCCTGATTTGGACTTTGGTGAAAGTGGTACTCTGCCACAAAAGAGATAGAGAACTCTCTCAGCCAAAGTGAATGTACGGCCACCTCATTTAGAGTTAGGTGGAATGTCAGTATATAGACGCCAGAGACTACTCCTTCTCCACCACCTACGTAAATCTCTAATGGCCGAACGTAGTAAGGAGCATCAGAGGTTTGGCCATGAGTCTGCACGTCCTGTTTATAGTCACCATACACATGGCAAGTTTTCATTGTCTGTCACAGCCAGGTAAAACATGGTGCTAAGGGGCAGTGAAAACTGTAAAATGACTCCCACACCATGGGCGAAATCTCCCATGGTGACTGGGATTTCTTTTTTGATTTTCGAAAATAAAATCCTGCTTTAGGATTTTGAAAAAAAAAATACAAGTTTGATGCATGGCTCCATCATGCTGATGGAGCTGTCCGTCAAACTTTCAAAGCATTTACACGAACCACCATACTTCATGTAAATGCAAGAGAAGTCTGCCAGCTGAAATCTCTAAATATGGAGGACGGAGTACCCCAACTATTTAATTGGAGAGTTTTATAAAGCGCAAACAAGATGCTAGCAGATATCAGAGCGCTGTACAGACAATAAATGTTACTTATACAGGAAATAGAAATAGATAAAATTGGATGTACATAAAATATAGTAAAAAGCAGCATAGTTAGATTTAACATCAATAAGTGTCTTGTAGTTGAGGGCGCGAAAGCATCTCATTACAGGGATTCAGCAGACCCTAGTCATGTGTATTGGGCCAAGAGGAAGGATTTAACTTCCTTTTTAAAAGAAGTAGAGGACGAGTTAAGTCTGGTTTCTGGAGGTAAGGCGTTCCAAATTCAGGGTGCCATCCCAGAGAAGGATCTGTTATAAGTTTTTTTCTTCTGGAATTTTTGTGGTTTCAGAAGTAATTTTTCCGCATTTCTCGAGGATCTGGCCCCACCAGAGATTGTAAGTTTCTGTGCCAAGAAACTGGGTGTGAATTCTCGCCTCTAGGGGTATCCAGTTCAAGGATTGAAGATCCGGGGAGATGTGGGAGCTGCGTTTAGATCCAGTTATTGTCTTGCTGCGGCGTTGATTGAGGCTCTGAGAGGTGCAGTTGATGCTTTGGGTAGGCCACATAGGGAGTCACAACCGTATTCCACTCTTGGTATAACCAGAGCTTGAACTGCCTGCTTAAAGTCATTATGTGGTAGGAAGGGTTTCAGTTTCCTTAATGTGTTTATCTGGAAGTTAGCTCCCTTTGTAGCATTACTGATGTGTTTTTGCATATTAAGGTTACTGTCTAAAGTCATTCCAATTGACTTCGCTGAGTCCACAATGGTAGGTTGTACGTTAAACGCCGTGATATGTTTGATCAAGTTTTGCATTTTCGGGATTTGAGCTGGCGGAGCTATTAGTAGGAATTCAATCTTGAGGGCGTTCAATTTAAGATGATTTTCTGCCAGCCATGTTTGGGTATTCTTAAGAGCTGTGTTAAGTAATTTGATGTCCTCTAGGGTGTGTATCTTGAGGTATAGATGTGTATCATCTGCGTACATGTGATATTGCACTTTAGAGGATTGTAGAATTTCGGTGAGAGGTTCCAAGAAGAGATTAAACAGTGTTGGGGATAGTGCGGATCCTTGTGGTACCCCCAGGGTTACTGGGACGGGCTTGGACAGGGTGTTATTGACTTTGAATTGTTGTGTCCGGTTTTGGAGAAAAGAAGTGAACCAGCTCAGCACTACACCTGATAGGCCCATTATGTGTTTCAGGAGGTCTAACAAATTTGCGTGCTTGACCGTGTCAAAGGCCGATGAAAGAGATCAAGTAGGATCAGTAGGCAAGATCTATTTTGGTCGAGTATTTTCAGCGCATCATCGATGATGTGTGTCATGGCTGATTCTGTGCTATGGCCAGCACGGAAACCTGACTGGTGTTTGTTGAGAAGGTCAAAGTGGTCGATATGTTTGGTTGGCTGTAGGTGCACACATTTTTCCAGCAACTTGGCTATGGTGGGGATATTGGAGATAGGGCGATAGTTGTTTAGGTCTGTGGGGTCTGCCGTGGGCTTCTTAAGAATGGGAGAGACCTGGCCCACTTTGAGGGTGTCTGGGATGCATCCTTGTGGAAGTGAACTGTTTATGATCTTGGACCAGAAAGGTAGAAGTAGTGGAGTAAGGGCTTTGACTGCGTTTGCCGGAAGCGGGTCGGAAGAGTGGTTAGCTGGGTTCAATGCACTGAGAATTTTGCATAAATCATCTTCAGAGTAATAGGAGAATGATGACCAGTCTGAATTATTTTTTGGGTTGGACTTTGATGAGAGTAGGCCAGCGTAGGTCTGGGGGCAGGAGAGGTTAGTGTATTCGGTCTTGCGTATAAGGTTTGATCCTTTAGGAGGTCGTTCTTGATGGCGTCAGTCTTCAGGGTGAAGAAGGTGGAGAATTCTTCACAATTTGGCTGCGAGTATTCAGAGTCTTGTGGTCGTTGGGGTGTCTCCTTAGATTGGGTTTTTATCAGATCAAAGAGTTTTTTGGGACGGTTTCTTGCCTGGCCAAGTTGGAGGCTAAAAAAATCGGCTTTGGTGCGCTTGATCTTGCAGAAATATGCGTTCCTCTTAGTCCTAAGAGTCTTGAGGTGGTAGGCCAATGGGGTTGATCTCCAGATCCGTTCTGCAATTCTAAGTGAGCGCCTGTCCTCGTTGAGTATACCTGAATACCAAGGTATGGAATCTTTCAGTGAGACTCTTTTTAGTTGCAGAGGAGCTGTTGGAACTGGCCCTTCTTGCAGGGACATCCTCAAACTTTTTGCTTCTTCCTCCCTTATTTTTCCTGACCCGTGGCTGTTGACAATAGCACTCTGCGCACTTTACCACTGCTGATCAGTGCTAAAGTGCATATGCTCTCTATGTAAATTGTTATTGTGATTGGATATACATGTTTGGCATATTTGTATCACCATGAAGTCCCTAGTAAAGTGCACTGGGTGTGCCAGGGCTGATGATGACAAATGCTACTAGTGGGCCTGCAGCACTGATTGTGCCACCCACATGAGTAGCCCTAAAATGGTGTCTCATGCCTGCCACTGCAGTGCCTGTGTGCAGTTTAGAACTGCCATGTCCTCCTGGTAGGTGTCCCCACTGACCAGGCCTAACCCTTCCCTTTTTGTGCACATCAGTCACCCCTATGGAAGGCCCAAGGTACCCCCCTGGGCAGGGTGCAGTGTATGTGAAAGGTAGAACATGTACTGGTGCAGGTAACATGTTCTGGTAGTGAATTACAGCCATTTTCGTTTTTCACTATTGTAAGGCTATCTTGCTCCATAGATTAACATGGGGGATGCTGGCTACAGTGGTTAACAGCGTTTCTTCCCATAGGAACAAGATAGGACAAAAGTATCTAGTATCCCTGAACTCAGAATTTAATAACACATCTTTTAGGAAAGGTTGTTTTTAAATCCTGTGTGTTGAGACCAGCACTTTTAGAAAGTTGCTGTTCTCTTGTCTGACCCTTCTGTGTGCCTGGGCCTGTTTGTGTATTGACTGTCTGGTTTGAGAGTGACAGGGGCTGGGGAATTCCCCAGGAGGATGGATGAGTCAGCACTAGGCTGAATGACTGCATTTGCAACTGGAGTGGTGGGAGGAGTTAGCACCTGGGCTGAATAGGGCTGGGCCTGCCTTCCACAATGCTGGCTCCACCCCCCTGCTGGGCGGCTGAGGACCCTGCCCCTCACTCTGAAAGGAAAGAAGCAGCAAGCAAAACAAAGTACTCAGGAAACCCCAGAACTGGTTCAGACCGGGCTCAGGGCCCACATGCACAGAGAGAACAAAGACTTTAGGGGTATAAGTACAGGACCCCTGACAACAGAAAATTAGATCATCCTGGAATCAAGAAGGAACCTCTGCCAAGGAGAAAGCTGAAACTGAAGAAGGAAGACTGTCCTGCTGTTGCTCTGCTGGACTGACCTGTTGCTTTGCTGCCAAGGAGAGGGGAAGGACTTTGCTGTTGAGCTGTGTCCCCTGTCTTGAAGGAATCTCCAAGGGCCTGAGTAGAGCTGGCTCCCTGTTTTGAAGTCCCAGGAACAAAAGGACTTCACCCCCAGCTTCCCTGAACTCTGCTGAGAGAGTTCTGTCCTTCCTAGAGTGCTTGATCCAGTTGTGGGGCCTCTGGAAGTTGTACCTGTGCTGGGAAGCTTGAAACTAAGCTTGAGAGACTTTTGAAACTGAAAAGTGTCGCATCGCTCGCTTGCAAAGCGCATCCCCGACAGTGTGAGAAGTTTCCCGCCACTACGGAGGTCGAGATCGTCGCAGCGCCTGACGCCGCTGCCAGAGACGTCGCATCCTTCGTTTGCGGGACGCACCAGACCGGTGCGGGAGAATCTAACATCGCTGCGAGTATCGTCGCAGAGCCTGTCGTCGCTGGGTGAGAACGCCGCACCGCTTGCTTGCGGACCGCATCACGTCGCTGCGAGCATCGTCGCAGAACCATCGCATCGAGGAGCTGCGAGAGAAAGGATCACCGCTGGACCGCGCATCGTCGCCCCGGAGATCGTCGCAGCCCCTACGAGATCATCGCATCGTGCCTTTGCGAGAACAGACTTCCTACGGAACCTACGCACCGGAATCCATACAAGTGGCCTTCCTCCCCATACAGACCGGATTCGTCGCAACACGCCCGCTGCTGCAGCGGGGCTGTCGCATCACCTCCCCAGGGTCTCAGGAGCAACGCATCGCTTGTTTTCCACCGCACCAGCTTCTGCTTTTGGAACTTTGTTGCAACTAAAAGGTACTGTAAGTAAACGTGACGCAACTGTGAACTTTTCATGCATCAGTAAAGAATTCTATCGCAACGTAGAGAATTTTATCGCAACCTACGAATTTTAACGCAACCTTAAGAACTCTTTTGAAACCATATTCTTGAACTGTGTATGTTGGATTTTTGTCGTTTTGGTCTTGTGTAGTTTAGATTAAAATACCTTTATTTTTCTAAACTGTTGTGGAGTCAGTTTGTGGTGTTTTCACTGTGTTACTGTGAGTGTTGGTACAAATACTTTACACATTGCCTCTGGTTAGCCTAGACTGCTCGTGCCAAGCTACCTAGAGGGTGAGCAGGGGTTATCTCAGAGGGTTATCTCCTTGCCCTGACTAGAAGCAAGGGTCCCTATTTGGACAGTGGTACCTACCTCTGCCAACTAGAGACCCCCAGATCTAACATTGGTGGTCAGGCGGTGGGATTTGAACTTGTATTTGTACTTGACCCACAGTAATTGGTGTACATCACTAGTGAGTGCAGACCACTACGCCACCACATACTACTGTTTTTTTGCTTGGTTCTATTTTTGATCATAACCCTGAAAGAATCCAAGCATCATGTCTCAGAATGGTAAACCAGCAAGTGATTTTGCAGAACTGGAGTTTGATATTGAAATGTTAAGTGATTACAAAGTAGGTCAACTCAGGCAGTTCTGCAGGAACTTTGGCTGCCCCATGAAGCGCTGCTCCAAGAAGGAGGAGCTACAGGAGGCCTTAATGGCCTGGTGGGAGACCAAAGAGGCTGGGGAGACAGATGATGCAGAAGAGGATGAGGATGCACAAAGGGATGGTTTCAGGCCACAGGATATACCTGTGTCCAGAGCAGCCTCAAGGGCTGGCAGCAACCATTCAGCTGAAAGTTTTTCCCCAGAGGAGTTGGAGGAAAACCAAAGGGCTAGAGATCATAAGTTAGAAATGTTGAGGCTTGAAATGGAGCTGAAGCAATTGGAAATGGATAAAGAGAGAGAAAGGGCGGCGGAGGAGAGCAAAAATGCCCGTGCCCTGGAAGAATTGAAATTGATCTTGGCCCATGAATTAAGAATGAAGAAACTTGAGATGGAGCTCAAGAGGCGTGAGGCCATGAGGGTCTCAGCTGAAGAAAAAACATGGGTAGCTCAAGAGGTGAGCTTTGCTGAGTTGGAGGTGGAGTCCAGCTCAGATGGTGGCAGCATATTTATGATATCTAGTGCTGAGAGAAAGGTACAAACACCCAGAGATGTGGCGCCTGACTTGAGGGAGGGGGTCGACATACACCAGGGGGTTCAGGTTTATGATGTAGTTCCAGTGGAGGGCAGTGTCCCTGAAGTAGATTGGGCTACTGGCACAGGGGACCATATTCCTAGTGGTGGAAGGGACACTCTACTGACTCTAGATGAGAGGTACAGGGAGAGGGGTTCCCCCATGGTAGAAACCTTGGTGTGTGTGTGTGAAGACCAGCCAGAAGAGTGTGGGTTGTGTGACAGAGACAGTCAGACACTGTCTTGCCAGTCTCAGGAGAGTGGTGTGGGGTACTTGTGTGTGGCACTGGAGGGTGAGGCAAAGGGTAGCTTGGTTAACAACTGTGGGGGGCTGTGTGATTCATTTGTTGGAGAGCATATTTTAAGTCCCTGTTTTCCAGAGCTATGCCAACACCCGGTGGAGTGTGAGTTCTCTGATCCCAGAGAGCTTGCGTTGGAGGCAGACCTCTGGGTGGATTCCAGAGAGTCTGAGGAGGCATTGGGGAGTGATCCCAAAAGGAGTGGCTTAAATATCTTCCTGACCTGTGAGGTGGAAGAGGTTCAGTGTAGCCCGGTTAGGTCCCAGTGTAGTGGGAAGGGTGTAGGGGCTCATGTCCGGTCTCAGTGGAGAAGGAATGAGTGTGGGACGGTGTGTCTCACGGTGCCCGGAACGCAGTCTCAGGGCCTGGAGGGTTCCTTAAGGGAACACCGGGTTGGGGACCTAGACTGTACTAGTAGGCCATTTGAGGAGGATCTCCTAGTGTCTGTTGAACGGGGAGTGCCTGTAACCAGGCCTCCATCAGTTCTGGTGTCTGGCAGTGCCACTCCAGTTGGGAGGGTGCAGAAGTCCAGACTGAGGGGTGAGAGGGGGAAGGAGTCCCCAGTGGGAGAGCCAGTGGGTCAGAGACCAGTCAAAAGGGCTGAGTCCCCAGTGAGTGACCATGGTGACCTCACTTCTGTCCTGGGTGATCTTCCCGCGCTGTCAGGTGGACAGGGGTCGGGAGATCTGCGCCAGGCAGACTGTCACAGGACACATGAGTTGTGTGTCACCCTCATGGGGGTACTGTGTGAGTCCCCAGAAGTCCTGGCCTGTCAGGCAAATGCACAACCGCAGGTTTTGGTCCCTGGGTTGGGAGACAAGGTTCAGGATCTGCCTGACCTGGAAGGAAGGGCATCTGTAACCAGTGCCCTGACCAATATGGTTCCCAGGGGTACCCCTCCAGTAGGGAGGGTGCAACGCTCTGGAAGGGGGTGCAGAAGGAGGGAGTCCTCGCCCCTGACCCCGGTACAACCTGAGGGGTTAAACCCTAGGTTGGGAGACCAGTTGCTGGAGGGAGGTCCTGAACTGGTAGTCAAGTTGTGTTCTTGGTTGTCTTGGTGGACAGGGTTGCCCCTGGAAGGAGGGCAGGAGCCTCACCCTGGGGGTGGACTGGGCCACACCGTTGTGTTGGCCAGGTGGGTACTGTCTACCAGTATAGGCACCTCAGTGAGTGAAGTCCTGGTGCGCCAGGCAAGTGTTCCACTGCAGGGGTTAGTCCCTGGGTGGGGAAGCCAGGTTCAGGCGTTGTCTGACCTGGAGGCTTGGGAGGCTAGGTTTGAGGGCCAGGCCCGGGGTATCCCCCCTGACCTGGAATACCAGTTGCAGGATAGCACCCCTGAACTGGTGGATGAATGGTGCGGGACACCTGCCACAGGTGCCCTGGCTATTCTAGAAGGGGGTACCGCTCCAGGTTGGAGGGTACAGAGCCCCAAGGAAGAGGAGGACCGGGTGTGGAGAAGCCCACCTCAGCCTCCTGTCCAGCCGCCGGATACAGGTCCGGGACTGGTGGGTCAGTGCCAGGATGTTAGACCTGACATGACAAGAGAGGGAATGGACAAAGGGTGCCAAGCACCTGGGGCTACTGCCCCCCACCCTCTGACGCCACAGGGGTTTGAGAGCCATGAGAGGCATGAGGCCTGGGTCTCATCCCTGATCACTGTTGGTGGTCACTGTGGCTTGCTGTCGGTCTGTTGGGACACACCTGTGAGGAGATAACGGTTAGGTGCTGCACAGGTGGTGTCCACAGGTGAGAAGGGTTCCACATGGATTGGCATGGTGGACCCTGAGAGTATGGATAGAGTGATCCAACTGGGTTTAGGACGGCGTAGAACAGGACTGCCCTGCTGTGTGGGCCAGTTTCCGTGTTCTATGGCCTTAAGCAGGGAACACCATCGAGGTATCGTTTGGTCTACCCTGGCTTTAGGCTGGAAGGGGGTTGTGTTGGAACTGGCCCTTCTTGCAGGGTCATCCTCAAACTTTTTGCTTCTTCCTCCCTTATTTTTCCTGACCCGTGGCTGTTGACAATAGGACTCTGCGCACTTTACCACTGCTGATCAGTGCTAAAGTGCATATGCTCTCTATGAAAATTGTTATTGTGATTGGATATACATGTTTGGCATATTTGTATCACCATGAAGTCCCTAGTAAAGTGCACAGGGTGTGCCAGGGCTGATGATGACAAATGCTACTAGTGGGCCTGCAGCACTGATTGTGCCACCCACATGAGTAGCCCTAAAATGGTGTCTCATGCCCGCCACTGCAGTGCCTGTGTGCAGTTTAGAACTGCCATGTACTCCTGGTCAGTGTCCCCACTGACCAGGCCTAACCCTTCCCTTTTTGTGCACATCAGTCACCCCTATGGAAGGCCCAAGGTACCCCCCTGGGCAGGGTGCAGTGTATGTGAAAGGTAGAACATGTACTGGTGCAGGTAACATGTTCTGGTAGTGAATTACAGCCATTTTCGTTTTTCACTATTGTAAGGCTATCTTGCTCCATAGATTAACATGGGGGATGCTGGCTACAGTGGTTAACAGCATTTCTTCCCATAGGAACAAGATAGGACAAAAGTATCTAGTATCCCTGAACTCAGAATTTAATAACACATCTTTTAGGAAAGGTTGTTTTTAAATCCTGTGTTTGAGAACAGCACTTTTAGAAAGTTGCTGTTCTCTTGTCTGACCCTTCTGTGTGCCTGGGCCTGTTTGTGTATTGACTGTCTGGTTTGAGAGTGACAGGGGCTGGGGAATTCCCCAGGAGGATGGATGAGTCAGCACTAGGCTGAATGACTGCATTTGCAACTGGAGTGGTGGGAGGAGTTAGCACCTGGGCTGAATAGGGCTGTGCCTGCCTTCCACAATGCTGGCTCCACCCCCCTGCTGGGCGGCTGAGGACCCTGCCCCTCACTCTGAAAGGAAAGAAGCAGCCAGCAAAACAAAGTACTCAGGAAACCCCAGAACTGGTTCAGACCGGGCTCAGGGCCCACATGCACAGAGAGAACAAAGACTTTAGGGGTATAAGTACAGGACCCCTGACAACAGAAAATTAGATCATCCTGGAATCAAGAAGGAACCTCTGCCAAGGAGAAAGCTGAAACTGAAGGAAGACTGTCCTGCTGTTGCTCTGCTGGACTGACCTGTTGCTTTGCTGCCAAGGAGAGGGGAAGGACTTTGCTGTTGAGCTGTGTCCCCTGTCTTGAAGGAATCTCCAAGGGCCTGAGTAGAGCTGGCTGCCTGTTTTGAAGTCCCAGGAACAAAAGGACTTCACCCCCAGCTTCCCTGAACTCTGCTGAGAGAGTTCTGTCCTTCCTAGAGTGCTTGATCCAGTTGTGGGGCCTCTGGAAGTTGTACCTGTGCTGGGAAGCTTGAAACTAAGCTTGAGAGACTTTTGAAACTGAAAAGTGTTGCATCGCTCGCTTGCGGAGCGCATCCCCGACAGTGCGAGAAGTTTCCCGCCGCTACGGAGGTCGAGATTGTCGCAGCGCCTGACGCCGCTGCCAGAGACGTCGCATCCTTCATTTGCGGGACGCACCAGACCGGTGCGGGAGACTCTAACATCGCTGCGAGTATCGTCACAGAGCCTGTCGTCGCTGGGTGAGAACGCCGCACCGCTTGCTTGCGGACCGCATCACGTCGCTGCGAGCATCGTCGCAGAACCATCGCATCGAGGAGCTGCGAGACAAAGGATCACCGCTGGACCGCGCATCGTCGCCCCGGAGATCGTCGCAGCCCCTACGAGATCGTCGCATCGTGCCTTTGCGAGAACAGACTTCCTACGGAACCTACGCACCGGAATCCATACAAGTGGCCTTCCTCCCCATACAGACCGGATTCGTCGCAACACGCCCGCTGCTGCAGCAGGGCTGTCGCATCGCCTCCCCAGGGTCTCAGGAGCAACGCATAGCTTGTTTTCCACCGCACCAGCTTCTGCTTTTGGAACTTTGTTGCAACTAAAAGGTACTGTGAGTAAACGTGACGCAACTGTGAACTTTTCATGCATCAGTAAAGAATTCTATCGCAACGTAGAGAATTCTATCGCAACCTACGATTTTTAACGCAACCTTTAGAACTCTTTTGAAACCATATTCTTGAACTGTGTATGTTGGATTTTTGTCGTTTTGGTCTTGTGTAGTTTAGATTAAAATACCTTTATTTTTCTAAACTGTTGTGGAGTCAGTTTGTGGTGTTTTCACTGTGTTACTGTGAGTGTTGGTACAAATACTTTACACATTGCCTCTGGTTAGCCTAGACTGCTCGTGCCAAGCTACCTAGAGGGTGAGCAGGGGTTATCTCAGAGGGTTATCTCCTTGCCCTGACTAGAAGCAAGAGTCCCTATAACTAGAGACCCCCAGATCTACCAGGAGCTAACTCGTCTATTATTGAAATCATGGTCGTAAGGTAGTGACTGGTGAAATCGTGAACTGTGGAAGATCCTGCGGGAGGCAACAGTAGGTTGGAACAAGAGGAAGGCAGGGTGTTGGGGTTAAGTTTTTTCAGGTCTCTTTTCCAGACTTTTGGTCTTGTGGATTGGGCTGAGTTAAATTTCACAGTTTCCTTAATGGTGAAAGTGATGATTTGGTGGTCTGACCAGTCGCAGGGTAGGATCGAATCTAGCTGAATGGAGTCTGATTTAGAGATTAATAAGTCCAGGATCGATCCTTTGTCATGTGTTGGGATGTTGCAGAATTGCATTAGTTGTAGGTCAGCCAGGAAATTCTTAAGACTGTTCAATGCAGTATCGTTAGGGTCATCCCAATGGAGATTGAAATCTCCGAGGAATATTTGGGTAATTTCTCGTCCTGTGTATGATGAAACCATGTCCATGAAGTGTTCGATGAAGGCGAGGTTCTCACCTGGTGGGTGATAGATGGTATGCATAGAGCAAACAGGTTTACCCTTGCTAGTGATGTTAAGGCACATGTATTCGCATGACTGGAATAATGGGGAGATGGCTCTGCTTACTGATATATTACTATGGTGTATGCAGGCTATGCCTCCCCCCGACTTGTCGGCTCTAGCTCTATCTAGTCTGATGATGTTGTAATTGGGTGGAACTAAAATGTCAATGATTGGTGTGGAGGATTCTTTTAGCCAGGTTTCAGTTAGCATTAATAGGTCTGGCTCATGTGTGAGGATGAGGTCAGCTATGTCCGCTGCATATCTAACGGCCGATCTGCAGTTTAGGAGAATACATTTGAGTTTGGGTGTGCTGATGGTTGAAGAGGGTTCCTGAGAGAAGGGGAAACTTCTAAGGTTGGAGTTTGTGACGCATCTTGACAGGTGTACAGGTGTACAGTTCTCTGCCTTGATGTTGGTACTTAATCCGTCCTTCAAAGTCAAAATAAGGCCCTAAATTTGCTTTTTTGACAGAAAGTAAAACATGAAAATGTGTGGTTCGATGCTTACATAAATCACAGCCATTTGCAAATACTATGCGCCGCATTACATGCTATTTTATTGGTTAACTGGGAAGTTCCAGCACTGTACTTGCTATGCCATTTAATGGGATATAGGCTATGAAACGGATGCTGTGGTTTTGCTTTCCCATTAGCATAGACATAGAGGAAGTGACATTTGCAACTATAAATAAATAATAATAGGATTATCAAGAATTCAACATAAAACAATAGAAACGACTCACAGAGGTGACAGTTGATTGCCTTTGGATAGAATACCCTTCCGGGGATTATTTGTATAAAAATAGATTTATTTCATTTTAATTTGCACCTTGGCGACATGGTCAGGGAAGTTGCTGGTAAAAAATGTTGGAAGTGCACAAGTGCCTGAAACAGTAATACGTTTGCTACTCCCAGAGTCTGGACTCAATCAAAAAACGCGTGGCAACGACCTGCAGGCAACTTTGTGGACTGTTGCACAGGTGCCATTTTGCAGTGTGCCATATGACATGAGTTGAGCAACTAGTCCTGGTTAAAGGAGCAGTTTGTTTTTGTTAGCAGCACCAACAAAAGAAGGTTACTTAGAGACCAGCTACCATTCCTGTGCATGTATAACTGAGATGGAAAATGTTGTGCCAGGACTCACCTATTCCGATGCTGGTTGAAGTTCGGGATGCCTGCTTGCAATGCAAAAATGTTTTGGTGATGGTGCAGTGACCTCGAAACAACCAACTGCAGTCTCCATATCCCATACAGAAACCATAGAGGCTTTGAAATGTTTAGCATTGCCACTAGTTCTGAGGATTTACGGGTTGCTCTTTTCATTTACTTCAATCAGCCCAGGCACTGCTTATACCTTTTTATTCTTGTAAACATAACCCCATCAGTTCAGGCTTATCACCAAGTGTCACTCAACCATAATGCAAGTGTAAAAGAAAATTACCATGAATACGATCACAAAAGATCTTTCAATTCAAATTATTTTGGCCAGGGAGACTGAGAAGCAGATGTATTTTGACCAACCTGTGGCCTTGGGAGCGACCTTAGGTTTGTCGAAACACGTCTGCTTCTCGGTCTACCAGGTCTAAATAAATTGAACTCAAGGGAATTTCTGGTGTGGCTCATTTGTGATCGTATTGACTATTATTTTCTTCTACATGTTAGCGTGCAACTGAGAACCCCATAATCGAGCCCTAGTCCTATAGCAGGGAACCAACGCGTTCTCAGAGTTTGGATGGAAGTAATGCAAGTGTGCATGATTTTAGTTTGAATGCTGGTATCCTTGAGGTTAAAGTTTTCATTTGGCAGTGAATTAGCTATCATGTGTCAGAGCTGTGGAGATTGACCTAAGATCATCACTGTGACGCCACTTTAAAAATCAATAGAATATTGTTTTGCTGTTCTGTGGTGTATGTTACATGTTTTTGTTATAGCAAAAAGGGGAGGGAGCACAATGTCTGGCATACCGCCACACAATTTTCCCAGATTAATTGTGTTAAATGCAGTGTATGATAAGACTCACTTCAGTTGAAAGTCTTTAGTTTTCACCTTTGCTGGTGCAGCAAGTCCTAGACATGTGTCTCAGGACATTTTTCCTTCTTCCGCACCCCCAAATGTAACTTGTTACTCTCTACTGAAGAAGGACAAATATCCTAAAAATCCAACATCTTCAAAGCTAAATCTAACCACATTAAATCCATGCTTGATGCTGCTAAAAAGTGGCCCAAAACTACTTTTTGATATCATCAAACAATCAAACTCCCGACCCAGCACATGCACAGAATTGTGATCTTCTTTGCAGAGAAAGTACAGTCTATTTAGCAATAATGTACACTAAACTCCATTATCCCAGATGATTGCACGCTGACCTGAAAAGCCCAGTGGTCCTGGTTGCACTTTGGCACAATCTCTGAGTCAGATTTCGTTGAAACTGTAACTAAGGTCAAAACTTCTAGTGCCTTTCTGATGCTTTACCTGGCTTACTGAGCAAGGAAATGGGCATGATGGAGCTGCCCTACTCAGCTTCCCTATTGAACTCCTCAGCACAGCTAGCTTTTCACTATGCAGAAAAAGCCCACACCGACACCAATAACCTGAAAAACATTTGCCTGATTTCAACACTTTCCTTCTTAGGCAAGGTATTAGAAAGCTGTATAGTGCCGCAGCTGTTATTCAACATCCAGTCCAATAACCTTCTTGAAATTTTCCAATAAGGCTTCAGGCAGGGTTGTAGCACAGAAATGGCTTTTCTTCAAATTATGGATGACTCTCTCCACCACCTATACCCAGGAACTCATGTCTAATTGTGTGCCTTGAACTTTCGCCTGCCTTCGAAACAGTCAAGCATCAAGATCAGATCAGCATCCTGAGGGATCAAATGGGCATCGATGGAACAGTCCTAAAGTGTTGTGACAACTATTTTTCTTGCCATTCAGAAATAGTGACTATAGGGAGAGTTGTCTCGGAGAAACATAATATAAAGCAAGGTGTCCCACAGGGCTCAGTCCAGGGCTGGACTGGCCGTAGCGGGCACCGTGCATTTTCCCGGTGGGCCACCAGGATAGGGGCCGATTGTGGGCCCCTGGGGGCCGTTTTTGTCACAGGGCCATTTTGCAGCCTAGCTGCAATATCGGCTCCTGTAACAAAATCGGCAGAAACCGGCCCTGACAAATAGCTCAGCTGCACCCCCACCCCTTGGGGGCAAGCCAAGCACTTTGCCAAGGCCGGTTTTGGTTTCCAGTCCGGCCCTGGCTCTGTCTTCTCACCAACCCTGCTTAATCCATATCTTAAACCACTTGCCGAAATTTGGGAAAATCTGGTATTCTTTATCATCAATTTGTAGTTGATTGCCAGAGATATCTCAAGATATCTTCCCTGGAATGCATCTCTCTTCACTCCTACATCCTTGACATGGTTAACAAATGAATGACCAACCACTACTTAAAACTCAGTCCTACTAAAACTCTATTTCCTACCAATATCTAAAAACCAAATCCAACCTCCCTATCCAAAAGTCGCTTTTTTTAAATTTATTTTTTTTAATAAAATTTTATAAAGCGCACAGCTGCCCCAGTGAAGGGGCGTCCCGGCGCTGAACTCCAGAACAGATAAAAGAACCATGAGCGAAGTAGTGAATAGGCATCTCCAAAGAAATTTTACAGAAATAGATGAGTTTTTATAGCTTTCCTAAAGACGGACAGACTTTGAATTTCTCTAATGTAAGAGGGAAGAGCGTTCCAAGCTTTAGCTGCCAGAAAGCGAAAAGAACGTCCTCCCGCTCTACTACGTTTGACCCGAGGCACTTCAACCAAATTTTGGCTCGCAGAACGTAATGTACGCAAAGGAGCATACAAGTTCAGAAGTGGGCAGAGCATCCTGGGAGTTGTCAGTATTCGTTGGGCTACAGGTAGCCAGTGGAGCCTTCGGATGGTCGCAGAAATCGGGCTGAATTTAGGCACGCCTACTAGAACTCTAGCAGCCGCATTTTGAATGCGTTGCATTCGGACGATTTCTGCCTGATTTCCGCCCAGCAATAATGAGCAGGCGTAATCAAGTCTAGACATCACTGTGGCCTGGACTATCATCTGTCTGGTCTCAGAGTCAAAACATTTTAAGACAGGATTCAGACTACGCAGGATGCCAAAACAAGTGGCGGCAACTTTCTTTGTATAGGTGGAAAAGCTAAGGGTCGAATCTATCTTGAATCCTTCTCTCCCCTGAACTTCACTCCGGCCTCTGTGGAGAACAGCAAACAGCAAATCACTGGGATTTGTCCTTGATCACTATCTAGACCTCCAGAGACAAATCTCATCCATGGCCAAAGCACATGCCACCAGCTATGACTGTCCTGGAACCTCAGGAAGTCCATTCCTGAGAAAGACTTGAGACCTATGTGCCAGGGACTGGTTCTTCTGGACTAGATTATGGTAATCCACTCCTGTTTGGTTTCTCTAAAGTGTATCTAACTCCTCTGAGGAGTGTTCCATGCAACTCCACACAGTTGCATGCTTTGTAAAAGGCCACAGGAAGTTCAACCACATCTTTCCTATTCCTCACACCCTGCAATCACTCCCCATATATTCAATTGCCCAATTTAAGACTGCATGCATTACTCATAAATTGCTCCAGAACTCCACTCCCTCCTACCTGGTTGGAAGTCTATGGAGCTCAAAGAGGATCAACAAATGGTGAGTCACCCCTGCTTGACCCTCCAACGTTCAAGAACACTACATGAAACAGGCATTCTTTGGTACTGCAACAAGACTTTGAAACTTCCGCAGACTAGCCCTTCGCACAACCTTTTGTCTGTTCACATTCAAACGGAAACTCAAAATCGTCCTTTTTGAGAAGCAACTTGGTTGAAATGGGGATCGTTGCTCGCACTTCCTATGTCTTGAACTGTCTTTCCTATCATGAAATCTTTGTTCTCTCTGCTCTCATGGTTACTTTCTGCTGATTTACTACGATGGTTAGCTAATGACTTCTTAACCTGCAGTGATGGTATACATTCTTTGTTACTTGTTTTCCTGGTGCTAATAGGTTGTTTGATGGCATGCTTGTTAACTTAGGGGCATATTACCAAGCAATAGCGATAAATATCGCTATTGCTTGGTTAGAGACAAAATTTTACCACTGAGCTGCGGCAATTTTTACCGCAGATAAACCTTGGTATTACCAAGGTTTATCGCAAATGTGATAAAAAACGGCCGCAATGCATGAATATCGCTGAAAAGTCAGCGATATTCATGCATTACCGATCTAATGCTCTTAGCCATGTTATCCACCTCCCATTGGATAACATGGCTAAGACCTGCTCAGGGCAGGTGTTAGCTTTTGGAGATATTCGCGCTTAGCGCAAATATCTCCAAAAGTTGGTAATAGGAGATAGCGATGTTAGCGACTGTTTCCAGTCGCTAACATCTTAGCACGCCCACTTTGCATGTCATTAGTGATAAATATCATAGACATGCAAAGCGGGGCCCAAGATGGTCGCTATCTCCTACTAGCTGTCGCTAACTGGTGTCAGCGACAGCTAGGTAATAGGGAGATAATTTTATCTCCGCTTTCTTGGCTTTTAAGGCCAAAAAAGCGGAGATAACCCCTCTTGATAATATGCCCCATAATTCCTACTTTCTTGTAAAATGCTCTAATACATTTGAGCCAAATCTGATCTATAAAAAAACGCAAAATAAAGAATACATAAAATGATTGGGGATGGTCTCCTTTAGGAAGGCAGCTTCTCTGACACTACTCCGATTAGCGCGAAGACTGGCTAGAATGTACCCCTTTTAGTAGAGCCTGCAAGAACTCTGATATCAGGATCACCAGCGTTCACTACAAATTAAATGCAGCAGGAGGTCAAAAGGCAAAACACCTAGCAAATTTTGGCAGATGTTCTGTTACCATCCATTTTAAAAGTGCTAGACATCACCACATTTGTCCAATCAAGCATCCAGAAACAAGCAAATGTAAACTTTAACACGTCTAGTACTCTGTATAAGCAGTCTGTCTCCCCATGTTGCCCTTTTGAATCAGAGCGTTTTAAGTTTAGAACTCTGTTAGGACAAAAAGTGTATATATTAGGGAGAGCATGGCTGCATTACCAATGGTGCAGCATGTATAGTGGTATTGGGGCGTTAGGGGACATCTAGACCCAAACTATGGCTGTATGGGTGCACACTTTTCTTGCTTGCCTGAGGCCCTGCGTCTCCAGTGCTACACCACTGAAGGAGGGACACAAAATTCACACTGTTTGTATACTGATGATTATGTAGCTGGACACTGGATAAAAAGCAACTTTTCTTTGCTGCTCACCCAGGCACTGGATAAATAACAAAAATCAACAACTGTTTGGCCAGCAGCCATACAAATAGCAAAGAAACTCCACTATTTACCAGGCTGCTGGCTAAATAGCAAAAATAATGTTCAATACGACGGGTTACCGTACAAATAGCTAAGTCATTTCTCTATTCATGAGGACGAGGTCATTGGCTAAACAGCAGAGATTATGCACTTTTTGGCCGAAAGCTGTTGTAGTAGCAAAGACATTTGCCTATTTACCCAGGAATTGGATAAATAGCAGATGTTATGCACTGAATGACTGGTGGTTGTGCACATAGGAGGAACTTTACTCTTTACCTGGCTAATGTTGAAAACACAAAGATTATGTACTATTTGGCTGGTGACCATGCAAATAGCAAATACAAAATGTCACTATTTACCCAGTCACTAGTTAAATAGTATTTTGGGATGGAAGTGAGTACATTTAGAAGACTGGTAGAATGGGGCAGATAAACAACAAATTGCGAAACCCCTCTGCACTGTCCTCCCCAGGACTGCCTTTAAACAAATGACAGACTCCTCTTAAATGTGTTGTCCAGGTGCACTGACCCAAATCAGACTTACCAAAATCCTCCTCTTCTATTTTTACACCTCTATCACAGCCTCAAGCAGACGTCCCTCAAGACATATAAAACATCCCCTTCAATCCCCTTCTTCACAGGTGCTCAAAGCCTTTTTGATAAGCCTTTCGCTATGGCGTAACAAAAGCCCCTGCCGCCCCCTGGTGGTGCCCGGTGCGACAAGCTTTTTTTGAAACCCCCATGAACTTCTCTTCGAATTCCCACATTACCACCAGGGAAAAGGGCCCCTCATCACTCCATTGCTCCTCTCTCACATACATTTCATTTCTTTCAAAGCTCTGATAAAGGCTGGCCTTACTAATCCGCTCAGATATCCACAGCAAATGCAGATCTGTTCTTTACAGCATCCATATTAACCCTTTGCACTACTTTATGGTGAGTCAAATTGCCACTCAACAAAACTCTGATCTCTCTCTACTAAGAACATTTATCAGAAGAGTTATCTTGACATTTTTATTGCTGCCTGAAAGCTGAACACACAAGGAATACAGTAGGTGCTTTTAAATCGTTAGTTATTACAAAACACAGCGCCCCCATTCCAGGTCGGCACCCATTGCGGTCACACCGGTTGCACTGCCCTAAAGCCGGTCCCGCCCCCTCAGCCTGAGCACATTCTACCAGGCTACCTGCTTTCTGTCGTTTTTGCTTGTTCTCTCCTGAGTCTGGTTGTTTCGGTGAGCTGAGATGCTTTCTATCAGCCTGTCTGCTCTCCTATAGAGCCTGTGTGTTTTTTTCCTGTCTGCACATTGGCCCCAGACTGCCTTCTTCCCTCTCCGTCTATCCACATTCCCTCTCTTCCCATGTGACTGCTCTACCTGCTGCTCTCTCTAATATCCAATCCACCCTCTCTCTGCTTGCTCCAAGTGTTCTGGCACCCTGTCCCAACTCCTCTGCTCTCTCCCCTGTCACCCTTGGTCTGCTCTCTTCCCATTGAGTGCTTCACTTCTCCCTCCAACTTTACCAGCTTCTCCCCTGCCAAAGTCAGTCTATTCTATTTCACCAGAGTCTCTGTGCTCTCCCTCCCAATCACTCTGCTCAACTTCCTAGTTTTCCCCCCACCTGCCCTGAGTCTGTTCGCCCTCCAGAGAGTCTCCCTGCTCTCCATCTGCTTCGTGGAACCGTCCTCAACAATTCTATGATGACACATGCAACATTCTTGAACTGGAAGCTACCCTGGTTCAAGGTACAACATGCTTATCTTTACTCATTCTCTCCATTCCCCTCTGACATCCGCAGTCTGTTCATTCTCTCTTCATTCTCTCCATCCCCCTCCACCCCGTCATCCGCAGTCTGTTCTCTCTTTCTTCATTCTCTCCATTCTCCCCCTGTCATCCATAGTCTATTCTCGCTCTCTCTTCATTTTCTCCATTCTCCTCTCTGTCATCCGCAGTCTGTTCTCACTCTCTTCATTCTCTCCATACCCCTCACCCCCGTCATCCGAAGTCTGTTCTCTCTCTCGTCATTCTCTCCATTCTCCCCCTTCATCCGCAGTCTGTTCTCTCCCTCCTCATTCTCTCCATTCTTCTCTCCACAGTCTGTTCCCTCTTTCTTTATTCTCTCCATTCTCTCCCTGTGTCATCCGCAGTCTGTTCTCTCTCCTCATTCTCTCCATTCTCCTCTCCACAGTCTGTTCCCTCTTTCTTTATTCTCTCCATTCTCTCCCCGTGTCATCCGCAGTCTGTTCTCTCTCCTCATTCTCTCCATTCTCCTCTCCACAGTCTGTTCCCTCTTTCTTTATTCTCTCCTTTCTCTCCCCGTGTCATCCGCAGTCTGTTCTCTCTCCTCATTCTCTCCATTCTCCTCTCCACAGTCTGTTCCCTCTTTCTTTATTCTCTCCATTCTCTCCCCGTGTCATCCGCAGTCTGTTCTCTCTCCTCATTCTCTCCATTCTCCTCTCCACAGTCTGTTCCCTCTTTCTTTAATCTCTCCATTCTCTCCCCGTGTCATCCGCAGTCTGTTCTCTCTCCTCATTCTCTCCATTCTCCTCTCCACAGTCTGTTCCCTCTTTCTTTATTCTCTCCATTCTCTCCCCGTGTCATCCGCAGTCTGTTCTCTCTCCTCATTCTCTCCATTCTCCTCTCCACAGTCTGTTACCTCTTTCTTTAATCTCTCCATTCTCTCCCCGTGTCATCCGCAGTCTGTTCTCTCTCCTCATTCTCTCCATTCTCCTCTCCACAGTCTGTTCCCTCTTTCTTTAATCTCTCCATTCTCTCCCCGTGTCATCCGCAGTCTGTTCTCTCTCCTCATTCTCTCCATTCTGTCCCCTGACCCTGCAACCCAGTCTGTTCATTCTGCCTCTGTCTGCTGAGAGCTCTATAATCTGTGAGAAGCTGATCAGGTGACAAAATGTCATGACCAAGTGAAGCTGCCTAGTTCCTATTAGACACTTCATTCGTCCATAAAGGTAGCCAATGGCTATTTAAGCAAGTTGGCGTAATTTACATATATCTGGAGTTAAGTATATAATTTAATTGATGGCAGAAACAGCTGGACATTTACTGAGTGCTTAATTATCAGCAGCTGGGTCCCAACAGCACTCTTTCTTTCCTCAACAAACTTTAATCCGGAGCAGGAAAGAGAAAAACGCAAAAGGGGAAAAGAAGGAAGGAAATGAAGACAGACAAATAGAGACAAAAGGCAAAAGCAGGGATGGAAAGGTGAGACAAAGCGGGAGTGAATGTCTGGTGGTGGATTAAAGGGGCAAGAGGTAGAATTAAGACTAGACAGCGTTGATATTCAGCACCTTGACCTTTGATTGAGCAGGCCAGTGGCTTCTGATCAAACCTTTGCACCCGGCACTTATTTGTTTACAAATTAAGCACTGCATTTGTCTGTTAATCTTTAGTTCGGAATTGTCATGCCATAAAACATACACTAATTTATTAAACATTTCGATTAAAAACAATGAACAAGCACATATTATTTAAAATATGACAGCAAACTGTACAATCATATTAAATGAAATAGCAAAAAATAAGCTATCATGGGCAAATTATGTCAACGGGTCAGAGAAAAAGATGTCATATGAGGTGCTAGTACAATTGCTATGTTTCCAACATGCTGTGATGCTGACAGAGTGTTCAGCCTTCCTAAAGAATCGAGTGGAGGATTAAAAATACTGCAGGCCAAGTGTTAGCTAATAAATTATGCAAGTTTGGCCTATTCTGTCGAAGAATGGGTCAAAGTAAAATAAGTATTACTTTTGAGCCAACTGGAGTGATGTTAGACAACTCGTCTGTGTCAAGCTACAGTGTCAGTGTACTGATTAAAAACAAAACAATTTCAAAGAGAAACTGTAGCTGCCACTTGGCTAATCTGGTGCACTAAAAGTGCTAGCACAAATAATATAGTTTATAAATATTGTGCCGTGCAGTTAATCAAAGTTATTAAAAATCAATTAAAAAAGTACAAAAAAATTGAAAAGGTGCGCGCCCAGTGCTATCAACTACATTATGTAGAGGTAGGCGGCTCTTTTCACTGGGCTGGCAGGGAAAGAGGGAGCTGCTATGTTTAATGTAAACTAACCTAGAAACCAGCCAAACAGATAATCATGACTTAAAAGTTTTTGGTGTGCTGCTTCCTCAACATCCCTACTGCAAGTAAATATTTACTTAAGGTACCCAGAGTCTAAATGGATGGTTCTCCCTTCAACACCGCAGTCGGAGAATCAATTTGATTCTTGGCTTAGTGTGGGCAGGACAGACTTACATTTCCTTTAGATAACTGGCTACACATTGGACAGATGTCACTAAAGTTGAGACTCCTGCCAGTGTTCCACGTAGGCATGAATGGACCTATTTCCAGTGGCCCATATTGAAACTTTAGATACAAGGATTTTACCAACTGCTGTTGAGGCATTTCCAGGAAAGCTTTGGAGTTGGGGCTATCCTTCATAAGCAGCAACTGGTCTGTCAATATACATAGGGTGGGACTTTGATGGAGCCTAGCTAGAATATGCTCCCAGTAAAGAGATTGTAACAGTTTATTTTAGGCTTCATTTAGGGCACTTTGATTGGGCCAGAAGGTTTGTAGTCCCAGCCTTATAAACCAAGAGTGCACATGTCTGAACAAATGAAAAGTAAAGGCTTGGTGAAGCATCAGCAGATTTCGGTCCCATATAATGCCGCTGATTGAGCCTTTAGTTTGTATGTCTTTATAGCATGCAGTAAGGCTCTTGGTGTTGTTACCTTTCACTTCTGCATATGAGGAGACCACGAAGCCCTGCTATCCAGAATAATAACTCAGGTATTCAAATCTGTCAACTTGCTCCACTATTGCGTTTTCCCGGGCCATGGTATTTTTAAAAGATTTGTGGGGGCTAGTTTTTGTTACATTACTCTCAGACCCCTAGCTATAAAGAAGGTGTTAAGGGTATTCAGCAATTGCTGCAGTCTCTTAGGAGTCTGGGATATTAAAAGGGTGTTGTCCCCAAATAAAAGAACTCTATCCCCTTCTAGTTTGGGAGCATCTATATTACCTTAACCAAAAGGGAAACAAGAGTAGTGGCCAGGATACACCCCTGTCTTCCCCACGTGCGTATTGGGATTCGGTCTGTCAGTTGTCTCTGAGGACCCAAACGCACTTGGGCATATTTGTCTTGCTGTAGCCTTATTAGTTGGGCAAGAAGGCCTTCTAGAACCCCTAGGTTCTTTAACGGAGCCCATGGCAAACCCCTGGGGACTAGGTCAAAGGCTGCTTTAGGGTCAACAAATGCTATATAAAGGTGAAATTCTTTCAGCTTTGTGTGATTTCAGACAATGAGGAGTGGCTTCAACACTTGGTCTGTGGTGCGGACTTTGTATATAAACCCAGCCTGATAGGGGACAAAATGTCTACATCCTTGATCCAATCATTAAATTTTCCTAGCAGCTGTCTAGCTTAGACTTTCTGCAAGATACCCAAAAGGCTTATTGGCCTATAGTTGCCAGGGCTCTTCCGGTCCTCCTTTTTTAGGTCGAGCTGGAGTTAGCATCCGAAGGATGCGTCCAGTCTCGACATCTTTAGTGATCAGTCTGGGGGAATGAGGGACAAGAGGGTGTTACGAGCTTTTCTCCAGGATTTGGGTGCGCGAACGCACACGTCGGCTCCGTCCACGCGTGCGCACACAGCCAGCCACCACACAGACTGAAACACACGCGCGCTGGTTACTTTCACTTTCCATCCCCCCACCAGTCATCGGCTCTTTTTACACACGCACGCATGCATGCATGCATGCATACATACAAACAAACAGACACACGCGCACACACAGGCACAAACACACACACACACAGACACAGACACACTCGCACACACACACGCGCGCGCGCACACATCCCCCCCCTCACACCCCACTCACCGAGTTCTTTTCGTGTGTCCCTCTCTCCCTCGGCAGGCAGCGGGTCATCCTCAGCAGCAGGCGGGGCTCTCCACGAGCACGGGAGCCCCGCTAGCTGACACGCAAATCTTCCGGCTGACGGGCACAGGAGCGCTTCAGCACAGGAACGCGGGGTAGGCTCCCGTCTGCTTCCTATCTTTTTGTGGCCCCGGCCCTGTCCCAACACAGGTTGCCTGGCTTCCTGTTCAAGCCGGGCAAACCTTTGTAAGTTATTGCTAATAAAACAGCATTTGCTTTAATAGCGTGTTTCTTGCTCCATTTGAAAACGCAAAAGATAAACGTAACTTTGAGGTCAATTGGCTTACTTCGTTCCCTGTTTTTTCTTAAATAAACCGTAAAAGGCAAAAATCTTTTTACTCCATTTTGCACCTTTTAAATCAATAATGCTATACGTGATCGTTAGGGAAAAATGACGCCGAACGAACTCGCTCCATTTTGAAGATTTGGCATACACGCTCATGTTTTTTTACCGGTGTTTTTTCGTGGGATATTTTACAACCCCATACCCCCAAATGTACTAATTTATGGAGCTCAATAATTCGCAAACGGAAGATGTCGAGCCGCGGACTCTACAACCAGTGCCTTTCCTATTTTAATATTTACAACGAGTTGTTCGTGGTGACGCTTCCACGGAAACTGCCCACGCCCTTTGTCTGGAGCCAGGGGTCTCGCAGCACCCCCTCTTTTGCCATTTACCGTGCGTGCATTCAGTCTTCCGAGGTTTTTCAAATAATTTTGATGACTTGATTGATTTTCCGTTCTTCATCTTTTGTGATGTTTTGAGTAACAAAAGATGAATATTTGCTCTTAAAATTCACTATGTTACACGTCGTGGGTCAGCAAAGTTTGCACAATATGTTTGTGATGTTTACAATTACCTCGTTTGGAAATCGCATGTACATATCAAATTTATTTCTATCTATCATTAAAATGTGATACTTTTGTACAAGCCATATTTTATATGTTCCTTTTTATACAAACAAAACTTAACTACTGCATAAATAAAAAGACATTGCCATTTACAATACTAAAAGCTCAAACTTTCCTAATAATAATCCACATTTGTAAAGCGCACAATCACCCGTTAGGGTCTCTAGGCGCTGGGGGCCGTCGGGAAGATTAAGCAAGCTATTGCCCAGAGTCACATGGTGCTGGGTTAACCTGCCGCCGGAGCCGGGGATCGAACCGTGATCCCCAGATTCCAGCGTCAGTCGCCCTGGCCGCGGCGCCACACCTCTTCTAATGCGAGACCTATTGCATTGCAAATGCTTGTTTTATGAATGGGGACTATCTCTGCTCTTTTTCAGGTATAAGAGCTATGATATTGCCCAAGTTGTTAACATATGGGATCCAAACTGACAAGTCATGACACACTTATCTCCATTGATCCTTGTGATTGGTCTGACCACCACGCCATCACCTTCCTCCTGCCCAGCACCCACCAAACATGGACACATCAACCTGTGATTCCCAAACGATGGGTTGGAGTCACCAAGAACCTCGACAACGAGAAACTGGCAGCGCATTGTGAGTCTGACCTCTCCCCCCCTCGGTGCACATCGGTCGACAACCTAGCGCCCATTACTCCACCACCATATCCAACATTCTCGATGAACTGGCACCTCTAAGATTAAAAACAACCCAGATCAAAGACAGACATCCCTGGTTCAGCGGATCCCTCAACAAGGAGAGGAGATCCCTTCGACAGACTGAACAAATCTGGAAACAACACCCATCTGCAGCACATCTAAAACTTCTCCGCCAGGCCAGAAATGCCTACAATAAGAAAATCCTCAACACTAAAAAAGAATTCTTCAGAACTGAAATGGAGAACACCAAAAAAATCGACCTCGCAAGCTGTTCGACTTGGTCAAACACCAATCCAACAAACTTGCGAAAACCTCCAAAGAAACACCTAAACCACTAATATCAAGTGAGGAATTCTCTTCCTTCTTCTGCGACAAAATCTCTACCCTAGGAAATGAACTTAAATACTCAACCCACCACCAAACTCAAAATCTGCCAGCTCCACCTCTTATCTCCGTATTGTCCTCCCAAACCACACCCTAAAACCTAGCGCACTGGTCCAACTTTAAAATCTATGACGATCACTCTATCTCGAGAATTCTTGCCTCCTTAAAATTGAACAACCACTTTAATGATCCTCTCCCCTCTAACTGCCTAGCTGGTGCCTCTCAGGCTATCATCCCTTCCTGGACCTCAATAATCAACGCCTCCCTCCTACAGAGCTCACTTCCTGATTTGCTTAAGGCTGGCCAAGATGTCCCCATCCTAAACAAACCCATGCTGGACCCTGCCTCTGCTGAGAACTATAGACCCATAACCAACATCCCACTCCTTGGCAAAGTTCTGGAAAAATGTTTGCAACAGCAGCTAAGCCTGCACATCAACAACTGCTGGATGACTTCCAATCAGGGTTCAGACCTGGACACAGCACGGAAACCACCCTCCTCCACATTGTGGATGACGCCCTCCAAGCCCTCCACCTAGGCAAAACCTGTCTCCTATTCCTTCTAGACCTTTCCTCCGCCTTTGATAAGCTTAACCACAAAATTCTCCTAGAACGCCTCAAACTCAGGATGGGGTTGGATGGCACCGTCTTTGAATGGTTTAGATCTTTTCTCCAAAACCGCTCACAGAGAGTCCTCATCAACGGTGATCTATCCGCCCCTCTCTGGTTTCGGTTGGATCAAACCTCTCTCCTACCCTCTTCAACCTTTACCTTGAACCTCTTACGAGGTGCTTCGTGCCGCCAACATCTCCTACATTATGTACACCAACAATGCACAGATCTACATAAAAATCTCTTTTCCTGAGGACATTTTCTCCCTAAACGAGGCCCTGAAGCTGACAGTCCATTGGCTCACCGCCAACCAGCTTAAACTCAACGCAAATAAAACTGAATTTCTTTTGATCTCCCCACCCAAACCCAATCCTGACATCCATGAATGGATCAAGAACATCACAGCACTAAACTGCCCTCCTACCATTGTTGACTCGGCGAAATCCCTTGGAATAACCCTTGATGGCATCCTGAATATGTGTGGCCATATAAACTCGATGGCCAAAACGGCTAGATTCCACCTGAACTACCTAAGAAACCTAAAACCCTTCCTTGATGTGTCCAACCTTAAAACGGCAACCCAGGCCCTAGTCATTTCCAGACTAAAATATGGATGCTCTACTCTCACAGGGCTACCCAAGAACTCTGGCCCCATTGAAAGCCTGCCACAACACCGCCGCCATACTCCTAACGGGCTCAAGGAAATTCAACCACATCTCTCCCCAACTCAAAGCTCTGAACTGGCTTTCCCTAGAGGTCAGAATACTTTTTAAACCTGCCTGCATTACACACAAAGCTCTTTACTCCAATTCTCCTACATTTCTCGCACAAAAACTTGTGATAGCTGGAGGAGCCAGAAACTCCCGATCTGCCAAAGACCTGTTGCTGCAACCAGCACATTTCAGGAAGAAAAAACCTACAATCGGGCTTTCTCTGGGCCCGCACTAAGAATTTGGAACTCTCTCCCACCCGCCATCAGAAGACTTCTGTCCTTGGCACACTTTAAGAAGGAGACCAAAACCTTTTTAATGGGAAAATACCTCATCTAATGAATACTTTACAATCACCTCATCAACATGTTCCACCCGCCACCTCGGCATTATTCACGGCCTTTATGAATGATACATTTTTCTGCACTCTTGGGCATCCCCCAAGAGCTGAGACTGCGTGCATTCTTGTATATTATAATTACCCGCTTTAATTTGTATCCCATATGTAGGTTGGACTTTAGACGGCATGCTCCTACTGTATAATGTAGCCTTCTTGTACATTATATCTACCTGCTTTAATTTGTATCCCACATGTAGCTTGGACTTTAGACTGCGTGCTCCTCCTGTATAATGTATCCATATCTTTCCCAATTTGATCCCTCTCAGCATTCCGCTTTGTATTCCTCCCACTCAACCCTGTAAAGCGCTCTGATAGCCTCATGGGTCTGGTTCGCGCTCTATAAAACGATCAAATAAATAAATAAATAAATAATAGTTCTCCAGGAATTTTGTCTGGGCCCGGCGCCTTGCCCGGTTTCATCACGGTGATAGGCGCCTCGGTCTCCTCAAGTGAAAAGTGTATATTAGAGGGGGTGAAATCTGGAACAGTGTAAATGAGCGCTATGTGGTCGTCAGTAACGTAGTCATATAATTTGGTAGAATTATCGACCCAGGCTCCCTGGACTCAGGTAGCAATCAATCTGTGTCTCAGAGCACGCGCTCCCATGGGCAATGATTTTCCAGAACAGCCTGTTATCACCAGTCTTTGCAGTCACCTCTCAGTCATTCCAGCTAGAATCATCCCACTTGCACTGTGCAGACCTTTATGTCTTTTATACCATTACATTTACTCAAACTAAAATTAAATGCAGAGCCTTCTTAGTCCTTCACTTTCTTGCAATTTTAGCCCTTTTTTCCCTATACAAGAAAGTCACCTCTTCATAACCTGCCCAAAGGCTGATTCTTTGGTCTACGGTCTAATTCTATAAATGTTATCCATACAATATCATAGCACATGACAGTACATGCCCTGCTCTGCCTACCAGCCCTCTGTTTCACATAGAGGTGTGATAGGAATATAGCAAATAGAAGTGAATTTGCCCTTGCTACCTGTGATTCAATTTTAGCATTGGCGTGCTAGCAAGTATTAACCTTGTGGAAACAAGTGTCTAATTTACTAAAGTCCTGCATCTTTTTTTACTCCCCTGGATCTTAAAACTGTCCTCAGTCATTTGTCAAAGAAATATTTTCCAAACCTGTTCAAAAACATCAGAGGCCAGGCCCTCAAGGCCAGCAAGAAAACATTAGTCTAACATAAACCATGCTCAATTTATTTTTATCACCATCAGTTGACTCGTGGTAAATACAACCTAGTTGTCCACCGCAGTCACATCAAAAACTGCCATGAAATCACTGCTGCCCTCGCCCTCTCATAGAAGAAACACTCTCAATGCAAGACTCCTTGCCCTGTTAAGTCGCCCATATTCATAACAATTAATAATCTTATTCAGACAAAATTTGCCATGGTGTCACAGACTTGATCCTGTTGTACATATCTTTGTTGCACAGGAACCCCAATATTACACTAATGCATGTGCAAGAAGAGCAAGTAAGTTTCCTTTCATACCTTTGGAATATTCCCAGGCTCCAGACTGAATCTGGAACCCTTTACATAGCAGTTCTCCTGTGCGCCAGTAGATGGCGCCATGCAGCTCCTCATTGACTTTGTTCAACACCAATTGATGAATGGGGCGACACATAAATGACACCTCTGCGCACTGACATCAGTTTCTTCCCTAACTCTGTCCACCCCCTCATACATGGATCCTAAAAACTATTCAGCGTGCCAATGTGCACTTCTCTAGCTTGGAGGAAACACAAGGAGAAGATGGACGGAGTGCTGAAAGTTTTCAGATACTCACCCCCAGTCACAGGTCTGGGTTGAATCCATCATCATTCTTTAGCTCACTTCGCCACCCCAGTTCAGACCCAGCCATATGCAAATCAGTCTTGACCCTGTGCCTCATGGGAACAGTCCAGCCCGAACTGCCAAGCCATGTCTTCCCTGCACAGAAAACAAGCATCCTGGGACCGATTTCGGGCTAACAGCCTTCATCATCCAGGCAAGCTTGAATCCAGTGGCAGTGAGCAAGGGACCCACGTCTGGGCATACCCTGCCAGCTTAGGGTGAACAAAGCAAACACAAGCAGATGATGGACGGAGCGCTGAAACTTTTCAGACACTCACCCCAGGCTTCCATTGAAGTACAACAGGGGCTAATTGCATCATGATCAAAGTTGTGGCTCTCCAGAATTCTATGTTTAACAGGATCTGTAATGTTTGTACCCACCTCTATGTCAGGAAAATATTAATTCGTTTTCTATTCAGTAATTCAAAATACCACATGTCTTCTTCTCACTTGTAATGAGGATAGAGTTTCCAGAGAAAACACTAACAGACTGACTCTGTATTCACTCTATTGCTAAGGGTGACTTCAAATTGGCCATGAGCTTCACTGAATCATGTGCTCTTTCCACTGCACACTCTTGAACCGCTCTTGTCCTCTTGCATATCTGGTGACCCAATACCGCCCTCAGGAAGGTATTGAGGCAGGAGGTCGGGAGACTGCAGGTTCCTAATTGCTCCATATGAAACAAACACAAAAGGTGGATTAATTTATAACAAAAGAAACATGAAAATATGGGAGTTAAAAGGAGTTGCGCGAGACAAGAAAACCAGTCTCTGTGGTACTTTCAGTACTTGGACAGACCATCTTAATGGCTGTTGACTTCTGGCACTGCTGCTGCCAGATTGCAATCTAATTCATCCCTTGTTATTGTATAGTCATTTCTCGTTCTGTTTTTGATCTGGAGCTACTTGGTGGTTGTAAGAAATTGGGTTAGTGGTTGATGGTGCTAAAGCCCGACTCAGGCAACAACCACCACTCTTATCAGGGTGTACCAAAAATTCACTAAAGTAACCTGTGCTTAACCCATTGGTAGCCTGGCACAAAAGCAGTTGTGCTTAATCTAGAGGCAATGTGTAAAGGATTTATGCAGCACACAACAGTAATACAGTAAAAACACAATGCAAGCAAAATCCCAAACTAATTTAGAACAACAGAGTACATTTTTATAAATAAAACCATAGTAGAATGACAAAAATCCAATCCCTAGAAACAGAGATTTGCAATTTTAAAGTTTTAGGTAGATATCGTGGTTAAAAGCATAATGCACCACTCACGGTCATCTGTTCATGCTAGACTGAGAGAAAGTCACAAGTTCAGGCTGACCATGATAGAGCCTGGGACGGATTCACGAGATAGATAGTCCAGCTGAAAGAATTGTCTTTTCAAAGTCTGGCAAGAAGTGTTCTGGTTGTGGTGAAGGAGGCCACAAGGAGCCTGGACACAGCCCTGGATGTTCGTCATTGTAGCAAAAGGAGCAGGCCGGGTTTCGCAGGCTGTCGTCACTGTAGCATGAATATTCGATCAGGCATTGTACTTGGTCATTGCTGGGGCTTTGCGCTTGCAGTTACCGCAGGCTGTCGTTGCTGTAGTGAGAAGGACAGATCTCACTTTGGTGGTAATCGCTGGTACTGCTGTAGCTTTGCATTGGACGTCGTCACAGGAGGCAAAGTGTAGTTGCGGGTGGTCCCATTCATGGTCACCAAGAACCCAAAAGTCCAGGGTTTCACCTTTCTTCTTAAGAGGAGCTCAACTGATCCCAGCCAAGATTTCAGAATCTGAGGAGGCAGCTCTAGAGGGTGTGAAGATCAGGTTGGGCATCATGCTTGACCATTGCTGGAGTTTTGTGCTTACAGTTCCCATGGGCTGTCACTGTTGTAGTGTGAAGGGCAGATCTCACGTTGGTGGACATCACTGATGATTGCTGTAGCTGAAAGAGTCAGGCTCACTTGAGCTTTCCATTGGCGGTCATCACGAATGGCAAAGTCTCACTGTGAAGGGCGCATTGACGATCGCCAAGAGCCCAAAACTTCAGGGTTTCACCTTTCTTATCAAGAGGAGCTCAGCTGTTTCCATCCAAGGGTCCCGAATCTGTGAATCAGGAAGTCAATTCAGCAGAGCTCAGGCAGGTCCAGTTGCAGGCCCAGGCAGGTGCAGTGCAACTGGTCAGCTGGTCAGCTGGATTGTTTCTGGGAGGCCTCTGGAGCTTGCTGTGCTGTGGAACGTCTCTTTACTGTGGATCAACGCAACGCTCTGCAAACCAGGATTGAAAGTACTTTGTTCAGCTGGCCTAACTGGGTCCCTGTAACCAGCCCACACTCCATCACGGTCAGCATGTTCTTGCGATTTCATTCCGGTCTGATGCAACAAGATATCCCCATTTGGCACTTTACACCCTTTTGGTGCTATTTTGACTAAAATCTTTCAGATTGAACTTCTCAGGTCCTACTGATTGGATTTTTGTTGTTTTGGTATTGTTTTATTTATGAAAAATGACTCTATTCTTCAAACCTGTTGTGGGCTCCTTTTGTGGTACGTTTTACTGTTTGAAGTGTTGCACAAACACTTTACACACTTCCTCTGAGTTAAACCTGAATGCTCTGTGCCAAGCTACCCGAGGGTTAATCACAGGTTAGTTTAGGGTTTGCTTCTGACTTCACCCTTAAAAGAACAGTGGTTGCTGCTTTGAGAAGGGTTTCACCCCCCCAAACCAGAAACCCAATTTCTTACATTCAAAAACACCAAAATCTATCTGTAGCAAACATGTGACTACCCCTTTGTAAATAATGCATGGTTTACTTGTTGCCACGTCAGATTACTTCCATTTTTTCATTTATTTGGTAACACATTGTCACTGCTCCATTAAGAAATGCTCTATTAAGGAATCAGCTCCGTGGAATAAATGACATTATGCTCCCTTCATGACTTCCATTACAAATGTGGTGAAGCAATGTATTTCTATAACATCAATGAATTGACAGAAATCTTCTCTGAACGGAGGGCCAGGTAACATTATAACAGAAGATACAAAGCACCTCACAGAGGAGCCTGGATGTGAGAAGATGCCTGGGCACTACTGGCATTTCCAACAATGTCCCCTGTGCTAGCACAACTGCTATTAGAACAAGAAAAATCAGAGAATCTTGGAGCCAGGGAGAACTGGCCCACAGGCAATTCTGTACTGAGCACCCCGACTTCGGTTCTTTCAATTTGGCATACTGGTGCTGTCGCTCCTCTGGTATAAAATGTACTATGGAATGCAGGTATGATGCTCTTTTGCCTATGAGTGCAAACATGGTGCAATGATCTTCTTTGATGCAGATTGATGCTCCATCACTGTGATGGCTGCTTTTTTATAAGAACTTCATCAGCGGGCATTCACTTACAAAGAAAGTGGAAGCAATGTATGACCAGCTAGATTTTCACCATTTGTTCTGTATTGTAGAGTGTATTTTGTGCTTCATTGTCCTGATCAGCCCATGGAATGCTCTAATTCACATCAGGTACTCAGGTACTCTTTTTGGGGTGCATAGTAGATAGGACGTTGATTTCAGATAGACTTATATGGGTGGTATTGGGTGCTGTGTGGGATGTTCATAGAAGTGTTAATGAAATAGTGCCGCATACTGGCAGTTATGCATGGGCCTTAAGTGTTGCAGAAAATTGTGAGGTATGCTCACACAAGAGACAGTGGCGGTCAGCATGGATCTGGGATGGTGGGGGGCGAGGGGTTAAGGGGGATAATTGTAAAGCAAAAAATTATTCCCTTACCTCCTCGCTGCTCTGTCTCACATGGTCACTCCTCCACCGAACAGGAAGCAGCCAGGCATTGCAGCATTGTGATTAGCTCGCCTAAACCAATCACAACACTGCAATGCAAGCTGTGATTGATATGAGCGTTGTGGTTCGGTGCTCAGATGGGGAATTGAGGCCTTGGCATGTTCTCCACGCAGGATATAATGCAGCCTGCATGGAGAACATGCTAAAGTGCGCATGACTCTTTGGCCGGCCCAAGAGTGCCAGTCAAAGCATCATGCGCACTTTAGTTTGCCCACCACTCTTCTCCTGATCTTACACCAGAGCAGTCCCGCCCTCATGCTGCCGCAGCAGAGAACAAAATTATATTAACCTTGTGTTATTATCATGTTATTTTTCCTTTCTTTTACTGCTGCAAAGTAGCAGTGAGGCAACCCTCCTCTGCCTCGGTGGAGGAGCCGCCACTGACAAGCGGATAACTAACCAATTATACGTGGTCTACATTTAGGGCTCCGCACCGCTTATTATGGTTGTTTTACTCTTATTCTAGCACTACTTGAGTTTTATATCTCACCTGTCTGAACTGTGGCAAAACTGGTGACTTTGCATGACCTTACACTAGGCCTGAGCGAAGCACTACGCTACGCTCAACTGTGTTACTGTTTGAAGTGTAGTTTGCAAAGTTTGAGCAACTTCGCACTACGTGAGCTGCACGTAGCACAGTGCAAACACGCAGCGGTCATTTTTTGCTTGCTCTCGCTCCTCAACGAGCAAGCAAAATGACATCCTGGCGAGCCTTTTTCCTAATTCGCGATCAGCAACATCAAGTTGTGGATCGCGAGCGTGGAAAATAAACCTCCCTGCGAGATTCTCAATGCAGGGAGGTCTGTTTTCTCATTGCGAGTGGTCGCGTATGCTCGCGACCGCTCGCGATGAGAAACTACCAGTCCGCGTTGCGAAAGCTGCAGCTTGAGGAAAAATCTCCTCGAGCGGCAGAAAACTACACCTCGCACTGTGCCAGATGCCATTTTTAATGATTGCACAGTGCCGGATGCTTGTCTGTACTGTGCAATCATTGAAAACGGCATCTTGCACAGTGCGAACATGCTACTACGCAGTTCGGGTAGTGCTACCCGTAGCTCGCGTAGTGCGAAGTGCATTTCGTGTAGCTTCGTGAAGTGCTACTTCGCAAACTACGCCCAGCCCTACCTTACACGCGGCCAATGCTCTGCTTGTTGTCTGTGAGTGTGAGGGGATTTCTAGTGCAGTGCTGATAGCATCTGGTGCATGTTCTGTGCGGTTTGCACAAGAGAAATGTGCACTGCGGATGCCCTGATAGTCTATGTTCTGTGTGAGAGGGAAGACTGCGGTCCTGATAATAATGTAGCTCCTGTTTTGAATGTGCTCTGGACATTTGAACACTCGCTCTGGGTTATGTGTGTGGGAGGATTGCACCTCCGATGGTTATGTTTCAGAGTGAGTGAGTGTGCGTGTGTGTCGGTCTGTCTGTGTGAGTGTGTCTGTGTCAGAAATATGCACTCCTGCGTCCTGTGCAGCGTACAAGGGAAACTTGCACCCTCTTACATCCTGCACTTCCTCCTTTGACCTTACCCACTTTTTGATCCCTGCCCCCACACACTCTAACACCATGTGCGCCCTCCATGTCCTCCACCCCAAGAATGTCAATCATGTTGGCGTTTGAATAGTGAAATAGTCAACAACCTTCAACAAGCTACAATCCTGGTACATCATGGGGAAAAACAGTCGAGGTTTCCCTCATACAGCAGGTGGCAGCAGAATAATAATACACACACAGCAGGTACATATAATGCTACAGTACAACATTCCCTGCGTGTGGGATAAGAGCATCCACTGGTGCTGCCCATGTGCCTCTTCAGTATATTTGTATTTACCAAAGCCCAAATGAAGGGCATTGCTCGTCTTACTCTTCTGTCCACGCACCAGTGTTGATGTATTCATTGTGCTTGTCTATGCACCAAGGATGCTAACGGATCCCGCTCAGTTGTTGTGGTGTTGAAAGGTATGAATGTTCGATGTGAAGATTACAACCCTTTGTATTGCTGAATTCGCTGATTCCAAGTACGCTACAACACAGTATTCCCCGAAAATAACAAATCAGCCACAGATGTGAATCTGTACGGGAAGCAATACATGTTTTTTGTAATAGCTGTATGCAGACCTATGCACAAGTCACTACTATAGCATCATTGAAGTGACTTCAGCGTAAAATGAGTGCAATAAAGGCCTAGAAAGCCAGACCAGCACACATTAAATATGTTCCAGTCATACATTAAAAGGTGAATATGTGGCAGATGACTTACAGATATGACTATATAAGATACAGATCTTAGATCTTAGATAAGATAAGATAAGATAAGATACAAGATGAAGCAATATCTAGAGGCCAAAAAGGTGGACGTAGACCATTAGTGGAAATCCCACAGTCAAACAAAATGGCTACGGATCAACAGTCAAACAAAACACTAAGGATGTGCTAAGTTACTATAAGAAGAGTAGTTAGAACTTTACAAAAGGAAATAACATAACAAAAAAACAGAGAACATAGGATAGAAAATTAACCAGGTAAACACATGACTGAACATTAGGAATTTAACTGAGTAGTCAGAGAGTACTGTAGCACGCTATACTGCAAAACTGTGGCTTGCGGTGAAACGGATACATTGTTCGAGCAATTCAAGTTACCCAGAATCCCTGTGGAAAGTGAATTCTGAGAAAAGTGCACCTCAGGCCACTGTTAGGGTTTTGGGAGTTCCATGCAAATGGCAAATTTGTATTTTGGAAGCTTCCACTCCATTATATAAAAAACTATTTATGCCCATTGTTTGCATTCAGTCACACTCTTGTTCCTTCTGGTGGTGGCGCCATAAGGCAGCTGCTTACAGCGTCCATAATGTACCACCCGCCCGGGGACACCAATTACGCAACAAGAAATGAAGCAGAGCATGGTAAGAGCTGACTGACCTCTGAGGTTCCGTATGAAGTCTTCCAGCATCATCTTCCTGTCGGGCTTGATATTGGGGCTGTACATGTCGGTGTTGAGAAGGATGATCGCAAAAGCTAGGATGAAGATGGTGTCGGGGTTGTGGAACTGCTGGACAACATCTGGGTTGCATATGCAGTAGCGCTGGCTGGAATAGAAAGGAGTTCATAAGAAAACATCACTCTACAGCTTAACACCTCCTACCACCAGAGACAAATATCACACACAACACAAATTGGTCAACTATGAGAGCTGAACAGAGTACCAATGGCAAAGTCAAGACAAAGGAGGTAATATTTTACAGCATCAATACCTAAACACAGTCAAGAAGTGAGTTTGAGGCTAATCTGAACCATAACCTTTGCATCAGGAAGTGCAAGAAATATGAGGGCTGTATTAAGGGTGCCCTCTAAACTAGAGGGCCACTGTGGCTTTACCACAATTTTGGGGTTTATTATGTTTTGTGAATTTGTAAATTGAGACTTCACCCTATCCATTTGGGGAGGAAGAGGTGTTGTTTTCAATTGCTTTAGGTTTAGAAAAGAATTAAATTACATTATACCATAATTATATTGCAACAATTTTATTAGGCTGTAGATTTTTCGAAGACCCGATTTGATAAAGCATTGTACTTTTTTTTATTTCATTTTTTGTTTGTACAATTTTATTTCCCCCTTAAAATAATTATGAATGTTTCATTTAAAAATTTAAGTTAGGACGTGAGCAGGTGTTTGCGGTCGCAAAGCTTGAGAATCACAACAAACACAGGATTTGCGACTGCAGAACTGCTTTTGACAATGTACCAAAGCCCACTGAAAAGCACTACCCCTCACCTGGAAACAGCAACACCATTCGCATCGGCTTCTCCTGACAGCCACAGCATTTCAAGCCTTTGGTTGGAATAGCTCTCCAGTAGCTCTCTGTCAATCAATCAATCAGGGTATTATAAGAGCCCTACTCACCCGTAGAGGTCTCAAGGCGCTTTGGGGGGGATCAGCAGATCTGATCTAGTTTCATAAACCTTCAAATGGGGTCTGAGAGCCTCAAACACCTCTCAGAAAGTGGTATCTTTAGTTATCACTATGTACCAAGTGCATCCATACATAGACCAGCTGCCTCTTCTATCATTCATTGACTTTATGGCTGTCTATGACCCTTTACAGTGCGGTGCTGTGTTGTCTTTTGGCCAGGCTAGCACCAAAGAAATACCACATACATACAATACATATATACATAGAATACATACATCACTATACGTTTTCCACGCTGTGCTAAACTGTGCTTCATGGAATATCTGGTGGAATGAAAGAATACAACAGAAGGACCTGCTCTGTTGATGATCCATGTACTGGTTGTTGCAACAGCCTCTATTTGTTACTTTGCAAAAGCCTGTTTGATTCTTTGCACTGATTTGTTAAGTGGTCTACATTGGTTCTTGGTATAAATTTCCACACCCCGATATTTATCTGAATAATCGCTTTATCTTCACTGCTGCATCACAAAGAAGAGTCTTTACTTCAAGTGCACTAAGAGGCGTCTGACCTTACTGTGTCACTTTTTTTAATCATCATGGCTACCTGGTTGAAGACCAGGGGCCGTATTATACATGACTGCCCCGGCGCTAGATGTCAATGTGCGCCGGAGCATGCAGCTGTTGGCATTATGGAGTTTCAGTTTGTAATGCGCCGTGATGTTGGCTCAGACTTTGCGCTCTGTGTCTATGTGCATTTGCCTCTGTGCGCATATTGTATTAGCGGTGGTATAAATGCATTTTTTGACTGCAACATTCCTGTGCGTGTGGGTGCACAAACGGTTTCCTATTATAGATAGGTTTTGCGCCGCAGCAGGTTAATACGGCATATAAATAAACATTCAGAGGGGTGCAGCGCAGATGACACAGCGCACATTTGTTTGCGCCAGGCACACAAATTCCATTATATATGGCCATATTATCGAATTTGTGTGCCTGGCAGACCATCATTGAAATACTGTGCAGAATATTCTGTGCCTTTGAGCTAGAGGTCCACTTGTTGTCTTTTCCTGAAATTATATTAGTTCATAGAATAAGACATGGAATCTTGAGTTGTGTTGGAGATTGTTCCTTTTACATCACTCTTGTACACCACAAAAAACAATGGTGCTTAACGTACAGCGGAGGAGCATCAATATTAAAGACACAGGTATCTAAATATTTTCTTTACGGGTTCATAACATTTTCATTCACCCTGCAAAGATCCAAAATCTATCTGGACCAATTAGACCACTCCAGAGACCAGAATAAAAACAAATGAGAATTTGTCCTTTCAAACTCCAGTGTACAAAAAGCAACAACTTGTCCCCCGCCATCTTTGCTCCAGTTCTTAAGCTTGTTGTACAAAATGTAAGCGACAATGGAGAGATCAGAGACCCTGTCGTACTTGAAAGACTTGTTGCAGATGATATCATCTGCCTGATAAGGCATTCGAGTAGCATCACTGTCAGAAAACGTGAGGATCTAGAAAGCATCCATGGCTAATTAGGTTACAAACTAAATCACATAAAGTCATTGGCACTAAATATGACAGAGCCCAAACATACTACTAAACATTTATTATTATTGTTATTATTATGACATTTATTAAGCGCTACTGTTACCCGTAGATGTCCTGGCACTATGTGAAATCTTGCCCAAAAGCTCAGAGCAGAGGTCAGATTAACCTGTAAACAGCCAAGTTTGTAAAGCTTTTCGAAAAGTCAGTAAACTGGTCATACCTCTAAGGTGTAGTGGAAGATTATGGCAGGTCTTGGCTGCATTCACTACAAAGCTTCTTCTACCCCAGGTGGCCTCTTTTGCAAATGGCACATAGACCAGCTTAGCATCAGAAGAGCGCAGTGATCTGATTGGAGTATACTAATACAGCCGCCCTTTTCAATAAGCCGGACTTGTCCCATGAAGCGCCTTGTGAACCAGAAATAAGCTTTAAACTGGGTGCGCTTCCTAACTGACAACCAATGCAGCTTCCGTATCTCCTACGAGATTGGTGCGTATTTTGGAATGCCCAACACCAATCTAGCAGCGGTATTCTGCAGGAGTTGCAACTTCTGCATTATTCCTTCCTGGATGTTAAAATACAGACTGTTGCAATAATCAAGCCTAGACATGGTGAAAGCTGTGACAACTGTTTGGTGACACTCTTTAGGTAGAAGCGCCAGAGTTTTCTTGCAGGACCTGAGAGCAAAGGACGTAGTAGAGGCCACTGAATTCACTTGGACTCTGAAACTAAATTTCATTTGAAACTATTCAATACCTCAACGGCTGCTTGAAAAAGCAAACCCCTTTCTATGACCACCTCGCCCTCCTAGTCTGTTGAATTAGGCCAGTGCACTTAAAAAATGTATGATAGCGTCATACCCTTCTCCCTCAACCGCTTTATGATAACAGAGAACTCACACTAGCTCCGAGCTGGACCAGACTTGAGCCTTAGGTCTGGAGTTCAATGTTCACATTGAGACAGGTTTATTAGGATGGTAATCCTTAGGAGTTTGATAAAGCAAACAAGAATTCGAGGAGATGGACATGACAAATGACAAAACTGACAACTTTGTCATTGTGGAGCACATCTGATGATGTAGAGAAGAGCAGGGACAAGGCAACCAACAGAATTTCGAGAGTTATTGAAACTAAGGGTTCCAAAACTTTGGAGGACCAGGCAGTTGATATTAAGCAAAGTTATGTATTGACCTGGAAAAAAGCAAATGCAAACAATCTCAATGCAGACTTGGACTCACTTTGGGAGCCAGACCATCAAATCATCCAGATGTACTCATACCAGTGAGAACACTGGCAAAATACGTAACTGCAGGTGCCTCACTACTCTGATAGATGAGGCCCGCTTTGGCCATCTGTCTAAACCATGTTTTAAAATTTGCAGTCAGCTAGGGACTAGCTTCATATGTTGGTGGGACTTTGGCGATGTAGTGAATGCCTCCCTGGCATTCTTCATGAAAATTCCATGTTGCTTAGTGATGATGTTTCTTCTTATTTAGAATGTTTAGATTTGAATTGGTATTGCTGTTGGGATCTTTGTACCTGGTGGAGCTACTTTTATATGCTCCACAACCGTGTAGCCTATGATTAAATCTTACCGACTTCTGTTGGCTCCTGGGTCGTTACTACAAATTGTTGGCAACAATCTGGCTACACGGAGAAACCCTGCGTGCTGCAAGTCATTTATTTCATCGAAGAAAATCCGCTTTGAAAAGCTCCTTTGCCTTGCTGTCTCAGACTTCGCCTTTGACATTTCAAACTGACTCTGTTGTGCTGTCTAGACTTTGTTTTTGACACTTCCCAGCGGTGAGCATCTTTACACCGGAGAGCCCTAGCACTTCTTTATGTTTACTGCGGAGAACAATTCTGGAGGCAAGGAGTGTACAACTATCGACACGCAAATCGCCTTTCAACCAGAACACTCTGGTGAACCCCGGTGAGATCTTTCATATTTTTGGGGTTTTGATGTTTGTTTTAAGCAGTTGTTCAAACTGGGTAACTCTCCTTGTGCTACCATTTGCTCGTGCTCTTGCGCGTGTCCACCGGTCAGTACTTTGAAAGCACCATGGTGTGTTTCCGTTGTTCATGTAGCTAGTGCTTATTGTTCAGATCTCAAATCTGTGTATTTGAAGAATCCTACAACAGAAATTTTGTTTCAAGACAGAGATTCTTCTTTTTCCATTTTTTCACGGAAATAACTTTCTGGGAAACAACATCATCGTTGCACGCAAGCAACGTAGGGGCAGAGTCTCCTAGCAACGTATTCAAGCGTCTTCAAGCAACCAAGGGCAGCATTTCCAAGCAACGTATTCAGCCTTCTTCAAGCATTAACGCCATCAGCGTGTGTTCGTCAAGGCTTCGTATTTCCTAGCAACCCCTTTGAAGCCGTATAGTCAGCCGATGCACGCAGTCGTGTGTATTTTCAATAATTTTCTTTCATTCAACAACGTTTCGCCGATGTGCATGGCCAGGGAGTATTTAGCGTAATACTTCATCTTTAATTTTTGTTTCTTGCACATCTTCGCAGATGTGCACAGCTATGACAATTTATTTACAGCATATTCCTTGTTTTCATGCACATTTTCTCCTATGTGCACAGCTTCTTCTGTTCTTTTTGGATACTTATTATAGTTAACTTTTATTATTCTCAACGGTTCTATTGTGTCACATTTATCCAGATTCCTTGTTGCCACTGAAATACAGTAATCTCATGACATTTATGTATTCCTTGATGTAACAACAATTGTTCTTTAAATTCATTTTTTTCACATTTGTTTTATTTTTTATCGTTGGTAAACTCCACTGTTTCTCTACTATGAAAGCTGTTACTCCATCTCCATCATTTCTCGACAATCCAGGAGAACCACCTGTACGTTGGGTAGTATGGTTTGATGCTTTCGAGACCTATTTGGGTGCAATACGTGCATCCAGATTTTGAGCTGAAAGGAAAAAATGCCTCCTTTTGCACTCTCTTGGCTTTGAGGCTAGATCCATATATAAACATCTTCCTGATATTTTAAAAATAGATAACAACAACATTGAAAATTATCAAGAGGCCATCATCAAACTTAAAAACAGGTTTGATAAACAACCTAGTCTCATGGTATTACGTCACAAGTTTTTCAAGAGGAAACAAAATGAAGGGAAGGATGTTGATGCTTATATTTCTGTCTTAAGGAGGTTAGCAGCTGTATGTCTATTTGAGACTTTCACGGATCAACTTATTCGTGATCAATTCATTTGTCAGTGTAAAGATAAACAAATAAGACACAAATTATTAACTAAGGGAATCCGTCTCTTGAAGAGACTATTAAAGTGGCCAAGAGTATAGAGACAACTTTAATTTCCCTAAAAGAACTTGATGAAAATATTGTTGAACCCGTCAATATAATTTCTAGCACCAAACCTGAGCAAAATAATTTACGTGTAGGAAATGGTTCCTCTAACAAAGGTAAACCTAATTTGTCCTCTAACAATAATACTTGTATGCGTTGTGAAAATTCTCTACATCCTAAGAGTGGACGATGTCCTGCAACTGGTGTCACGTGAAACTATTGCAAAAAAGTAGGGCACTTTGCAAATGTTTGTCTCAAACAAAAAAATTCTAAAAAATCTGTTGTTTGTACGCTTGAGTCAGAAGAAGACTCTGATTCTGAAGTTATCTCTGTTATATATGAAAATCCCGTTTGCACTCCTGGCAATTATATAATTTCTAGTTTGAGTGATACTCCAAAGTGTGTTGATCCAGTAGCTGAGATCATAGTTGGAGGTAAAACTCTTAAATTATTAGTAGATTCTGGTGCCAGAATCCCATGATAACACAAGAATTGTTTGAAGAAACTTGGAGTGACAGAATATTAGAACCTACTGATCTATGTCTGGTCTCCTATGAAGGATGTCGTATTGACTTACTGGGATGTTTTGAAGATGAGATGGAGTTTAAAGGGAAAAACATGAGAGGGAAAGTTTACGTAGCAGTCAAGGGATTAAATATACTGGGTTGGTATCACCAAGGACTTTTTGGTATTATTCTTAGACCCGGTACCAAGGAACACGGTCTATTGCAAGTTGTGGTGATAATGGAAAAAAGTGGAAAAATAAGTTTCCAACTGTTTTTGGTAACAAGTTGGGCAAGATCATTGGTTTTAAGCATAAAATCATTGTAAAGGAGAAGGCAGTCCCTGTAAAACATAAACTAAGAGGAGTTCCTTTCAGTGTTAAAAACGATTTGGACAAGGAACTTAGGGGTCTGTGTGACCAAGGTATAATTGAACCCACCAAATCTTCCTTATGGTTGTCTCCATTAGTTGTGGCCCTGCAAGAGGTGTGGCCAACTTAGAGTGAGTGTGGACCTAAGGTCGTTGAACAAGGAGATATGGATTGATTCACATCCCCTGCCAAAAATCAATGATATGTTTGCGTGCATTAAGGGAGCAAGATTTTTCTCCAAATTGGATTTAATGTGCCTATCACCAGATAGAGCTACATCCAGAGTCACGTCATCTTACTGCTTTCATCTCGCCCTTGGGAACTTTTCAGTACCGGCGTATGCCATTTGGACTGGCATCAGCAGACTCTGTATTTCAGAGAGTCATGCAGGAACTTTTGAAGGGCATTGATGGAGCTCTTGTTTTTCAAGATGACGTGTAGATTTTTGCCAAGGATTCTTGTTCACATGATTTTATTGTGGAAAAGTTTCTTAAACACTTTGAAGAAAAGGGTGTAGCCTTAAAGTCAGAAAAATGTAAGTTCTTGTGTTATGAGGTTGAATATTTAGGACATTTATTAACACAAGATGGAATAAAGCCCAGGGAAGGTTTGGTGGAAGCTATTGTTAACGCAGCTGCTCCTAGTGATAAAGTTGATGTTAAGTCCCTTCTTGGTTTGTGTGAGTATTATTCATGTTTTGTCCCATATTTTGCCACCATAGTTAGACCTATCAGCAATCTACTAAAAAAGGGAGTCAAATTTACTTGGTCAGAAGAGTGTGTTTCAGCTTTCAATCTCATTAAGTCGATGCTTAGCAAAAGCAAAGCTTTAAAACCTTTTGACCCTGATTTGCCATGTTGTGTTACTGTTGATGCAAGCAAAGTTGGACTAGGAGCTATTCTCACACAAAAACATCATAGTGGTGAAGACACTATAGGATTTGCTTCAACAGTTCTTTGAGATGCTGAATTACACTATTCAGTTATTGAAAAAGAGTTATTAGCATGCTTGTGGGCCATTGAAAAATTCCGTCCATATATTTGGGGAACATTTCTCAGTGCTGGTGTCAATACATTCTGTACACCTAGGATTTTAAGCATGGTCTCTAGACTTTTGCAATATCAATTTGATGTTGCACATATTTCTGGAGGAAAAAATATAAGATCAGATTTCTTATCTCGTTTTTCTCATAAGAATGATGAGAGTGATGATGTTGCTTTCAGTAATTTGTGTGAGGAAGATTGTGACTGTGTTAGATTCACCTGTATCAACTGTGGGCTCTGAAAAGGAGTGGAGAGTTGCTCTGAAGAATGATGAGTTGCTTCAACAAGTTTGTGAATTTGTACATTGCAATTGGCCAAGAGAAAAAGTTTTATCACCTCTTCTTCAGCCTTATTGTTAGGTTGAAAATGAGTTATCTATTGAGGATGGTATATTGGTTAGATGTGATAAACCTGTTCCTCCACTTACTGTGAGGCATGAAATTGTCAGAAATGCTCATGAAGGGCATTTAGGTGCAACTTTCACTAAACGTCGTATTTGTGACCGTTTTTTGGTGGCCTAAGATGGATGGCGAAATTGAGGAATTTGTTGCTACTTGCTGTGTATGTTGTACAGCTGATAAAACGCTAAAGACTGCATCTCCTCCTTTACAACCCATTGTTTGTCCTTCTGGGCCTTGGGTAAAAGTGGGTTTCGAAGTCATGGGTCCTTTTGATACATTGTCAGGTGCGTATAGGTTCATTCTTGTACTTATGGATTATACTTCCAGGTGGCCATAGATTAAGCTTCTGAAGGAACCTAATGCTTCTGCCATTATTTCATTTTTGAATGAAATATTTTTGAGGGAAGGTTTTCCTGAAATACTGATTTCTGACAATGGGACTCAATTTGTGTGTGAGTTGTTTGAGGATTTTCTTGCATCTTGTGGGATCCAACATGCTAAGAGTTCATTATACCACCCACAAACAAATGGCCTCGTTGAGAGGATGAATCGGGTGGTGGGAGAATGTATCAAGTGAGCAAAGTCTGCGAACCAGGACATTGTCAAATCGTTACATAGAATGTTGTGGTTTTACAGAGCTACTCCCCGTGTTTCTACCAAGGTCTCTCCTTTTGAACTGCTCAGAGGACGCAAGGCAAATTTGAGTTTTAGACCTGGTTGGATGAATAAGTGGCTTAAATCTGAGTTCGACTGGAACAAACTTATGGAGATAGTGAAACTCAATATGTCAGAATCTCAGAGTAAACTTAAAACATAGTACGATAAAAAGAAAAGTGTAAAAACGGTTCCATTTATTGTTGGAGATTTTGTAAAAATAAAATCTTCTGTTTATATCAAAAAGGTTTAGAGCAAGTTCAGCAAACCTGTTAAAGTGGTAAGAATTTGTAAAAATGCTGTTCTAGTCTCTAGTGGACATTGGTGAACCTTTCTAAAATTGTTAAAGTACGGTTAGATAACACTGTGTGTTCAGACAATAATGCAGTGGGGAAGAGTTCTGCTTCTGCTCCTGCTCCTGTTGAGTTAAGCAAGAGTTCAAGAGTATGTGTCATTCCTAAGAGATTTCAGGAGTGATTACATTGTATTTATTTTTGCTTTTTGTTTGTTTGTGTTTTTTATTTACAAGATGGAGGGGAGGTATCCTGTTTATTGCGAATGCCTCCCTGGCATTCTTCATGAAAATTCCATGTTGCTTAGTGATGATCTTTCTTCTTATTTAGAATGTTTAGAGTTGAATTAGTATTGCTGTTGGGATCTTTGTAACTGGTGGAGCTACGTTATATGCTCCACAACTGTGTAGCCTCTGATTAAATCTTAGCAATTTACCTTGGCTCCTGAGTCGTTACTACAGTGGGCCTGTGGTGATGTCAATGCACATGTATTTTAGGAATTAAATGGTGGCAATTCCCACGTAATCATCTGGAGTACACATTTATGAATTGAGGTCAGATGTGAGCAAAATGTTTTTTGTCATAGCTTTCTAAAATCACTCTTGCTCGGATACTGAAAAGGACCAGAAACACCACAGTACACACAGGCAGTGGAAAAGATCAAAACCCCATATGTATTCAAACACATTAAATATTTAGACATTTGACCCCCTCTTATAGACTTTATTCAAAAGAAAGCACATGATGGACTTTAGACGTCACAAGTTGTTAGACCTCCAACAATGGTGTAAAACACACAGCCAATGATCAGAAGCAGAACAACAGTGGCTGTAGAATAAGACTAGGGAGTCTACTGTCTGGAGAACATTGGGGACATAGAATAACAAGTGGGGAACCTTCTGAACAGCTAGTCTGTTGCAGGGCTGTGTGGGACGGGGGCTGGATGATTGATTGTCTGTCATTGACTGGTGGTAAAGTTATCGGAAGCACACCAGAGCTTCAGATACAAGTCTCAAAAGAAGTGTGTGCCTTTTGGTGCTTTGTTTGATTCTCAAAAATAGTGGGCAGCTTATCCGGGGAACAGTGTTGTTCCTTGTCTTTCGCACACTTAGTGGACTTAAAACCTCAAGCCTTTCTTACCTCCCTAGAAGGCACAATAGAGAAACATTAAGTGCATGAGGTGGTAAAACCTTAGGACGGTGTGTTTCAATAAGGTCATCAATTTCATCTCTCCACAACCTTCCACTGCCTTCACACTGGCTTCATTTTTTTAAAGAGCAAATGTTCTCACTTTGAATATTAACATGTGGCTTCTTCTATTAAGTGCAGATTTTGAACATATTTAACTACGTTTTTAATAATGGGATTTGACATCTAGATGTTAAAGCTAAATAATTTGTTTAAGTAATGTTTGAAAACTTAATAAAAAAGATTGAAACACAAAAACAGACAGAACGAACTGTGTTATTGAACTGTTCCTATTCCTAGTTAGAGCCTCTGTGCCACTGGCTTTCAGGGCGGCATAACTAACCCTTCTACACATTGCTTGTCCTCTAGTGCTGCAAATGGAAAAAAAATCTGGGGACTCACTACAAGCAAGCAATGTTTGTTAAATTTACACCAATCTGGGATTGGGATCAGTTGTATGGGACAGGTCTTGCATCTGACGAGAAGTAGGTGTTCCCTCAAGGTGGGAATCAATGAATGCAAAAGCAGCAAATCAAATATTCTCCTGCTACGCCCCGAAATTGTGCAACGACTCCTTGAAGTGATAAGGCTCTCATTCACCCTTCAGGAATAGGATGGCAAATTCCTTAAGGAGCACCTATTGGACAGTTGCAGTAAGTCACAGTAGGATAGTAATTTAATAATGGTAAATATCAAGGCTTCTCAGTAGAACTACTATCGCTGTTGAAGGCCAAGCAGTAGTCTTTCACAAGGATGGAATATGGATAAAGAGTGTACTGGCACTTATTAGCTTGACTGGTATATTTTTATTGATACAGTGCTGGTACTTGTATGACTCACATTTGTCTAATTGTAAAGTTAGGGAGAAGCATTGGTTGTACCAAGCAGCAGAGGCTGGCCAAGTACCTTAGGCCCACTTCAAAGGGTTCAGGCCTAGAGTGGCACCACTTGGCAGGGTAGACTCACAGATGGGTAACGTGCACAGAGTTCCAAGGCCAGTAAAACATGAGGTCTGAAGGCAAAACGTTAGGGGAAAACCACACCAAGGATTCCCGGTGTAACATGCTTCATGTCATGCAAAAACCATGTAAAGTCAATGGGATAGTGTGTAACCATGCAACTATGTGACCATCTGCAATATATTGTAGCCTGCCTGTTGTCATTAGCACTCAACAATAGACAGCAAAAGCTGACTGTAGCCAGGCACTAAAAAGGCTCTGGGTGTATGATACTGCATCACTAGTCACTCTGGCCCCTAAACCCAAGGACAGGGCTCCAGTCGGACAGTGTCAGAGGAGGGTATGTAAACATTAGAATCATCTCCCTTCCATACCCTGAACCAGGAAGCATATGCTTTGTAACAGACTCACAGTCTTCAAGACAGGTACTGGGAAGATGCTTAGCAAAGATGACGCCAATTCACCTCACCTCCCTGCTGTACAAGCACATGCAGCTTGATGGTACAGTGTCATATGTGGAGAGCCAGAGCTGGGTGTCCTGATGACTTGTGGTGGCAATGACAGCATTGCCCCTGGACACCGGCATGCAGTGGTGTAAAATAACCTCAGGGGGCCCCCCTGCAAGGTAAGATGAGGGGTCCACTATACCCATTCAGTTAGAAATGGGGGTCTCTAGTTGGCAATGGTTTGCACCTTTGTCCAAGTAGGGATCCGAGTCAGGGTAAGGGGGATACACTTCTAAAATAACGCATGCTCATCCCCTTGGAAGCTTGGCAGGAGCAGACAGGCTTATCTCAGAGGCAGTGTGTAAAGAATTTGTGAACACATACAGTAATACAGTGAAAACACTGCGAATAGACATAACACAAGTTTAGAAAAATAAGTAATCTTCATCTAAACTAAACAAGACAAAAACGACAAAAAACCCACAATACAGTGATCAAAATATGACTTTTAAAAGGTCAAAATAGATCTGTTCAGAGCAAAGTGCAGATGCAACACTTTTCATACAAAGTACCTTGGATGCATCGCACGCACCAAATAAAAGTTACAGGGAAGGTGATGCGTCGGATCCTTACACCCGGGGAAGGTGATGCGCCGGTTCCTTACTTCAGGGCAGGTGATGCGTCGTGCCTCACTGCCACGCAGGGGCGGTGATGCGTTGGTTACTTACTGTGAGGGGAGGTGATGCATCGGCAGGGCCGGACTGGCTACCGGGCAGTTGTGTGTGCTGCCGAGCTGGGGCTAGTTTCTCTGTGGTGTGGGCTTATTTCGTTGATGGGGACCTGCGTGCGCCTTGAAATTAAAAAAGCGAAACGAATTTCGTTTTGCACACACAGGTCCCCATCAACGAAATCATCCCCCTGCTCGGCAGCACACACAACTGCCCGGTAGCCAGTCTGGCCCTGTGCATCGGTTTCTAATGTGCGGGGAGGTGATACGTCATTTTTCGATACGGCGATGACACTACCTTGTTCTCTCCAGCCGCTGTCCCACAATGCATGGGTTCTTGCAGACGCACAGCAGGGCCTGCGTCGGAATTGCTGTGGTGATCTTGGACTTACTGTGTAATTCCCTAAATGCAATCGCAATTTAAGTAATCACAAATTTTGAGATTACTTAAATAGCGATTTTTCGTAGTCTCCTTTGAAACACTCTGAGCGAAAGTGTCCCCAACACATCTGAGGGGTTCTTTGCTGACTATCATAGAACTCACACAGATTCTTCAAGCAATTTGAGAGGATTTTTTAATGTATGATAATTATCGCAGCACTCTTTGTCGAAGTGTTGCAGGCTCCGTCTTCCATGCTTCTAATGTCCCAAAAAGACATGCTATTATCATGCATGGGGTTTCTTTGATATTATCACTTCTGAAATAGTAGTGGGGCTACAGAAAAATCACTAAATCTAATATTTGCTAAATATACTAAAAAAGCTATTGTTGTGATCCGCTGATGAATGAAAATGTAATGACTCCCCTTTGGTAATGTGGCTGTTTAGGGATCACACTCTCTCTCAGTTCATAAAAACACAAGTACACATTTTTATGAAAGCTTTTCTATGAATACAATGAGATTATTATACCCTGAGGCTCTTCAGTAAAATCCTTCATTGCCTTCTTTTGTGTATCGGTCCTAATTGCTTTTTACACAAGGTTTTTAAACAGCACCCAGTCAGTTCTGGGAGGAAGCTGATGAAGTGTGTGAACAAGCTAGTTTCCTATACTGAGCTCCAGAGGCTGACACCTCACCTGATTAGTAGCTTATCAGATCCCAGCAGCTTTATTTATGTCAAAGTCAGTGGAGGCTCCTCCGCTGAGACGGAGGAGTGTCGCCCCACTCCTATCTCAGCAGTGCAAAAAATAAAAATAGAAATGATAATAACAAGACGGTATTATCATTTTATTTTTCTATGAGTGAGTCGGGCGGGTTGGTTTCTGGGATGCCAGAGCAGGGGAGGAACAGTTTGCACTCCTCTAAGTGCACATGGCAGTTTGGCCATCATTAACATGGAATTGAGACCAACATCGTAAACTCTAAAAGTACAGACAAACATAAATAAAATATAATCGTGCCCCTGAGTGTTCATGCCTCAAAATGTTTGTGGTAGCTGACACATAAGCAGTTGGTGAGTGATTCGGCAGTAAGGAACATTTATGAAATATACCCCCTGACACCGTGCTCGCATCAAACACGTGTGGTGTCAGTAGTTGTAGTGCACTCATATAAGGGTTCAAAACAGTCGTCTGGACTAGGGTTGTGGCGCTTACCTAAATTAGGCTGGACTTCAGCATTATCAGGTGGCGTGGAGGAGATTCGTTTAAAGCGTGCTTTCTGTAAGTAATATGGCATTTATCACAGCTTTTAAAATTGCAGGGAAAGGAGAAGTCTTTGGCCGGCCCAAGAGGCTGACTTCCTGTGTACTTACATTTTTGCAGTGTGGACAGGGTGTCTGCACTTACCCAACTCCCCGTACCCGGTATATTGACGTGACGTGACGGGCAGCGGTCAAGAGACTGCCCAGTGGGCGGGGGAAGGTTAAGTACCCCTGTCCCCCTCCCACTGCCGGAAGTGACCGGGCCAGCAGACCCCTTTGGTCTCTCGCCCAGGGAGACTGGGCAGCCAACTTCTGTGCCTTCCTGTGGCACTAAGGCGGCCGCCCTGTTGGAGGGTCCCCTACGGGGCCCCTCGGGCAGCCTTGGCAATGTGGTGGTGCTGCGCATATCTTGCGGCCATCTTGTAGTGGTCGGGGATGACGAAGTGTCTTTCTTGTAAACTAGGAAAATAAAAAACTAGCAATGGGAGTTTTAGGAGGGTAACGGTATTAAGGGAGGGGGGCAATTGTACTGTGTGCGTTTTCAGGCAAGCCTGGAAGGGTTCCCTATAGGTATGTTGTTGGACAGATGCATTTAACGAGTGTGTCCATGAGGATGTAGCTATATGGGTGAACTGAGCCCCATGTTGACATTACTGCTGGAGAGTGTCTTATTACTGTAGCCAGTGGGCTGTGATGAAGATTGCACATTTTTTGGGAAGTGTCCAGTCCAGAAAGCACACAGGCTGATGTTGCATCAGGCCCGGAGGTTGTGATAAGGGGTGTAAGTTCTGAGACGTACCCAGTCCAGGTTACACAGGGACTTATGTTGCACCAGAATATCCTGGAGGGTGAATCAACATAGATGAATGTGGGTATTTAGACCTCAGTCCAGGGAATGTCATCATTGATCCCACTTTTGTTGGTCTGGAGGTGGAACACCCACCGTTGTTCCCATCTAAAGAAAGTGCTCACATTCCAGGATGGGTCTGCCTCCAGGACAGTCCATTTCAGGTCTGCGGTGGAGTGGTTAACCTCCTTATAGTGGTTGCTCATTTTGGTTGCACTCTGGCCACATCTGATGGTGAGTCTGTGTTCTCCCATTCTGATTTTCACTGGTCTTGTAGTCATGCCAACGTAGTTCAAGGTGCATGGATGGGGGGTCAGATAAATACACTTCTTTGTGTTGCAGTTTGGGTGCTGCCTTTGTATCCATCTAACGGTACCCAACTGAAGGATAGACAAGTGGCTAATGGAGTGGCATGCCATACAGCTTCCACAAAGATAGTGCCCAGTGACTCGAGGGAGGTTCCATAGGGTGTCCTGTGTGTTTGGTTTGTTTGCACATGGTCTAGTGTGTACCAGCTGATCCCTCAAACTGGACTTTCTCTTAAATGCGAAGCGTGGGCGTTCCAGTTTTAGGTTTCCAGCATTCAAGGTCCTCCAATGTTTTAAGATGATGGATTTCACCTTATTGAAAAGGAGGTTGAAGGAGGTGATACATGTCATAACATCATCTTTGGTGCATATGTTCTCTTCCAGAAGTGTCTCCCTATTATTGTTCAGTTCCCTCTTTTCTGCCAGTCTCACTATCTTCGGTGGATATCTTCTTTCAAGAAGATTGTTGCTAAGTTCCTTGGCTTGGGTTTGATAGTTGGTTAGGTCTCCGCAATTGCGTCTGAGGCGGAGGAACTGTCCATAGGGGAGGTTATCCCAGAGTGCTTTGGGATGGTGACTTTCGAAGGAGAGAAGACTGTTGCAGTCAGTGCTTATCCTGTAGGTTTTGGTTTCCACATGGCCTTCTTTTAGGCTGATCAAAAGGTCAAGAAATGACATTTCAAAGTTAGAGATGGAACTGGTGAACTTGAGAAAGGAGTTTAAGGTGTTGTTCTATTCTGTGAAGGAGTCACAGATGTCTCTGTCGCCCTTCCAGAAGACTAGGATCTCGTCAGTGTATCCCTTTCATACTAGAATGTTAGTGATGAATGGGTTGGTGGCACAGAGTATGTATTTTGCTTCAAAATCTGCCTCATATAGGCAGGACAGACTGGGGGCGCATGTACTCCCCATTGTTGTGCCCTGTATCTGATGATAGAGTTGGGTCTTGTACCGAAAGAAATTGTTTCTAAGAGCGATGTTGGCGCACTCGATGATGAATTCTGCTGGAGTAGGGGTCGGAAGGTTGGTCATTCTCAGGAGGCTCTCTACAACTTCCAGGTTGGTGTCTTTGGGGATATTACTATACAGAACCTCCATATCCAATGTCATGAGGAAGGTCATCTCTCCTTGGTTTTCAATGTTAGCAATGAGGTTCAGTACATCCTTTGTATCCTTCAGGTAAAAAGGGATAGTCTGAACCATAGGACAGAGAAGAAGTCACAGAACTGGTTGAGCGGTTCTAAAACAGATCATATTCCTGAGACAATAGGTCTGCCCGCAGTCGGACATGTCTCCTTGTGGATCTTGGGTAGTACATAGAAGTACGGCTTTACTGGTGTATCATTAGTCAGGAAGGCTGCCTCTTTCTTAGATACCCAACCTTGAAACTCAGCTGAGTGAGCTAAACTCTGGATCCTTTTTTGAAGCTTGTTTGTGGGATCTGTATCCATCTTCGCGTAGTAAGCAGTGTTCGCCAACTGCCGCTGGCATTCATTGTCATTGTCTTCCATGTTCATGACGAATGTCGCCCTGCCATTGCTAGCAGGTTTCGTCCTGGGTAAGGTTGTTGAGAGCTACCTTCAATCTGGTTGGAAGGTTGTTGTTGTTCTTTTTCTTTTTCAAGTCGCCCAGATCCTTGAGGACAGCCTTTTCAAAGGTATTTCACTAGGGTTCATGGCTGTTGGTAGAGTAAAGGTAGATTTAGGTCTCAGGCCTGTATCTGTTGGTGTGGTGATGACCTCATGTTGGAAAAATGAGTGGAGTCTAATTTTCCAGAAGAACTGGTGTAGCTCAGTAGATAGTTGGAAGGAGTCCTCTCATGGGGCAGGGACAAAGCCCAAGTCCAGCTGTAGTTCTTCTGTCTCTTCTTCCTCCAATGTCCTGTCTGATAGGTTAACGATCAAGTTCGACTGGAAGTTTGGCTCTGTGTCTTCCGCTGGTTATCCGTTTCCTACCACTGAGCCTGCTTGTCGTTTCCTCTCCTTCTTCCTCTGTCTCTGCCCATTCCTCTGCCCCAAAAAGGTTGAGGGATAGGGTATTGGGTTGCCGGCTAGTGATCCGTGGAAGCCATATATCGGGAGGCCGGGAGTAACCTCTGTTGCCCTCTGTTGTTATGGCAGCTCTCATTGCTGGAATTGCTGTGTGTGGATTGATAAGATCTGTTGGATGAGGTGGACCCATCATTTGAGAATTGGTTATTCCCAGAGGGTTGGTAGTCCTCCTTTGTGTAGGGACAAATACATTCTCTGTCAAATTTGCGGATGTCCTTCTGTAATTTTTGTATCTTCTGCTGCATAAGATAATTTTTGTCCTCGTTGAGTTCAGTATTAATCCCTGCCAAACGGGACTTGTAGGCTGAAATACTGATACTGGTTTTCAGTGCATTTTCAGCGATGTTGTTTTTGATTAAGAGGGTGTCTGAGAGGTGTTTTGCAGTGCTGATTATTAAAATAAGCCAGTCCTGTGTGCACTTCCACGCTATCTGGCTCCATTCTCGTCTAAAAATTAGGTCCTCCATAAACAGACGTGGTGCTGTGTTCACAATTAGGTACAAAAGGGGGTGATGACATGCCACTGGATTCAAGCAAGCCTGGCTGAAGACGAAATGCCAGAAACCAGTCCTAGGAAGCTTGTTTCCGGTCCAGCGAAGGCATGGCTTGGCAATTCGGGTTGGACTGTTCCCATGAGGCACAGGGTCAGACTGATTTGCATATGGCCATGTCTGAACTGGGGTGGCAGAGTGGGCTAAAGAACGGTGATGGATTAAACCCAGATCTTTTGACTGGGTGTGAGTGTTTGATTGGTTCAGATGCTCCGTCTATCACCACCACCCCCTTTTGTACCGCTGTGTTCACAATTAGGCCATTAGGTGCTGCCTTGGCCCTCAGATATTCTGTCATGAAGGCGTGGAGGCTTCATGTGCTGTTTCTTTAGGGAAGCGCTGGAATTCCAATCACCTTGGGTGTTGCGTGAAAGAGTACTTCCATCTTCGTTCAATAACAATGGTGTTCTTAATATTTCAGTGACTATGTCTTCGCCTTAGCTCAGGCCAAGATTGGGATCCATGCCTGTGTCTTACTCAGGTTCAGGGAAAGGAAAGGCGAAGTTAGAGGATAGTGTCCCTCGACTAGGCTGCTGTGCTAATGAAGTATCAAACAGGGGACCCCTTGCTAAAGGGAAAGGGGTGTCGGGGGACAGGGAGCTGGTTCGAGAGGTCCAAAAGCCTGTGCTCCTATCAAGAATCAGAAAATCAAAAAAGGACTCATGTTCCAGAGAGTAATGAAAGAAAGATGGAGGTAAAAACAAAAGAGGTGTCTAAGGGTTGGATTTAGATCGTGGTGGATAGAATACTAGTCACAAATCGATGGGTAGCCAAACCACCGTATTACAAGTGCCGTAGGATATAATTAACTTGTAATACTGTGGACAGAATATTTCTCACACTTGTGATGAAATATCCCATCCACCAAGATTTAAATCAGGCCTTAAGTCCGAAGATGAAATCTTGCACTGGGGCAAGCTGGCAAATCAATAAAAGCCGCAAAGCAACCTTGGCAGCAATGAAATCCAGCTTGTCCCTCTTAGAGTTTTTGAAGTCAAAACCAATGTCTTTAAATGGGTTTCAATGTATCTGGCTTCGAGGGACCCTAACGGGCTTAAGCCTTGAACGCTGCCCTGCTGTAAGACTTTGAACACTAAAGAAAGTGACGAATCCAAAAGGTAGAACTTTGATCAGTTCAACTTTTGGGGAAATGGCCTTTACAATGCCGGCAGAGCCACATGTGCCGTTTCATTGCAATTACAACCACGCATACCTTAATCATGCATATGCCTTAACCACACATATGCGTGGTCAAGGCAATACATGGTCTAGATACCCAGATACAAGAAGCATCAGGACAGAAAGCTCGACACTGACAGGTAAGAGGGGCTGAGGTGGTAGTTTTAGGGGTGAGGGGTAGTTTTTAGGGCTCGGGTCGGGTTGTTTATAGGGCAGGGAGCCATGTTGTAGGGCTCGGGGCGGGGGGTCAGGGTTGTTTTAGGTTTTAGGGATGGGGTCGTTTTTAGGGCTTGGGGGGTCAAGTTGTTTATAGGGCAGGGGCCAGGGTTTTCAGGATCAGGGCAGGGGGTGTCGGAGTAGCTTTTGGTTTTAGGGATGGGATCGTTTTTAGGGCTAAGGGGGGTCCAGTTAATTATAGGGTAGGGTTTTACAGCTCAGGGCAGGGGTGTTGGGGTAGTTTAAGGTTTTAGTGGAGGGGTAGTTTTAGGGCTTAGTGGAGCGGGTTACATGTAAGCCAGGGGCCTGAATTTTAGGGCTCAGGACGGAGGGGTTGGGGTGCGAACTTTACTGTACATCCCTTTACCAATCATGCCTTTACCACAAAGTTGCACGGTAAAGGAATGTGTTGTAAACCCCTGTGTGATAAAGGAATGCATTGTTCAGACTAATTCGTTGTTTGGGCTGAGTGTTAGAGGCACGTGTGGTTTAGCCATGCCTCTGACATACAACCCAACGTTTGGTGTATCTAATATCTGCCCAACTATGGTCAGTATGAAATTGAACCTGGGTCCATGGGTCCTCTGAACAGATATTTCTCATTATTACTTTAGTATTTTAAGGTGCTTTTTCAGGGTAAGGTTTTAAAATTTGAATCTCTGATGCCCTTTATTGGAGTTTACAGCACCAGCCAAAGGTTGTATGCAGGGGTGTTCGCTGCCCGATGGGAGTTGGACGGTGGTAACTGTTGGATCTGGTATACGATAAACAAACGAAAAACAACACTGAAAAGACAAAAATCTGATATGAAGTCACACTTAGGATTATTTTATAACACCTCAATGTATGTTTAAAACAAAACCTAAGAATTTCAATTAAAAGAAGACAGTTAAAGTGCATTGGGTCTGTCGTTGGAAGGGGCAGGCACCCTGTCCAAATAGGGACCACAATGCTAGTCTGGGAAAGTCAGATATACACACTCTAAATTAACTTGTTCTCACCCTCTGGTAGCTTTGCACAGAGTAGTCAGGATTAATTTAAGAGGCAATGTGTAAAGTATTTGTGCAACACTTACAACAGCAAAACTGTGAAAACACCATACAAAAACAATCCACACCAGGTTCAAAGAGCAGAGCTTGATTTAATTAACAAAACAAGACCAAAATGACAAAAAGCCAATACGTAAAACCGGAGTTAGGAGTTTTTTAAAGAATATCTTGAAATGTAGTGCTTCAAAATGTAAAGAGCCAGCCGGGCTTTCTGGTTGCACTTGACCGGGTCAAATCTGAAAGTTCAGGCTGATTGCGATCGAGTGCAGGTCAGAGACAGGCACCAACTTGTCCCACTGAAAAAGTACCTTCGACGTCGAAGACCCAATGCGGGGAGCAGAAGAGGCAATGCGCCAGCATTGATCCCTTTGGATGAAGACAGTGCATCGGTTACAATCCGCTCAGTCAGGGATGCCTTATCAGCGGACCCTTTACGATAAAGGCGATGTGTCATCATCGTACCGCGCAGCCAGTGATGCGATGTCCTCATTCTTGGCATCAGCGGGGATGCGTCAGTGTCGAGGAGGAGATACCATGGTTCTAACCTGCGCGACAATGGTAATACATGGATTTTGCAGGAAAACAGCCAGAAAACCCCCTTCAATGGGCCCAGAACGGGATTGGCACCACTTGGCAGACCAAGACTCACAGTTGGCAGGGTACAGAGGTTGCAGAAGGGTTGTTGGAAATCATTGATGTCCCAGATGTCTTCAGAACAGGAGGCAAGCTAGCAAGCCCCTGGGGTCACTTTGGTTCTGGGGATGTAGAGATGCCGGTCCAGTCTTTCTCACTCCCAGGCAAGGAGTGCAGCGGGCACCAAGGCAGGCACAGCAAAGTAGGATTCCAGAAAAGTCCAACAGAATCCAGCAGAGTGACAGTTCTTTCAGTAGCACAGCAGTCCTTCTTCCTGGCAGAATTTTCTCTGATCCAGAAGTCTACTGAAGTGGTAGTGTCTTAGGTCCAGAACGTAGACCCAGTTGTGTTTATGAAGTGAGGGAGGCTTCAAAGAGAGGCATTTGAAGTGCACAAAGTCCCCTTCCCTCCTTCCTTGAGTCCAGATTCACTGCAGGGGGTATGCAGCTCTGAGTGTGGGGACAAAAGCGACCCATTCAAGTGCTAGTGTCAGATACTCTCTTCCATCCTGCCCAGATTGACCCATAAGGATGTTTATGGCCTGCCAGGATATGGATGGCCCATCAGGCACACTTAAGCTCCCTTTGTGTGTGGCTGTCTAGTGGGAATGCACAAAGCCCAGCTGTCACCCACCCTAGACGCCACAGAATGTTAAAGTAAGAAAATGCCATGGATGGCATTTTTTATAGAATTGCAGCTTAAAATCCAACTTAACCATAAGTTGTGATTTTAAATTGTGAGTCCCAAGACACCAAACTCGAAATATCAATCTTTTCCCTTTCAGGAATTACACTTATAAAATTTAACAAGGTAATTCCAATGTTAACCTATGGGAGAGATAGGCCTTGCAGTAGTGAAAAATGAATTCAATTGTTTTTCACTGCCAAGACATGTAAAACGTAAAAGTACATGTCCTCTTTTTTTAATGAATTGCACCCTGCACCTAAGGCGGCCCAGGGCCCACCTTAGGGGTGACATATGTATTAAAAAGGAAAGTTTGGGCCTGGCAAGAGAGTTAACTTGTCTCTTCATAACATTTGTAAGGAAGCGAAAGGTTTCTTAAAAAACTGCCACCATCCACTATGTAGTGGCATGCTTCATCCCAGGGTTGCTGCAACATTCCTGGCTCACCAACGCCTGCGATGGAGCAAAGGGTGGGGAAGACAAAACAAACATAAATGTGTTGGTATCTGTGCAGTAAACGTGAGACAGTGTAGTGCGTGTCTTAAAACTAACTCCAAGATACCTTCTATCAAAATGTATTCCAAGGCAGCATTTAATTTACAGGTACTGGACACATGTAGTGCATGTTACAAGGGACCTATAAGAAAAATAAATATGCCAATTTAGGATAAACCAATGGTGCCATGTTTTAGGGAAAGAGCACATGCACGTTAGCACTGGTCAGCAGAGGTACAGTCCCCAAAATCCTATAACCCAGCAAAAAAGAAGTCAGCAAAACAGGTCAGAAGGCAAAAAAGTCAGAGTAAACCAAGCCAAGTAATGATTTCAAACACACCAAATGCAATGCTTTATGACCTCACAATATTTATACCACTAAATAACAATACCACTAATTATTGCCACACCGTGCTATGTAAATTCATTTGTATGATTATTTACAGCACTTATAATTCCATCTGTTGAGTTATGGAGGATGTTGCTAGTATTGCTTTTGGTGTGTGAGTTATGGTTTGCACAACTGTTGTGAGAGTTTTGGATTGTGGTCCTATCTACAGCTTACACATTTCAGTGGTTTTAAAGTTTTTATTCATCACTACTTTAACTGTGCTTTTAAGTGTATTTCTGTGCTTTTTATACAAACTTTGAGGTGTTATAACCAACCATACCCATCGTTTCACTTTAACCTTTGTTTTTCTGCCAGTGAGTATTGCTACATTTAACTCTGTCACTTGGATCTTGCCATCAAAGTCAAAGTTTGCTTGATATCATGCAGTAAAAATGCATCACCACTTGCTTTGCCATTTAATGGTCTACAGTTGCTGAATCCAAACTTTGGAACTCTCTCCATATGGAACTAAGGGCCAGATGAATGAAAGAATTTTGCAGTCACAAACTCTGTAATTCACAGAATCACAGGGTTTGCGACCATACAATCCCTATTTGTCATGCATTAATCCCATTTTACAGTTTGGTAAAGCCTTTTCAAATAGCTAAATGGTGTTAGCGACCCATACCAAAATGCTTTTGGAGTTTCAATGAAAGGGGCATTCCTGTCAAATTGCAAATGGCTATGGAATGTATCAATGGTGTGCGACCACAATTCTGGTTGCAAACTAATGGTCAGTTACTGACTCCAAAGCTGGAGGTGACTGATTTGTAAAGAAGAATGGGCTTCGTTTGGATACCTTTCCTTTTGGGACTAATCAACTTACTTGAAATTTTCCCAAAAGGAAAACTGTTTTTAGACAGCACTGATTTCTATAAGGAGCCTTTCTTGCCTTTGCAGCCAATCACAGGGGGCTGCAAACTGTGAAATGCCCCATTGACACTGAAGCAATTTGTCCGCAACCCTGTGAAATTCCTTATATTATGAACTGACCGATTAGTGCATAGATGGTTCACACAACCAGAATCCATTCATAAACTTTGATGTAATTATTCAACTACTTTTTACGAATGGAATCTTCATAATCTAGCCCTGAGATCTCAACCAAGTACTCTAATGTCCAGGAAACAACTGAAACACATCATCGGCATCCAGCCCTTCAGTGAAACATGTATGCATCTATATCCTCTCACTTTATTCTTTTCTAATGCTCTCACGGGTTATTGATGTTTCTTGCTGACAACTTTTTCAAGTATTCTACTGGGTCCACGTAAAGTGCAATACTTCTACTTGGTTCAGCAGTGCTATACAACAAAGTCAAATACATGAATACATTCCCTGACACCATAAAGCTAAAAAAGAAACATGATGTACCTATCAAAGATAAGAAACATAAAAGGTGATTATTGGGTAAAAAGCCCGGCTTTCAATAATTCACTAAAAATCACTTGATTGGATTCAGCACACAAAGAGCTATGGGAAAGGACCAGTCATCGGTCACTAATTTAGCATCTTTTGGAATCTCTTTAAAAGCATAATGAATGGTTTTGTGTGTACTAGACAAGCTCTAAGACCACAAATTCTGTGGTCTTTTGGTATTTAAGATTCTGTAGGATGAGCATGGCTTTGAAAATGCCCTATTGCGAATAGATAGCCAGTGAAGAGATCTAAACACTGGTGAGATGTTCTCACGCCTGGCTGTACTGGGATCAATCAATCTGGGATTTGTAAAGCACGGCTACTCACACATGAGGGTCTCAAGACGCTGGGGGGTGGGGCTGCTGATCCGTGTGGAGGTTCAGTTGAAAACCCAGGTCTTGAGGTCCTTCCTGAACTGGGACAATGATGCAGATTGCCTGAGGTGGAAGGGTAGGCGAAGGATCTTACTCCGATTCTGATCTGGTGGATTCGTGGGACGAAGACCAGGGTGAGTTGGGCCGAGTGGAGTTGTCTGGCCTGTGTGTGGAAAGCGAGGCGGTAGTTCAGATATTCTGTCCCTGCATCATGGAGGGACTTGTAGGCATGTATGATGAGCTTGAAGGGGATTTTCTTGTTAATAGGGAGCCAGTGGAGTAGTTGGAGGTGTTGTATCATGTGGCTACGGCGGGGGATGTTGAAGACCAGTCTGGCTGTGGCGTTCTGGACATTCTGTAATTTACTGTTCTGTTTCTGCGTAATGCCGACATAGAGTGCATTGCCGTAGTCAAGTCTACTGGTGATAAGTGCGTGGGTGACCTTCTTTCTGGATTCTGTGGGGGAGCCAAGCAGCATCGTTCTGCAGTAGCTGAAGGCAGTGGAAAAGCTTTTCCATGAATCCTAAGTAATCCAGCAATTCAATCTGGACTGGATCAAGGCATTGACCTCTGGAATGTGTGATTTTTTTCCATAAATTAGAGGATCATTTTAAGGATTCACTATTGTTGGCCACCAGGTTACAATCCATTCAGACAAAACAGTTTGCGAACCAATTAAGCCAGGAGAGGGCAGGAGGCCCATTATTCAAGCCACGTGGTTTTCCTGTAATAGGAAATATCCGAAGGGCTAAGCATGTTAGTATAGAAGTGGAGAAATCTGACGTACCTGAATGCCTCAATCAGTCTTTCAACCTTCTGAGCCTCTCCTTGCACTCGAATATGAGCCTGGAATTTCCGCAATGCTTCGTCGAGCTCCATGTTCGAGAAGTCCATCTCATCCACCACACAGCTGCAGGAAGAGCAAGACAAATACCATTATCACCACAACAGGCATAAGTATGGGACTTCCTAGGTTCTAGCATACATTTCTGTATAATGCACTCTGAGTTAGAAATACGTCAAAAGATTTAGGATTAGTGTGATTTCCACTTCTTGTGTGTAGTGTTCACCAACAGCACAGGCTCTGCCCCACGCACCAGCACTATTCAGGGGAGCAAGATCAACCGAAAGAGCCAGGTGACTTAAGAGAAGAGTGCTGTGGAAAGTGGATACCTTCCCACTGGCTGCTTTATGAAACTCACAAATTCATGGTGCATGGGTCACCAAGGTAATGTCTGCCGATCACTACTGGCAGTTAACAAAACACAGTAGACATGCTGTCCTCACTGTCCTCTGAGAAGAAACCATTAGAAGCCCAACAGAAGCCAAAATATGTAAATGGATGCAGTACAATTTTGCTCTAACATTTGTACCAACCAACTAGTGCAAAAACACTATTTGCAGAGACAGGTAGGTACAAAATGTGTTTTGCATCCATCAGTTGGTTAGATATCTCTTTAGAACACTCTTTGCAAAATCAGTGCAAAACTGCACCACTCCGGGGCAAACTTTATTTAGCGTCTTCTAGGTCTCTTGAGAGGCACCAGTATTTTCACACTGAAGAAATAAGAAACACGTGCACCCAGGCTCTGAGGATGAAATCACTGGTGATGTATCTGGATGCATAAAGACATGACAAGACTTATGCAGCGGAGAACCAGGAACGAATTCACCTCTAAATGACCGATCAGTGAAGAGCTAATGACAAAAGGCTGAAACTGCGCTAAACTGATGAGCAAAAACAAGTGAAAACACATTGACGATATTACCTGCTCTGGTCCATACTCTGGTTTTAATATTTCTAACATTCAGTATAAAATGTGTTTTTCAGGTGCGTATTAGTAACACTCATTCTTTTTCAGATAGAACCTTGTGAGGGGGTGCCTTTCTTCTTCCTCTCTTTCGCGCTAGATTATGCAATATGTTTTGATTTAAATGTTCATTTCACTTGAGCATTTAAAAGCTTTACGCGATGAATATATTAAATCGAAGAGCGCATACCGAAAGGCATTTACAGCAGTGGGACGCTCATTGTATACTAATTAGTTTTAATTTTAGAAGCATATTATGAAATTCATGCTTCGAAATTGCCAGAATAATTCAAAACATTTCTTAGAACACCGACGAAAAGTGGGGAAGAAGTGTAGGGGGATTGGACAACGATCTTTTAAGCATTTCAGTCGACCCTAAAGTTAACAATTATTTATAACTGTGAATTTAGAAATTTAAAAACAATCTCCCAATTTTTTGTTTTTTTAAATGGTGGCAGGTTGATTTCTAATTTTGTACTGAAGGTATTTGAAATATATGACACACCTGCAAGATATGGGGCTAACTTTACTTGTTCAATATACAAATATATATCTGGTTAGCTGCTACATCAATCTTTATGTATTTATCCATAAGCTGCAATATAAGGTAAATGCACCTTTAATTATCTTTAATCTCTCTACAAGATTAATGTTACACACATTGAATAGTCCAAGGGTGCTCCCTCATAGCATCATTTCCCACCTTCAGAGTTCTCTGAGCCACAGTGAACCCTTTCTAAGCATATGATGGTAGCTGCCACAGCCCGTGCATGTAAGAGCGGTGGGGCCGAGTTGGGTGTGGGGGGGATTCGACAGTAGACCATGCAAGAAAATTCAATAAATAATTAATTTTCGCTCAACGTCGTCTGTCAAAATCCTCCCCGCCTCTCACCCGGTCCCACTGCGTCTCCACCGCTCTTACCTGCACGGGCCGCAGCTGGCTGATAGCCCACCACTTACAATCCATTTATATAGGTCGTGGGTCCAACGTGGATCAACCGGGCTGTTCAATGGCACATTTTCAGGATAACCACTAACTTTGTAGGTAATTCATTCTGCATAAATAGATATCAAGTAGTTAATATTCAAGTTTGGCAAAATTTCAGCCCAAATTGGCCAACACTGGACTTCTCTGACCAAGGTCATCTCGCTTCTTAAACAATCCTTTTTCTACCCTTCAACGTTCACCATAACAGCATACGAGTTACCTTACTCAACTGTGGTGTATGGCATGCTCATTGGTCAGCATTGCCTCTGCCATAACCCTTCCAGACCGGAATCATGTGCAACCAGCACAGTACCTGTGCACCACCCTGAACCTCATTACTCTATAGGCTCACATTGCTTACCTAAAGGTCCATCATTTGTTGCCTTACTTATGTCCTTTAAGAAATATTCATTTATACCCTCCCTTTTTGTTACACATGCTTCAGCAGAAATGATTTAAGCATGGGCTATGCCTCAGGACCACTATGTCATCTTTGGGGTGGTGAGTGCCTCTTTTATACAAAGGTAACCCGACTTCCTACATCAACTTAGTGCAAGTCCTCCATTGGAATCTGTTTCTCACTCTGTCATGTTTTTTTGACTGAACTCAGGGAGAGGCTGTCCCAAAGGGATTGCATGCAAACTAACTTCCTAAAATGCCTTTCTTTAGGCATAGGCAGAGATTACGGATATAGTCCAGTACTTCACACACCCATAAAAAATCTTGTTTGCAGTTTACCAGCAACACCTATAACTTAATTTAATTTTTAGGTTACATAGTTGCGTAGTCAGATAAGTCAATGTATCCGATTTTCATTTCATAAGATAAACTAAGGGATGAAAGTGAGGAACACGCTAGCGAAGACTTACGCCCATATATATATATATATATATGCTTCACACTTTTGTAATAGAAAACATAGACTGATACAATAAATTATTACTCTTAATGGCTGTTCCAAATGCAGGGACTGAGAATTATGTCCATCTCTGCTCATTACTCAGGATCTGCATCATCCTATATTTAAAAACATGGCAAACTGCAGGCGGGAATTTTACAGAAACGTGGGGACCACTCTGCCCCGCGTTGTGTCAGTATGTGAAGTTTGCATATGGGGTTTTCAGAATATGGAGCAAGAGCTTTCTGCTTGCTGAGGGGCAACTCCTCAACTGTGTACATTTTTATTTTTTTTATTTAACAAAGTTTTATTGAGCATATGGTAGTCATACATTTGCGGGCATCCACATTTGTCACAATATCCCAATAGTATGCTCTGCAGTGTTAAACCTAAAAGGAAAAAAGAAATCATATAACCATTGCCAAAGATTACATCACATCATGTCTTTTGAGTATCTTCAGTAACAAGAAGTGCCAATATATCCCTCTCCAGGGAGGCACCCGCTTATGTGATAGATTGGCACCGCACGTCCTCCACCCCGAGCAGCATCGCGTGTTAGGATTTAATGTATTGGGCAGTATCAGTCCCGTTCCAGCTCAGCCTGAGACAGTAGGTATTCTCTTAGTGGAGCCCAGATATCCCTGGGGCGTGAGGACCGTGGCAGTTCTTCAGTAAAGTCTCCAGCTGGTCTCGGCAGTATACCATGTCCTTGAGCCATTTATCCGCTAGTGGACACATTCTACTGTCCCATGTGAACAAGGTGCGCCTCTTTGCCAGTAACATCGCCACTTGAATAAATTTCCCAACAGCCCCCTGCATTTTTGGGCAATGACCCAGTAAACACAGTGCTGGAGTATTAGGCAAGGGCTCACCCGTCATTTCTGTGATCAGAGCAAGTACGCTCTCCCAGTATTGAAAGACTCGCTGGCATTGCCACGCTATGTGTATGAAACCTGCATCTCCCTCCCCACACCTCTTGCAGTTATCAGTTGCCCTTAGTCCCATCCTCCACAATCGTAAAGGAGTATGATACGTTTGATGCAGGAATTTGAGGTGTATTATGCGTAAATTACTGTTGGACATTAACCGTCCTGTTATCGAGCAGATCGACATCCACTCCTCCTCTGTGATGGGGGGGTCGACGTCAGCATTCTATCTTGTCAGACATGAGGTAGAGTCGTGTGGTGTATCTTTCTGTACAGCTCTATATAATTTAGTGACCAGCTTGCGTTTTGTGGGTGTGGTAATAATCAATTGTAGTGCAGCAAGAGTCTCCTGTGGGAAGCTCGCATAGTGGTCCTTTATGGCACGCCGCAGTCTGTAGCATGTGAACTGGAACAACAGTGTAGGGTTGTGTATGTAGGCCAGATCGTCCCCAGTAATGTACATGCCTTCTGGGAATATATCACTCATCCGTGTAATACCTGCTTCCCTAAGCGCCTTGACAGCCCCCTGATCATTAGCCACTGATAAAGCTGCGTGCCCCTCTATTGGCATACCGGGCGCATGTAATAGGAGTTTCCGCGTTCGTCGGCCGATCGCCTGCCATGCTGCTACTGTGGTGTCAAGTGTGTTTATCTCTGCTCTGGGGGTATGTCGGTGGGTGTGTGAAATAATGCCGCACAGAGGGATAGGGTGCGCGTCCCCCTCCTCAACAGCTATGTGAGGTAAGAAGTCATGGGGTTTGTGCCAATAGTATGCGTAGTGCGCCTGGCAACACAGGTAATATGCATAGAAATCCAGCGCATTAAATCCCCCTCTATCGTACGTTAGTGTCAAGGTCTTCCAGTTTATCCTCGCCTGTTTAGTGCCCCAAACCAGCCTCAGTAGCTGCGTTTGTAATGTTTTAAAAAAGTGCTGGGTCAGCGGGATCAGTATGTTACAAAATTGATATAAAAATGTAGGCAGCACCACCATTTATATGATGGAGATGTGGTCAGCTAAGGACAGGGGAAGGCACTGCCATCTGTCTATTTGTGCAACTAAAGCTTGATACGCAGCACCGTAATTTTCAGTCATTACCACTTGGGGGACCCTATGTAGCCATATTCCTAAATATCTGACAGGATCTGCTGTCCAGACCAGTGGATATTCAATCGTTGGGGGGTAGTCATTGCCGTCAAAGGGATAGAGACAGATTTATCCCAGTTTATCTGCAGGCCCGAGTACAAACTGAATTTGACATACTCACTCAGTATAGGGGACAGGTGTGCGTGTGGTACTCTGACGTAGAGGACCATATCGTCCGCGTATAGTGATATTCCTACCGGCCTGTTATTAAAATTTAGAGCAGCCTCTCTATGGATCTGCCTTATCTTACAAGCCAGCGGCTCCAGCACTATGGCGAATATGAGTGGAGAGAGGGGGCATCCTTGACGGGTGCCTCTACCCACCTCAAATTGTTCAGACGTGTCTCCCCCAACTCGTACTCTCGCAGATGGCTCTGTATATAAAATCTGTATCCATTGAAGGAATACCGAGGGAAAACCCATTCTGCGCAGTATGTCCAACATGTACTTCCATTCTATAGAATCAAATGCCTTTGCGGCATGTAGAAGAACCGCAACAGCAGGCAGGTCGGGATTCAGAACATGCAGCATGGCAAAGATAGTACGTAGGTTTAATGAGGTAGAGCTATCAGAGATAAACCCAGCCTGGTCAGGCAGTACAAGCATGAGCATAAGGGGTTGTAGCTTGGTGGCCAGTATTTTAGCTAGGATTTTGGCATCTTAGTTAATAAGAGATAGGGGTCGGTATGATTCGCAGCGTTCAGGGGGTTTATCTTTCTTTAAAAGGGTCATGATCATTGCTTGGCGCAATGAGGGTGGAAGACGACCGGATTCATGTGCTTCAGCATACATTCCTAAAAGGTGGGGTGCCAAAATATCTGCATGGCCCTTGTAAAATTCTGCAGTGAGCCCGTCCGGGCCGGGGGCTTTTCCGTTCGGAAGCGTCTTAATGGCATCTACCACATCCTCCGTGTCTATCGGAAGCCTCAGATATTTGCGATGTGCGTCTGACAACCATGCGCAAGCGATGTCTTGTAGATAGTCGTCCATGGCTGCCTCACCCATCCCTCCCGTGGACGTGTATAGCGTGGCATTGAACTGACGGAATTGCTCAACTATGGCGGCAGAGGTATAGTGAGGTGTACCATTCATGTCTACGATGTGGTCTATGGGCGGCTGATAAGCGCTGCTCTGCAGTCGGCCCGCTAGTATTTTGCCCAGTCTTCCCCCCTTCCCGTATCGCCGAGCAGCGTGGCGTTTGGAGAGATACTTCACCTCCGTGTCCGCTAGCGTGTTGTATTCGTCTATGTGCGTGTGTATGTCAGCAAGAATGGTTGTCGAGGGTGCGGCGTCATATAGTGTTTCCAGCTCTCGCAGCTTCTCTCTACGGCCGTTAGCTGTCCCCGGATGTCCCTCAGTATCCCCGTGGAGGTGCTTATGCAAGTGCCCCGTATCGTTACCTTAAAGGCCTCCCAGAGCGTTTCCTGGCTGTCCACGGACCCCACATTTAACTCAAAATACTGCACTATGGCCGATTTAATAGCATCTGCATATGTAGGATCTAGGAGTGCTTCCGCCCTGAACCACCAGGTAAACGGTTTGTGTGTGTTAAGCGGGATATGTAGTGAAAGGAGAACCGGATTATGGTCCGACAGTGTTCTGGGGAGGTTACGCACGTCTGCGACCCAACCATTTCCTCCATCACTTAGTAGCCAATAGTGAAGGCGGGACCAGCCCCCGGTCGCGGGAGTGATATGTGTCCCCGTTAGTACTCCGGTATTTCTGTGTCGCCATGCGTCTATTAGTCCAAACTCAAGCATGCCATCTTTCACAGTCAGCAACTTTTACCACTCTGACACTCTGCGGGTTAGATTTGTCAGTCCGGGGATCGAGGTATGTGTTAAGGTCGCCACCAAGTATTATGTCCGTTTTTGGCCATTCCTGAAGTGCTCTAAACATGTTTAGGTATGTCGAAGTGTCGTCAATCACCGGACCATACACATTTATCATCGTTACAAGCACATTACCTAATTTCCCCATCACCTTCGCCCATCGGCCCTCGGAGTCAGTGTTAGTGTGGAGCGCTGTGAAGGCCACCCCCTTTTTCACCAGTATGAGGACTCCCCTAGCGTAATTAGAGTATGACGATGCTAGCCGGTATGATGCCCAACGTTTGGCAATCCTGTCCTCTGATGCCTTGGTTAAGTGCGTTTCCTGTAATAGCGCGAGGTGTGTCTGGAGTCTGTCAAGCTGTGCCAGCACTTGCCTAATGTTTTGCGGTGTGTTTAGGCCCCGGACGTTCCAAGTTATGCAATTATAGGCGGTTCCAGTCATGTGTAGTGCTCATGAGTTGTGTATCGTCGTTCGGTTTTGCAGTAGGATCGTGTCCCCGATTGTGGAAACCATGTAGTGTAGTGATCTGGACCGTGAGTGACTTTGGCCTGTGAAGAACAAAAACATTCCCCCCCACCCCCCTCCCACTTCAGCATACCCAACTTGCTAAAGACATGTCCCTCAGTGAACTCCCACAAAGTCTCAACAGTAAGAAATTCAGTTCCCGTTGGGGATCACCCATCGGGGGTCATGGCGGCTACAGCCTCTCCCAGATGAACAGAGGGAGGGGTGCCACCGATTGTACAACATTTCCCACCAGCTCATAGCAGTTCAGTATACATAGTAAACAATCATACCTCCGTGCAGGACTGGGGTGAAAAACTTAAGAAATCAGGTATATCATATTGGTATCAGTACCACCCGTCCTCCCGCCTTTGATATCAGTGTCGCAGGCCCTCTGATAGGCCTCGCCGTGCCCCTCTTACTGTTCATTCATCTACGTCGGATGTCTGGGATGCCGGAGATTTCTGTTTCTGGTGCCGCAGTGCCCGCACATGGTCCATTGCATGCTTAGGGCTGTTGAAGATCTTTCCATTTTCCATCGTGCCGACTCGCAGTCGCGCTGGGTATAGCATTGCATAGGGGATCTGGTCTTTCTGCAGCAGCTTTTTGACGGCCTGAAATTCATTGCGCGCTGCTTGCACGCTCGCTGTGAAGTCTGGGTAAAAGGATAGAGCATTACCTTGATAAGTGATGGAGCCTTTGAGTCTAGTTATTCGGAGAACTGTGTCCCTATCCCTAAAGTTTAGTAGGCGAGCAATGATCAGTGTAGGAGGTATTCCCGGCGGCGGACTCGCCGCGAGTGATCGGTGTGCCCTTTCTATTGCAAACAAAGGGGATAGTTCTTCCTTTCCGCAGATTTCCCGCAGCATCTCTTCGACATATTCCTCTAGCCTCCCTACATTTGTCGATTCGGGCAGGCCTAAGATGCGTACGTTATTTCGGCGTGAGCCCGCTTCGATGTCCTCATTTTTGACCTGTATAACTGCCAGCAGTTTGGTGATGTCGGAGGTTTTCTCTGCCACCTGTTGGAGACCGTCCTCCGCATCAGAGATTCTTTGTTCAGCCTCACCAATTTGCGTCGCTTGCTTGTCGAGTTTGTTGGAAAAGTGATCCATCCTACCATGCAGTGCCTCGATCTTGCCATCTATGGCCTGTAGACTTGCCTGGATGGCCGCTAGCGACTTTTCAAGCGCCGTGGAGAAATGTGTCGGTGCGTCTTGTTCTGAGTCCGATGCCGCGGTGTTTCCAGGCGTGGACCCCTTGCGCAACTCGAATGTCAGACGGGGTTGGTTCTTCCCAGGCTTGCTCATTATCCTGGAGGACGAGTAACGGCCATATCGTGTCGTCCCTTGTGGCGCTGCCGTAGTGGTTCTCTGGTCACATGTGATTTTTTGGCACTGTGTGAGGAGTATCAGGAATTAGGTGTGTCAGCACGGGTGATATGGTGTATAGATAGACCATTGAGAGGTGATGTAGCATCGCTACGATGCTGTCCACCACTAATCAGGACTCCCCAGTGCCATGCAGTGCTCAGCGGCGCGGGCTCCGCACCCGGTTCGCGGCTTGCGTCTTGTAAGACCGTGCCCAGTTCCTCGGAGGAGGCCTATGGATCCGCAATTAACGTGCTCGCTGTCTGCTCCCCTCGGGTGGTCAGGACCGGGCCAGGTTGCAATGCGGGCTACAGGTGAGGCAGCTATGCACAGGCGCCCTCACAGTTCGATCTCGGCCTTCTCCGCCCCGCAAGTATCAGCCTCGGTGTGTGTCAGGTTGTCCCGGCTGACCCACCAGGCTCCCCAGGTCCTCTAAGCACCTCAGTTCGGTGCGGTCAGTGGGCTTCCCTCGGTCACAGACGGGGTGGAGTGGCATCGGCTTCTCCGGGCACATTAAGGGCACCAGCAGTCAGGGGTAGACGGCGACGACGAGTTCTCTCACCAGGCAGTCTCCAGGCAATGTGCACCGCTGGTCTGGGCAGCAGAGGCGGGCCCCGCAGGCGGAATCCCAGAATGTAGCGGGCCTATGTCTGCAGCAAGTCACCTGCTTCTGGCGAGCCTCGCCCCTCAAAATGTCCGCAATTCTCTGTCAGTAGTAGCGGGGTCAGATCCTGTGGGCGCAATCTCCAAAAGTAGTGCCGTCGGGCAGCAGAGGAGGATGTGCGCAAGTTCAGTCGGCCGGGCAAGTTCACTTTTCCGCCTGCGGCCTACCTCCCGCCTCCGACGCCGGGCGCTGTCGTAGTTCCTCTCCCCCAACACTCGCAGTCAGCCAGCGCCGCCTCAGCCCTCCGCTCACCGTCAAAGCTGGTCGCGTCGTTGTATCCCAGCAGGAGGGGAGATCCGTCCGGTGCGGGCCGCTGGTAGGCGGGATGTCACCCGGCTAGCTGTCCCTCGGGGATGTGGATCACGGCGGGAGAAAGCAGCCGTTAGAGGGTCGCCATTACAGCATGGACAGTGCGGTCCTCATCCGCCCGGTGTTCAGCTCCCGTACAGGCTGCGTCAGATATCGGCGGATAGCTCTTGGGCTCAGGAATTCAGTCCTGCCCTCAAGTCTCTGATTGCGCTGAGCTGGTGCAGGATATCTTAAGGATAGTTGTCGGTGGGTTGCGGAGCTGCACTACCGTGCGGCCATTTCGCCGAGCCTCAAGCCACGCCCCGTATACACATTTATGTTGATGATTTCAGTACTTGGCGTTTAAAAAGTATCTGCCTCCTACTAGTCCGTTGGTTCCATAGTGTAGCGGTCACCAAGTCTGCTTCACATGCAGAAGGTCATGGGACGGAAGAGATGCGGCCAGAGCTGCCAATCTCCGAACTTGGGTTCAAGACTAATTCTTGATATCCTGAATTTCAATTAGTCTCTGCAGGGATTCAGAAACTTCACTGGCTACCTGTGAACAAACAAATTAACTTTAAGGCTCTCTGTATGGTTCACAAAGCCTGGGACAAAATAGGTCCAGGACAACTCAGGCATTTGTTTCAACGCTACATTACTTCTAGACCCCTACGTTCCTCAGGCAAAAATCTTTTAGTTGTATCTAGGAAAAGAAAATCCAGATGGGGAGGTAGAGCCTTTTCAGTAGACACACCCAAGCTGTGCAACCCGCTTCCTCATTCGATCTCCAGTCTTCAATATCATGCATCGTTTCGCAAGGCCTTGAAGACCTGGCTTTTTACCCTCTAGTTGTCAGTCAGCAAGCTCTATTGCTTGCCTTCTCCTCCCTTCCTAAGACTAACTGCTATTAGCACCTTGACACCATTTAGTGCGTTTTAAAAGTTTTTGTCATCCATTCATTCAAAGTTTGAGTCCTGTCATTCTTGGCAAATCAATTAATCTCCCTTTGCTTAAAAAATGAAATTGACCTTGTACAATGTAACCTGGCCCTCAGGTAATGCACTCTAATGTTCTTGCTACAGTAAACAGCAAACAATAAAATAATGCAATGGGATGGCTTATCTGCGCCTCTGCAGCACATGCAGCAAGGGCCTCCTCTGCAGTGACCCGTCCACCTGGAGGAAGACACCGTTAAAATCCATAATGAGAAAGAGAATTACAGCTGGAAGGAGATCGATGGGAGAGCTCGGCGAGATGGAGCTCCTTGTGTTTCTGTATTCATGGAGGTGATCACAGAAACAATCAAGGAATGCTTTATGAGCGAGAAAGACAAAACGGGCCATTTCACACAGCCTGGTAATGGTGTTGATGTTTTTTCCATCGCCTTCCTTTCTCCTTGACGGAAACCAAAAAAGATCACATTTCAAAATGTTTAATAGCTACTGTCTTTTCCAGATGAGTTAAAGAAGGCGTGTAATTCTGTACTAAACAAAGTGCTGACAAACACGTGCCAGATCACAGCCTTCTTTGGTCGGAACCGGGAGCGGCCCATGCAGGTAAGAGCGATGCGGCGGGGTGTTGGTGGATGTGGAGACTGATGATAATGAGTTAAAATCAAAAAGAAAAAAAGAAAACCACTTACCTTGCACTTGCCACATCTCCGACTCGGCGATGCGGTGAGCGCAAAGTAAGTGGTTTTCTTTTTTTTTTACCTCGTCGCCGTCTGCCGACTCCCACACCGCCCCACGGCTCTTACAGGTTGCTCCTGGTCGGAACACAATAGATTTTTTGACTGGAGCTAATTCATGTCCTTGGTGGTAAGTTAAGGCATGCTTGTGCACACATATTTTATCACAGTATTACAAACAGGGCCGGATTGGGAACAGAAAGCGACCCTAGCACAGTGCTCAGCTGGCCCCCCTCGGGTGAGGGAGAGTGCAGCTGAGCAGCTTGCGAGGGACGATTTCGGCTGATTTTGTTACAGGGGGCCGATATTGCCGACCCCGATAACAAAAACTGACCCACAGGGGCCCAAAACCGGCCCCCACCCTAGCGGCCCACCGGGCAAACGCCCGGTGCCCGCTATGGCTAGTCCGGCCCTGATTACAAAAGAATTTTTAGGGGAACATCCTTTAACACGAACCTTTTACAACGCGGTACCGTTACCACGCAGGTTTTACAATGAAAGTCATTACAACGACTTGCGCTGGAGGGCGCTGTAGGATAGGGAATAGTTTAATTTACTATCCAACACCTTCCCTACTATCCACGGGGACTGGAGTTGGAATAGTAAATTAAACTATTCCACTATCCAGCGCCCCCCCCAACGCAAGTCGTTGTAACGACTTGCGTTGTAACGGTACGCGTGGTAATACCACGCGTTGTAACAACATACATCCGAATTTTTATGAAGGTGGCAATGTATGGCAAGAATGTAGGTGAATATGTGTTTTGCGGCATTTTGTTATGGTTGTGATAAATTCTCTTGATTTTTGACGCCATTGAGCTTTGTGCTGCATTATTGCACTATGTTACACTACCGTTTTGAGTGTTGGGTTGGGCTATGCTATGTTTTAATTATGTTGTCATTTTGTTTTAGATAAGTTATTGTGTTATGCTCTGTTGGTTACTTTTGATATGTCAACAAATGCAACTGTATTCCCAGTCAAAAGCAGTGCATACTGGTAAAGTTCCTGTGACAAGCAACCATTTACCTCTTTCTAAGATGATAAAAGTGTGCTGCTCTAGTTCTTCAACTACTTAAGACAGGAGTCAGCCCAAAACTGTGTCAAGGACTTTTCTCAAATTAGCACTTGTAGTGCTCACTTTAGATGCTACATGAACAAAAAGATTGCCAGTACTGTGCAATTATTTATATTTATTTAACCAGGTGTTGAGCGAAAAAGTTTACTCAACCCAAAGACCACCAATTCAGTCTTGAATCTTTATGAAAATAGATTTATTTTTTATTTTTATTTTTTAACTTGTTTCTTTTTTTCTCATGAACGAAAGATATAACCAATCAAATTGAACAAGAAATTAATTCCAAAAAGAGTGTTCGCAGAACGCTCAACATGTAAACAACACTCTTTTATAGGTACTTTTCTAAATGGTAACAAAAGCCAAAGACAACAGGGTGAGAACCCAAAACACAGTTCACCAATACAACATCAATGGCACATTTAGACAACAATTAGACAATAGACAACATATAAAGGTAATGGGGCTAACTTTAGATGCTACAGCCTCTTGTGTATTTTGAGGGGGCCTGCTGAGCAATCCCCCTTAAATGCAGCCAGTTCCCTTGTTAGAATGCATATGCCAGGCGTTTGCAGCATGCATTTCCCCATACCAGTCTAAACTTGGTAAAGGTGGCATGGGTGTCTATTTGGTATTTTGAGCTGTGAAATGACAGTCTCAGAACACATAACGATTTTAGAGAGGAAAATGGGAAAAAGTCTCGTACCCTCCAAAACTCATGTACACATACCTAAAAAAGCTCCTTTCTTTACTCACCCGGCTGAGCTGCCTAAATCATCGAATCCTTTCTGAAGTATATATGTGCTCTCTCGAGTGTTTATAGGCATGGTTTATAGTGGTGAGTGTTTTTTTAAGATATTGAATCCTCAACAACAATGTGTCATGCTTTATCATTGGTTTTAGCCTTGTGGGACTGGTAATCGACTGGATCTGGGGTGATTAAATAGACATCTGGGTTTGGTTTAGCTGAAAAATGCTGCTATGCATTTTTGCAGCTTTTCATTGTATGATGAGAAATAGAATTTAAACCACAAACGCTCATCTAAAAAAATATATGATATTAGAATATAAGCAACCAGATTTTGCAGTCAGGAGGAAATATCAATTGTAATTACACTAAATCAGACAAAATGGAAACAAATTCGAACTAGGGGACTGGATCACAGAGATGTCAAATCCTGCTATCCGACCTAAGAGAAGAAGTCCCCATCAATCAGAAACAGATACCTAGAGATTCCTGTGAATACAAACATGTATTTACTGTAGAAATCACTTTTTTTTGCTTAATTCCTTTTCTTATTTGCTGTTACGTAAATTCTCGACCCTGCATGCTTTCCTGATACCTCGTCTTCTTTTGATATACATATACAGGGAAGCAGGTTAAGATACGGAAATGGACCAAGGTTACTCCGACTGCCTTTACTGAGATGTTGACAAAGAACCATCCTCTCTTGAGTAACTGTGTAGATATGGTTAATGCGGAACTGGAGGGGTGGATAACAGGGCCACTTGATCAGATTACACCCATCATTGACTGTGCGGTTAGACGCACTAAACCGTGGGCGGCATGGAATAATGAGAAGCTACTCATGTTAAAGAAGACCTGAAAACACCTTGAACGGGTGTGGCACAGGAATTTTTTATCCAATTGATCAAGAGACTTATCGGGGAGCCCTGAAGAAATATCATAAACAGATAAGGGCTACACTCCGCCGTTTCTATGCAGAAAGAATTGAGCTGGTTCAAAACTTGAGAAAACTGTTCTTTAGTGTGAAATTGCTATCCTCCTTTGGCCGTGTTTAGGCACCTATTATTCCCTCAGAAGATGGCTGCAACTTTCTCGCCCAGTTTTTGGGGGACAAAGTCTTCGTTATTTATGCTACCTATCCAGAGGCAGTCAGAGATGCCCAGTGTCTTGAAGTCTGGTTTGAACCATCCACTGATGGGCTGGACTTTCCAGCTTTAATTTATTAACCACAGTGGATCTTCTTCTTCTGGTGACAGAGGTTAAATCAGGCTCTCCAGCTGACCCGACCTCGCCCACTATTCTGAAACGAGGGTGGAAGGCAATATTGCAGGTGCTTTGTGACATACTTAAATACTCCTTAGGTCGGGTTCCCATGAGTTGGACACATGCTATCATAGTCCCATTCCTAAAAAAGCATTTACTTGATCCTAAGAAGCCATGAAAACTTTGGGCCCATTTCTTTGCTTCCCCTCTTTTCTAAAGTAAATGAGAAGTGCATAAATAAACAGATTTCGAGCTTCATTGAGGCCAGGGAACTGCTACATGAAACCGAGTCAGGGTTCTGCCCGCAGTTCAGCACAGAATCTACTTTGCCCCTAGCTTCAGAATTCCTCTGGCAGATTGTGGCTGGGGGTAACATAATGCTGGATCTAAGTGCTGCTTTCAATACCATGTCTCACAGGCTGTTGCTTGAATGGTTGTCGAACTGCTCTCTCGGAGCCAAGGCTCTACGGTGAATAGCATCCTTTCTACAGAATCGCACTTTTCAGTGTCTCAAAAACCTTTTCGTTCTGACGTTCATTTGTTACAAAAGGGTGTGCCACAGAATTCAGGATTGAACCCCACTTTATTCAATCTCTATGTGCGTCCCTTAGCTGACATCATCAAGCTCTATGACTTTAACATCGTGTCATACACCGATGACACGCAACTTATTATCAGCCTGTCTCAGGATAAAAAAGGCACTGCGGCTCTGTTAAGATCTTGTTTGTCAGAATTGGGAGAGTGGATGAACCATAGCTGCCTTAAACTAAATGCCAGAAAACAGAGGTTCTGATTTTAGGGAGCCAACCATCGATCTGGTTCTGCAGATCACATATCTAGCCGGGGAATGTTTGAATCTTGATCTTGAAAACCTTGAAAAAAGTACTTTTTTCTTTTTGCCAATTAACCTGTTGGCGATACTCGCTTTCCCCTGCGAAAACAGAATGGGAATAGAGTCTTTCCAGACAAGAAATCTAGCTGTTTCCATTCCAACCCCTATTACGCTTGACACGCAAGAATACCTAAGAGGGGGACCAGGATCGACAGCTATCTGTTGGCTTAATCATTGGACCGCGTTCCTCTGGCACCACTCAACCAACATGGCCCAAATCTTTTCTCGGCTTCTAGGATCACATGTCTTGTTGACTTATATGTATAATGCTGTTTTTACAGTCAGAGAAAAGGGGTGGAACGGTCGATTTCCAGGTTTTACAGATCTCTCTTCTTCCCAATAAAATAACAAAAAAAATAGTCTAGCAGCATTTTTATTTAAAGCCAGAATACTATCCTGGCCCAATCCAAAAAATATAAGCACGGGGGTTACTTCTATTCTGATTCCTATTAAATCTGTCAAAAATTCACATTCATCCATCCAAAATTTTATAATTGTGGGGCTGTTTAGAAACATGTGACTATCATTTGCTGAGGGATCCTGACATCTTAAACACATGTGCTGAGTTCCTTTAAATGTTGTCCGTTTCGCCGGAGACCAATAAACCCGATACAGAGTAAAAAGATGTTTTTGCTTAAGGTAAGCTGGTTTAACTGTCTCACAAAGCAATGTAAACGAACTCAACCAAACATCTCTCAAATTGGTGGTATCTACAACATCACTCCAGAGTTTTTGGATATCCTGTCTCATATCATCCTCTGATTCAATCAAAGTTCGGTACCACAAAGCCACCTCCTTTTTGATATTTCCTATTCTCATAGCTTGGATTAGCCAGGCATCATCCATCTGTTCCTCCCACTGTTGCCGAGCCCACCAAGCAGACAGTTGATAATATTTGAATCTGGTTAGTTGACCCCAAGTACACAATGTCAAAGCTTCCCAGCTCATCAGATCCATACCTATTTTTAAATCTCCCCAACAAGAGATACCTGCTTGTTTTAATGGTAAACTGAGTAGATCATCTAAACATGCTGGAGTACCTGGGAACCCCAAATTGGTGAATAATCTGAGTGATATGAGATTCCCAATTTTTTCCGTATGTATAACCAATTCTTAAGCGTCTGCAGGAGAATTTTTAACCTTACTCTTTTAAAAAATTTCGGGTCTCCGAACTTAAAAAGGAACTGATCTTGTCCCTCCCTCAAATCACTAAGCAATGCCCCATAAATTATACCTAGTGCAGAACCATCCGGCTTATTTAATAGCATCCGAAAATTCTTTAAATGAAAAACATGTGCGTAGACCCATAGGTCCGGAAAGGCAAGACCACCACTCTTTAACCTTCTCCTCAGCCTTTTCCACGATATACGTGGCCCTTTTGACGCCCAAACAAAACTTCCTATCTTGCCCTGTATTTTTGTGACCTCATTCTTATCAAATGGGAGGGGTATATTATTAAAAAGAAAAGTAATCTTAGTGAGTATAATGATTTTGATCAGATTCACCCTTCCGTATAAATTAAGGGGAAGATAAGCTCATCTGATCAATAATCTTCCAACCTCCTGGCTAATCTTTCTCCAGTTAACCCCAAGGAGATCTACTAACTTCTGTGTGATTATAATGCAGAGATATCGCATTTGAGTTTTCACTCCAGGGGTCTGAGAGGATTGATTCCACTCCATTACCTCGGTCTTATCTCTGTTTACACTGTATCCTGAGACCTCCCCAAATACATCTGTTTTATCCCAAAGCTTAGGAATAGCCTCCTTAGGATTCTGAGTATAACATTTTTATATCTGAAGGGGAAAATGGAAAGGTCTTGCCTAACTAAGGCTGCGAAGGGTTCACTATATATGTATAACAACAAAGGGGACAGCGGGCATCCCTGCCTTGTTACCTGTATGATATCGAACCAATCGGTTAATTCTCCATTGACTGGTTGTATGAAGTTGCAATGCATACATTTACATCACGGTACATTACATAACGTTTTTTACAACGCAAGTCGTTACAACTGGGCTTAGGAGTAGTATAATTTACTATTCCAACTCCAGTCTACGTACAGTAGGGAAGGTATTGGATAGTAAATTATACTATTCCTTGTCCTAGAGCGCCATCTAGCGCAAGTCGTTGTAACGACTTGCGTTGTGAAAACCGCGATGTAATAGCAATGCGATGTAATCCCCATGTTGTAAATGATGTTTCCCCCATTGACTAGAACTCAGGCTTTAGGTGCAGTATAGAGCAACTCTATCGCTTTTATTAAGTTTATAGGGAAACCATAGGTTCTTAGCGCTTCCCAAAGGTACTGTCAGTGAACCTGGTCGAACGCTTTGGCAGCGTCTACTGCCACCATAGTCACTGGAAGATTAAAAGATTCTGCCAAATCTATTATACCCAACATGGTGAAGGTGAGTTCATTAAGCTGCCTTCCAGGGATAAACACCCTCTGGCCTCCATAAACTATACTCTTTATAATCGTAGCAACTCTGGCTGCCAATATCCCCGTGAACACTTTATAATCGGTGTTCAACAGGGATATAGGCCTGTAGGACTCTCCTGCCAGCGGATCCTTATTTGGTTTCAGAATTGAGACGATAATTGCCTCAGCCCATGACCTCAGAGGGTCCTCCCCTTCTACCAAAATCTTTTCAAAGAGCTCTTTAAATACTAATGTTAAATTGTCCTCAAGAAATCGATACATTTTTATCGGAAAGCCATCTGGCCCGGCCGCCTTCCCTGTCGACAATCTTCACAACTGTGCTCTAATCTCTTCTTCGCTTATTCCCGAGGCAAGATAGACTCTTTGATGTTCATTCAGGGAGGGAAGCTCAACTCTACCCAAAAATTCTTTAATCTTATCCAACCCAGGTGTAGAATCCTCTTTATATAATTTAGCCATATTGCACGGACTTCAGCCCGAATTTTTGTACTTGTGTCTAAAATCTGGCCCGTAGAACTCTCTCTCAGAGTATTTATATGATTACGAATGTTATCAGTTTTGGCTTTCCAAGCCAGAGCCGGCCACTTTTCTCCCCGTATGAAAAGTTTTGCAATTTACTGACCTTCCATCTATTTATTATGATCATATACAAAAGTCCCCCTTATTCTAATTGAAGGCTCTCCAACTCCTTAGTGAGACGCGAGACTTGACTAAAAGACTCTAGGGAAGCCTTCTGTAATTCTAGCTCCTTAATTTCAATATTTATCAACAGGTCATTCTCATGTTGCCTAGAGCCACGCTTCTTCCCCGTCATTATTGATGTTCCCAGGGCCCTAAGAAATGCCTTAAATGCATCCCAAATAATCTGGCATTTTGCTGACCCATTATTATGTTTAAAAAAAGTTCTGACATTTCTATCGGAAGTCACTATGAATTTAATAGTTCAGGCTCTGGTAATGTCCAGACTGGACTACTGCAATATGCTATATTTGGGAGTCATGCAATGCAGATTGCAGAGACCACAGAGAATTCAGAACGCAACAGCTCGTCTGGTGCTTAACCTCCAGAGGAGATTCGCCTCGGGTCCAGCCCTCACCAAATTGCACTGGCTGCCGCTGGAGAAGAAAGTGTCCTTTAAAGCTATATGCTACTATAGCAGAGCCTTAAATAGAAAAGGATCCCGCTATCTGCACTCTATGGTCAAAACCTATATGCCTGCCAAAAGGCCCAGGTCTGCAGGAGCTATTTTAGCTGCCATCCCCACTGTGAAAAGAGTGCGTATGGGAGGATGTTTTTTTAGTTGGTTGACTGCCAAACAGTTGAATGCCCTGCCCCTGGTACTTAGACAGGAGAGCAATTAACTGGCCATTCGTAAGAATCTTAAAACCTGGCTATTTAGACAGATCTAAAAACTATGCCTAGAGTGTGTCTATTGGTGCAGGTCTTGAGACTAAAATTCAGGCATAGGGACACTTTGGTCGAAGTAACCAGGCGCTTTATAAACAATTTTATTATAATAAATAATTGTATTATTATTATTGACAGTGAGACAGGTGAGGGCAGCTTTTATTGAAGCTGCCTCCATTTGCTTCCACAGATACTGTTTCCTTTTTGAACAAGGGGCTTGTGCTGCTAGGAAACTACCTCACTTGAACTTCTGGGCCCCACAAAAGGCATTCACTGAAGAGACATGGCTAGCACCAGGGTCTCAAAGACGTTAACCACCATAGCTCTGCCGGGGCCTAGATAACATTAAATGGCAGCAGGCACCACATAGTTCATTCAATCACAGACTTGGCACAATTCGTCGCACAGGTAAACAGGGAGTGTATTGATGCCTGCATAGCCCGATATTGAGCTCACCTAGAGGTTTGCACCTGTATGACTTGAGATGGCTCCAGCCGTGGGGAACAACCAAGATGGCAGCGCTCATCGGGATGGGAAGAGTAGAGACAAGGAGAACCAGCATACAAGCAGCTCTGACGGAGCGGTGCATCGCATGCAACAAAGAAATGTAGTGACAAAGCCTCCTCACCAATAGAGGGCTGGAGGTTCAAGTGAACTAGAGTAATGAGCTGAGGTAGCATGGGAAAGAGAAGAGATCCTGTGTGTGACTGTCCTGTGGGCCCTTGAATTGGAGAACATGCAGGCATAACAGAAAGTAGAGGGATCCTCCCTTCACTCCCCTGTCTGAATGGGAACATGCTTTCAAAGTGAATTTTGCTTTGACAGCCTATCAGAAGAGTCGTCTGACATGAGTTATCAGATGTACAAGCATTAGCTGGAGAATAAAACTACAGAGAGGGTGATGAAGAGACAGCGAAAGCAGTGAATGTACTGGGCTTGAGCTGTGTTATATTCTAGAAGGTGAGCCTGGTAACTTCCAAACTGCCCTGACTGGCTTGTTCCCTGGGGTCCTCTTTTTTGCTATAAACTGTATTGATTAGCCAAAGAGATCCTGAGATGGTATAGACATCGTATCCTCAGAAGTACACTAAAGTGGTACTTTTGGTGGCAATACCCAACTCTTGTTGGTCTGGGTCTGGCACTGAAGTCCACAGTTTGCATTACTAGATGTCCCCTCTCAGCAACTAACATACGAGAGAGTAGGGAGAAAAAGTGCAGCCTGTATTGTGGGGGAGGAACATGTCAGAACAGTGGAAATTGCTGGGGCATCACAGTGAGTAAACTTAGTGTAAGAAGTTGAGAAAGCAACAACATATCCTAGAACAGCGCACATCACTGCCTAACAACCACATCCCATGGTGAATGGGGTGACTGCTTTAGTATATATGGAGAATCTATTATGGTATAAGCTGGCACCTCATGCCACCTAAGAAAAAAGATTAAAGAAAAGTGTCCCACTACTACTCCTCCACTTAACAGTTGAAGGGCTGCTTACACACACTTCCAGTGAATGCCCACAGCAACAGGTGTCCATGCCGAGAAACCCAACATTTCTCTCACAAAAAACTATCTGAGAATCCTTCCTTTTAAAAAGGAGTTAATAGAGAAAATAAAGGCTGAAATGCTTCAAAATATGATGGACTTAAAGACATGGCTGGGGACAACGATAGATTTGTGTGGAAAGGATTTGAATTCCATTTGCTCCAGGACATCGGTGGTGGATGCCAAATTAGAAACTCTAGAAAGAAACGAAGAGAAGCTTATCACATTTAAAAAATCAAGCACAAAAGGGAATTCTTAAATGTGAGGTCCTAGAAAACAGATCTAAAAGGGACAACATCGGGATTCGGGGCCTTGAGGAAGGGACAGAGGAAGCTTATCTAGAAGCCTTTGTGATGGGCTTTTTTCTACTATACTTGGGGATAACCACTTTGAAGTCTAGATTGAGAGAGCCCACAGAGTTGGTTCAACATAAGGTGGAGAGTTGAAAAGGCTCAGGGATATTCTGTTGAAACGGCATACCTTTAGCCATTTTCTCTGTGCCAAGAAACAAGGACTTAATTTATTTTCAAAATCCTTCATGCTCCTAAATCAAAATATAGGGCAAGCTATGCTCGGGCCTCACCAGCAGTTTTGACTAATATTCAAAAAGCTACAACCGAGCACATCAGATATTGGCAATTCTTTTGACTACTGGCAAAAATGCACTATTCGCCTAATGTGTAAAAAGCAGCTCACTTGCTGCAGCTACAAATCCAAGGGACCAAAGTCCTCTCTGATGAGGACAGACAAGCACCCACTGGAAGAAACATGGGGCACAGAACTGAAGAGAAAAAAGCACCTGAATTGAGCGATAAAGACAGATGTTAAGGGTCTAATAAACAATATGAGTATTTATTGTGCCCATTGTGCCACTCTGACAGCAGATGTCCAGAACCCTTTGATTAGCAGCTTTTACACTCAGAGCCTAGTGCTTCAGACATAACACGATGACCCTCTGAGCTGCAAGAGGAGACTGTGAAACTGAAATATGTACTTCTATGTGTGCCTATTTTTTGATGCACACTATTAAGTGTGGATGGTTATTCATATATACTGACATGATTTGCAGAGGTGACTTACTCAGTAAGTTAGAACCCAGATGACCTAATGAGCACGAATCGATCCCAGAGTAACTAGGGCAACTAACTTCTTGGAACTACAGCAATGCCTACCCTTATGGGTAGCGTTGCTTAAGGCTTAGTTCCAAGAAACACAAGCATAGCCTGTTAAGGTTATATTGTGCTTTGATTCTTAGTTTCAGGTTTTTACATTTAGTGAGAAGTAGACTGGGAAGGTATGTTCAGCATAAATAACAAAACAAGCAATATGTCATCATGTTGTGTGCAATGTCGAATGAATGTCCTACACCAGTGCAAAATATGACTACATGTATGGTGAAGTACAATGACCCTTACAATCCAGTCATTGAATGACAAGGGGCTGAACTCACCTAACAAACAAGCTAATGATAATTATATCTGGGAAGAAGCCTATGACATTATCTGTGCTAACAAGAGAACAACGTCTGAAAGATACATTTTACTCAATGGCATATGGTGCTCTTCCATGGATCACTCAGCTATAATCACACATTTTGTAAAACTGATAAAAAATGAAGGTATGCTAGAGGAGTCAGACAGCTACTGGGTTCACAGATTACAGTTGCTACAGTATATGCCCTAAATACAGGCCAGGACAGCTTCCTTCTCTCCTTCTTTAACATATTGCAGGGCTTTGTGTTTGGCGACATGATTGTCACAACGAGATTTTAATGCTGTACGGAAATCTAATACAGGTAGATCATATAATTTCTCACCAACAGCAAGCAAAATGCCCAAGACCGTAAGAACAACTATTCGGAGGTAGGGCTGAGGGACGCTTGGCAACACCAGCATCTGAATGAGATACACAGATAACACTTTCTTTTCGCACTCCTGTAGAACCTACTCTAGAATGGACTACATTCTTGTGAACAATACGCTCATGTCAGCTTTGATGGATGATTAAGTGCATTTGATAGCATTCTCTGATTATGCTTCCCTAAAAATAGTTCTTGCAGGGCGCTAGGAGGGTGGCTATTCCATTGTGTATGACTGAGAGATAGGGTATTGAAAGTGGAACTGCAGACTCATATTTTGAGTATTTTCAATTGAATCACTGGGAAGGTACAAATCATGCCTTCACGTGGGACATGTTTAAATCGGTGATAGAGCGCAGATTTTGCTCTGTCATGCATAGGGGTGCATTATAATCATGAATAGTTTGCACCCGCATATAATCCTATATTGTACTAATATTGGATCATTAGATCGTGTAATGTAATAATGTGAAAAGTGAAGTGCTAGGTATATTTCAGTGTAACTCGAAGAGACCAACGTGAAATTACATGTGGTTATATGAAAAAGTTAACGTGTAGGGCTCACACGTATGATTCACAATTATTGTGCATATGTAATGCGTTAGTTGTACGTGTTTAGTAATAATGCTCATTTATACATTCGCTTTATGAAAATACGTGTCACTTCTTATGTTGGCCGAATTCTGTAGGCCTACAGTATATTTCTTCCTGAGGCTCTCATGTTAAGATTTGCTTTTAAAATTCATGTATATGCAGAATATGTCTTTCTCGTGTTTCTGTTGCAGGTCGAAGAAATTCATCTTTGTTACTTACAATAATGTCTTTGTTTTAGGAGTCAGGCTTAGGGAGAAGATACTTGGAACGGCGATGCTGATAGTGTGGAATGGTGTTCTTTCTCAACAGAGAGAGCCTGGAAATCAAGGTCATCAAACCAAGGCCTGGGAGCATAGCTGCTGCATGGAAAGTTACCTACAAGGAGGTGGATCATTTGAATGGTGTGATGTTGCGAATCATTATGGGACGGTTATGTACCGGTTCATCTACTGGAACTAGGGACAAAGTCCAGGGACTTCTGCCTTGCCATGAGAAAGAGAGCATCTTAGAACGAGCTCTGTGGCTTTATCGATCCTTGACCCATTAGCGGTAAATAGACTTCTTAGGAAGCCTTCCTTTGCTGACACCTTTACAGAACTTGCCTGGGGAATGCTAAGTTAGAGGTAGTGTAGAGACAGATTAATGCGTTTTACCTACAAACCTCCAATGAAGGGGACTCTCAACATTGGATCAGTCGTTTTCTGTGTCCTGATTCTGGAATTGGTTATTCTGTGCATATTCCACCATCTTAATTTTGCCCGTAGATTGGCTTTGTATTAGTTCCGATGTATTTCTACACTCTCATTTTGATGTGTTTGTATGTCCAACTGCTTTTGCCTACAGCTTACAACGTGTGGTGGTCACTGTATGGTGATCCTTGAGCATCAGCATCTATTAGGATACCTATTGGAACTACTATTATCACTCTCCTGTGCGGAATTCCCATCCCACCTGTTCTGTTTTTGTTTTGTAATAAACAAACTAAACTTTAGATCAGAATCTGAGAATCTTCGGAGTCATGATTCATTGGAACTGCAATACGTAATTGGCTAATGATTTTTCTTCCCCTCTACACTTTCAAGCAGACAAAAATAGACATCACCCAGGGGTTACCCAGAGTAAATCTAGAACTTGAAACCTGGCTCCTTCAGTGACTATAGGGGAAAATGTATCAGGATGCTTGTCATAATGAAAATGCGAAGAGCATACCTGATGAGAAGCAGAACTATAATCAACTGGGAAAGTTGATGATATCTTTCTGTCACTAACCTCTCTCAGACATCCTTTACAAAAGTACAGCAGACACTTAGGATAGTCAAAAGAGAATCTGGATTTAAAGTTAATTTGGCAAAATCACTTATCTTAAATCTCACTCTTCCCAAATCTAAAGCAGATGCTTTAGCACCACAAACCCATTCAGATGGAGAACAGACTCAATTATGGACCTGGGAGTTGAACTGGATGACCTACATAAGGCTAATATCCTTCCTACACTGAATACTTTACTTCACTGACTGTTGTTGGCGGTCACTGCTTTGTCTTCCCTGACTGAGCAGAATGAATGCTATCAAAATAAACATTCTCCTGAATATCTTGCACCTCTTTCAAGCACTCCCAACCTTAGTTTAGAGAGAGTTCTTTAGTATCCTTAAGCACATGGTATTGACGTCTCTCTGGCAAGGTGGGAGGGCAAAACTCTCATATAAACAATTAAGATCCCGACTCATAAGCCCCATCCAGGTTGAACCCGATGTTGGGTGGCTTGTGTTCTGGTTCAGAGAGGACCTGGCTTGACAGTTTGGTCTGGACTCAGTGGCGACCGACACAAAGAAACAGTGGTGGGGTGGGTGGAGAGGGCGAGGGAGGGGAGCGTGGGTGGGGGAGCTCAAGAATAAAAATAAACCAGACTTTCCTGAAGCTGCCAGCCACCTCACGCCTCTGTGTTCCTTTCAGGAGACACAGAGACAGCATCATACACTCCCTGTGCAATCCCTGCGCTGCTCTCATGCCATTACCAATATCATGAAAGCAGCATAGGGATTGGCCGGAGAGGAACCTAACTGTGCATGTCTGTTTAGCCGGCTTAAGACGGCCAGACAAATAGACATGCGCACCTAGAAGTTCACTCCACTACCCCGTCCCATGGCCTAGCCTTGTCCTCCCTACATGCACTGGCTCAGCCAGCAGCTGAATATAGTTTTTTTCAGCTGCTGGTGCTGAGCCTGTGGGGTGATGCTCCTCCGCCATTGCTGGCTGGACTATTCCTACTGAATCAGGACCAAGACTGATTAGCCTATGGCGGGGTTTAATCTCAGGTCACATGTTGGGCAAAAAACTAATGCTTTGGATTGCTACCCTCAGCGAGTGCCAGTAGTTCGACTTATTGAAAGAATTCCTCTCATCACTTTTTGTGTGTATTAAGAATGAGTGGCAGCCACACAAAGCGTAAATAAGGGACTTCCCAAGTGCTCTAACTTATCAACAAGGTTGGTTTCAGTGCACAGCGAGCACAGTAGCTCCATGTGGTCACCTAGAAATACTATTCACTTACCTACCTCCCAGATTCACAGCTGTGTTTTGCCTTCATGTATAGTGACACTTTGTGTCTGCAGATGCCTGACCTCCCCCATTAGCAAAGACCCAAAGCTCCCAAGACCCAGTCCTGGACAGGGCCAGACTGGAAACCAAAAGCAGTCCCGGCAAAATGTTCAAAGTAGCCCTACACTGGACAAGACAACAATTAGAATGCGACAATGGGGGCATAGTTAGGGCATGCCAGCCCATCCCGCTCTAAAAGTGGTCCTCTTGTCTGTAGCTCTCTGGCAAAAATGGCAAAGCCGGACAAAAGCCAGTCTATCCCTGCTCCTGGATGCCCTAAAGCATCGCGGACATACACAACAGCTTCAGCACTCAACCGACGCACGCCACGACTGAACCACCGCCCCCCACCACCACCCTCCGCGCCTGGACCCCGATCAGCACCGAAGACACCGTCTGCACGATGAACTCCATCCACTCCGGATCTCCGACCGACCCCTGCCCTCACCACGTCTTCAACAAGGCCGACGCTGCCATCGCACCCCACCTGCGGGACATCATCAACACCTCCTTCGACACCGCTACCTTCCCGGAGAGCTGGAAGCACACCGAACTCAGCGCCCTACTAAAGAAGCCATCAGCCGACCCCACTGACCTCAAGAACTACCGCCCCATCTCGCTGCTCCCGTTTCCCGCAAAAGTCATCGAGAAGACCGTCAACAAGCAGCTGGCCGCCTTCCTCGAGACGAACGGATCCCTCGACCTCTCGCAGTCTGGCTTCCAGGCCAACCACAGTACCGAGACCGCCCTGATTGCAGCCACCGATGACATCCGAGCCCTGCTTGACAACGGAGAAACAGCGGCCCTCATCCTTCTAGACCTCTCCGCGGCCTTCGACACTGTCTGCCACCGTACCCTAGCGCAGCGCCTCAGCAACGTCGGAATCCAGGAGAAGGCACTGGAATGGATCATCTCGTTCCTCGCCGGCAGGACACAGAGAGTCCGCCTCCCCCGTTCAGATCAGAAGCCACCGAAGTCATCTGCGGCGTTCCTCAAGGCTCCTCGCTCAGCCCAACCCTCTTCAACGTCTACATGAGCCCCCTCGCAGCCATCGCACGCCAACACAACCTCAACATCATCTCCTACGCCGACGACACCCAGCTGATCCTCTCCCTCACCAACGACCCCGCCACCGCCAGAGTCAACCTACACGAAGGGATGACTGACGTAGCCAAGTGGATGATGAACAGCCGCCTGAAACTGAACTCGGACAAGACGGAAGTCCTCATCCTGGGATCTTCACCCTCCGCCTGGGACGACTCCTGGTGGCCCCCCGCCCTGGGCAGCGCACCCAAACCAACAGACCACGCACGCAACCTGGGCTTCATCCTGGACTCCTCCCTCTCCATGACCAGACAAGTCAACGCCGTCTCCTCGTCGTGCTTCAACATCCTGCGCATGCTACGTAAGATCTTCCGGTGGATCCCCACCGAGACCAGGAAGACGGTCACCCAGGCCCTCGTCACCAGCCGTCTGGACTACGGCAACTCCCTCTACGCCGGAACCACCGCCAAACTCCAGAAGAGACTCCAGCGGATTCAGAACGCCTCAGCACGACTCATCCTGGACATCCCCCGTCGCAGCCACATCTCCGGACACCTGAGAGATCTGCACTGGCTCCCGGTCAACAAGAGAATCACCTTCCGTCTCCTCACCCACGCACACAAAGCCCTACACAACCAAGGCCCAGGATACCTCAACAGCCGCCTCAACTTCTACGCTCCCACACGCCAGCTTCGATCGACCGGTCATTCCCTCGCCGCCATCCCCCGCATCCGAAGAGCCGCCACAGGAGGAAGGTCCTTCTCCTACCTGGCCGCCAAGACTTGGAACTCCCTCCCGACAACCTCCGCCGGACACAGGACCACCTTGCCTTCAGGAAGCAGCTCAAGACCTGGCTGTTCGAGCAGTAGCGAACCCCCCCCCTGCCCTAGCGCCTTGAGACCCTCCGGGTGAGTAGTGCGCTATATAAATGCTTGATTGATTGATTGATTGATTGAGCATGCCCAAAATCTGGGACAGCCCTTGTAAGAGGGAGCCACAAAGAAGGAAACCATACCTCTGCACTCCCCTACGGGCTGGAGCCTCCTTCAGGCTTCAAACGACTCATTCAGACCGAACATTCACTCTCCCTCAGAACTGAGGTACTCCCTGCAATGCGCATGATCAGTCATACTCATGCAGTGTCTAAGAGATACCCCTGCAGGTATCCCACTCCCTCCAGGCCAAGCGCACCGCACTGCCCCCTAAGGGACCAACCTGGAATGTCATTCCAGGGCACTCTCCTAATACAGACACTCAGAGGTGGCCCTGTACAGCCTCCCGCCGCTCACTCACCAGTCACCCTTCAATGAAGTACCCTTCCAGAAGTTTCCTTCGGAGCTGCTTGAGAAGCAAACACGTAACAAGGCTCCTTGCAATAAAATGACGACATCACCCTTTCCAGTGTTTAATGTGAAATATATTGAATACTTACACGCAGCACGCACATCCACACATACCTTCCTTTTAAATGTAGATATTGAATGCGAATATTTTTACATTTATTCATTGTCTTCCAGAGTATGTTGCACTGAAATGTATTGAATTCTCCTTTGCTAATGCTCTAAGAGTAAATTAGTAAAATTAAACATTATATTTTACAGCACAGGACATTGATGCTGGTCCCATGGAGGAAATGCAAGTTAATATTTTAACAGTATGGCAGCGGGGCCAAGAGAGGCCGAGGCAGCCCGGCAGGGAAAAAGTGAAAAGTGGATAACAAGGAGTGGAGGAGGGAAAATGTTTATTAGCATGGGGGAGGGGGCAGGGGAGCCTCGGCTCGCCGAGATGCGTTGACCTATTTTTGAGGTTTCATGCTAAGGTGAAAATGAAGCCGGAGGTGCGGCAATAAAGCAGAAGCAGCTCGGCGGACCAGAAGGCTTGAGGTGTTCAGAAAAAAGGTGGTGCACAACTTCTGTGTTCACTGACATTAATTTGGGATTGTTCGGTACATGATGCCCCTGTTGTTTGGTACCCCTTTCTTTCCTGCTTTTCGGTTTCGTTTCGGAGGTCATAGCAGTAGAGACAGGCAAATGACCTGGTTTACTGTGTCTTTGGTGCCTTTAGTGTCCACTTGCTATCTTTTCCACAGAGCTTTAGCAAACAATATGAGGCTGTTTGAGAGAATAATGGTGGCACGAGAGGGCAATCAGAGGATGGTGAAGGTCAAATGTGTTATAGTGAATTTGCAACTACACATTCTTGACGTTAATACCATATACAAAGGCATAGTGTAAGACGTGATTAACATGCAGTTTCCCTGGCACTCGGTACCAGGGTCCACTAGCACACAGTACCAGGACCCTGGGAAGAAATCTGCTAAAGCTAAGGTGAAATCTGCGTGGGCCAACCACACAGACAGAACCTCTGCTGAGCCCCAGGATTGGTGCTGATCCCCAGGGATGGTTAGCGGCAGGTGTCATGGTGCCCATCCTCCTGCCCTGTGTGGTCACTTCTTGGGGCACGCTGAGTGGGAAGGCCACAGGTAACACTCCAACCTTTGGCTCCTCAGGCTCACAGCTCTTTGACAGATGGCAGACAAGATGTCATTCCCAGTCCGCAGCCTGTTGAGTCGTGGGACACCCAATAGGTGGCTATGCTGGTGTTGACAGTGATGGGAACTCCCAGGATGGACGGAGCCTCCAGCGTGCAGTTGCTCCCCAAACAAACTCTCATGTAGATGTCTATGATGAGATGCTCTTGCAGACTGAAGCTTCTGGCTCCACGTGTTGGCCTTGTGCGTGTCTTCCAAGTCATTGTTTGTTCCTTTTCACCCTGAATACAGTTACCTTTTTTCTTGTATGTCAATGAGAAGGTGAGGCCTCTCCTGAAGGACACCAGCGTTAGTGTTTTGATTGCTCACCTGCAGAAGCCCCTCTTGTTGTGTAGGGTTCATCTTTGAGTGTTGGCACCACTCACTTCCATGCCCGTGTACTTTGCGAATCTCTACCGTCTCTGGGGCCTTTCACCACGCTGAAGTAGCTGCGGTTTCCTTGTGCTCTGCTCCATCGTCTTTCCTTTCAGCACGCTGCAGTGGCCTTTGCCCAGCGCTGGGGAAGCTAGCTTAAACTGGAAATGCTGCCCATTGACAGTATGGTCTCTGTGGATTCAAATGATACCTCCTTATGCTCCTCCCTATCCAAACCCCTTCTCCAGATGATATTTCTGTCAAAAAGCTATTTATGCAAACCTGAGTCACTTGAATATTCAGCTGATAGTTACTCTGATCTGAAGAAATTAGCTCGGGTGATCAGCTTTTTCCAGTGGGCATTAGTACTTTTTGCAATGGCATGATTTAAAACAAATAATTGCATTGAATGCTTTTGGTTTTCAAGTACAGTCTTTAAGCTCTGCGAAAGCCAACAGGTCTATGTTTTGTTATAGTAATCACCTTTGATGGGAGAAATATGAAGATGTGTTACGGTATGGTGTGCCTCATCAAGATTCTCTGAATGAAACCCTTGAAAGGAGAGGTGTGGAACTGCAACCAGATCGACTGACTCCCGAGTGCGGGGTTCACGGTTCGATCGCCGCCGGCAGCTCATTTCAGCATCATATGACTTTGCGCAGCACCTCACTTAGGGCCAGATGTACGACCGTGTCATTTTGTGAGTCGCAAATTGCGCTCAATTGCGAGTCCAATTTGCGACTCGCAAAGTGACATGTACAACAGTGTCAGAGACACTGTTAGCGATTCTCAATGGGGTCGCAAATTGCATGCCTCATCAATATTCATGAGGCACTCGCAATTTGCGACCCCATTGAGAATGGCTGGCCCTCCCAGGTATGGTGGCCTGCTGGGCTCAGCAGACCTCCATGTCCTGGACTGCTTTTCAATAAAGCAGTTTTTTTTAAATGCAGCCCGTTTTCCTTAAAGAAAAACGGGCTGCATTTAAATTAAAAAAATGAAATGTTTTCTTTTAATTTTTTTAAGGGCATGTAGTGGTCCCTGAAACCATTGCCTACCCTTAAAAAATATGTACCCCGGCATTTGCAGAATGCGAATGCAAAAACAGGTTGTACATCTGGCCCTTAATCTTCCAGACGGACGCCAACTCCTTGAAACTCTTAAGGGGGTGATTTGTTTGCGCTTTGCACATAGGAATTATCATTATTATCATCCTCGCATGTTCTTCCTCCGTTTGGATGTTCTTTCACCTCAACGATGTGCTGTCGTTGACCCTTCAATGGGTGATGGCTTCCTAAGCAGTGCACTTTAAAATCATGTCAATTAGGCATGATGACAAGTCCAAGATTGGCAAAATCACAGAGTTTGAGGCTGCAAAATGTTTTTCTTTGCTTAAGATGTATTAAAACTATTTTGCAAAATTCTTTCTGAATTGTAAAAGGGGACTGCAACAAGTTTTTTACCGTTTTGAGATCCGAAACCAAAAGTTGATGATACCCTAAAAGACATATTAGCTGATTAGCGAAGGTGAAACTTTCATCGGAGAGCAGTTTCGCCTTTAGGAACTGTGGGGCATATTCATGAGCCTCTTGTGCTGACATAGCATCATTTTTTGTGACACTCCGGTGGCACAATTCATAAAATCATATGACCATTTATGAGGTCCGCAAAGCTACTTTTGTGGTTCTGAAAGGCCTCATAGATGTGAAGTAAGGCAAGGCAGTGCAAATCACTGTGTTTCCTTACTCTGCATTAGAGAGGCGTTCCCACGCAGCACCTATGGATTTTGACTCTTCCCCAGCTTTACAATGTAAACCTGGGGATGCACCAAAACCTTACTCCCCAAAGGAGGCGCAACAAGGAGAAATAACTTCATTTCACCTTGTTGTTTTCTCTTTTCATGTGTGCTGCGTTCTGTAGCGCATATAGAAAGAGAATAAAGACTCCCAGAATTGATTTTGTGCAGGAAGGTGCCCTACATGCACAAAAACAATCCTGTCGATAACACAAGCACCCTTGCACCATGGTGCAATGGTGCCTGCGTTGGTGCTAGGCTGCTGAAACGGTGCCAGCGTAGGGGGAAAGGACAAGAATGCAATGTATTAGATAAATATGGTGCATTCCTGCCCTTTCACTTTGACATAGGGCAGAGCAGCAAGATGACTTCCTGCGCTGCCCTGGGTCAACTCCTCATAAATGAGGCCTTGTGTTGAATGGCCTTGGGGGGTGTAGGCAGTAGTCCAAAGGGCCAATGCCTGCTTTTCCCAATGTCTTTCCAGACAAGAGACAGTTTGAATCCTGTTACAATGTCGGTCGGACGACTGTCCGACTGAAACTGTAGTGGGATGGAATCCGCCCAACTATTAGTCAGCGGTTCAACCCACAGTATTAGGATGCGACCGCCCTATGGGCAGTTGGAAACATCAATTTTAATATTGCAGCTTGTGCGGCAGCCAGACAAGGCCCGCAGCATAAGCTGCAATAGAACAATGGCTGTTTTCAAACATCCCCACACGGTGTGGCAGGCACCATGCAGCGGGCGGACCACCATGATATGAAAGACGGAAAGCGACATTGTAATCCCGACGGTGGAGCTGGGGCTTGCTCCGCTGCCATTTTGGCATTACAATTCCCCCGCCATCTCAATGGGCACCGTGAACCCGTTGGAAGCGGAGCGGAATTCCCCCGCAGGTTTCCCTCCGACCACCAGTATCATAATAAGTAGGTGGGAGGGAAACCTATGATGTCGGGCGGAAAGCCTCCAACTATCTGTCCGATGGCTTTCCGCCCAACATCATAATGAGGACTTTTATTTTTAAAGCTGCACTTGTTCTTTTAAAGATGTTTCCTGTTTGCTGTTTGAGAATGCAAACCCAGGGATGATGGTCTGCTTTTCCTTATAGGTCACCATTACAGTGTTCATATTTAATCATAGGGAGTCACAAATATTGACCAACCTAATTAATATACATTAGGTAGATTGTTCTGTGACTCCAAGTGAGTGGACATTTTGCAACATGACCTATTAGTACAACCTGAAAGGCAGATCACAAAAAAGGCATTGCCTAAATTTCATGCATGTATGTGGCATGCCTTTTCATACATCAAGACTTAAGTAAGCTGAGATGTGTGCTATTTGGAGATTCATGTAGAAACAATCTATGTGTCAGACCCATTCCAAAGAATTGAACTGAAATACACTACACCCAGTTGCGTGCAAAAGTGCATCAGTGTCATATATTCAACTAATGTTACCGGCTAAGTTAAGCCAAAATGAATAAAGCCCCAGTAGAACAAGCAAATGGCATGCCCTTGAGCATCCACAACAAGGCAAATGATGCTCCACACTGATCCATTAAAGGATTGACCAGCCTTTACCCAAGATAATCCCTCACATAACAATACGCTCCTTAGTAGTAACCTAGACTGCTAGAATCCAATATGAATCTTGTAAACACATCTAACAGTATTCCACAGCCACATTGTGAATCCAAGAATCACAGGCTCTGAATGTGCTATGGGACTGTACCAATAGTATCATTGCACTACACAAACACATAGGCCACTCACATAACCTACACTCTTTAAACTAGACATAACAAAAAATGAATATAAATGTAATGCATTCCAGCCTTCACTCCTCTTTGCTCCATGTTATGCTTAAGTGCAATGACCGATGACAGGATGAGAGAACCACTAGTCATCAGCCACATCACCGAAACTCTTTCCACATAGGTCACACCACAATTCAGAATTCTTCCATACAAAGCAGGCTCTACAGTGTTATGTGTTACCTGTCTATTAATAGTCAAGTTGTACCGCTGTCAACAAGTACTAAAGTGAACACTCATTCCTCAAATAAAGAGTAATTTGTAACACAAATGAAGACTATCACTGACTTTAATTTCACTTTGAAACAGTTGTTTCCAGAGTGAGAAGGAGTGCAGCGGATCTTGATGTCGGTAATACTGGGATTTATGCGTAAATGGGGAGAGTAATTAGATAATAGAAAGAGTAATAGGACAAACATGCACACACTCTAGCCAGTTATCTTGAGAGTTGTTGATAGGCTGCTTGTTTTAGCGATGGCGCGGCCTGCTTCTTGATTGGAAGCACCTTCAAATTATTAGGACTGTAAAGAACAAGATGGGACTAGGAGGTAATGCATTTTGGTGCCTGATCAGGGCATGGAGTGCTATATAAATTGCAACTCCAATGCAATACATATAGTCAGAGTTTATTTGTCAGAGATTTCCAACTCTTCTTAGATCCATTGCTTTATGCTTCAGAAACTCCTTCTTTTGGATTTGGTTAGTCTCTTTCAAAAGTTAGTCCACAGAGACTCTGCTTATCGAGGGTGATAGAGATGTTCATGGTTTCTAAGCAGGAGAGTCAATGCAAATCCTTTACTGAGCACTATCTTCGACTCTAAACGTTTGTGGGGTGTTTTCCTTTTGGAATTGAAACCATCTAGGGTAGGAAATCAATATAACACAATATCAAATGTACCATTATTTACACCTTCTAGTTTCTTCTTTACCACATTCTTGCATAGAGTGACTTGAACTTCTCATTTGGTTAAATTGATGTCACTGGACTATCACTCCTGAAAACTCTGATTCGTAAAAGCAAAGACCAGGACTGGAAAAAGTATGCTCTTGTGGCACGGAGTGGCACGATAACCCTAATTAGCGCTGGGCAATGTCGCATTTTGCTTTTTAAGGCACAGCTGCCTTCAAAAAGGAAAAAATTCAATAAGGAAAAAACAGGCAGGTGCTCTCCTGTGAGGAAAATGTGTCAGAGGAAACTAAGCGTGCACAGGCTTACTGTAACCGGCCCAGTTGCCCAGAAACGCAATTTACTTTATTGTAAAAGACGTCCTTCTGATAAAAAGCCAGCATGCAGTTGCATGTTGACCTTCTCTGCCTTTTCACCACCTACTGCCATGAAAATGACAATGCATAGATCAGGGCCTCGGCCGCACCCCTGACTGTCAGTGTCTTTGTTCATAGGTTCAGTGTGGCATAGGTCACGTGGTATTGCCTGCTCATGGGAAAGGTTCAAGCTTAGCAGTTTCAAGAAGGAGGTTGGAATACATTAGCAGAGAAAATGAGGATAAATTAACAATCAGAGAGTAGTAGAAAGACCTCCGTCCAGCTGCCCGTCTGCCCATCTGAAGTAGTCTAATGTGAGACCATCTATGTCTCTACCTAGATGTACCACATGGCTCTATGTCATTGGAACTGAAGGTATACAGGTCTTTCCTTTAACAATTGTAGGAAAAGGTCTTGTTTGTATGGCCACCCCTTTTTTCAGTACTGATGCTGCTGGATGTTTCCTCTCTGCACTGGGGCACTGCCAATCATGGCTCAGTGCATGCGTTCTGACCTGTAAAACATGTAAAAACTGGCTACACCCCCGATTGCCACATTTCACTTACCTATAAGTCCCAATTAAAGGGTACCAAATTGTACCGAAGGCCTGCAAGTTTATTGTCACTAATGGACTGCACCACATATCGTGTCATCATTAAAGTGACAATGCAAAGCATGTCTCCTGACCTGCTACTGCAGCCTGGGTAGGCAGTTTTAAAACTGACAATTCCACTTGGCAAAACAATCCTTTTGCCAGGCTTAAACCCTCCTGTTTAATACGTACATGTAACCCATAAAGTAGGCCCTACATGCTCATAGGGCAGAGTGCATGGTATTTAAAGCTTAGCGGCATGTATACTGATGTTTCACATACCCTGGCAGAGAAGAAAAAAAAACAAAGTCGTTTATCACTGTGATAAAGCTGGCTCTCTCAATAGAAAAGACCAGGCTACCTATTACATATAATGCATTACTTCAGTTTGGAAATAGCTAGGAAAATACTTTAAGGACTCATTTTAACTATACATTAAACCCCAACTTAATGGTCAAGTTGGATTTTATATTACTGTTTAGAAAATAACACTTTTAGAAAGTTGTCATTTTCCTGCTTGAGGCAAATGTGCTTTCCTGCATCAATAAATCAATCAGCATTTGTATAGCACAATGCTGTCACCCCTAGGGGTATCTGAGCACTGAGGGTACCATGTCTCTGTCGAAAAGCCAGGTCTGCAGTGTTTACTGTCACACAGGAGCTGAATGACTTCTGTGATGAGGTGTGAATTGTCTGCCAGGGTGAGACAAAAGGCTGTGTGTGCATAGAGGTGTCCTGTTCCTCTGACAGGATGACCACTTAGGCCGTGCCCACAAATGTAATTATTTTCAATGGGGCCTGCCTGTCACAAGCTGAAGTAGCTCACATCTGAGCCAGCCTTATATAGCCCTGTCAGCTAAAAAAAATGTAAATCCAGTATTTGTAAAGCGCGAACAGCTACCCAAAGGCATCCCGGCGCTGGGGGCCGTCGGGAAGATTAAGCAAGCTATTGCCCAGAGTCTCATGGTGCCGGGCTGACCTGCCGCCGGGGATTGAACCTTAAGCCCCAGATTCCAGTGTCAGTCGCCCTGGCCGTGGCGCCACACCTCTTCCACCCACTCTTCCAGCTAGCTAGGCTCCACTCCTATTGGGACAGGAGCTGCCCTCAGAACCACCAGTTTTGAGTGGCCATAGTCAACTGTTTAACTGTTTTGGTACTTATAAATACATTTTCTTTAGTTAAGCCTGTCAGCTCTGTGCCATAGCTACCAGAGGCTAAGCTCAGGTTGAAATTATTGAATCTGTTACTGGACCTAATATGATTATTGCCATTATGGCTTGTGGTGGACTACCATCCACCCTAACTAATAATTCACTTTGTCACAACAATTAACCGTTACCAGGCGTATTAGTCTATTTTTGCCTCCCATTTGTATTTTGAACTGAGGGACCGGATTTATGTTGCAGAATTTGGTGGTCCAGCTCTATTGTGTGGTTGTCAATCCATGTGGAGTTCAGACAAGCTTTGTGCTGCCCAACAGACCTTTGATTAGTGGAAGAAAAGATGCCCTACTTCTCTCTCTATAATGACATCACTTGACGGCCCATAAGTCATGCTTTTTGTCAAGAGCTGGTTCTGATCTTGGTGAGAGAAGTTAGCAAAGCTTAAAAATGTACACATTCAGTGGGGATGGGTAGAGGGAAGAAGGCAAATCTATATTATGGCCACATGGTGTCCAAGAGGTAAACCGAACAAGACGGCTACATCCTTTCTTGATTATAGACAGCAAGGAATATAATATGACTAGTCAAAACACAATATATAAATTTAATATGCTATTTGTATGCAGATGCTTTTGTATAAATATCAGAAAAGACTATTCATATAATATACCATACAAATTATATTACTGTTGGCATGTAATATTGAATTTAAATACTACCCTTTTTAGTGGTACTTAATTTACCGAACTCAGAACAATAACCATTTGAGCTCATTAACTATAAGGAACATCATTTATTTTGTGTTCAAAATATTATACTGAATTTTAGGTTGAATCAAAAGACCCTAAAAAAAAAAGAGAACCGCAAAATATGTTAGCTATGTTATAACAATACCAGCTGTAAGATAATATAAAAGTAAAGCCAATAAAATACCTATATATTCTCAAATGTTGATAATAGTAAAAGGAAACTGAAAAGGGAATAAAGTGGAACAAAATTGCAAGTATAACTTATTAGAGCTAATAAATTGAACCAATCGATCTAACAAACGATCAAAACATGAAAAGGTTATTTAGGTTATCAGTAAAAGGTAATCAGAAATAAAAATCCATATAATTATCAATAGGCTTCCAAAATAAATTTTTATTTGGAGTATCGTAAGTGACACCAGACAAAGTCAATTTGGCTCGTCTTCTGGTAAATATTATTCAGGACCACCATGCATGTACACATAACAACGAAGCATTTTTCCATTTGGTAGTAATTAATTTTAAAGCTGCATAATTAGACAAAATCAAGAGGTTTGCTATTTATAACAGGCAGCTTTGTTTTAAGTAAAGATGATTTACAAAAGCCTATGTCGTATGACAGTTTATCTGTGAAATCAAATCTTATTCCCAAATTTAACAACATTATTAAACTCATAAAGCATATGACGTAACAAGAATGCATTCTGATTACAGATCCAACAATTACGAGAGACTGAATGTTTTGCATTTAATACCTTAAAGGTGTCCATAAACAGTTAAATAACATACAGGAATTAGTTTGATATAGGGAGACAGGCAACCTTCCAGAAATACTATTCATCCAAGTTTTCTTCTATGTGTCTTGAGATATTGATACATTTAATTCCTTATTCCAAAAGGATGAGAGAATGTTAATATTGTCCATTTCAAATGAATTAATTTTTGGAAAGCAATGATACAGCATGTGATGATGAAGTAATTGTGTGACATTTACAAATTTAAATCCGAAGTCTTTAGAGGAAAATTATTGGAAATGAATCAAGGTTTGAATTACACAAGAGTTCATAAATATAAATATCTGATGGTTGCAATGTAATTTTTTGCTGTAATTCATCAAAAGTCAAAAAAGTGTTATTATACTAAATATCGTTAAATAAAAAAACCGCCTTAAAGCAGGATTGCCAAAAATAAAGGATGTAGAGCTAGCTTACTCACAGGATTATAACCATAATGATAAATATAAGGTAAGTGAAATCAAGGACTGGAAAATCAAGTCTAAATCTTCTAATACAAATTTTGTAGACATCAGTATTACAGATCTTTTTAGCAGGGCAGTAGTGTTAGCCATAATGATTAGAGCGTGTAAGAGAAATGGAGAAATCAGACAGGAAGCCATGAAGGTGGATTAGAAAGCTCTGTATGGTTGGCTATTTGGTTTAATTCCACCTTCCAGGAAGTGTTTTCACTGAAATGCATGCGAAAATATTTTACATCTGAAAAGTACTCTCAATAACCACACTGTTTGTCACATTCAGATGTTTATTGCCTATATAAATTCTACACAGAAAGCTACTCCTTATGCTACTGCAGAATGTGATGTAATAAACAGCCACACCTGTTTACTTTGTCTGTGATTTTGTTAATGGCTTATATATGAGCACTTGAGAGGCGAAAGACGTTGAGTGCTGCTGACAGAAGCCTGGCGGTGTTGAAATTGCAGAGAAGCTCACATGCTAAGTTTCACATCCCTCCTATGTGTTTACACTCTTCTTCAGATAGACATGTTTTAATAATTCACAATGCCGTTTAGTATAGCCTTGGCTCTCTGCTGAGGGAGCCAGGAAAGCTTTGATTTGTCACAGTGGGAATTGTGTAATTAAAGGACTTGTCTACTGTTAGACAGGAAAATCCATGGGGTCCTAACAATATTAGGTCTTTTGTCATTTGCAGCAAAGCCTGGCCCAGCCGGAAACTAGAGACACAGGGACCACACCATGTTCAAATTTGACTGATTATACTGGATACACCTCAGATTCCAAAAACATTTCAACACTGATACATCATTAAGTCATCAACTCTGAAAATATTATCTAATCAAACAGCTTACCACCAAAAAGCCATTCAGCAAGTGGCATACTTTAGTGAGCTTCAATATGGCTGCAGAATCCCAATCTTTGTAGCATGCAGGGTTAGTCAGAAACTTCACAGGCGACAGCAATACCATGTTAGCATAGCATTAGAGTCTCACAGCGGGTGTCTGATGGCAGTCTAAAAGGTGGGTAAAGGAGCTGAATCACCTTCGTTCACCACCAGATCAGAGGAGGAGGGAACTCCCCGTCTCATTATTAAGGTACCTGAAACGGTGGTCACATCCTCTCCAGATTCCTCAAATGGACAGTTACATTCTTTAAAATAAGCATTGGCAATGCCAATAGGTCAGGCTTATAATGCACTGTCAAGCCAACCTAAAAACCCATATTCATTAATAACTGCCATCCGCCCATCAGTGCTGCCACAAGAGAGATATTCCATAAATGTTCTAATTATCTATGACACTTTGTTAGCATTGTAATGGCATGCGAGGGCCCCTAAATGTAGGCCTGGGTGGAGTTCATGGAGTTCCGCAACACGGAACTCCGCAAAGTGATCAAAAAACTTTGCAAGCAGCAGTGTGTTGGGTCATGCTGTTCGTGCTGATTTTTAGCGCCGGGTGTTTGTCCTGCATTGGAAAATGAAAGAAAGCGCTGCTTCTTTCTGCCACTCAAGTAGATGTTCTACTTTTGCAGCAGCTTCCTCAATGCAAACAGATGGTTTCTAAGCACGAGCAGTAACAATCATCCGCGACGTTCCGCACTAAAAAATCTTGCTGGGAGGTGGTCTAGCGTTGGATTTTTATCGCTCGTGCTCACCAACTTAACATTTGCAAGCACGAGCCAGGAAAATATTCGCTCCAGTTTTACAGAACTTTGGGCCAGATGTAGGAAGCCTAATACCAGTCAGTAACGGCCGAAATTACCGAATTTCGGCCATTACCGACCAGTATTAGGCTTTTCAGATGTAGGAGGCCAAATTGTAGGATTCGGTAATTTACCGAATCGGTAATTTATGGAATCGGTAAATTAACGAATTCTTAGAATACCAATTTGGTAAATTACCGAATCCTTAATGTAGGGAGCACTCAAATTACTGTTTTTCTCATTACAGGATTCGTTATTTACCACCAACTACAAGTTGGTGGTAAATATCAAAAACCGGGAAAAAAGCAATTTTTAACAGTGCCATGTGGCAGACATACATGCCCTTAGGGCATCTATGTGTGCCACATGTGCACCCATGCACTATTCAGGGGTGCAACAGGGTGTCAAAGTGACACCCTGCTACCCTTGAATATGTTCTCCATTTTGATTCGGTAATTCCCATTCAGGGATGAATGGGAAATACAGAATCGGTAAATACCGATTCAGTATTTACCGAATCTTACCGATTCGGTAAAAAATACCGAATGAATACCTACATCCCATTTACCGATTCTAAAATACCGAATCGGTAAAATTCAATATTTTAGGATCGGTAAATCTGGATTACCTACATCTGGCCCTTTGTGTGCTTCACAGAGTGGGAAAACTCTGCAAACTCCCCAAATGGAGTAGAGTTGATCGCCCAGGCCTAAATGTTCAAGTTCAGGCAGCTGGATAAATAAACAAAATGATCACAGCTGTGTAGAGGGAAAGCACTTTATTTTGGAAGCCCACAACTTCAGCTCAATCAAAACATTTACTCCTGTGTCCCAACAAGTGGGACCCAGGCCCCTCTCACATAATTGCCTGGCGACAGCTACATTGTCAAGTCAGACCATAATGAGATTGATGAGATTTGGCATATAGATGCAGGAGTAAGAGCGAGACTGGTTGTGACAACGATGAATGACTTCATGATAAATTAGAGTCCGTCTAAGTGGCCCAGTCAGAATGACTGCGGGGGCGAGTAGAAACAGGCAGCAAAAGGGAGTCGGCAGTCACCAACCAATTTGACAAATTCAACTAGCCTTAATGGGCATGCCAGGTTGGGGTGATTTAGGTGTTCAGAATCTTTTTCACTACAAGTTATGAGGTTTAAGCTCAAAGGGCAGCATTGGCCCAGGCAAAATTTAACCTCAGACAGATACACTGATCAGGAAGGAATAAAGAGACCAAACACAAGAAACAATTGTTGGGATGGGTGAATACGATGTCGATGCATACAATGATGTGTACAGGCCCGACAATGGCACTACCCATAAAACCAATGCCACTGTATGCCATAAACGATCCCTGCACAACAATGTCAAAACACATAAATGCAATGTCAATGAATGTCATGAACTTTGCACATGCACCATTGTACGTCATAATCCATGCACAAATAACAATGTTGATACCAGTAGAAACAATGTACGTCAAGATCAAAACACGTATAACAATGTCAATATCGGTGTAAACAATATCAATGTATGTTTTGACAACTGTACGCACAATATTGAGGATGTTAGTAAAATTTGTATCAATGGCCACCACATTATTCATAGGAGTTCTAACAAACTCGTATCATTGCTGTCGGATTCACCCAAGGTGACCTCGCAATCAACCCCAAGTCAGAAATAGTGGTCAGACAGGCCTTGCAAGCCCAATACACGGTTATCAAGTGACATGGCACAGGTGGGGTCTTGCTTAGCCCAAAGAAAAACAGGCACCCTGGGAAAACCCTGACCGTGCCCACAGATTAACAGTTGCACCACAAACAGGGCCTAGGAAATTGGCCCCAATAAAAGGTGTTTGGCCAGAGGGCGGTTTACCCCCAAAAAACACATAGCTAAACGCCATATGTAGATAGAGACCCTCAGCCAACCATGACACGACACGCACACAGCTAGATAAATAAACAAAATGAAATGATTACAGCTGTGGATGACAAGCACTTTTTTTGTGGAACCACACAACTTCTACCCAATCAAAATGTGCACTCCTTTCTCCCAAATGTGGGAAGAGTCACAGCCCCTCTCTTGTGATGCTCACATAATTGTCTTACGACAGCTGCTCTTTTAAGTCAGACCATAGAAAGGTGGTGTTATCCCCGACAGCGCCATTTTAGGGTTCCTCATAATTTGCCTATTTATCACCTATATAAATATCTGATTCACCCAGTAGTGAATAATTACAAGGCATTGGCATATTATATGGAAGAAAGGTGCAACCTTGGATAAACATCTAAGACAAATTAAGACGTACCGCCTTCCCATCTCGCAGAGTCTTTGAGGGGTGTAGTAAATTCATCACAATGGACTAATGCATCCACTGTAGGGACTTACGTGTGACCTCGTGGTCACAGGCTCAAATCCTGCTATGTCCGCACAGCCTTTCATCCTTCTGAGGTCAATAAAATGAGTACCAATGTGTTGGGTAACAATAAACATCTATTATTCAGTGCGAAGAGACCCTTCTGGGTGAACGTGCGCTTTACAAATAAATTCACCTTATGTTATTCTCATCCATATTGCTTCGCATATACAAGCACAAACATCTCTGGTCAGTGCTCTTTTAGGAAATCACCCATCTGCCTATAGCGCTCACTCCCATAATTCAATAACTTTCACATCATCATATGCCTTTCCTAGGAGGGCCAGCTTGTCCTTTGTGTGTATTGTTTCTGATATAAAATAACTCTTTCTCCATTATCATACGCTGAAGATTCGGGTAGGTCCTACTGCCGAGTCCTTTCCAGTGGATGAGAGTACATCCTTGATTCTGAAACAGCTCTCCTCAAACAGTCAGAATCCCTTAATCCAGGTAAACAGCCTTAACCAGCTTATTCAAAATAAAGATAGAGTGAGCTGTCATCTCCCTCCACTTCAAAGGCCCATATTTGTTGGAGTCACACAGCATTTACAATCTCTACGTTTTAATAACAGGTCATTCTTTGGTGTCTCGTTCAGGCTTGTTAATTCAAACCTCGATTTCCTTCAGTTCTCGTTGGCTGTCTCTGTTCACCTTATCTCGGTTCTCATTTACTTAATCAATCGACCATCTATTATGGCCATTTGGACTCATTCTTTTGTAATGCATCCAACAGACTGCCCACAACTGGTGATAGGATAGACATTGTGGGTTCCTTGCTACCAGAAATGCTACATCAACCCCTGATCTAGTAGTTGCTGACTAGAATATCTCTGTGCCTTACTGTGATGCCCCTCGAATGGTGTTCTTGATGGTGTGTTGCTGTACTTCACTTAGTGATTGGGGTCTGGATCTCACCTCTGTTAGCCTACCTACCTTCTGCGTACGTATAGGGTGTGGAATATAAAGTAGTTTATCAGTATTGTTAGAGATCTCCAAGCATGGTGGAAAGTCAGCCCTTGCCCTAGAACTGTAGGCACTGTGCTGTTCCGGCTCCCAAGCCTGTAACTCATGCAGACCTCCATCTTACTTTTAAATCAACAACTAGAAGCTTTCTTGCAGGTTTTTTACAATTGGCTTAGCTCAGTGCTCCTATTGTACTAGGTATCCACCATCTTGAATTTTGAGCCACACTTGGCTGTGGAGGACTCTCTTTACCATATCTCTCCAGATGTTTATTCACTGCGCTGGTTATGCAAAAACATGCCAATAGCGCAAATAATGTCTCACTTCACTCTCGCCTCTCTTTTTTCCTTGTTTGTTAGTCTACCCCATCTTCCTTAAGAAGTGGCAAGCAAGGGGGTGGGGGGTCAAGAGGGAGCCGCACTGGGTAGCCGAAATTTTACGGGCAGCGGTTGACCCCTGTAGTGTCCTGCGGGACATGTTCTAGTGTCCCGCAGGAAGCTGTCATCCCAGCCACTCCCTTGAGGGCTGGACACACTGCACCCCCACACCCATCCATCACAGGTGTCACGAGTGACGTGGCCCCCCCAATAAAAGGGTATGGGTGCATGTGCTAGTGGCCAGTTACTGTCCTATACTACCCGGTGTCAGTGTCCGTAATTTGCATCATATGGGCCTGAGGCTCAACATTACATTGGCAATGAGGGGGTCTGGCCCCGCGCACACGAGGGGTGCTGACTCTCTGTTCCTGAGGGGGGGGAAGAGTTGCCCTGATAGGAGGCACCCCCGCACCTACTGGGAGCTTGTGGGCAGAAACATGCTCCCCGCCTGTAGCAGCCTACTATGCTGACCGGCCCTGAGGTGGGAGAGAAGAATCCGATTGTGTCCCATAGTTCGGGAATCCCAGTGCACCGGACTCCCGTTGCCGCCCGCCTGGTGAGTCACAGCATGTATAAGAGAGAGGCACGGCAATGGGTGGATGAGCCCTCTTACACCCCAGTGGTTAGTGAGGGCGTAAAAATAGTTTTGCTCCACGCCTGTGGTGCCGCAAGCTGCCCCCTGCCTGCCACCATTCGCCTTTGCAAGTCAGAAGTGCGGTAAAGCTATGGCAGGGCAGCGCTGGCCGGCAAGTGCAAGGAAGTCGCACTAGCTCTGGTCTACCGTGTCTGGCACAGCATGCCCCAGGCCGGTTTTCTGCAGCGGACAGCGAGAGGAGGAACAGCCTACAGCGATGTGATGACTGCGAAGGCCCCGTAGGTGCAGAAAAGCACCCAATAGCCGCCCCGCTGCCCCAAGGAGAAAGCAATCTCAGCTTCTCGAGAGAACAGCCCCACGCTCCTAAGATGCAAACAAGGAAGGAAGGAAGGCTCCTGCACCTCCTTCCCCCATCTACAGAGTGCCGGCACAGCTATCAGGACGGACAGCAGCTAGAACAAGGAAATAGCACTGGCCGTCTCGTGCGCAGATACCGCACCCAGGAGAAATGGCAGTGCTCTCTACGATCCTCTAACAACACTGGCATCGTCAAGCACAGCCCACCCTCCAGGCAGAAGCTGTCTGTGTACTGAGAGGTAACATGTGGTGAAGAAAGGCCAACACTTACCGGAGTCCCTCCATGCAGTCGCCCCGACTGAGGCTAAGGTAATGACATCTACATCTCTGCACCGCCCTTGCTCAAGGAGAACTGAGGCTGCAAAGCTCAGCCAGCACAAGAACTGATGTCCTCCAGCTGCCCTGCCAGAAGAAAGCATATGAGAGGCCTACAGTGTCTGTCCCTAGGCAGCAAAGCCCAGGAAGATGGCAAGCCCCAAAAGAAGCACACGATGACGGGATACATTGCGCCCCACCCCAAGGGGCTGCCTAGACCTTCAAAGGAGAAAGATGGTGACACATCACCAAGGGCCCCCAGGAAGCTCAAAGCTCCTCCAGCCTAAGCAAGCACTGACCAACCTCAAGCAGCAACACCAAATACAACCCCCACTAGCAAGAGTGGAAGACCAACCAGACAGCAACGTCTCAAGGCAACCACCCCACTACAAGCACAAGAAAGGCTGGTGCAGAGCAAGTGCCGCACATGGCTGCCCAATGTCACCACCAGTAAAGAGGTCGCATCACCCGCTACCACTGGTGAACGGGCACAACCACCAGCCACACCACAGGCACACCAAGGGCCAGAAGAGAGCACCCAGGAAGAGGACAAAGCGGATTTACACAGGGACCTTTTTACCGACGTACGGCCGTTTCTGAAATTTTTTGATAGGACTACGGATGTTTCATGTGACTTTGCTTTTAAACAATGTTGTGCTGTTTGACGAAAAGACTAAAAAATAGCCTTGAGAAAGCCCTGGCTCCACTCGCCAAACAGGGCGAAACACGTGTCGGCTGTTCTGTCCTATGCAGTATGAATCAACTGCTTAGTGGATAAATGAAAAATGAGCATTAAAGAAGGAAATCTTGAGTGAACACTAATAAAAAGAAATTTGCTCACATCAACCAACTGGTACTGTAATATCTAAGGAAAATGTTCCCATTGATGGGATTGGAATAGAATAATTTGGGAAAGGAGGAATAAACGCTTACAACCCTTGTATATGAGGGGCCTACAGTGTCTGTCCCTAGGCAGCAACGCCCAGGAAGATGGCAAGCCCCAAAAGAAGCACACAATGACAGGGTACATTGCGCCCCACCCCTAGGGGCTGCCTAGACTTTCAAAGGAGAAAGATGGTGACACATCACCAAGGGCCCCCAGGAAGCCCGAAGCTCCTCCAGCCTAAGCAAGCACTGACCAACCTCAAGCAGCAACACCAAAGACAACCCCCACTAGCAAGAGTGGAAGACCAACCAGACAGCAAAGTCTCAAGGCAACCCCCCCAGTACAAGCACAAAAAAGGCTGGTGCAGAGCATGTGCCACACATGGCTGCCCAACGTCACCACCATCACCGCTAACACTGGTGAACGGGCACAACCGCCAGCCACACCACCGGCACACCAAGGGCCATAAGAGAGCACCCAGGAAGAGGACAAAGCATGCAGAGTCAGAGCCGCGCAGAAAACTGAGCCAGGGAACCTGACAGCACAGGCAAGCGCCCGGGAGATAGAGACATCTCCACAAGGAAGCATTGCTGAACGCACCACAGAGAGCAGTCACATCTCTACTGCACAAGCGGAGCCCCGCAGTGGGCCGAAGGCAACACAGCATCCTCCCTCGCACCACCCCAGGACAGAGTCGGCAGTGACCTGCGCCAGGCCAAGCAAGGAGCATGCCGGAGTGAAAGCAGAAGCCGGCAGAATGACATCGCCGCCCCGAGGTCCAAGCCCAACGCCCTTGAAGAAAAAATAGAGTGACAGCCCTTTCACCCTGAAAATCGGAGGAACACAGGAGAGCTGACTAGACCAACAAAGGGAGAAGACCGAGGACTCGCCGCAAGCCAAGAGCACACCCTGACATACCAGAAAGCCACCAAGGCGGACCGACATCCCAGGATACAGCCTCACGGATGAACCGAACATAAGCCGCAGCAAGGGCCAACTGCGTTTCATCCCAACGCTTCCCCAGGCGACCGTCCAGCCCCGAGCGTTGGCAGTCTAAGTCAAAAGGCATCCCTGCTCCTGTCCGCAGATCCCATGGGTAAAGATCAGCACTGAGTGCACGCCCTCACACCGCCTCAAGATGGAGTCGGCAGTGGCCCCAAAACAGGCAAGAGAGAGATCCGTACACTCTACGTGTCAAGCCGCCACCGAAATCAACCTCAACAAAGCGGAGTCACCTGGCTGCTAAGTCCCTCCTGACATCCAAACTCTGCCAGCAAGTCACCACCACCTGTCACTCCGACTCACCACATGGCTGGCAACCGCCATCACGCCAGCCATCAGCACATGCGTCAAACACCACTCCCTGAGTACCGATGGACTCGAGTCTGACACCGTTGCCACACTAGCCGACTAAAAGAAATCAGAAGCAACCTGTGAACCTGGCCTACACCGAAACCGCGGCAGCGAGTGCAAGTCTTGGCCCAGACACATCCACCCATGAGGGTTGTGCGTGCGGCTAAGTAACGGCTCCTCAGCGGTCCTGCAGTTGCCCCCAGATGGCACACAAGCGGCCCCCAGCACAGCCCTCCTACAGTCCCACAGCAACTCCGATGACGGGCCTCCCCAGGCGGGAGAGCAAGGAGAGACATTGTCCCACCGACAGGTTACTGGTCACAGCCAAGCAAGTCAACAGGGACAGTCGGTCCAGCAACACCTCTGTGAATTCTCACTTGGGACTCCGTCCATGGTCACGACGCAACCCACTAAAAGGAACTGTTAGAACTCGCCACAGACCATCACCGACGTCAGCAAAGTGGAAGCCGTGCAAGACAGCAAGACATGTCATTGTCAGTGAACTGACGGTATGCAGAGGACGTCACCAAGGCAGCTATCGTGTCCTGAGCCCCTCAGGTTAAACTACGGGTGCCCGTCGAGAAGGTTCTGCTGCAAGCAAAGTCACCAGCCCTTGTCTGATGTCCTGCCACCTGACTCTAGAGACTGAGGGACCCTGTGGTATTTAGTTAACTGTTTGTTTTGCCCGCACAGGTTGGACTAACACTTTGTTTGTTCCTCAATAAAGTTGGGGAGGAATGTAGTGTCCTGCGGGACACGTTCTAGTGTCCCGCAGGAAGCTGTCCTCCCAGCCACACCCTCGAGGGCTGGACACACCGCACCCCCACACCCATCCATCACAGGTGTCACGAGTGACGTGGCCCCGCCAATAAAAGGGCCCAGGTGCACGTGCTGTTGGCCAGATACTGTCATATACTACCCGGTGTCGGTGTCCGTTATTTGCATCATGTGGGCCTGTGGCCCAACACTAGGGAAACAACCTTTACAACGCAAATTTTACAATGCACTACCATTACAATGAAACTTTTACAGCGCAACATCCATTACATCGCATGCCATTACAACGCAACCATTACAACGCATGGAACTACAACGCATACCACTACAACGCATGTCATTACAACGCAGTCATTACAACGTATACCATTACAACGCATAACATTACCATCCAACACTTACCCTACTGTTGCACCCCCTGGAGTTAGAATAGTAATTTTTACCCCTACACTATCCAACACTTACCCTACTGTTGCACCCCCTAGAGTTAGAATAGTAATTTTTACCCCTACACTATCCAATACTTACCAAACATGCAATGTAATGTTATGCGTTGTATTGGTATGCGTTGTAAAGGTAGTATGCTTTGTAATGGAATGCGTTGTAAAGGTAGTTTTTAAAAATTTGTTGTAATGGCATGCGTTGTAATGGAATGCAATGTAATGGATGTTGCGTTGTAAAAATGCGTTGTAAAGGTATGCGTTGCAAAAGTATGCGTTGTAACGTCATACATCCCAACACTACAACCCCCAACACCACCCCGCTCTTACCTGCGGTCTGGGGTGGCAAACGCAGGATTCGTTCGCCCGAACCTCCACTGCTGTTACATACGCTGCAGGCGGCAAAGGCTGACCGCCACGGGAGGCGAACGTCCTAGCTACACTACTGTCCTCATGTCTTTATTCTCTGATTTGGGTTAGAGTATTCAGAGAGTTGTGATTTGGTACAGTACCTCACCCCTAAAAGTACTCTTTCACCAACACAACCTCTATTTTCAGAGCACATAAGTTTTTATAAGGCAATAATGAAGCAGAAAATACGTGATAAACTAGCTCTTAAGCTGAGGTTTGAGACTGAGGTGGAGAGAGAAAGATGCCCTATTCAAGGGACTCCCAGGGGGATGGTGATCCCCGTTCCCAAATGTTATCAATGGATATGAATAAAAGACAGGGTTGAGGACTGCAAGGATGACTAACCATGAAATCATCATCAGATTGTTCTGTGAAGTGCTATTCTTGGCCGGGAATACAAAGAAAGGCCACCTGACTCCTACAGCACACACCGACTGGCCTCTCAGCCACTATACTGAGACCCAAATATCGTTCTATCGCTTTCCACTTTGGACCATATCAGAACCATAACATAAACTGATTTTATTACGAAAATAATATCACAACTCACCCACACATACTTGTAGATACACCATACAAGCACAAGACTCGTCAGATCTCCTTCCTTTCAACACACCACAGAGATGAAGGACAACATCACCATATAAACAGTATCCAGATTTGTTGGCTGTACATTGTACCTTCTAGGCCACCCACATGCAATTCGTCCCTCATACTGTATGAAGGTTTTGCACATTACTTCACTGCTATCAGTGCATGTGCCATACATCCATCTCGCATTTTGTCCTTGTTGGACAGTGGACCAAAACTCTTAGATGTGTGAGTAAGATTCTAGACTATATTATCTATAACTAGTCTTCTTGTCTGCCTTGTAGATACAACATTGCTTCTTTCACCTGGAGTTAAACAGTTTCACTCTTTGTATTAGGACACTTTTATCTATTTGTACACAATATACTCGGCACAAACATCTTAGTATTCAGCTTCCCACTAAACAAGTATTTCTTTCATGTGAAGTCCTCACCTGAAGATAGAGAACTTCTCATTGGTCATTGTAGTAAGTCTATCAACAAGATCATTGATTCGTATAAGGATGACCTATCATGTTCACTGTCATCTGATCATCCATACAGTTGAAGAACATGTGGTATTGACTTTGAAGTCATAAACCAACTTCTGTTTGGTACTCAATTCCTAAGTGAGCTTTTATGCTCAAGTCTCAAGCTTTTTCCTCTATCGATGAGTGGCATTCTGTTCTCAATAGAGAACACCCCTCAAATCCTCTTTAATTCAAATTTAACAGTCTGGTAAGGTTCAACTCCATTACCCATTAACTGTTTTTGACAATCCCCATCTAACAAGTTTCATACACTTTCTATGTTTCTTATCTTCTGCCATGGTCTCATTACAATCTTCCTTCTCAACAACGAGGTCTGTAACTTAAAACACCTGCAACAAATTATCCTCTTTCTCATCCTCCTAGATCTAAGACTTGTCCATGTGTAAATTCAGTGATCACCAAATTCCTTACATCTGTCACGTAACTCCATGTCAAACAAGAACACCTACAATCAGAACAACTGTTTGAATATACTCAGTGCCATTTGCGGTGAATAAGGCTTTCAGGAGTGGATAATCTGTTCTCACAATGAAAGGTACAGGCCACAAAAGCAACTAAAATCTCCACACACAAGTCGGGGTATCTTTCTCAATGACAGAATAAAGTTCTCCAACTCTATTCTGCATGTGTGAGCCATAGATGATCACTGTCCCCTTGCCACCTTACTTCTTAGACAGACCTACTCCAGAAGCACAGGTAGTACCAATCACGGGTTAGCCTATGGATTGAGCTTTGGCAAAGTCAATGGCCTACATATCCATTTCAAACTTTCTGCAAAATGCTTTAAACCAACTAAAAGGAATGCATTTCTTCAGAAAGAACCGTCTTATGTGAAAAGTTCCTTGGTAAAACTCTGCTTTTCCTACGAAGGAAGCAAATTGCTACTTAGTTGGATAGATGCACTCATCTAAATCTGGAATTGCCTCTGAACAGGTATTTGAAAGCAATTTACGATTGGTTAATGTGCCACTGTTGGTCGTTTTAGGAGTCCCTGTACAACCGCCTTCACTTAACTTGGCCTGCATGGCCTGAGTACAATAGGTTCTATTAAGCAATGATTTGTAAGAGTACTATCTGTGGCAACGTCCTTGCTTTTTATTCCTCATCAAGTTTATTTATTCACTAAGCCCCACAATAAGAAATCCCATTCTATCCTACTGACAGTATGACTTCAACCTCTTGGCTGTTTAGACCTTATGTACTGGTGTTTTTGTTTTTCAAAAATGGTGTATTTTCTACACAGTTTATCTCTGTTTTCAATTTGCAACATGTCTTTGTCGTTTCACAACACCTCTTATCTATTCATGATTTCCTGGTACAGTTGTAGGTCTGTTGAACACTATTTTTAAAAAACAAATGTATTATGATTATAAGTAGTGCTAGTTGACCTCCCTAGACAGTGTCAGGGTGCTTTCTAAGAGAAACAGATGTACAAATTAAAAAAAAAAGATAAATCTAGCATACCCAAAGTAGCATGGATTGGCAACTGTGGGGCATTAATGCAAAGCAACAATCAACACACACAAAAAAACGTAAGCATCATTTGACATCATTAAGGATCAAAGGCACAGCATCGCAAGGCATGTGGAAAGTCTCGAACCCAGTAGCACAGAAGATAACATGGCCAATCTGTAGGTCATACGACTACCTGAACCACAGTAACTGCTTTACATTGTTTTAACAGCCCAAAGGAGTGAGTGGGGTGTAACCCAGTTAATAGGGATTTCATGCATGTTCAGAGGTGGAAACTGAAGGTCATTGGGCCTTATATGTAATGAAGGCAGACTTGATTATGCTACAGGTACTCAACCGTAACCAGTTTAGTGATTTTTGTGTCATTTTCACATAATCGAATTTGTTCTTTCCAGCAATGAGTTGGGCCATCACAGTGAAGGACAGCTTTTAGAGGTGCAAGTCGGTCTACTTGAGGTGACCACTAAATCTGGCATTGCAATATTTGGTTCTGGAGAAGACTAGTGCTTGAACAAAGTATCTGAAATCCGGGCTAGGAGCCAAGTGCCTGATATTCCTAATGGTGTAAGATGGAAAGAAGCACAAGTAGCAGTTGCTTTAATGTGCAATTCAAGGCTAAATTTAGAAGCCAGTGAGACATATCCTGACTTAGCCGAGGTTTTATAGAGATGCTTACAGTTTCTAGTTCTCCAGCCATTTTGTTGGTGATTTGTTGCTGGATTTGGTGGAAATAAAAACACTTTACATTTTCTGAGAGTTTAGTTCCGAATTCATGAGGCACATTCGATTTTGTATATCAGTTAGGCTGTTTATTAGGGTCAGCTACTCTTCTAGAAAATCTTGATGTCACCTGCATACTGGTGGAAGGTGACACAATGTTTTTGCATCAGTCCTCCCCCGAGACTCTACATTTAAGGCGAAAACGATGGGAGCCAAAACAGACCCTTGTGAAACTCCAAAGAGTGACGTGATGAGGGTGGACATTGAGTTCCCAATCCTCACTTGCTAGAAACAGTTTGAGAGATAATAGTAAAATCAGTTGAGGCAAGGGCCAATTCAATTGATGCTTTCTTCATGGAATGCAAGCCAGAGATGAGGCTGACTGGTTCTACGAGTCAAGATTCTCCTTTGTTTTGAAGTTGGAGGGACTCATCGACAGTCTTGAGGACACTGATCGCTGTGTTGTGGTTTGATCTGAATCTTGACTGTAAGGAGCCCAGGATTTTGTTGATATTAATGTGAGCATTCGGTCAATATGAAATGCCTTTTTCAAGAAAGTTAGTGATATTAAAGCAGTCTGCTAATTGGTCTGAAATTGAAAGTTTTGGAGGGACTCAGCATCCATCCTCTTCATGAGAGGTCATACATGACCGATTTTAGGCAGTTCCAGTACTATGCATGCTTGGAGCAAGAAAATTATACAAGTTAGCCAACTGGATGTTAAGAAATCTCAGAGTTCTCTGGACTTGGTTGCAGGGATATGATTGTTTGCATAACAGGAGGTTCTAATTTCTGAGCTATCTTTATAGACGTATAGAAGGGGATCACTGACAGAATATTGAGTACACAAATGTAGTTTGGACAGAATATCTTGTCAAAAATATCGAGGATCAAAATATTGAGATGGTAAGTGCAAATAGGTAAATATAGATTTAATGTTCTTAACTCTACATCTACGTACCTTGAAGATATATATATCATTAAGGTACATATATGTGGAGTTAAGTATACTGAAAAGTTGGTTGTCTCTCGAAATTTACCTTCACAATTTTATTGCTCTCAATATTCTTGACATGATAAATCGTCCACACAGTATTTTGGACTTATATTTTGTCCAAACACCCTATGAGGGCCTTTGTGGTAAAAGAGTTGCAGTCAGTAGGTGTTTGCATCGGAGCAAAAGTGGGTACAGCAGTGCTGTAGTAAGGGAGATTATCAATATCTTCTCTAAGAAATTATAGCTTGTTGGAAAAATGATTGGCAAATTCAGTCTGAGACATGCAGCAGACGATTGATGTTTAAAGATGTGAATTGTTTCCTTAAAGTGACTTCTAGTAAGGTTTACCGTGTTATCGAAATGTGGGTTCACATTTCTACATGCTATTCTATTAACACAAAACCAGAAATAAATAACAATGAAAACCAGCATATAAAGAAAGACAGGAACGTGCTGTAATTACTTTGTGTGAGTAAACTATTTAGGAAATGGATGAAAAGTGGACCTAGAAAATTATAGAAACACTATAGGACCAGAAAGAAAGAGAATTTATTTCAAAATTATATAGTTTTATTATTTTTATGTAATTAGATTATAGTAGAGACATGTATATTTTCATAAATATTATAAGATAAATGACATACAATCTTAGTCATAATGAAGGTACATCTATAATTCCACGTATGACCTATGCATGATGTACAAAATACTTATATTGTTGTTTTAGGAACTAATCATACATACTTATCCATTCACACATGGCCTAATTTAAATGATTAGAAATATATCAAACATGATGTTGTCGGTATAAGACATGGATATGTGTACCAAAAATAGATGACTTTTAATAAAAAAGAAAAATGTATTCATCACAGGTGGGGTAAAAAGACATGGTCATGGGTATCATAGTTCATGTCTACGCGTGTTTCGGCTCGACGCCTTCATCAGGTAGCCATGATGGTCTAAAAAAATCTTGACATATACATAAAGTCAATTCACTGTGTGATTGCAGTGAGCGACTGGTAGGGACACTAAGGGTGGAGAAGATACCTATAGTAGATGTTTAATAATGCTACTTACTATGGGTCTCAGTTTTTAATCTCATCCAGTGATAATATTAAAATGTAGCATGATGTGTTCAGAAACGTAACTGTCAATCTCTTTGATTTAATGGTCGAAGAAAGAACAAATCTTTGGGAAACTGTGGCTGGTGCCAAAAGTCAGGTCTCGATTTCATGAGACGAGAATCCTGAACATATTGATTTTGATGCTGTTGCAGTGTCCTGTGATGTGGATTAGTTGTGCTCGAGACTGCGCCGCCCATGCACGGTGCCCGTCTCTTGCTGGTAAGTGCCAAGACCTGACTTTCGGCACCAGCCACAGTTTCCCAAAGATTTGTTCTTTCTTCGACCATTAAATCAAAGAGATTGACGGTTACGTTTCTGAACACATCATGCTACATTTTAATATTATCACAGGATGACATCTACTATAGGTATCTTTTCCACTATTATTGTCCCTACCAGTCTCTCACTGCAATCACATAGTGAATTGACTTTCTGTATATGTCAAGATCTTCTTAGACCATCATGGCTATCTGATGAAGGCGTCGAGCCGAAACGGGCGTAGACATGAACTATGACAGCCATGACCATGTCTTTTTACTCCACTTGTGATTAATACATTTTTCTTCTTTTTTTTTTAAAGTCATCTATATTTGGTACACCTATCCATGTCTTATTTCGACAACATCATGTTTGATATATGTCTAATCATTTAAATAAGGCCATGTGTGAATGGATAAGTATGTAGGATTAGTTCCTAAAACAACAATATAAGTATTTTGTACATCATGCATAGGTCATACATCAGTGGAGTAGTGTGGCTCACTGGTTAGAGGCAGCAGGCCTGAGAGCAGAAGTCAGCCTGGGACCAGGGTTCAATTCCCGACGCGGCAGGGTCGTGGACCTTGGTCAGCGGACTCGATAATTCTCGCTTCGGTGCTTACTCTAATCAGGGGTTCCACTCGGCAACTCTGGGCATTAGCTTGCCTAATCTCCACAACGGCCCCCCCAATTCCGGGGATGCCTGGCTCCACCTTGGGGACTCCCAGCAAGGGACCATCCCACAGGGAAAGCCAGGACGGGTTCCCCAGAGTTATACAGCGCCGGGACGCCCCGTTGCTGGGGCAGCTGTGCGCTTTACAAGTATACTACATTTACATTTACATTTACATACATGGAATTATAGATGTACCTTCATTATGACTAAGATTGTATGTCATTTATCTTTTCTTATAATATTTATGAAAATATACATGTCCCTACTATAATCTAATTTCATAAAAATAATAAAAATTTATATTTTTGAAACAATGATCTCTTTCTTTCTGGTCCTATAGTGTTTCTATATGTTTCTAGGTCCACTTTTCATCCATTTCCTAAATAGTTTACTCACACATAGTCATTTACCCTGATTTAGGAAATGTATGCAGGGGTACCCCTATTGTCACACATTAGTGCTGTAATTACTACAGTCAGCATTCTCACCGATAATGCAAAGAGCAAATTATAGAGCCAAAAAAATAATTCAGCTACCTAACTCTCAGAGGGGCTATGGCCTTCTGTTCTAATGACCTAACACATTTAACATCTACAGAAACCCTCCACAAGATGAATGCCACTCAGTGGTGATGGTCTTGTTATCAAAAAGAAAGACTGCTAACATAAGCCACAACATAAAGGACAACAGCTGGACACCTTTTAGTACCATCCTGTACCAATTAAATACAGCACAATAGTCTTCTAAAGCATGCAGTAGTTAATAAAAATAATAATAATAATAATAATGAAGCCTTTTCTAGAGCGCCTGGCTACACTCAGAACAGTGTGTCCCCGCGCTAGATTGCTACTATTTCTCAAAAGGAAGATGCTAGAGAAAAAGAAAGCCAAGGTCAAAGAGAAGAGGGTGAATTATTTGACTGGAAACCGCTGAGTTTTAAGTTTTGCACGGAATCTGGTTTCTGAAGGTTCCATTCGGAGGTCAAGCGGCAGTTCATTCCAGTGTTTAGGAGCCAGATATCTGAAAGAACGACCACCCATCCTGGCTCTGCGGGTACGGGGGAGTTTAAACAACATATCTCCGGTCGACCTCAGATTCCGAGTGGGGCGGTGAATTGTGAGGAGCTTTTGCAGATAGCCTGGGCCTTTGCCCTGGCGATGCGGTGTGTAAACATAAAGCTTTGAATTGAATGCGTTCCTTGACCGGAAGCCAGTGAAGTTTCGCTAGAGCAGTCTTCCCAGATGCTCTACAAGGCAGGTTAAGTACCAGGCGGGCAGCAGCGTTTTGCACGCACTGTAGTTGGTGCAGGCCTTTTTTACTTAAACCTAGGAGCAGGGCATTGCCATAGTCAAGGTGGGGTGTGACTAAGGCGTGGACAAGTGTCTTCCTGGCGTTGATGGGGAGAAGGTCAAGGACTTTACGGAGGGATTTCAATATGCTGAAACACCTTCCCGTAACTTTACTAACTTGAGATTTGAAAGAGAGGTCCGAGTCAAGCATCACTCCAAGATTTCTGACAGAGTCCGTGGGAGAGGGAATATTGTCCAATTCAGTAGGCCACCACATGTGCGACCAGGCAGAGGGGGATTTACCAACAATCAAAAGTTCTGTTTTTTCGCCGTTCAGGCGCAGACAGTTGTTATTCATCCATGTTGCCACTGATGACAAGCATTTGGAAAAGTTAGTAGCATCTTCCGTGTGGTCGAGCGTAAGCTTGATCATCAGTTGGGTATCGTCAGCATAAGTGACAATATCCACCCCGAAAGCTTCAACTATATGAGCCAGGGGTTCCATACAGAGATTGAACAAAGTAGGGCTCAGGCTAGAGCCCTGTGGAACCCCATGTCTCAGCTTCCGGGGGGAAGATTTGAAAGGGGGACAGTGCATCTGAAAACTCCTATTTTCTAGGAAAGATTTTAACCAGGCATGGGCAGATCCCTCCACTCCCATATCTGAGAGGCGGGACAGCAGCGTTGTGTGCGACACGGTGTCAAAAGCTGCACTGAGGTCTAATAGAACCAACGCTGCTGTCTGTCCTTCATCCACCATCTGTCTAAGACACTCAGTGGAATAGAGAACGGCTGACTCCGTAGAGTAGCCGGCTCTGAACCCCGATTGTGTGGGGTGGAGGAGGGATTCCTCCTCCAGATATTTTATGAGTTGCCCATTTACCATTTTTTCCACTATTTTCGTACAGAAGGGAAGAAGGGAGATGGGACGAAGACTTTGAAGTTGGGAGATGTGGACATTGGTTTTTTTTTTCAGAGGGATAACCTGGGCTGTTTTCCATGCATCAAGCACATGGCATTCTTGGAAAGAAAGAGTGACGATATGTGTAATCTAATCGATCATACTCTCCAAGACTCCCTTACAGCGATTGGGGGGACTCACGTCACAGGGGGAACCAGACTGTATGCTGTTAGCAATGTTCAGCAATTCCTGCCTATCTGGTACCTTAAAGCATGTCAGACGAGGTTTAATGGTAGAGTTGTCTCTTGATTCCACATGTTTACTCAAAGGTTCAACGTCGTCTGTGAAGGTGGCATGGATTTTGTCGACCTTGCCAACAAAATGGTCAGCTATGGAGTCACATAGCTCGCTGGAGTAGGTGTCTTGGATTTCGAGTCTGGTCGGGACCGTTAGTTCTTTATAAATGGCAAAGAGTTCCCTAGTGGGGTTGTCGACAGATTCTATTCTACCCTTAAAGTGGGCGCCTTTAGCTGATCTTACAAGTTTATGATATTTTTTTAGTTCTGTTCTATAATGTGACTTACATTCTGGATTGTAACTTTTCCTCCAGTATCTTTCCCAATGTTTGCATTTTGCTTTGGCTACTTTGAGTTCTTTAGAGAACCAAGGGGCAGTTTGGGTCTGTCTTGCGGGAGGTTTGAGTGTCCAGGGTGCCACCATATCCAACGCATTGGACACCCATTTTTCGTAACTATTCCACGCCTCCTGCAAAGTGTTGCTAGGGGGCGGGGGTTTCTCAAGTAGGGCAAGTTTAAAGGTCTCCTGCTTGAATTTCTTCCAGTCTCAACGTTTCTGGGGTAAGGGTTTGTTAGTTCTAATTTCTGAGGGGATACCTTCTATTTCGAACGGAATGATAAAATGATCAGACCAAATCGTTCTGATCGGGGAGGAGACCTTAATACCCTCCCAGTTAGCAAAGATAGGGTCCAAAAGATGCCCTAATTGGTGCGAGGGGGACTTAGATTGTAGGTTGAGCTCTAGGGATTTCAATGCTTCTGCCACAGCCTGTGCCTCCCCCCATTCAGTATTTTCAAAGTGAAGGTTAAGGTCACCCAAAATAAGAAATTTTTTGTATCGAAGTGCCGGCTGGGTTATCAGTTCTGTAAGTTGGTCACAGAACTGTGCTGCCCCTCCGGGCGGGCGGTGTATAAGCAGTCCGTTAATGATGTTTTTGGGTCCTGCTTTTATTGTGAAGAAACCACTCTCGCTATTAGGTAGCGTAGTCTTCTGTAAGGTACATTCTAATTCTGTCTTATAGATAAGAGCAACCCCCCCACCTCTCTGTCTCTGTCTGTCTAATCTGAGCAGGCAATAGCCTGAGGGAATGGCTTCGAGAGCTTCAGGCGACGAAGCTTCGTCTAGCCACGTCTCAGTTAGAAACAGCACATCAGGGCCACTCTCTGTCAGTAAATCATGTATCTCTATTTTATGTTTCTTCATAGATCTACAGTTCAGTAGCGACATTTTTAACTTAGCTGTCTCTCGCTTTTCCCTCTTCGAGAATTGAGAAGTGTAATTGCAGGTCTCACAGAAGAGAGGTAAAGAGTCAGCCTGTAAAGTATGGTAGCAGCTATCTTTAAGTTTCGGACATAGAGATAGTAGTTCCTGTTTAGTATAGTGTGAGCTGTACCTGTTAGTTCCCACCATGTCGAAGGGTACAAATGAACCAGGGGGTCCAGCACCGAGCCCCGTCCGGTCGTGGACGGGCGCTGACGGGCTGGACTCTGGCTTGACTCCGGCGCGAGTACGGCGCGCCCGCTGAATGCGTCCGCTGCGCGGAGTCATGGCCGTATGCTTATATAGTGGCGACTAGAGCTCCAGGAGTGAGGAGCCCTACCCAAAATGGCCACCGCTGATTCACTCAGCCCGGGACCCGTGGAATATTGGCCTTAGAATCGGCCAGTCACCGCAGGAAAGAGGAATTTAAAACTGCCAACACAGGGCAAAGTGCAGTGAGTGAAGTTAAAAATTAAGTAAGTCCATTCACCATAAGATCGGTGAAGAGGGCAAAAGCGCAGCGCTAGAATCCGAGCGCTAATGCAGAGGGGGGAGCGGACACAAAGGAGAATGCACAACAATTTTATCTCAGATTATTAAAATAATGCAACCACCCGGCTCAAGCCTTAGGGGTCAAATAAGCAGCAATCTCGCGACTGAAGTGTATGCTCTGCTTATATAGTGGCGACTAGAGCGCCAGGAGTGGGGAGCCCTACCCAAAATGGCTGCTGCTGATTAACTCAGCCCAGGACCCGTGGAATATTGGCCTTAGAATCGGCCAGTCACCGCAGGAAAGAGGAATCTAAAACTGCCAACACAGGGCAGAGTGCAGTGAGTGAAGTTAAAAATTAAGTAAGTCCATTCACCATAAGATCGGTGAAGAGGGCAAAAGCGCAGCGCTAGAATCCGAGCGCTAATGCAGACGGGGGGAGCGGACACAAAGGAGAATGCACAACAATTTTATCTCAGAACATTAACAAATATGTTATACAGATAAGTAACTTTGAACTAGAATCTTGGAACCATTCTACATCATTTGAAAAATACCTTCAAGTACATTATCAATAATGAATTAAAATCACTAAAAGCAAGGGAGAGTATCAACACACTATATGGCTACTTACTCTAGGACATCGCGATTAAACTGCTTCTTGCTGTTTCCCAGGAATTCTCCAATCATCTGCCTGCTGAGTCCTTTTCGCTGGAGTAGAAAGTGCGCTACCCCGATGGGCGTATCAGGGATAAATCCTCGCGAGATGAGAAACTGTGTACCTTTGTCTGGATTTCTGCAAAAGACAAACAACCAGACTTAGTTTCTGCCTCTCACTCTTAATGACCACCTGTGAAACCCCTCACATTTTTCTCCATATCAATCATTCAACACTTGATTCTTGTGCTGCAATTTCAGCCCAATTATTCCCCTCTCATGTGCAGCACTCTTCTTTATGTGCTTGACAATATTTGTGTGATTTACAGGATATTATGCATCAAGTGGTGTATCAAGTATGGCTACTCAGCCAAGATACACTAGGCCTGAAAACCAGACGTAAAAATACATTCAAGTTTTATTGTTTAATCTTACTAAAGCTGGTGGAATATTTTTATGTGCGCAAAACTGACGCTGTAAGTGACTTCAGTTTCCATGCTAGGGAGCTGCAAGAAGTAGCAATAACTCATGCTTTTTAAATGTTGTTAAATGCCGCTGTTTGCAGATTTGTGTTGCAAGCATGAGGTTCAGAGAGAGTAAGCTAGGCTTCTTTGTGATGCTAGGGAGGAAAGTGTTGCAAAACTCTTTTTATACGAGGAAAGGGAAAAAGAAAAACTGATTTCTAAGAGGTATTCTGTGCATCTGTGCACTCAACTAAAGATCTTCTAGTTTACAGGTACGCAGGGGTGTTTCATGGGTCTGTAACAAACTAAGGGGCCTATTAGGATGGCGGATGGACCTGCATCCGTCCGCCACCCCAGAGGTGGAGGGACTGTCCGCAGAGGCAGCGGTGGTCCCTCCGTGCGAATTAGGATGTGACCGCCACCCTGGCGGTCACATCCTGTATTTTTAACATTGCGGCAGGTGCTGCTTGAAGCAGCACCCGCCGCAATGTTAAAACTGCAAGCAGTGCATTTGCATTTGTGCATGCAAATGCAGGGGGGTACCATAGGTACCCCCCATGTGCCCCCGCACCCCCCCTTCACCCTGGGGGCCCGCAACGGCCCCCAAAGAAAAGACCGTATGCCTTTTCGTGGCGGCATTGCCGCCACAGAAAGCCATGTCCCAGGGCATATCCTAATATGGCTGGCGGTGTCTGATAGACACCGCCACCATATTAGAGCTTTTCCGCTGCGGTCTTGCGGCGGAAAAGCGGCGGATGGTCTACCCGTCCGCCGATGACCCCCCAGCCATCCTAATCTGGCGGGGGGTCTTCCAACACACCGCAGCGGTGAATCTGCATCCTCCGGGCCGGCGGTGGCTTTCGCCGGCCCAGAGGATGCGGATTCACCGCAATCATAATCGGCCCCTAAATTATAAGATGCTGCAGTAAAGCAAATAGGGAGGTTTAGACTAACTATTTGGAGATGTGCGATGGACAGCGTTCGGGGTCTATATCTGATTCACTCTAACAATATTTGTAATCACTGAGATTCATTATTGTGACCGTAAATCTTACACGGCTTGCATTAGACTGGCACATAACATTTACTTTTATTGATATATTGAAGATAGGCATTGTCTTGCTAAACCCCCTTGCTTCATGACTACTTTGATAGATTATTGTACAATTAAATTGTTTATTTAAAAAAAAAAAAGGTTGCACATAATAACTACTTAGGTTCTTATTTATGAGATGGGTGGGTCATGATTGCCCCATGCAATGTAGCGCATGCGTGACACAAACCTATAAGACTGATTTTTTTAAGCCATTTTCAAAAATCTGGAGTAATGTTTCAAAAGGGCTGTGTTGTGTTTCTCTACGCTGGGAAGTAATTTCATAATCATTGCGGGGATGTTCCCAAGCAACTCTCATGGATTCTGATGAATCCCCAGATTTACAAAAATGTGTAAACCTGGGACTGCACCAAAATCTTACACCTTCACAGGAAAGGCGTAACGAGGAGAACTTTCTCTATTTCTCCTCGCTTCTTCCTCTTCCTATGTGTGCTGCATTCTGCAGCAAACACATATATATGAAGTAAGGTGCCTGTCCCTACACAAAAACAGTCCTGCATGCAACATAGGCACCCTTGTGCCAAGGTGCCTGCATTGGTGCTAGGCTGCCAAAAGGTCACCAGCGCAAGGGAAAGATCAGGAATGCACCGTATTGCCTTCCATATGGCGCATTCGTGCCCTTTACCTGTCATGCGGTGCAATGCAGCAAGGTGCAGTGCGTCACAAGTTGATAAATGAGCCCCGAATTGTTATAGCATAGTAAGATTTCTGTGTGTGCTGCTTCTGGGAGTTCGGGGGCTCTTTGTCCTTACACTGTACCACCTAGGGGTTCCCTGGCCAATCCGCCAGATTCACTTACGAAGCACAACTCAGAGATAGGGGGTGAGAAATACCAGTCTGCTTCCTTCTCTCCACAAAGGCAGAAGCCAAGCCGCCTTTGGGGCTAGGGGATTCTACTGGATGTGGCGTACTAAAAAGTGGGAGGTTCCCGACATCACCTATGGACATCACCTTCCCTCAATGGATATCAGCCTTTTTACAGCGCGGGGATGCCCTTGGGTCACCAGGCGCTATACAAATCGCTAAATAAATAAATAAATAAATGTGATGAGTAAGAAGAGGAGGGGTCAGTATTGGCAGGTTTACCCTGGTGCGGGGACACCCACAGTCAAAGTGATCATGTGCCTAGCATCACAATACACTTCCCAAAGGCCTGGGGAAGTCTTACTTTACATGCACGCAATTTTACAATGTTATATTATAGTAGTGCTAAGATTAGCCTTCTTAGCTGTGTGCCTATTGCATATCATACATCACTAACAAAAGACACCGGGCCACGGTGGCATCCTTGAGACCAGGGTAAGAGGGCACTGGACGGTAATGGCTCTGGAAAGGTATGAAAGTGAATATAATGCCCAACATCCAAGAGTGCATAACATGTGCAAGGATTGCTGGTGGCTGAAATTTAGTGTTAACCCTCGTGTCCAGTGGACGGAGGGCCCCCGCGTGCATCCTCACACTGATGGGGCATTCCTTTTGTGGAGTTTATTCGTACACTGAACATCAGTGTGTTAGCTATATTGCTGTGTAAAGGAATGCGACGTTCCATTGTCAATTCGCAGCGCTTTAAGTTCATGCCACAACGGAATGGGTTCTGATGCTCGGAGTGAAAGACCTCTCGTCCAGTCTGCTGAGTCAGGTCTGAATCTTGCAGCCTCAGCTCACCCTCTCTAACTGGATTCACACCTCACCTCCTGCAACAGGCACAATATGCCTCTGGCCCACCACACGGTCCCCTCTGCCTGTTCTTTTTGGAGTAGATGACTTTTGCACCCTTGCTTACCTCTGGCAGGGTCTCTGACCCCATGTGTGTGCACCCACCCCCTTCCCTACCCTCTCGCATTTATGTGATTTCCCTCATGTCTTTCTGCCTCACTATGTGTCCTCCATTCATACTTGTTCTCCCAGGGAGTGTCACTTCCCATCCCTGCGCCTTTGTCTTTGCCCCAGTTTCTTAGCATTTGGAGAGGAGACCATCCCAAACGTGAAAAAGCTAGCAGCATGGATGGTGTGTCAAAGACCATGGGACAGCCTTGAGGTTTGGTCTTCCCAATTGCAACCCTTTCGATGCATATCTTCCCTTCTTGGGTCAGCTAGGGGAAAAAAAGAAAACAACCTCCAAGTGCAGGGAGAAAACTACTAGTGTGTTAGGGTCATTATGTTTTTTTGGTGTTTTTTTTTTTACAATCAAGTTTGTTTTTGTGAGTTTATTTGTAAAAAAACAAAAAATAAATACTAAGTGGGCAAAAAAGCATGGCGTCTTCTCCGCGTACATTCGCCACACATGTGGATGCAATTTCAGCGGCCATCTCAAAATATTTCTCTTCTGTCCTTTGTATGGGAGTGGGTTTTCGTGCAGTGACCAAGGTCCCTGCTAATATTCAAGGCTACCAGCCCTCCTGCTATTCTTCAAATGAACCTGCCTTTCACTTTATTCACTAGGGACTTCTAGCCTAAAATGAGATATTCCTTAAAATAATATGGAATAAGATAAGATGCCAATCACAATAAAGAAAATATATGAACATTTTGAAAAGCATTGCAAACTATAGATACACCCTGACTATGCTTACGACAGTGAGTGTTTCAATAATTATGCCCGAAGAACCCATGTTTTCAACTCATTCTGGGACTACAATGGCCCTTAGTTCACAATTAAAAATGTTATTGCATGCTTTGTGTGTCACAAAGGTATCAACATTTTAGCTACATCATTGAACACGTAAAACAGCCTCAGATCTTGATTGTTGTAACATTCACTCAGCATCGTACACGTGCAATGGTAAACTCAAAGTGTGTTCTTGATGATAGTGATGAATTCCTTGAGGTCTGTGTCGGTGCAGCAGTGGCGGATCATTCAAGCCATTGGCAATGCATTCACCCTATATATCAATTCCTAGTGGAAGAGATTCCTCGTAGCTGAGCATGCTCTCTGATGATCCCTTTGAAAAACAGTGCAGATGTGGAGGTGAAGAGCAGAGTAATCTGGGTGCAATCTTTAACACATAGGAAGTTGTGCATTTTGACACAGCTAGGCAATGATTCTACTTAGATTTCTAAAGATGGAAGAAAAGGAACTACGCTAGGCGTGGGTGGAAGATGTGGATCTAGAACATCTTCTAATCATAGGGCTGTGAGGAAAGTGGTTCATTATATGTTGTGGTTGTGCGATAGAGACACAATATCATATCAGGCCCAGTCAGCTTTGTTTGTTAAGCTTGGGTAGCTGTGGCTCCGAACAGTCAGGCTTTATCAAAGAAACAGTTTAAAGAATTTAGTAGTACCAAAATAATTGAATAAGAGAAAACTCAATAAAAACAAAATAGATTGTATTTGTATCTTTAAATAGACACATCAACAGCAAAACTCCACCAGAAGGTTCCGAAGATATGAGTTTTTAAATTAAACATAAATCAGATTTTCAATTTGTGAAAAAAATTATTGTAATCTACAGCGATTTGTAGGTTGGGTTTAATCATGAAAAGTAACTTGTAGAGTGCTATCAAGACACTCTTGTGGTGAACAAATCTGGCAGGCATCTAGGCACAGGGATCAATAGGGTCCAGTTGAACAGTTACCTCACAAATAAAGGAGTCTCCAGTCCAGGATCCACAGGTGAGCTGCCGTGTGAATCAATTGAGAGGTCTTGATTCAAGGGATGCAGGATGCTGAAGATGCCCAAGGATGCTGAGGATGTTGACCCGGTGACTAGGATCTTCCTTTGGCCACCTCTCAGCCCATGAATGCAGTAGATCGGCTTTGGCCTCAGGAGTCTGTGCCCCATGAAGTAGGATGAAATCCAACCAGAAACCATTTGCCACTGTCTACTTGTCTCCATTTACAGCTAGATCAGTGGTTTCCTTTAACTGGCAGTACCTTTCTTGCTAAGTGACCAAACTGCTCTCCATTGACTCTCCCAGGTACAGTAGACTCAGGTGCAACTTTTGAGGGCCAGGACTCAGTCTCTTAGGTTGCACGTTGGCAGTCAGGGGAAATCAGGAAGGCATTCCTGACCATTTACTAGCCAAGCAAGCTCTCTTCAGCTTTTATGGTCCTGTGGCTATAATAGGGAGTCATCCAACTGACTCTTTGAGTCACTGTCTCTGCCTGGGGATCGGAGATCATCGAGCAGGACACCACAGGCACAGTGGTTTCTTTACTAGATCATGGTGCAGCATTTGCAGTCCAGTCTTTGGTGCAGCATCTCTTGTTTTGGGCCCCTTGAACAGCTAGCTAGTCCTTCTTCTGTTCTATTTTCACTACAGATGTGATTTGCAGTCTGGGGTCCTGTGGTGTCACTTTTATGTCCACTTTAAGCTCAGGGGTATGGGGTGGCTAACTGGCCAATTGGGATACCAAGTCCTCCCACCTGATGAAAACGGCCTGTGAAGTATGATATCTAGCTATCCCAGGGTACACTATTCTGCGTACTCCTAACATGGAAGAACCCTTCTCTATGTGTGTGGAGCTCCTTAACCTATCCCAGAGGTATGACTACATGAGGGCTGCACGCCCTTGGAAAACAGTTTGGCAATGACTTTTCCCTCTTCATCTTGAATCATCTTGTTTGCCCATCCTCCTTGGGTCTCGTTCACATTTCTCCTCAGGAGAGCAGTAGGCTGTCTCAAGGACAACAGCTTTTGTGCAACCCGTAAATGGTCACTGGAAACTTTGGGCACCAAGTGACTCCTTTTTTAAGTTGCCAATTGTGCAAAAGTAACATAAGGTTCAACTTGAGCAACAAGTCAGGTTTAATGTAACAACTCTTTTGATACCTTGAAGTACCATATTTAGTAATCCCATTCAGAAGTTAGCACAGTTGACGTTGTCAGTGGAAAATCCTGTATCCCTACAGACCACACACACAACCTTGGCATCATTTTGACTTCTCGCTCACAATGAACCACCAAATCAATGCAAAATCCTCATCCTGCTTCCACACTCTCCACTTCCTTCGAAAGACATTCAGATGGATTCCCACAGAATCCATAAAGATGGTCACCCACGCACTAATCACCAGCAGACTTGACGACAGCAAAGCACTCTACATCGGCGTCACTCAGAAACAGCTTGGGAAACTACAGAACGTCCAAAACGCAGCAGCCAGACTAGCTCTCGACATCCCCTCTGCAGTCACATAACACAACACTTACGACAACTCCAATGGCTCCCAATCAACAAGAGAATCATCTTCAAGCTTCTCACACATGCCTACAAACCTCTCCATGAGGCAAGACCAGAATACCTGAAGCACCGTCTCGCATTCCACACACAGCTGCAAGAGAATTCCGCTCTGCCCAACTTGCCCTGGCCTCCATCACACAGATCCATAAGGCCAGTCCAGAGGAAGATCTTTCTCCTACCTCGCTGCCAAGACCTGAAGCACCCCGCCTCTCCACTTCAGGCAATCTGCATCTTTGATCCAATTTAGGAAGGAACTCAAGGCCTGGCTCTTCGACTGAATCTCCACACCTAGACGGATCAGCAGCACCTCCCCTCCCCCCCTCAGCGCCTTGAGACCATCACACGTGATGCTATACAAACTCTGGATTGATTGACTGATTGATTGCACTGGCCATTCGGACTACTAGACTTTCTACAGTAAAAATGACAATGCAGGCTTTTTACTGTCAGGACATGTAAAAACCTGTCCTGCTTTTTAATATATGGCACCCTGACTTAGGGCTCATTAGGATTGAATTATATATTAAAAAGGAAGGTTTGAGCTTTGCTATTACTTTAAATGGCAAAATTGAGTTAGTAGTTTAAAACTGCTCTACCAGTCTGCTGTGGCAGGTTAAGAGACATGATTTATCTTGTCACACTCATGGTGGCACCACCGGTCCTGCAGTTCTTGTGGGACACTTGTCTTACAGGCCTTGTGTACCTGTGGCACCATATACTAGGGACTTATAAGTAAGCTAACCTATGCCAACTGGGTATAACCAATTAAACATATACTTTCAAGAGTCAGAGCACATGATTTGACGACTGGTCAGTAGGGCTCAGTGCACTTACAAAAAGTTACCAAAATGTAGGGACAAAGGACACTGCAAGTAACTATTCATTGCTTTACACAACTTCCTAAAAACATACAGGAGTAAAAACTAGGCTCTAGGTTATTACAGAGATGATGATGTGCATGACTGCAACATTGTTCACAAGTTATACCCCGAAGTAGTGCAAATACATGGAGTGTAGAAGTAGTTTCTTTCTGTGGCTTTAAAGAAGGACAGCTAGGTATCATATTTTAATTTGCTGAACTGTGGAATTGCTGAAAGGCAGAGGTCATTTTTTAAGGAGTGTTTCAGATGTCCTCAGACATGCATCTTAAAAATATAAAAGAAACTAATTAGGTGAATGTAAAGCTAAATAAATATCTGAGCTAGGGTGCATTGCAATGATGGTTTGGCTGTGTGAGCGGACAGACATGTCTGGTGCAAATTATTCCCAACTAGCCTCATGGGTCATGCTGGATCCGGCCCTTTTGACAGGTTTATCCCCAAATGTTTTGCCTTTTGCCTTCTATTTTCTTAACCCTGTTTTTTTGTCTATAGGACTGTGGGCACTTTACCACTTCTGATCAGTGCTAAAGTGCAAATGCTCTCTGTATAAATTGTGATTATGATTGGTTAGCCATTATTAGCATATTTGATTTACTGGTAAGTACCAATTAAAGTGCACTGTGTGGGCCCTGGGCCTGTACATCAAATGCTGTTAGTGGGCCCGCACCACTGATTTCGCCACCCACACGAGTAGCGTTTAAAATGTCTCTTAGACCTGCCACTGCAGTTTTTGCGCACACAGTCATTAACTGTCATGTCGACCTGGCAAGTCGCTTTCCAGGCCCTAACCTTCCCTTTTCTTACATGTAAGGCACCCCTCAGGCAGGCTTAAGGTAGCCCTGTGGAGAGGGTGCAGTGTATCTGAAATGTAGGACATGTACTGGTATGTGCAGGACTAACCCCTCCTACCTACAATTCAAAAGGCAGCTCAAAGACCTCCTCCTCAACCGATCTCTCCCAAATGGATAGCTACAACCTAACCTCCTATGCCTGCCCACAGCAGCACACAGACACTTTGACATTAAGACCTCTACCTCACTCTCCTCATGACTATCTCCTATATCCCCCTCCCAAGTCCAATCTCGCCACTAGTCATTGTGCTTTTTATGATGACACTACGCAAAGCACCTCAAGTTTTGGACATACTACTATGATAACTTACCCTACGAGTGACACTGTGTTCTCTACGACGATATTATGCGATGTGTATTGAGTCATTGTACATACTAATATGTTTAAGTATCTTAAGAGTGACCATGCTGTAAAGCGCTCCAATACCTTCGGGACTGGCTAGCGCTATATAAAACTCTTAAATAAATAAATGAAATAATGTGCATTTTGTTTTTCACTATTGAAATGCTGTCTGTCCCATAGGTTAATATGGAAGCTTTCTTGTAACATCTTACAAGTGTAACTTTCCAATGGGACAAGATAGAGATTTTGAGTTTAGGCGCTCTGAATTCAGAATTTAACAACACACGTTTTAGTGAAGGGGTTTTATAAATTGTGTGTTTGAAAGCGGGTATTTTCTTTTTTAACCATCCTGTGTGTCTCTGCCTGTTTGTGTATTCACCGTCTGGTTTTGAAGTGACAGAAGCTGGGAATGTGCATTCACTCTAGACAATCATAAGGGGGGTTGAGGTGTGTCCTGCCTTTCCTGGATGACTCATAGCCAGGCTGAATAGACTATTCTGCATTTAGAGCCGTAGGAGGCATTTTCACTAGCACCTGAATAGGCTTTATCTGCTCTGCACAATTCTGCCTCCACCTCCTGTAATGAAGCTGTACCAGGGAGGACAGAACTGGTTTTTACTGAGCTCAGAGACTCTTTCAACAAAGACTATAAAGAGAAAATGGGGTATAAATATTAGACATAAAACCCCAGAACTTTAGATTACTTCTGGAATCAAGAAGAACATGTGCCAAGGAGGCAGAGCTATGAAGAGGAGACAGCCCTTTTGCTGTGTGTTGCTTTGTTTGGTTAACCTCCAGTTGCTGCTTCTGCCAAGGAGAGGACAAAAACTGGAACTTTGCTGTGAACCTGGCTGTGAAGAATCTCCAAGGGCTCGTGTGTGTTTTCCTCCTGTTTCAGAGTCTCAGGTCACAAGTACTTCACCAACAGCTTCCTTGAACTCCGCTGCTGGTCGTTATGACCTGCCAGGAGGTGCATATTCCAGTTCTTGGCCTCTGGATTTTTCCTGCTGCAGGAACCTGGAACCATTTCAAGAAACCAAGAAAATCGATGCATCGTCCTTACAGCTCCTGTTTTTCTGATGCAGCACTTTTGAGCAGGGGAAATTTCCATGTTCTGCTAATGTGCGGCCAAAGTATTGACGCAGTGTCTGCCAGCAGCAGAAAAATCTGCCACACGCCGAGCCCAGTGCACCGACCGCCGAAGTCCAAGATCACTGCACCGACTCCGACACAGGCCCTGTTGTGCGGCTTAAACAATTGAAGTATTGTGGGACCAAGGCTGAAGAAATCAATGCAGCGCCTGTGTGCCGCCGTCGCATTGACCTCCAGCTCGTTCCAGATTTCCATGCATTGCACCTGTGTGGCAAGTTTTCCGATGCATCACCCGCAGACCAGACCCATTATGGAATTGACGCCCTACAGTTCGGATTCGACGCATCACTTCTCCTGTTTGTAGCATAACTGTCGCATCGCCTCCCCAAGGACTCACGAACTGGCGCATCGCTGAGTTTTCCGATGCTTCCCTTCTCTGCATCTGTTTGACCTTGTAGATTTTGACACCTTTGAGGTACTTTGTATATGTTGGATTTGTGTCGATTTGGTCTGGTTTGGTTTAGATAAAGATACTTTATTTTTCTAAATTGGTGTGGTGTCCATTTGCAGTGTTTTCACTGTCTTACTGTGTGTCTGGGTGCAAATACATTACACATTGCCTTTGGGATAAGCATGTCTGCTCATGCCAAAGCTACCAAGGGGGTGAGCAGGCATTATCTGAAGTGTATAACTTCCTTATCCTGAGTAGAAGAAGGGTCCCTACTTGGACAAAGGTGCAAACCTCTGCCAACTAGGGACCCCAATTTCTAACAAGTCCTAATTGTAATGGGATTCTCTAGCCTAAATAACTGATGGATTGTGTTATTTATAGTGTAATTGATGAATGCCCTGTAGAACAGTCTCACAGTGACCCTGCAATGAGACATGCAATCAGTGAATTGAGAAAATATAGAACAAATACAGCATCAAAACCAGGAAAAATCCTGTCCAGCTTTGACTTATCCATCGCTTTCACAGACCTAACTGTTAATGATAAACGTTATCCTCCATTTCAAGGTGTAACCAGGCACTTGACCATTCCCTGCCTCCACCGACTCCTGTCACTGCTCCTTCCAGATGAGAAGCTAGTTCTTCATTACTTAAGTTTCAAGCCTCTCGGTCTCTGAGGCCCAGGTGAGTCGACGTTTCTTAATTACAGTTTAATAAAATCATCAAATTCCTCTGGGGAGATGCACTGTTGTTTCTTTACGATTATGCGGCATTTTTAATTCATGGGTTATTGTACAATTATGATCAATTATTAATGGTGATTATTATTAATTGTCACTGGTGTTAAATAATGCATAAGTGAATTATTTTATCATGCAGAAGCTAGGGATGTGCTGCTCACTGCATTTAAACATACAAGATAACTGGATTCATAATCTGAAGAGAGAGCCGTGGAGCTCAGTGACAATGACTACTTTGCATAAGCTTGTCTATTCCCACTTTTTGGTGCCGTTTATAAAATGTATCTCATTACATAAAGTGCTGGTTTGTCTTTGAGTGGAGGACTATTATCTGAAAAGGGCACACACTGGATAGTGTTGTCTGTGATGGTACTATGGTGGATCAATTACTTATCCGTATGACTTTGTGATAAGGTTGCAGCTTGTGCCTGTCTAGTAAGCAGCGAGTGAGCTTGAGGATCTCGAGTGAGCTGGAGGATCTGTCTAGAACAGCTGCGAGTGAGTTTGAGGATCTCAGGTGAGTTGGAGGATCTGTCTAGAACCGCTGCGAGCAAGCTTGAGGATCTCGAGTGAGCTACAGGATCTGTCTAGAACAGCTGCGAGTGAGCTTGAGGATCTCGAGTGAGCTGGAGGATCTGTCTAGAACAGCTGCGAGTGAGCTTGCGGATCTCGAGTGAGCTCCAGGATCCGTCTAGAACAGCTGCGAGTGAGCTTGATGCCTAGTCTAGAACAGCTGCGAGTGAGCTTGCCACTCTGTCTAGAATACCTGCAAGTGAGCTTGAGGATCTGTCTAGAACAGCTGCGAGTGAGCTTGACGCTCTGTCTAGAACACCTGTGAGTGAGCATGAGGACCTGTCTAGAACACCTGCGAGTGAGCTTGAGACACTGTCTAGAACAGCTACAAGTGAACTTGAGGGTCTTTCTGGAACAGCTGCGAGTGAGCTTGAGGCTCTGTCTTGAACAGCTGTGAGTCAGCTTGAGGCTCTGTCTACAACAGCTGTGAGTGAGCTTGAGGCCCTGTCTAGAACAGCTGTGAGTGAGGTTGAGGGCCTGTCTAGAACAGCTACTTGTGGAGAGGTATGGTGCGGCGGCCAGGGCGGCTGACTTCGGAGCACAGGGTTCATGGTTTGATCCACAGCTCCGGCAGCAGCTCAGCAACATGTGACTCTGGGCAATAGTTCACTTAATTTCCACGACGGCCCCCAGTGCCTTCAGACCCATAAGGGTGAGATGTTCGCGTGTCACAAACACAGATTTACATTTACAGCTTAAGGTTCTGTCTAGAACAGCTGCGAGTGAACGTGAGGACCTGTTTAGAACACCTGCGAGTGAGCTTGATGCCCTGTCTAGAACAGCTGCGAGTGAGCTTGACGCTCTGTCTAGAACAGCTGCGAGTGAGCTTGAAGCTCTGTCTAGAATACCTGCGAGTGAGCTTGAGGATCTATCTAGAACAGCTGCGAGTGAGCTAGACGCTCTGTCTAGAACAGCTACGAGTGAGCGTGAGGACCTGTCAAGAACACCTGCGAGTGAGCTTGAGGCCCTGTCTAGAACAGATACAAGTGAACTTGAGGGTCTTTCTGGAACAGCTGCGAGTGAGCTTGAGGCTCTGTCTTGAACAGCTGCGAGTGAGCTTGAGGCTCTGTATTGAACAGCTGTGAGTGAGCTTGAGTCCCTCTCTAGAACAGCTGTGAGTGAGCTTGAGGCCCTGTCTAGAACAGCTACTTGTGAAGAGGTGTGGTGCAGCGGCCAGGACAGCTGACTTCAGAGCACAGAGTTCATGGTTCGATCCCCGGCGGCAGCTCAGCTCAGCACCTTGTGATTCTAGGTAATAGCTCACTTAATTTCCACAATGGCCCCCAGCACCTTCAGACCCGTAAGGGAGAGTAGTTCATGCTTTACAAATACGGATTTACATTGACAGCTTAAGGCTCTGTCTAGAACAGCTGCAAGTGAGCTTGAGTCTCTGTCTAGAACAGCTGCGAGTGAGCTTGAAGCCCTGTCTAGAACAGCTACAAGTGAACTTGATGCTCTTCCTGGAACAGCTGCGAGTGAGCTTGAGGCTCTGTCTAGAACAGCTGCGAGTGAGCTTGAGGCCCTGTCTAGGATTGCTTCGAGTGAGCTTGATGCTCTGTCTAGAACAGCTGCGAGTGAGCTTGTAGCTCTGTCTAGAACACCTGCGAGTGAGCTTGAGGATCTGTCTAGAACAGCTGTGGGTGAGCTTGACGCTCTGTCTAGAACAGCTACGAGTGAGCATGAGGACCTGTCTAGAACACCTGCGAGTGAGCTTGAGGCCCTGCCTAGAACAGCTACAAGTGAACTTGATGCTCTGTCTAGAACAGCAGCGAGTGAGCTTGTAGCTCTGTCTAGAACACCTGCGAGTGAGCTTGAGGATCTGTCTAGAACAGCTGTGGGTGAGCTTGACGCTCTGTCTAGAACAGCTACGAGTGAGCATGAGGACCTGTCTAGAACACCTGCGAGGGAGCTTGAGGCTCTGTCTTGAACAGCTGCGAGTGAGCTTGAGGCCCTGTCTAGACATGTGGAGAGGTGTGGTGCAGCGGCCAGGACAGCTGACTTCGGAGCACATGGTTCGATCCCCGGCAGCAGCTCAGCTCAGCACCTTGTGACTCTAGGTAATAGCTCACTTAATTTCCACAACGGCCCCCAGCACCTTCAGACCCGTAGGGGTGAGTAGTTCATGCTTTACCAATACGGATTTACATTTACAGCTTAAGGCTCTGTCGAGAACAGCTGTGAGTGAGCTTGAGTCCCTGACTAGAACAGCTGTGAGTGAGCTTGAAGACATGTCTAGAACAGCTACAAGTGAACTTGAGGCTCTTCCTGGAACAGCTGTGAGTCAGCTTGAGGCTCTGTCTAGAACATCTGCGAGTGAGCTTGAGGCCCTGTCTAGAATAGCTGCAAGTGAGCTTGACGCTCTGTCTAGAACAGCTGCAAGTGAGCTTAAGGCTCCGTCTAGAGCAGCTGTGAGTGAGCTTGAGTCCCTTTCTAGAACAGCTGCGAGTGAGCTTGAAGCCATGTCTAGAACAGCTACAAGTGAACTTGAGGCTCTTCCTGTAACAGGTGCGAGTGAGCTTGAGGTCATGTCTAGAACAGCTGCTAGTGAGCTTGAGGCTCTGTCTAGAGCAGCTGCTAGTGAGCTTGAGGCCCTGTCTAGAACAGCTGCGAATCAGCTGGAGGCCCTGTCTAGAACAGTTGCGAGTGAGCTTGAGGCTCTTGTCGTCAGGCACAAGTATAGACTTAAATAATTTTAATCAGGGGTAGCTCCTCCGCTAAGGCAGAGGAACGTCACCCCATTGCCTTCAGAGCTGCAAAAAAAGGAAAAATATAATAATAATAATGCAATGTTATTATTGTATTTTTCCGTGCTGCTGCAGCTTTGTGGGCGGGGCTGGGCTGCTCTGCTCAGAGAGTAGGGCAGGAGAGGACTGGTTTGCCCACTCCAAGTGAGCATGAATGTTTGGCTGGCCTTCTTGGGCCGTTCAAACACTCATGCGCATTTTGCATGTTCTCCAACCATGCTGCATTACAGCCTGGGTGGAGAACGTGCCCCAGGCTTCCATTCCCTGGCTGAACGCCGAACCACACGCTCAGACCAATCACTACGCTGCCTTGCAGCATTGTGATTGGTCAGGGGAGCTTGGGCGGGTGCTTCCTATTCCGGCTTCCTGTTAAGCAGAACAAAGGAAGAGGACATCAAGGACCGATGAGAGGCGGCGGCCAGCAGGTAAATATTTTTATATATTTTTTAACCATCCCACACCCCCCGCCCCACTATTGCTATTTGGGAACAACCACCACTGTATTTAATGTCATTGGCTGGATCCTGAGGGGACAAAGCCATGCTTTGAACAATAGAGAAGACCAGGAGACCTTCAGGGGTCAACTCTGCATGGTACTCCCATCATGTAAAATGACACAATTAGGCCCTTTTTAACATCAGTAGGCCTAACAGTGGCTTACTTTATGTAACACGGCCTAAGCCGTATTGTGTCAGAAAGTATTGCTTTATCACTGCACCTGGTGGTGATATCAGTTATGTACATTGGATCAAAATATTCCCCAATTTTTTTGTTTGTTTTACTAATTACTATCCCACCTTAATAGGTTTCATAGTAGACTGAATGTTCCTTTCCCTCTGGCAGATACAATCGCCCTCTCTGGCAGATACACACATTCCCAGTGCTTCCCAAACAGCCCAGTGGTTGCAGTTTCGAGCATGTACCAGACCGATTCTCTACAACAGGATCACCACCTACAAACAATACTATGGACCCAGAAGCAAGAAAAACAACTAATGTTGTAATCGCTTTGAATCTTGAGTAATTCCACAGATCTCAGTCTCACCACACCCTTTCAACATAGCAGCCTTAACTCACCAGTAGCCTGAGAGGGAAAACTCTGCTTTTCTCATACCCAATTAAAGGAAAGGGATACCCTGGACTGGACACAGTAAAAATAAGGACATTAAAGGACTCTCGATACTAAGTTACCCAGATATAATAGAAGATGTCAGCACCTGAATCTTTGCAGGGTTGAATGAAGCCAGAAAAAAAGCTAATGCTTAAAAGGTCTCTTGAGATGACAAAGCTTCTTTCTACTGAGCAACCACAAACCATGTGTCCCCCAGATCAGAGAACAAACATAACGGCTCTTCCTGAGTTAACCATCAGATGGACAAAATGGTGCGCCTGAATCACCCTCCTTCACCATTGTCAGCTAAAAGATCACATCGACTCAGTACTACCTGCTTTGCATTGGCTTCCCAATTCCAGGAGAGTCTCCTTCGAGTTACACTGCACTGTCCACTGTACCCTAAAAGGAATATTATTTTCCGTCCACCAAACGTGGCTATAGATCTACCAGAGAAATACCAAAGGTGGTGATGGACGGAGCGTTGACAATACAAACACTCAACCCCAGTCAACTGATCTGGGTTTAATATATCACCGTTCTTTAGCTCACTCCGCCACCCCAGTTCAGACAAGGCCATATGCAAATCAGTCTGACCCTGTGCCTCATGGGAACAGTCCAGCCCGAATTGCCAAGCCATGTCTTCCCTGGACCGGAATCAAGATTCCCAGGACCGGTTTCTGGCATTACAGCTGTCTTCAGCCGGGCTTGCTTGACTCCAGTGGCAAAGTGAGCAAGGGACTCACGTCTGAGCATACCCTGCCAACTTAGGGCGAACAAAGAAAAACCAAAGGTGGTGATGGACGGAGCGTTGACAATACAAACACTCACCCCCAGTCAACTGATCTGGGTTTAATCCATCACCGTTCTTTAGCTCACTTCGCCACCCCAGTTCAGACCTGGCCATATGCAAATCAGTCTGACCCTGTGCCTCATGGGAACAGTCCAGCCCGAACTGCCAAGCCATGTCTTCCCTGGACCGGAATCAAGTTTCCCAGGACCGGTTTCTGGCATTACAGCCGTCTTCAGCCGGGCTTGCTTGACTCCAGTGGCAAAGTGAGCAAGGGACTCACGTCTGAGCATACCCTGCCAACTTAAGGCGAACAAAGAAAAACCAAAGGTGGTGATGGACGGAGCGTTGACAATACAAACACTCACCTCCAGTCAACTGATCTGGGTTTAATTCATCACCGTTCTTTAGCTCACTCCGCCACCCCAGTTCAGACATGGCCATATGCAAATCAGTCTGACCCTGTGCCTCATGGGAACAGTCCAGCCCGAACTGCCAAGCCATGTCTTCCCTGGACCGGAATCAAGCTTCCCAGGACCGGTTTCTGGTATTACAGCCGTCTTCAGCCGGGCTTGCTTGAAGGCTGATAGCCAGAAACCGGTCCTTGGATGCTTGATTCCGGTCTGGGAAAGACATGGCTTGGTAGTTCGGACTGGACTGTTCCCATGAGGCACAGGGTCAGAGCTGATTTGCATATAGCCAGTGTCTAACCCAGGGTGGTGTGAAGTGCAAAAAAACGATGGATTTAGGCCCAGATCCTTGTACTGGGGTGAATGTATGACATTGTTCTACATTCTGTCCATCAACTGTGTTTTTTGTATAGATCTACCAGCCTATATGCAGCCTTCACTCTCTCCATAGAAATTCCAAAAGTGAACCGGTCTTGACTCAGAAACTCACTTTACTAAACCTAGAAAATCCCCTTGAGACCCACATTAGAAATAGTAATTTCCATATTTTTCCTTAGACGTCAAGACGTAACTGTTCTCACACACTTGATCTGATTAACTCAGCAAGTGGTTTGAAACTTAATTCCTGTCTACTACACACAGTCCTTGTACACAGCACGAGGTTACTCTTAAAGCAAGCTGTGACTCCTCTTTAGTTGGTTCACTGCACCATGTTTACGACACATCTCTAGTGCTATTTAACGGCACCTACATAGACACAGACACAAGAGTGACCCATGCAGGTATGAGCTGTGGGGCGGGGCGGAGGGGGACTCAACAGACGATGACGAGGGAAAATTAAATAAAGAACTAATTTTCCCTCATCGTCGTTGAGTCCCCCCAACCGCTATTACCGGCACAGGCCGCTCCTCCACAGGCATATAGCTCCACCTGTACGCACCCTCACACTCACATCATTGGCAAGTGAACATGTCGCTTTCGGTTCTCTCAGCCTCCATCCTATCATCCATTTCTAGTGCCCTCTCCACATTCAGCTTCTTGTGTTACACACATAGTGCAACATGGATGGTGCACTTCTCCATCTGCCACTAAAACAACACATTATGCTTCACATATGGGTCATGCCAAATAATAGTAATCCTACACATACCTGCATGGACCTGTGGGACTTGTGAGTGTCATAGTGTTAGGCCACATGCGTGGCAACAATGTCCTATCTAAGTGACAATCCTAAAGTAAACAATGCATTGGACCTTTAGTGTTGCTATCCTTGTTTGAAAGAATTGTGGCTCTGGTCTTTGTTTATAATGTTAGTTAAGTTTTCTCTTCTGCCCTCTCAAGAAAAAAAGTGGAGACATCTGTTATAATCTTTTCGTTCACACCTGAGAATAACTGGGGCAGTTACATCTGGACTGCTACTGTGACAGAATGCTGGATGGGGCCATGGGTTATACAACTGAACAAACCGAGTTCAAACCATTTGATATCCATGCCTGCAGAGCAACATTTGTGTTAAAAGTAAATAATATAATTGTTTTAAAAAAGATTAGGGGAAATCATTAATTACTCTGCATGGAGCTTTTTTCACAACTATGCAAACACTGGCCAACATGTTTCGCCGTGTGCAATGGATTGGGGCACTATGCCATGACAACCGTTTTTTGAGATTTAGGTGGAATATTAATTACTGTGCTCTACCATAGAAGGAATTGGAATTTTTCTTACAATACGCCAACTTAATTGTCATGCAACAATTAACTATATGAGGTCCTGATAAAGCAACATATATCGCGGACCATGTGTTGGCCAATGTTGACATATTTGGGAATAAAGCTTCTCATGGAATCATTAGAGAGTTCCCCTCAATCTCTTCAAACAAAGTTGTTTAATTGCCGTCACATATGTCAAAGTGGATGTCTTAATAGTGTGGGCGTTCACCTTTTTGGATGTATTAATAAAATTATATCATAATTTGTGATAATATATGAGTATTTTTCATAGAAAACTGACCATTTGATGTATATCAAAGTTTTGATGATGTAAAAAAAGTTTTGATATAACACCAAGGCTGTCTATGTGTTCCATATGGGAAAGGACCAGACCATGTAAAATATATGGACTTCAATAAACAGAAAGCACATATATTTTCCAAGCACACAAAAGAGCCCGAGTGTCAGGTCTGAACCTGGATCGTGTATGTTGTCTGCACATGGTTGATCTACGGCTCGCCTGGCCATCAGATGCTCATAGTGCTCAGTCCCCTACCTGTGGGGCATGGTGGCCACAAGATTTTAAAGCAATCATGAAATTCCCATTACCAACAGACCATTACATCTACTGTACAATAAATCTAAAGACTCACAGTTTAATTCTATGGTAACTAGCAGGACCGGTTTTAATGACAAAATATCAATTTCTCATGAATTCCCACTGGACAAATGACTCATGTCAATGCCTCACTTTTAGGCTCGTCATTATACATTCCACAGAGATGGCTCCTCCATTTGAGCGGGGGAGCGTCGCCCCACAAAGAAAAGCCCCAGGCCAGGGCTGAAAAATAAAATGGCTATAAAGTTTATTATCATTTTATTTTTCAGCAGCCAACCCATCCTGAACAGAGGGATGTATGTCATTACAACGCATGCTTTCACTCCGCTTGCCATTACGACGCAACTTTTACAACACAATTCGTTACAATGACTTGCGTTGCGGGGCGCTGGATAGTGGAATAGATTAATTTACTATTCCAACTCCAGTCCCCGTGGATAGTAGGGTAGTCCCCTCATTCCTAGAGCGCCCTCCAGTGCAAGTCATTGTAATGACTTGCGTTGTAATAGTTGCGTCGTAATGATAGTGCGGAGTAAAAGTTGCGTTGTAAAGGATGTTTCCCGTACAGAGTGTCAGGACAGGGCGGGCTATTGCTGCTGAGTGGCAGCTGTGCGCTTCAGTTTAAAACGCGCATGTCTCTTTGGCCGGCTGTCTTGCGACGGCCAGTTGGACATGCACATTTTAAACATCTCTAACCTAGCTGTCTTAGACTGCTAGGTTAGAGAAAGAGTAGGCCTCCAGTGCTCTTAAGAGTGCTAAGAGAGGCCACTCCCTCCAATCTGGCACTGCTTTCATGCTGATTACCAGCATGAAAGCAGCGCCAGGATTGGGGGAGTTAGCTGGGTCCCGCGCTTGAGCCTGCCTTGAAAACAGAAGACTGATCAAGGAGGACATCACGTAGTGCAGGAAGATAAGTGTTGTTTATTTTTTTATTTTGGATTATGGGCCAGATCCGACTGGCCGACATGCCCCTTGAGCCATCGAAAGCCAGCCGGAATGACCAGCCAGTTTCAATTCTGACCGGCTATATAGTAATCAGCCCGACAGAATTGAAACCGAAGAGGTCGGTCGTAAGGGCCCCAAGGTCGGAGGCTTTACGATCGACATTGTAATCGGCCCGAATGTGTATACATTGATATTGAATGGATCTAGGACTAGGTCAATAGATAGTCTAGATATATCAGATATTAGCTGTATCCATTAAAATAGGTTTCTGTATGATGTGTGTGTAAAACTTGGGTGCGTGGGCTGAGGCCTCCTGTGTAGTTTGTAATAGTATCCAAACAATCGTAGATTAATAGCAAACCACATTTTTCTAACTGTTTTAGAAATAAAAACAATTTTTAAGTAGATACAGGCGTTTTGTCCTCATTTGGGATGGCTACATATATCACAAAAAAGCCTCAAAAAGCCAAGGGCCTGATCATAAAATATTTTTTTCTTGCTGTTAATTCGTCTTTGATGATAAATAACAGAGTGTTTGGTGTAAAGACTCTTTTGCCACTGTTTCATCAAAGCAGATTTGTGAAGATGGCAAACTGGTGGAAATGTTTTTGCCTACTTAAATATATGGACAGCAGCTGAGGTAAAGCGCCACTTAGCACCATTACAGCACATTACAGTAATACAACACAACAATAACACGGCTGTACTAGAGCAATACAACAAGAAATGCAGATCACGATACACAAAACACAAGATGACCCATCACATCAATAAAGTGGAACATCGCACCAATACAACAAAACACAAAGACAGCACAAGTACACAAGTACAAACAATTAATACCCAGAATGCTTTCACAACACCACAACAGACAAACCTGCAAAATGTAAGCATAAAAATAATCCATACACAACATAGTAAAACAAAAATAACACAGCAGCACCCCAATACACCACAAAAGCACAGCACAATAATGCACCAAAACGAGACAACAAGACTTCAGAATGCCTCAATTCGACATTGAAATTGTGTTGTATTTTTGTGTAGTTTAGAGTGTGTTGTGTTTTTGGGTGGAGTTCATGTTTTGAAATTGTGGTGTGTATTTTCTTTATGTGGGTATTGAGTTGGCGTTGTGCTTTTGTATGTTGAAATCATTGTGTTTTGTGTTGTGTTGTTTTGTATCGTCATGGTGTTGCATTTTGCAGTACTTATGGTGTACTGAGTCGGTTCAAATACTGTTATTTTTTTGTGTTACTCTGTTCTGTGGTGTTGTTGCATATGATTGTGAGGTAGGAAGTTCCTTTTTAGACTTTAACAAGTGTTGCTATATTTCCAGAGGAAACCAGCGAATTCTAATATCGTTTAAGTGCAAATAAACTATTTATTAAAAGTGGTGGCATCATTCTGATTCAGTTCTTCAACTATTTAGCACAGCAATCGGCCCAAACCATAGCATGGACCATACCATACTACCATTCTCCCTGTTTGTGATCTGGCACAGAAAACTAAATATACAGTCTTCTCCCCTGGCTCTGGAGAAGTTACTTGCTGCCTTACTGTTGTTGCTGTGCTGCTGTCTGACGTCTGTATCTTGGTGCCTCCTACACTGATGACCTGAGAGGGCTGAAGTGTTCGAAAATTACAGTTTCCTGAAGGAGTTCTGAAGACGTGCGGTTGTCCATTGTATTCTTTTGCGGATTATTTTTGTTTCTTTGGTTTCCTCAAAGTCTCCTTTTTGTTCTCCCTCGTCGCTAAGACCTTGGGACTTACCGCCCACGGATGCTGCCTATGATGACTCACACTCCCCAGCCTGCTCTGTCCTCCTTTTCTTTATTCTCCCTGTCATTTCTTCTGCTCGCCTACAAATATGCGCTTTAGCTTGAATACAATATTTAGAAGTGGACGCCTCTTCCATATGCTCGGCTCCCTCTGACTCACAGCTCTCTAGCAGAGACTGACAAGTTATTGTCACTCCCTGCAAGATGCTAGTGTGTGAGGTAGATTTCAATTCTGTGTTTTTGGCATACACACATGTCCAGCATTTGAGGCTTGTGTAAGATGTACTTACTCTCTCCTTTTTAGGGCCTTCTTACAAGGTCCTGAATTTTGCCACATCAACTCTGCCCCCAGGCTTACAAATACCAGGGGTGCTGCAGCTCCAGGAGAGGGGGGTGTCGTGTCTTGGTATCAATAACGACACACAATAATCATATTTAACAAGAGCTTTATTCTGTGCTTCTTGCTATGTCCCTGTCCCTACTCTAACTGCCCCTTTCCTGTCTCCGCTCCTCCTCTTCCCCTGGCCCCCTAGCTCCGCCCACTCCCAACTACTAGAATGCATCACAATATTACATCTCCCCCCTTCTTAACAAAATGAACTTAGCGTCCAACATATTTCTAGTTCCTCGATCAGCCACACGGGTCCGCGGGTCGTTCATTTGAGCCATGTAGACCCATCTCTGTTTCCTTTGTGTGACTTTGTCACCTTGACGAGAGCATCCTTTACTACAAGAGTGCATCTCTGCAATTGCATAACGTCTCGTGTGATCTGCGTATGCTCAATTTCGTGGTGATTTTCAATCAGCTTCTGGGTGATCCACTCACCTTCTATGTCTAAGGTGACTGCGAAGGGCTCAGTTTGATATCGGCAGTCTGTCTTTCTGTGCAACTCTGGTTCTATTGACGCTCGATCTCTTTTCTGAGGGGATGTTGTTCTGGTTCTCTTCCGAGCACCCGCATATCCTTTTGCTTCTGTTTGTCTTGTCCGGTTGAGGGCACCACTGCCCTCCTGTTCAGAGTCATGGGTGCCAGACGGTAAGGTACGATCTGAAGAGATCGTCTTGGTATGGTTTGGGGACTCATTTACTGCCTCTGGTTGTCTCATCCACTCCCGCTCGGGACTGGTGAACCCTTGGAACATCTGGGCATATGTATGTTTCTCTCTCATCCGATGAGGATCTGTCTCTATTGACACGTCTGGCTTTCCTTGCAGATTGACTGGCTGGTCCTTTTCCATCCGGTGAGTAAGGTCCACTATATCTGTTTTCCTTTTGTAGGCCCTTTGAGTCAGCCTCGCTGACCCCATCAGGGGTGACGGTGTATTATTTACGTCTTGATACACCTGTGACTGACATGACAGGTTGTCTTGTGGAATGATTGAGTGTTCAGAGACATTGGTGTGTTCGGGTGATTGACGCCATGGCCGTTGTTGGGACCACGACTCGGTCGACTCGAAGGATCGGACCGACATGCTTTCTGAATCAGAGGAGTTCTTTGTCGATTTCCTTTGAGAACGTTCCTTTGAGAATGTCTTAACGGGTGGATTTCTAACATGGGTTGTCCGTGACGAGCTGCTCTTCACGTCGGAGTTATCTTTGGATTGTTTCTCAGGGTATCTTTCTCGAAGTGTCTTCGTTGTCAATTCACTGGAGAAGTTGTTCGATAACCACGTACTTGTTTGGAAGGGGTGGGAAAACATGGCGGCCGGCTAATCAGCGGGTCGCGGATGTCGGGATAGTGGTGGTGTCAGTCTAATCCGTGAGGCCGATTATTGACTGCTGGCGCTTGTTCCTTGCGAGCGCTTACCTTGGGGGAATCACGGCGAGCTATCGGAGGATTTTGGAAGCCGTTTGCCGGCTGAACACGGAAGACCTGCAGCAGCAGCAGCGGATGGCGGAGAACGCAGAGCAGCAACCCGCCGAGATTGAGAGTCAGGGGGCGGAGTCGCGTTACCTGCCGGCTGGGAGCTGGGAGCGAGCGGCGCTGGGTGTCTGCAGAGGCCGCCGAGTGCTTGCAAAAATCGGCACTCCAACAAGTGGAGGAAGGGGCCGAGGGCTGGAAGCAATTACGAGCAGCCTCGAGCTTAAGAGTGTATCGCAGCGGACTGCTGCAAGACAAGTAAGCAAGAGGGGGAAGGAGGGAGATAAGCCCACAGGATATCAACTGAGGAGCAAGAAGTGGGACAAAGAAAGACATGTGGGGATAAGTAAAAGCGTTAATACACAAGTGGAACAATTAAAAAATATTGAGTTAGAGGAAAGTGCTTTTCCTAGGTCTACAGCATATAAACTTAAGGTCTCACCGTCAAAGGGGGAAAAGAAAAAAAGGCAAAAGAAAGAGAAGGCTGTGTTTAAGACCCCTGTAGCTCCCTCACTTAACCTATATTTTAAGCCAGTTCCAAAAGTGTTGGTGTTGAAACCGGATTCTGTCTCCCAGAATAGGGCTGGCAAAGTAGTAGAGTCTGAGTATATGGAAGAACGTGAACAAGATTGGTCAACCCTTTCAACATCCAACCCATTTCAGGTTTTGGATTTGGATATAGAGATGGAGGGGGACAAGGGTGGAAGTTGTGGTGTAGAGCCACCTACGGAGAAGATAGTTCAATCTAACATACAAGTTACATTAAGTGAATCAGCTGAAAGCTCACCTATTGATGCTATGGAAGATAAGTCGGAAGAAGATATATTTACAAGGAGAGAAGAAAATCCTATGAATAAAGCTGAGCCAACTTTAAGACAGCAAGAGAGTTTTGCCTCAACAGATGTCTCTGCCATGGAACTTTTAAGAAAACTTGAACAAGATATTCATTTAGGATTCGAAGCCTCTAGAAGGAACCAAGAGCGCATTAGTGCTACATGCGTCCTGCTAGAGGATAAGATAGATAAACTAACGATACGTGCAGGAGAGATGGAATCTGTAATGAAAACTGTGCAGGGAAGAGTTCAGGATAATCGAAAGGAGATAGAGACTTTATATTCTCAAGATAGGCAAATGGATGATAGGATAGAAAGGCTTGAAAATATGCAAAGGCGTAATAATCTAAAAATTCTCAAGCTTCCAGAAGGAAAAGAAGGGACAGATATAAAGACTTTTGTAGTGCAGCTACTGAAGAAAGAGCTAGCACTAGAAGAAGAGGAGGAAAGTTTGGCCCGTGATATACAACGGATACACCGAGATCCTTTTAGGTTGAATCCTGACCGGGCTAAGCCAAGGAAAATTTTGATTAATTTTGCGACCTACTCATTAAAAGAAAAAATTCTGTCACTGGCTTTAAAAAAAAAATCTATTGTAATAGATGGAGTACCAGTTGACATTAGGTCAGATCTGTCACCGGCCACAGCAAATAGGCAATGGGAGATGGGAAAGCGATTGACACCACTAAGGGAGATTGGAGCCACGGCTCAATTAAAATTTCCCGCCTTTCTAAAAGTTATGTGGCACAACAAAATGTATAATTTCCGTACTGTGGACGAGGTTGATGCTTTCTTGGACGTTATTCACGATGTAAAGAAATAGGAATATCGGCCATAACAATTTAACAATTTGTAAAAATAAGAGATACCACCACTTAGACATCCACAGGCCTAGGTCTAGGCCATCGGAATAATGGTTGGGTTTTCCAGGGTGGGAAGTGAGTGTAGGGGATGGGGTGGGATAGGGGTAAGGGAGAAAATTATAAAAAATATTCCTCATGAGCAGTCTTGCTGTGATTTAAACAGGAAGAAAAGATGGGCAACACATGGCAAGCACGATGAGTATGATGAGTGGGGCCAGAGATAAGGAATTAAGGTTCCTCACATGGAACGTTAATGGGCTCCGAGTCAAATCTAGAAGACAGCTGATTCTGAAATACTTAGAAGACTCATCCGCACAGATCATCATCTTGCAAGAAACACATTTAACACAAAAGGAAAGTAAAGAGATATTTTCCACTCAAAATTGGATTGCAAGCGCTTTTTTTACATCCCAAGATCTGGTTACGAAGGGGGTGGGTATTTTGATAAGAAAAGGATCTGACATAGTAGTCGAAAAAAGTGTAGTAGACAGTAGAGGAAGATGGGTGATTTGTAGTTTGAGACTTTCGAGTGAAGTGTTGACAGTGGTGGGCTACTACGGTCCGAATATAGATGATCCCACAGTTTTAGAGAAAGTTGAATTGGAGTTATTAGATTTTCCTGGTAAGGTAATTATGGCAGGGGATTTTAACACAGTATTGGATGGGAAGATGGATAGAGCGGGTAATAATAGAGCAATAATGAACACTAAAATGACTGCCAAAGTTAAGTCAATGATGGGGCAACTTGGTCTTTGTGATATTTGGAGATGTAAATTTCCACAACTGTTAGGATTTACTTTTCATAACAAAAAATATAAACACAAATCACGGATAGATTTTTTTTTGGTTGATAATAGATTGAAAGGGAGAGTTACAGGGGTAGATCATGTAGGGGCGCATCTATCAGATCACTCTGGAGTGAGTTTAAATCTGAGTTTGGAAGGAGAAGAAGTTACTTCAGTTTGGAGATTAGATCGGACAATTTTAGGTGACCCAGAAATCCTAGAGATTCTCAAAGAAGAGATACAAGTTTTTTTAGAAGTAAATGTAGGCTCAGCTAAGGATGATATAGTGTGGGAAACGTGTAAGGCGTTTATGAGAGGTAGAATGGGAGTTCAGGGTGCGAAAAGGCGAAGACTGTATTATAGTCAGGTTTCAAAATTAGAAAAAGAGATTCGAGAGTGCGAAATGAATCGGACTTCCCAGGATGCGACTACCTTAGATGGCCCTTGGGAGAGAAAGTTTTTGGACTTAAAGGTTCAGCTCACTGCGTTACTTGCACAGAGAGTTAAAGAGAGATGGGAAGCCAGTCAGCTGGCACATTTTTCATATGGAGAGGGATGTGGCAAGTTATTAGCTTGGAAAGCCAAGAAAGATGTTGTACGGAATCATATTAAAGAGATCAAGAAACCAGGCATAGATCACACTATAACAGAAAATAAATTGATTGTTAAAGCATTTCAGGAATATTTCACGAATGTTTATGCAGAAGATCTTTGTCCGGATAGGGTTGAGATGGAGACCTGGTTATCTTTAATAAAACCACTGTCAGATGGGGACATGTTAGGGCTTAATAAGGAAATTACCCAAGAGGAGCTGATGAAAGTTATCAAGGACAGCAAAAGGGGAAAAGCCCCTGGACCGGATGGTCTACCCGCAGAAGTCTACAAAGCTTTTGATAATACGTTGGTCCCCACTCTTTGTCACCTATATAACAAAATATTTAGGGGGGAAGAGAAAATCCCAAGTTCTTGGAATGAGGCAAACATTGTTTTAATACTCAAACCAGGGAAATCTCCAAAAAATATGGATGCGTACAGGCCGATTTCGCTTTTAAATTGCGACTATAAATTTTTCACAAAAATTTTGGCTGACAGGCTTAGTAAAATCATACATAAATTGATACATGAAGATCAAAGAGGTTTTGTTAAAAAGAGGTATTTAAAAGACCTTACCCACTCTCTGATAGGCATGATAGATTTAGCTTCTAAGTATGATTATCCCTTGGCAGTGATAGCATTAGATGCTGCCAAGGCTTTTGATCGTGTTAATTTTGTTTATTTAAAAACTCTTTTGCAACATCTTAATTTAGGAGATAGATTTACACAATCTATTTTTTCACTATATTGTGCTCCGACTTCACGTGTACTTATAAATGGCACTCTTACATCCGCTATTAGGGTAATGCGGGGCACCCGGCAAGGATGCCCCTTATCACCTTTACTTTTCAATATATATATAGAACCCTTAGCCTGTAAAATCAGGGCTTCAGAAGCGATACCCCCTTTTGCTGTGATGAACTGGTCAAGGAAATTAGGTTTATATGCGGACGACATTATTGTTTATTCTACTAGTTTAGTTAGCTCGTTGGAAAATCTAGTAAAGATAACAAAGGATTTTGGTAGGATTTCTGGTTACCAGCTAAACCAAGAAAAGACCGAAATAATGACCTGGAATCTTAACACAAGAGGAGTAAAAACTACAGCAGAAATGAGATATCTTGGAGTTAGGATCACACAGAAGATTGAGGACTTGGCTAAAACTAATCTGGACAGAGTAAAAAAAGAGGTTGGTGATATGCTAAAGGGCTGGATGAATATACCTTTGTCAATATATGGGAGATGTAATCTGGTAAAGATGGTGATTATACCAAAAATTACTTTTTTGTTTGAAGCTATTCCGCTGTGTTTTAAAAAGGAATGGTTGGTAAAAATACAAAGTATGATAACTTCATTTATTTGGGCATCAAAAACCTCTCGAATTTCATGGAGGAAAATACGAAGAAGTATAAATAAAGGAGGATTGGCGGCTCCTGATATACAAATATATGCATGGGCTTTTTGTTTGAAAAATTGCAGGATGTTGTTGGGTTCTCTTGTTCACTCTCAGATCGGCGAACTTTTTAAAATAATGCTGAAGATATCAGGTTATCATGAGTTTGGTTATTTATATAGGTTTGGAGACCCTAAGTTTTTCAAAAAAGTGAAACTCAAGACTCTGAAAGATTTGGCCGAGACTTGGTATAAAATAAGAAAAACAACTAAGATCCCTTATCTCAGTTATATGGCTCCGATATGGGAATCGCCGGGAGCTCCGACCTGGACAAGAGATGCGTTAGCTTTAAATTTGACAAAGGAGCCAGCTCTACAAAGATGGAGAGATTTATTTCAGGATGGAAAATTGATTCCCTGGAGTTTATGTCAACAAAACTGGGGCCCAGTTTTTTCAAAATACAAGTACTTGCAGATTCAAAGTTGGGCAAACCATGCAGGATCAGGGATTGGACAGGAAAACGATTTTGAATTAAAACTGGAGTTAACGGCTTTTAAGAAGGAAGTTGCTTGCTGGTATTGGCGAATATTGGAAATGGAGGATGGGATATTTGATCTACCGGAGACCCTGTGGAAGAATAGCTTGCCAAGGATTGCTACAGAAGACCAATGGCAAGTAACTATGAGCATGCTATATAGAATTGTTAAACCTGCCAATCTAAGGCGAAATGTTTTATTTACTATCCACAGGGCATACTGGTCCCCGTACAGGCTTTCTAAATTTAAAGAAGGAGGATTGGTGGAATGTCCAAAATGTAAGGCCCCAAATGTCGATGATTTACACATGTTCGTATCATGCCCGAATATCAAACAATTTTGGATTGACGTGAGTAACTCCCTCTCCAAATCATTGAGCCAACCCATTGAGGTAAGCCCTGAATTAATTATTTCTGGGAGATACGATTTACAAAACAGAGTTTTGGGTAACAATGTTAGACTTATTTTTTATGCTATGTTATTAGCACGTCGTGAGATATGTAAACTATAGGTTTCACCACTCAGTCCTACCTTATTGGACTGGGTATTAGCTATGAGATACATAGCAAAGTTAGATATGTTAGATTGTTCTAAAAGAAATAGAGGTTTTTGGATACCCTTCCTGAAAAATTTTGGTTAAAGTTATAGTTATGTTAAAAATCCAATGATTAAGCCCGAGCCTGTCTCGCTGGAATTTGGATTCGATAACGAGGAATAGAGATGGTGGAAGACACACATCTTGGGTCAGGTGGTCAAGGAGGAGTTTCGAGAGGGGATCAGACTCAAAAATATGTGTTGTCTACGCCCCATTACTCTAGACCAGCCTAAGAGACAACAACAGCCCAGAGGTTGGAAAGGATTAAGAATATGGGCGGCAAGACGGCAAATGAGAATTAAAAAAAAAAAAAAAAAAAAAAAACACGTACTTGTTTCTTGAGTTTGATCCAAAGGTATTTCATTTTTGCCTCTCTCGCATGATGGTAATGACCTCCTCTCAGTTTCATCATTATCTCGGATGTCATGAATGCGTTTGTCTTCCCCTTTACGTTGTCTGAGTGAATCAGACCATCTTATGTAGTTCGCTTCCTCTTCACACTTGTTTGGTGCACTGACATCTGTGCTACCGGTGTGATCTGTTCTCCTGTTTGATGTCTCCTCGGACTCGTCTCTAGAATTTGGCAAACAGTGAGGTGCTTGTGTGTGGTCATGTATCGATTTCGAGTGTTGACGTGACTGGTCCAGTCTTCTATATTTTGCCTTTCTTGCGCGTTTGCTGGGCAGACTGTCATCTGGTCCATTGATGCGATCTGTCCCACTTGACACTTCATCTGCTTCCCAACGTTTGCACCATATGTTGAATGACTCCTTGAGGTTGAATAACTCCTTTAGGTTGTATCAGTGCCGCTATCGCAATCCTGACTCATCCTGATCTTTTGTGTTGTTGACTCAGAGTATTTCATGTCACTTTGTCTCTCCCGTTGTTTGGAGTACTTCATGTCCCTTTATCTCTCCTTTTGTCTTGACTCTGGTCTGCCTTCACCCTCCCTCTTTCTGGTTTTGTTTGTTTCTTGGGTTTTGTTCCCAGACATGAGGGATGTCTCTTTCCTGGTATCTTTGTGTCTTGCATTCGAGTGCAATTCTTTCGATATGTCTCTCGCTTTGACCGGCACTCCAGCTTCGGCCTTTCTGATGATTTCCTTTAGCGACCACTGCCCTCGAAGGATCTTGCGCTTCGTGTTAGAATTTGAACAGCCTTCGATTATCCGGAGCCGAACTGCTTCCTCATTCGTAAATGTATTGAAATGGCAACATGGTACCAGACTTTGCAACCGGGTGATGAATTTTGGCAATGGTTCTCCTGGTTCCTGCCGTGCTGTGTTGAAGACGATGCGATCATGATCCACATCTGCCTGTGCATGGAATTGGGCACGTAGCTTCTCTTGGAGTCTTTCGTATGTCTCTGTGTCCTTTTCAGGAAATGTTCTGATTAAGCGTCGGCCCTCATGACCTACCAGCTGGAGGAGTACTATCAGACATTTTCTATCTCTTCGCTCACCAATTGCCTCAAGAAAATCGTCCAGCGATGCCAGCCACCGGTTACATTTGAGACCCAAACTCCGAGTGTCAGTCTGTGTCACTGGGGGCGGCACTTCAATGCAGGGATTGGACCGTTGTGTTACTTCTCCCACCTCAATGAAGAGGAAGATTCTGACCTATTACAGGCACAGGACTGTTCACTTTGCTTCCCGTCTTCTTTGCTGACTTCTTCAGCCGAGATCCTTGGTCTGGTCGTTTTCTTTGAGGTTGGTAAGCTTTGCAACTATCTCAGTATGCGCCAGTGAGTGAAACTTGGATTTCTTGAGTTCAGAATGGCCACCACTCAGCTACACTATGCGTAACTCGTGGCTCCCTTTCCTTAGAGTCGTATGCTAGCTGCAGGTGGTTGATGGTTCTTCCGAGATGGTGCCTGGCACATTTGACATCTTGGTCGTTCATGCGTCTCTTCTGGGCTAGTACAGGTCCTTCAATCGCTTTGTTGATGAGGGAAGGGTTCCTCGACATTCATCTACTCATACTTCTGTATCATTTATTTTATTAGCCTCTGTTACTTTTGAATTGTTTGTCTTCACTTGGTGCTGAACGTTTACTTTGGCACTTGCCGGCCCTTCCCTTTGCTTGTGTTTGTCGCCTTCGCGGTTTGTGCGGGCTTGTGCTTGTTTTCAGTGCATCCCTTGCACTTGCCAGTGTTTGCTGTGTTCATTGGCCCTTTGCTCCTTTCACTTCATGTTTCTTGTACTCGTGGTTGTTTACATTCAGTGCGATCTTCGCTTGTTTCTGGTACTGCCTTCTGCAGGACTGCCCTCGTCGGGGTCTTCTGCAGGACTGTCCTCTCTGGGTCTTCTGCAGTTCTGCCCTCTTCGGGGTCTTCTGCAGGACTGCCCTCTTCAGGTCCTCTGCAATTCTACCCTCTTCGGGGTCTTCAGCAATTCTGCCTTCTTCTGGGTCTTCTGTAGTTCTGCTCTCTTTGGTGTCTTCTGCAGGACTGCCCTCTTTGGGTTCTTCTGTAGTTCTGCCCTCTTCGGAGTCTTCAGCAATTCTGCACTCTTCGGTTTGTGCTCAACGTTGTCTTTATCTGTCTCTTGCATTAGCTTGTGCTTGGTCTCTTGCACCTCTTGCATTTGCTTATATCTGTTTGATTACGTTTCTTGCATCTGCTTAGGCTTGTTTCATCACACTTCTTATATCGGCCAGTGCTTGTTTTCTTGCACCACTTCTATTTGCGTGTGCTTGTCTTCGCCAATGTTTGTTTGGTCTTTGCCAACACTTGTTCGCTTGCTGCTTGCTTTTGCCACTGCTTGTTCTGCATCTACTACTGCTTGTTTGCTTATCTCTTGTCTTCGCCAATGCTTGTTTGGTTTTCGCCAATGCTTGTTTGGTCTTTGCCAATGCTTGTTCACTTGCTGCTTACTTTTGCCAATACTTGTTTTGCATTTACCAATGCTTGTCTGCTTGTCTATTGGCTTTGCCAATGCTTGTTTGGTCTTCGCCAATGCTTGTTTGGTCTTTGCCAATGCTTGTTCGTTTGCTGCTTGCTTCTGCCAATGCTTGTTTTGCATTTACCAATGCTTGTTTGCATCTATCAATGCTTGTTTGCTTGTTTCTGGCCTTTGCCAATGCTTATTGGGTCGTTGCCAATGCTTGTTTGTTTGCTTCTTGTTTTGCCAATGCTTATTTTGCATGCATCAATGCTTATTTCTTAATGTCTGACACTGCCTGACTTTAAGATGGCCACTTGCAATCCGCACATAGGGGATGTCCTGATAGCTGCCTGATTCCTCATTCTCTCAGGGCTGATTCTTTCCAGGACTCACCGGCAGCCGGTTTTGAAGGCGGTGGGGCTTATCTACGGCCTCTCACCTTTCTGCGTCGCTGCAGCATTCAGGTAAGATTGGGGTGGGCTCCCGACTTACTTTCCCCAGTCGCGCTCTCGATCGGCGACCGCGTGCCAAGTCTCACGCATCCGGGGTGAGCTCCCGATTTTTGGCCCCGAATATCGCTTGGTTTCAGGGCACTTTTACAAGGCTTTTAACAGTGCTTCAGACGCCTCTCACAGTGCCTCAGACGCCTCTCAGTCACCGGAGCAGCAGGCAGGATCGGGGTAGGCTCCTGATTTCTTCTCCTCGAGTACGTGCCGTTTTACACGCATCGGGGGTGAGCACCTTTTTGGCGCGCACCGGCATTTTACATCAAACGCTCCGAGCGCTCGATGACGCTTCTCCCTCAGGGCTCTACGCGACCAGCCGATCGCGGAGCATGGGCGAATACCGCTGGCCTCTTGGTCTGGGCGGCGGCCTCAATGAAGACACACGTGTCTTCAGCAGCGTTTTCCTCTTTCTGCGCTGCAAGGGACGGGACGCTTCTTCATGGTGTTCTAGGGATGGCAGACTGCACTATCCCACCCTCGTCACCAGCTGTCGTGTCTTGGTATCAATAACGACAAACAATAATCATATTTAACAAGAGCTTTATTCTGTGCTTCTTGCTATGTCCCTGTCCCTACTCTAACTGCCCCTTTCCTGTCTCCGCTCCTCCTCCTGCTCTGGCCCCCCTAGCTCCGCCCACTCCCAACTACTAGAATGCATCACAATATTACAGGGGGTAATGGAAATTATAGGTGGAACCTTGAGTTTCCCTTGAAACATGAGGAAATATCAGGGAATGAGTTAGGGTGATCACCTCTCTCCAGGGTATTATGGACACCATCTCCAGTTCTGAACTTTTCACTTGCAAATTTTAGGTGTGTTAGTTTAATTAGTAGAATGGGCGCAAAACAAAACTACAACACCCAGAATGCATTTGTCAATCACAGAAAAATCCAGGATTTAAATAAGTCCATAATGATTTAGAGGAAGTTGTAATCCAGGATTAGGTATTTTTGGGTTCGATTTCTCCCCAGTGTTTCAAATGGTGATTTTAGCCGTCTTCAGCAGTGTTAGTCTCGAGGTAAAACAAAAATGATTTAACGCAGACCTTAAAATTCCATTGGGGGCAATAACAGCTTTTACTGACCCAATCAGAATTGAAACAGACCTCATAATCTAGGCCCTAGTAACAAGATATAGTTTCCAGAGCAGTTGTAAACCACTGGAGTGAGAGACTTGAACAGGCAGAAATGAGTTCTAGTGGATGGGTTGTCGGCGGTAAGTGGATGAAAACTTACTGATGCTAATGTCGGAAATTTGGTGACTGACACACACTTGATCATTAGGAGTCTAGGACCTCTCTCAGGATAAGCCAGAGATAAATCCCAATATCTCTCCACATCCAAGAACTATATCCTGAGCTATAGACACTGAAAAATATACGGCTGCAGCCTCAACTGGCTGCTTTCACCACCCGTTTCACGCATGTTCGCTTCTCTCTCCCAAATCTTTGACCCTTCAGCTCTTGAACTGGCTAGCATTCTCCTTCATCTGAGCACCAACACTAACAATATTCAAATGATTACAAGCTGAAATTTTCTGCATAACTGAGGTAGACATATTGATAGTCTACTTAAGAATAATCAGGTAAAACCTGGGTAATGCACTCTCTATTAGTAATCGAACATTCCCCTACGGCACTGTTCAGAGTAAGAAAAACTAGTAACACTGAACAGAACCTACTTACTTCACCCCTGCTAAACAGATATCCTGCTCAAGCCAGAGGACCATATACTGAGGGGCATAGCTATTTATAGCGCAGCAGGTGCAGTGGCACAAGGGAACAGGGATGTGAAGGGTCCTCTATACCTCATCCATGACTGTGTTTTATTACACAGCTGGTAGAAAGGTGGCCCATTTGGAAAGGAGGCTAATTTTTACATCTCTACTGGGACGGTGCAAGTGCTGATAGCACGTATGATCGTGCTTAAGAGAGACATTGTTTATAAAAGGGCTTGGAGCCTGCCCATTGTCTACCAATCATGGGCTTCATTGTCACTCTCATCTGCTGCCTCCTAATTGGGAAATGCGAGCCAGCTTCACTTCCTGTTCTTTCCTCTGGAACATGGACCAAGAACTGATTGCTTCATCTTAATAGTGGGTCCTTCCGCTGCCAGTTCTGTGATTGAGGTACTATATTTCTTTCACTTGTTCATGTTGCTTCTTCCCTCCCATCCTCCACCCTCTTGTCTGTGTTGCTTCTTCCTGCCCACTTCCTCCCCAGTTGTCTTTGTTGCTTCTTGCCTCCCACCACCCACCCACCTGCTGTCCATGTTGCTTGTTCACTTCCACCAACCACCCTCCCGTTATCCATGTAGCCTCTTTCCTACCACCCCAACCATCCCGTTGTCTGTGTTGCCCCCCCCCCCCCCCACATGAAAAAAAGCACCATAATGTGGCCAGCGCCGGCTGCATCATAGCACTTGTTTTTATGAGTTTTAGCCCAAGCTACATTTGTAAAGCCCATAGCTCTCACATAGGCACGACCCATTGGCACTGCCAATGCTTGCTCTTCTTTGCTTTAAGACCCATGGCACCTTTGCTAAGGCGCTGCATAAACATAATGAGGATTCCACAACAGTCAGCAGCAATATAGATGTAATAAATCTATCCAGGTTGGGATACCTTCAGTTTTTTACAACTTAGAAATTATATACAGAGGTTCCAGTTCATTATCTTTCAAAAGCACACAGATTCCTTCATCAGCACTTAAACTACAGTTTAACGCGCAGCGAGGAGCCGTGTGTGGCCTTGAAAGCTAATGAACTGGAATATATTTGCATTAAACATCAGCTGAAAGGTATAACAAACTCTGTGGAATCTGCAATTACCACACACGTCCCTTGTAGCCCATTTGAATAAATCTTTTAGACATTTCATGCACCAGGTGAATTCTGCATGGCTTGATCCCCTCACTTGTGGGATGGGAGCAGTTTTTCTAAAGGCCTAAAGCGGGTGCGTTAAATCATGTTTTTACATACCGATAGCAGGGGAGGGCAGAGGGAAGGTGGAAATAAAGAGCTAGAACTACATAGAGATAGAAGAAGGAATGGCAGTAAATGAAAGTTTACTGATGGTTTCTACTGGGTTAAGGTGTAGCATATGTGGTTTTTGCCACTTAATTGTATGCATATGCCCAGTGCATATATCATGAAAAATATTAACTAAAACTGGCAAACTTTACTACAAACAAACATACCGATCCAAGATACAACTGGAATTGACTAGAATTTGTCCTAAAACTCACATGCTGGCAGTTCGACAAGAAGAAACCTTTTCTAACTGGCCAGCTAGCATTTCAACCAGGGACGGAGATGCAAAAAGTTCTAAGTGTTGTGTGAAATCACAGCTGTATACAACTACATGAGTTCTTTGACTACCCAGTCCTCTGTGAATGTTCAGCTCATTCAAGCTAGTTACTCGACGTCAGTGGATTCTGACATGTTTCACATTCTCTCTGTCCTGGTACTGACGACTTCAACTTCAGACAGCCAAAGCAATTTCACTTGGATTCACCTCAGCATAGCTGCTTTAAAAACACATCACCATGAAAACCACCTCCCGCCAGACAAAAGTGAAATCCTACTCACCTGATGCAGACTACAGGTTAACAGTAAAAGCCCACGCTCATCAGTGCACGCCTTAGACCATCTCATCTGGATGGAGGCAACACTTTGCTCAACAGTCCTCCTAACACCAATCTGGCACCACTAAAACAGTCACACTTTGTGATTCAGCTGGTCTAATCAAAGGGTTGAAGTTGTTCGACCACAGCACTCCAGCACTGAAAGAACATTAGGTCCCACTCCCAGCCCAAGTCATCAGTGGCAGCTGGCAATACATAAATATGGGGGCTGATGGATATGCCCAGCTCACACACAAGAAGCCCCGAGCACGGGGCACGACCGGTGTGGGGGAGCGTCCGGGCAACAAGGGGGTCACCTGGGCGCTCCCCGCTTCTTTATTTCCGAGGGGCGTGGGAGGGGGGCGGCACGCCCCCTCACCCTGCCCCTCCGCAGCCCGGCCCTCCGACCCGGATGTCGACTTGATGCCATCTGGGTCGGAGAGGGCACCCGCCAATCGGTGGTGGGGCGCGCCGCCCCCGACGTCATCACTGGACGCCGCGAGGACACGCCCCACCACCGGGAGGCACTGGGGGAAAGGGGGCGGTCGCCGCACCGCCATGCGGGCGGGGGGGCCAAGAGCCCCCCCTTTTCATACTCCCGCTTGGTGCGGCACTGCCCTCTCGGCGATGGTGATGGCCATGAGCAGGGAGGCGAAGATTTCCCTTCCTGCCCATTGGAACACGAATCCTAACCAATCCTGGAGCTGCTCTCAGGCTAACCTAGCGCTCATTTTGAGGCTGGGAGCCTGTGTCAGCGGTCCCTCACAGTAATTCACAGCCGGGGATTTCGGGTCTACAGTGCACATGCCGGGCTTGCCGTAGGTATCCAGCTGGCCAACCCGACATGCGCACTGAAAGGGGCAGCAGTAATCCTGTAATAGTAGGACTCAGCTCAGCCCCCCTGCCGCACGCTTGCGCTGTACACAGCGCAAGCTGGTGGCACACCAAAATGGCATTATGATGCCATTTTTTAATTAGTGTTTGCGTGCTGCATTCACAGCAGGCGGGGCACCACTCTTCCACCATTTAGGAGGATCCGGCCCTGCAACTCATCTTCCAGACCAGTTGCAAAACATACAAGACCTTCAGAAACAGGACGCACCCATACCTTGGCTGTAACACTAACTACTTAAGACTGTCGGCACCTAACCAGGACCTAGCACATCACCAGGCTGTAGATCAAGAATGCAAGAAGGAAAAGACCTGAAGACAGGCATTCAACATTCACATATCAAAAAACTAGAATAACATCCTCATCAAAATGCGAATAGCACTTACTCTTCTGTAATTTAGAAAAAATTAAAGGTCATCTCTTCAAATAGCACACGGTTAGAACCTACATACAGTCTTCCTCTCTAGAACACTTTATTGTATCACATTGTCGGTTGCACCCCCAGTGTCCAGTGCTCTGCATCACATACATCCAATCTGAGCTAGATTTACCTCCACTCTTGAGTATTGTAACCCATATCAATATCCTCTGCTGTTTACCATCTTGAAATGTAACTATCCAGCTATGTAAGATGCCATATGGGCACATGCTTCCTATGAACTATATAAACATAACTCAACCTGATTGTTACTGCTCCATCACTTGTTGTTAGACCTGGCACCATTGGTGTGGGTCTCCCTTCCATTTTTGTTTTTGCCTCCTATGTCTTTGCTGTGTGTTGGACTCCGCTTTGCTGGTCTAGATGCTTTTGGCACTTTGCCACCACTGTTCAGTGCTCCCTTTGTAAATTGTTGTTATGGATTAGTGATTCCATGATTGGCATATTTGATTTACTTGTCAGACCCTGGTATAGTGCACTGTGTGTGCCCAGGGCCTGTAAATCAAATGCTGCTGGTGGACTGCAGCAATGATTGTGCCACCCACTGAAGCAGCCTTTAAAATATAACTGCGGCCTGCCATTGCAGAGCCTGTGTGCAGTCTGGGACTGCCATGTGGACTTGGCAGGTGCGCACACTTGCCAGTCCCTAAACCTTCCCTTTTCTACATATTAGTCACCCCTACGTTAGGCCCCAGGTACTCCTGCGGGCAGGGTGCATTGTAAGTTAAAAGTAGGACATGCCCTTATGTGTGTGGCATGTCCTGATAGTAAATTACTGCCAATTTGGTTCTTCAGTTTTGCAAGGCTACATGTTCCTATAGGACAGAATGGGGAGTTTGTTTATAACATCTTATAAACATAACTAGCCCTGGGAACAAGGTCGAAAAATAAAGTTTAGTACGCCTTTACTCTGAATGTTAAAGTGCATCTTTTATTTTAGTGAGGGTTATTGTTACATTCTGTGTTTGAAAATACCACTTTTAGAAAGTAGGTATTGTCTTGCCTAACCTTCCAGTGTGCCTCTACTAGGTTAGAATATTGCCTGTCTGGCTTTTGGATGACAGGGGCTGGAGAGGGGCAGCGGCTCCAAAAGTCTGATGAGTCAGGGCTGGGCTGAATAGGCCTGGTCTGCATTTGGAATGGTGGGAGGAGTAACACCTGCACCTGAATAGGTCTGTGCCTGCCTTCTGCAATGACGGCTCTGCCCCCCTATGGTGTGTCTGGAGCCAGGGCTCACAGTGACAACGGAGGTTGTTGCACACTTGCAAAGTGCCCCACAGAACTGGTTTTGGCTGGGAACAGACACTCTCTGCCTTCAGGGAACAAAGGATGTTGGGGTATAAAAAGAGGGGCCCAGACTCCAGACTTTAAAATCACTTCTGGGAAATCAAAAGGAACCTTTGCTAAGGAGAAGAGCCGGATAAGCTGAAAAGGAATACTGCCCCTGTAATGTTTACTGTATGGGAGTGGCCTGCAGTGGCTGCTTGCTGCCAAGGAAAGGAGAAAAGGTCTTTGCTGCCTGCTTTGTCTTCTTGAGGAAGATCTCCAGGGCTTGAAACTGAGCTTGCCTCCTGTTCTGAAGTCCCAGGGACACATATACTTCACCACCATCTCCCCTTGCTTTCCTAGATGGGAATTCCAACCCCCATAGAGGTGCCTGCTGCTGTTTAGGAACTCTAGAGACTATTTGTTGCTGGGAGCTGGAAAATCGATGCAACACCGAAGAAGCATGTCGCATCCTAACGGATCAATGCATTGCATCGAGGTGCCAAACTGTCTCATCATTGGGGGCTGCAGTAAGAAGCAGACGCATCAGCTCCCCATATAGTAAGGAATCAACGCATCACCTCCTCTGCGCTGTAGTAAGGAACCGACGCATCACCTCCCCTGAGTGTAAGCAAACGATGCATCACCTTCCCTGTGGCCATTTTGTTTGTTTTGCGTGAAGCATCTAAGGTACTTTTGGGAAAAGGGTTGCATTTACAACTTGCATTGCACTGAACTATTTCTACCATTTGAAAGTCTTATTTTTAACACAGTATTGTGGAACTTTGTCATTTGGTCTTATTTTGATTTAAATAAAGATGACTTATGTTTCTAAACAGGTGTGGTGTCTATTTGTAGGGTTTTCACTGTATTACTGTATGTGTTCACAAATGCTTTACACACTGCCTCTGAAATAAGCCTGTCTGCTCGTGCCAAGCTACCAAGGGGTTATTTTAGGAGTGTATCCCCCTTATCCTGACTAGAAGCAATGGCCACTATTTGGACATAGGTACCTACCTCTGCCAACTAGAGACCCCCATTTCTAACAAATGCAGAGTGTGAAGGTGGTGGGACGTGATTACATTGGCTCCATATCACTTTGCAAAGTGTTGTGGCACATAAATATCCCAAATTGAATTAAAAAGAGTTAATTTACTAAGCAGGAATGTTCTTCTTATCCTTAAGTGCCTTTGTAGATTTCATGATTTGCTTCACTGAAATACATCTCGTCATAGGGGTCAGTATTTTAGATCCTTGCAAGCTAAACTCCAAGCTCCTGAAAAGGGTATTGTCCTTTGGGACCATGAGGCCCCTCTGTATTTTACCCATGTCTGAATAATAATGTTAGTGACTTCCATAGCAAACAGGCATATTTTATTCCAAAGAGACATACTTTGAATGATTCACTGGCATTGGGCTTTCACCTAGGTAGACTTCCCACACTTCACCCTGGAACCCGCCTTCGCTATGTTGAAGAGGTTGCATTGATGTATGGGTGCTACGTTCTAGGGCTCGGACAGTATTTGTTCTCTGCCTTCCTATTTCAAAGACTGCCAATAGAAAGCAGAAAGGTATACACAATTCACACGACCATTAGAGTAGTGAGTCTGCATCTCAATGGCTCCTTGAAGAGACAAGACTGTCATGGCTGCCATTGCAAGGATTGGAGGGGGTGTGGCAGGGATGAGCAGGAGTTGGAAGGAATTAAAGGAGATCTGGAGTTCGCAGAGTCTACAACATGCATCAGTCTTTGGCACCTTTCTTGGAGTATTATGGTATCCTGACAGCATGGCGGGCGCACAAAGACACCACACTTTCCTTGGGGATATGATGTGTCCCATGCAGTCTAGTTAATGATAAAAAAGCTTTTTACAAAACATAAAATGTGAATGTCCCTAACATGGACGACCCTCAATTGTTACCCCGCGTGAAAATAAGGCTGCTGAAAAACCTTGAATGTGGGACATTGTGGGATGAAAACTTCATTTCAGCTTTGGATAATAGAAACATGAGTTCCAAAAAAGAACTTAACCCTCTCATAAGCACACATTGGCAATGCGGGTCTGCTAGAGAAAGAGGGCGCTGCACACTGGTTTAAATCGGCACTCCTTCCTCCCAGTGGTGGCAAATGAGGCCTGAATCTCCAGGGTTGAGAAGATGGAATATTTATATAGAACATTCATTGATCAAACCACCTTGAGCGTTGATAGAGGGCTTGGGTCCTGCCATGAAGATGACAGGCCTTTACCCATACAGCGAATGTGAGCACATTGCAGGATGAGGCGTTCACAGTTAGCGAGAAACCTATGGAATATATAGATTTACAAATAGGGTTTCTAATAATGCTTTTGTGTATTGGAGTGCATGAAAAATGCTAGCCTTTCCAAAGGGACTTTAATTGGTCATGGGCCTCTGGCATCTTACCAGTGGGTCCTGTGTAGGTGATTGTTAATGGGCCTGGCAACGTTTGCCACAGAGTGGGCAAATGTTTTCCAAAAACACAATAAGCAGGTCATTATTATTACCTACACAGACATGTATGAAGTACAAGCCAAATTTCAGCACCTACTCTGCCATTAATACATCGACAATAGTCATGCACAATGTGTGCAAGTGAGCCAGGAGTGTTGTAGGCCTTTGTGCCACTCTCACGCACCTATTTAAAGTGATGTACAATTTAGAAAGACTAAATTAAAATTGCATATGCTAAAGTCATGCAAACAATGTCTGATTTTGAACTGTACACAGAGGGGAGGGAGTGTAGTGCAAGCAGAGTACTGAGCGAACTCCTCTAGATGCATAAAGTAGGAGGAGGTAAAAGGTGGTACAAACTTACAGGTAATAACATCTACTTCAGTCTCCAATTGACGATCTAGGTCACATCAAAGATGTGGGGTGAGCAGCAAACTCATGTCTAATTTTCCTGTATACAATAAATATTCCTCAAAATGGCTTCCCCTTTGTTCCCAACATAACTTACATTCTGTTGTGCAAGTCACGCACAACCATGTTTTGAAGTAGAAATAATCCTCTTCGTTTTGGAGTTAAAAAGATTTAAAATGTTTACAACATCTTGTCTAATCCAGTATAAATCTGGAACTTTAGTTCCTGGTACAGATTAGGAAAAAACATAATTATGTGGGTTTTGGAAGCCTTATTTTCCTGAAAGTAAAACTGGGTGCCACCCACGGACTGGTGACTGTGGTCAGCTCTATCGAGGAATATTGTCACTGGCTTCCAATAATGTGTGGTATGAAACCATGCCTTAGAGTGATGAAATTATGTGTCGATGCAAAATACTTGGAGCAGAGACGCCCACGTTTGCATCAGGATGACTCTGCACGGTATTATTTTAATCCTTTTCTTTCTGCTTTAATGAGGTTTCCAATTAACTTTTAGGTCCTCCTTCCGAGTGCGCCAATGATCCCAGCTGCACATTGCACATCTGGTAAATGTCGATACTGTGGGCTTTAGGGCTTCCCTGACACGCCATTTGCACGTCCTTCTGAGTAATTGTGGACAGCATGAGCATTGTACGTATATTCCTCCGTTCTGTGGTGTGCAGACTCAAAATTAGCCTTATTTGCCAGCACTCTTAGCACCAGGTTTGGTACAAATCCTGCAGGCAAAAACCCTTGGACACACAAAAAGGACCCAAAATAAAATCTTAACTCTGCCAGAAACTGCAGTTTGGGTTTTTCTTTTCGTGTATTTCCTGCTTGAAATCCACTTTAAAATTGCGCTTTTAGCATGTGCTAGTCACATAATCTGTTTTTTTTGTATCCGTGAGATTATTTGGAGGAATTTTTAGACCTTCATACTGTGATTCTTGCAATTCGTGGTCTCAGTCTAACCCTGAAAAACGTTATTTTTCAACAAAACGAGTGTAGAATGTGTGTTTGCCCTGGAATGTGAGCAATATGATGTACGTGTAGCACCCTTTTTATCAGAACCACACGTTTTTGATTTTCTCTTAAAATGTGCTGTGGTGTGTTATTGTAGATGTATTTGGTACTAGTACAACTGATTACAGGCAAAACATGATACCTCTGACCTAATGAGATCGCATACATCCAAGGAGATGGTCTCACATGACCTCTGGTGTTGAGGACAACCCAGCGGCCATTATTCCTTCACAGCAATAATGATCCCTGAGATAGTGACCTGAAAATAACAAATACCCTTGGGAAATTAAATGCCGTGAGCCCTGTAAATAGAGAAGCAATGCTCATTAGAGTGGAAGGAAACAGATTGCTTATCATAAATATGGATATTTACCAGGGTAAATAGTATACATCATAAGTACCACAAAAGGAGAAACGATTCCTATTATAAAAATAACAAAATGAAAAACAAAATCATTCAAAAGTGTTTCCAAGTGGTAATAATCCCTTTATTTAATATAATCTGGAGAAATTTACCATTGGAGTACTGGGCCAGCAGAAAATTATAGTTTATTATTGCGCCTTAACAAACCTCTCAATAGTTATTGCGCCTGGGGAGAATGTCCATTAGAGAAGATGAGAATATTATCATCAGTTACTGTCGCAGAAATTACCATCAGGTAATGCGCCGGCCTCTGCTGCTAGGTGGTGTGCTAGGGAACAATATTGAGCAGTGTAGTAGAAATTAAATTCTCTATTGTGCTACAAAATATAAGCAGCTCTTTGTTCGGAATGGCCATCATGTGCTGTATGAGGAAAAAAGATAACCAGTCAAAGGATGCACATTGCCATTCAGTATTGTCAGAAAATAACAGGTGTTGGTGACAGCAATAGGTTTCGCCTATGCAAGATCTAGTGGCTTTGCCATGTTTTTCTTTACATGCTACTCAGCAGCGCAAGCTGCTGTGCAACATGGCTTTAAATAAAAAAAAAACACTATGATGTCACTAATGTTGACTGTGTCATAGGGCTTTTTCCCCTTTAAGCCATATTGCACAGCAGCTTGAGATGCTGTGCAAAATGGAAAAAAAAATGGAAAAAGCCATTATATCTTGCATAGGTGAAACCTATTGCCTTTGCCAATGCTTGTCAACCGAAAATCGTGGGAGATCGGGAGGGGGTAAGCAACACGAGGAGGAGGCTGGGGAGAGTGGTACAATGGCCAGTGGGAGGAGAGCGGGATGGAGGACAACAGACAGTGGGCGGAGGGTGAGGATGCGAACAGTAGAAAAAGGGATGGGAGACAACGAGAAACAGACAAGTGGATGGGGAAACAAAGGGCAGTGGGTCGAGGGTAGGGGGGGTCAGGAAACAACAGACAGTTGAGAAAGTCAAAGGGGTGAAGACACAACAGACAGTGAGAGGATGGCAGGGATGAGGGATAGGGACTGAGGACACAGGCACTCTTAAAGGGTGCATGGGCAAAAGCGGGAAAAAGCTCCTGCAGTAGTCCACGGTATGCTGTGTGGAAAGACACTGACCACAGACAGGAAGCTGTACTTGGCCCATGGTCTGCAGCAGAGACCCACAGATGACTCCCAGGAGGAGACAGAGGTCAGAAGAGATGGTGACCAATAAGAAGAGAGGAAAGGAGAGTGACCTCAGAGCCAACCAATGGAAAGTAAGGGGCAGGCTCTGAGGCAGTCTTAAGCTATTTTTTGTTTGCAAGAGAGTTCGCTAGCACAGCGCAAGAGCTGTGCAGGCGAAACTTTAAAAACTTTATTAAAGATGATCGTTCTACCAGGAAACAATGAATATTACTGCACTTTATTTATTTACAACTTCTTGTGAAGTAATAGCTGTGAAGCGATTCCAGTTGCCTCTAACTCCAGCGCTAGTGAAGACGGAGGATTGTCTGTAGGACAACCAAGAGCCAAAATTATTGTTCACACAACTTATAATCAACACCCTACCAATGTCTCAAAAAGCAGTAGCGGTTCAAGCTGATAAACCCTCACAGAGGAAAAAAACTTGCACAACTGTGATCATGTCCCAATGGAAAGGCTAGCCAGTCTTAGGCCTCTAACCAGGTACCCGAAAAGTTCCGGATAGAAGTGTGTCTTGAAGGGGGCGTGGCTTCGGAGCCAAAGAAGAGGGCTGCTCCTGCACGGAGCTCCGTGACGACGTGAGGGGTCGGATCTCCTCCGGGCGTGTTCTCCGCCTATTTGGACTCCATAAACGCTGGTACTCCTGCATGAAACCCAGAGCTACAATTGGACCTGGTTTTTAAAGCCCAGGGTGAGCGCTTTCTCTATTTTTCTCCCCGCATTTTCGGACGCGCTTGTTTTCATGCGCCCGCCATTCTATTTTTCTCCTTCGCACCGCCAGGGCTTCTCTCCTAACTTTTTTCCCGCTTCAATCATAAATTCATGATGCCGGAGTAATATTCAATACCTGTATTGAATCTTTACCCTATTCACGCCATTTGGGAAGTGTTCATATGTATTTATTTGCCAATGACATAAATCTTTCTCTATCTTGGCTCCTTATATGTTTTTGAAGTAAATTAAAGACAGCACTATTTTTCTTTTCTTTTTCTTGACCTTCTGACCTCCTGGGGCCAAGGTGAATCACTTATTTCACAAATTCCACACAGGAACTGCTGATATCATTGTTCTATGGCAAAAGCGCTGTCTACACGCATTTGTACTAATTCTATGGACAGCAATTCAGTGGAGACTATAACCCTTTCAGTGTGTTACAAGAAAGCATGGAAGATACAGATTCTAGTCTTCCTCACACAGGCAGTGGGACACCTACTATGCCTCCTAACATTTCTAAGCAGTCCTCTAAGATTCCCTCTGCTTCAGCCGCTGTTTCATCTAAACGTGTCAAGAAGGATCCACCTTCGCCTTCTAATTCTTCCACGTCATTATCTATGGAATTACTTCTTGAAGAAATATGTGCTCTCAAGCCTTATATGCAGGAAACAAATATTCATCTCCATGGTCTTAAGGATAAATGGTCCCACATGGAACAAAAACGTATACACCTGGAACAATGGGTTGACTCTGTTTAAGCTGTTACTAGTCAAATTCCTCCTTTGCATTTGGAGATTTCACACCTTAAACAACAATTGGAAAATTTGGAAAACCGCAATAGGCGTAATAATTTGCACATTTATGGTCTGGTGGAGGGACTTGAAGGTTCAGATCCTCTTACCTTTATTCAATCCGTTCTCCTGACTCTTCTGGGTTTTCCTGAATCTCCAAAACTGAACATCCAAAGAGCTCATCGTTTGGGGCAAATCCCAAAATCGGCATCTTCCACCACTAAACCAAGAGGCATTATTCTATACTTTTTAGAATATACAGATTTGCTGTCCTACATGCTGCCAGAAGTAAAGGGAAAATCTCCTGGCAATGTGCCAACCTCTTCTTCACTCAGGATTATGCCAAAGTGATTGCAGACTGACGGAAAAAGGTTTTGGACATGAGACCTGCTCTCCGTAGTTTGAATGCTAGATATTGATTGTTCCATACTTGTCTTATGAAGGTGACTTTTAACAACAAAACTACTGCCTAGGAAGATCCTGCTTGTCTACAACATTTTTTGGACACCTGCAAAGAAGAAAGCATGGAAAGTCCTCGTTCATCGTTGTTTTGAATGTCTTCTTGTTGTTCTGTTGTGATTCTGTATTCTATTTATCTTTATACTTTTATTGTTATTTATTATATTTCCTATAACAATCTTCCTTTTTTACTGCCAGGTGCGGTTTACCGTGGTCCTCGATTATGTGATCTCATTTTTTCACCTGGATGATGTCGCCCCTTCCCATTTTTCGTCTTGGAGTTTTCCTGCTAGACCGTGCTGTTTTCCTTATGTGGTTCCACCATCCCCATGTTTCTGTGTATTTTTGTGGTATGTTCTTTTATTATTCTTTCATTCCTTTTTGCTTTGAGCTTTTTTAATTTAGGTTTCTTCTATTGCCTTTTCTACTTGCTTTATCTTTTCCTCTCTCTTCATATTCCTACTCTCTTTTCTTATTCCATTTGCTGGTCTCTCTTCTTTGTCTTCAGCATATCTCCTTTTTTGATTCCCTATACTTTTCTTCCTACTTTATTACCTTCTTTTTCGATATTTATCATTTCTCTACAGAATTCCTTCTAGTTGATAATCTGACATATGTTGTGTCATTATATTTACATACTTGTAACAGTTCATATCAAAGTTTACTATTTATTCTATATACTTAGATGTCGTTAAAAATTATATCTTGGAATATTAAGGGTTTGGGTTCTCCTATCAAACGTCAACAAGTTTTATCGCATATTAAGCGTTTAAAGGGTGATATTGTTTTATTGCAAGAGATTCATGTGACAAATATTGTGATAGCCAAATTACACCGCTAATGGGTAGGTCACATTTTTGCATCCCCAGGTTCAGGGAAGTAAAATGGTGTAGCTATTCTTTGCCATAAACGTTTAGATATTCAACTTATAAGACAAGATAATCATTCTGAAGGTAGATGGGTTTCAGTGTCTTTACTAATTAACAACATTCCTTGAACCATTTTTAGTGTATACTCACCCATTAACCATGATAAGCTTTTCTGGCCTCAAAGTCTCTCTACTTTGATGACTTATACTTATGATTATTTAATCTTTGGTAGTGATTGTAACATGGTTGTGGATCCTTTCATAGATAGACGTTCCAATTGTAAATGTTCTCCTTCTTACACACACAGTCAATTTACTTTTACTATAGCTCAACGATCTCTGGTGAATTCTTGGAGACTATGTCACCCTACTCTTCAAGAATACACTTATTTCTCATCATTACACTACTCTCAATTCCGAATAGATTATATTTTTATTTCCAAAGCCCTTACTCAACACATTTCCCATTCTGATATAGGGTCTATTTTAATTTCCGATCATGCCCCTGTCTCCTTAGGTTTGGATTTACTCCCTCCCATCGAAGGAACTAGGAGATGGAGATGTAATAATTCCCTTCTATTAGACTCAAAATTTACACCCGCTTTTCAAGATTTTGTAACTACGTTCTTTGCAGAAAATGAATCCCCTCAAACAACACCTCAGCTTATTTGAGATACTTTTAAAGCTGCATCTAGAGACTTCATTATTTCTTTTATAGCCAAAAAATGGAGAACATCCTCTCAAGTCATACAATTACTTAATGCACAAATTAAACGACTGGAACATTCCTACTATTCTACAAAAACTCAATCTGATTTGAATTAATTTATTAAAGCCAAACTTACTTTTAATAAACTTTCAACTGAAACTGCAAATTTATATTTACTTAAATCTAGTGCTAAATATTAAAGCGCACAAAATAGGTCTGGTAAACTACTTGCTAATTATCTCAAGATTAAAAAAGAGTGCACTAAAATTGAATCTATCTCAACCTCATCTAACACTACAATTCATAAAAATGAAGATATTCTTTCTAGAATTTACTAACTTTTATCAAAAACTATATACCCATGAATCCCATTCTTAACTGACTGCTATTTCACAATATTTATCTTCTATTCCTCCACCTTCTTCGCATGAGGTGGATTTTTCTCCCATAGAAGAAGATATACAAATTAAAGACATCCATAATGCCATTCATTCTCATAAGGAAGGGAAAGCACCCGGGCCTGATGGCTTTACAATTGAATTTTACACACTTTTTCTCATCTTCTTCTTCCCAAATTACATCAGTTATTTTTATTTTTTATATCAACCCAGAAATCAGAAGGTTCTTTTCAAGAAGCTTTGATCTGTCTTCTCTGTAAGGAAAACAAAGATCACACATTGTGTAAAAATTATAGGCCCATTTATTTAATTTATTTGGATTACAAGATATTTGCGAAAATTCTTGCCCTTCATCTAGATGGCATCCTACCACAATTAACTGGAAAAGAACAATGTGGTTTCGTTAAGGGGCGACATTTATCTGACAATACTCACCTCTTTTTTAATGCCCTTAGCAAATCTAAGTCACATAAACAATCATTGGCAGCTATTGCGTTAGATCCTGAAAAAGCGCTTGATAGGGTCAATTGGCGGTTTATTTTTCAGCACTTGTATGGTTTGGTTTTGGTCCCAAATGTATTGCTTATGTTTCCTTACTTTATTCTTCTCCCAGGTCTTTTATTCTTGTGAATGGTCTTATATCGCCCTCTTTTCCTCTTCACAAAGGAGTTCGACAAGGTTGTCCACTTTCTCCACTTTTATTTATTCTTGCCCTGGACCCCTTTTTAATAAAAATGTGTTTTAATAAGAATATTACAGGTTTCCCATATGGTGATAAACATTTAAAACTCCCTGTATATGCAGATGACATTCTCTTATTTATTTCCAATCCACAACATTCCTTACCGGCATTCTAATCAGAAATATCAGATTTTGCTTTAGTTTCGGGATACAAACTCAATGTTGACAAATGTGATATCCTTCCTTTAAATAAACATTGCTTTCATGCAGATTTCTTAGCTTCTTCTTTTCTTTGGAATCCAACTAAGATCAAACGGTTGCAGTGAATTTGAAGAACTTACAGTTAATCTTAACTACTTCCACAACACATTGGCATCCCTTATTTTTATCCTAGTGGGGTAGATTAGACTCTATAAAATGATGCTAGTTCCAATATTTATTTATCCAATATTGCAATCAATATTCCTAAATCCTGTTATAAGAATATTTACAGTATTCTCGCAAAATGTTTATGGCAGAACAAGAAAGCTAGGATGTCTTTTTGCAAACTTAAAAAACCTAAGCACATGGGGGGAGTTAATTTTCCTGATTTCTCTTCTTATCATACCTCATTTTTTCTTAAACATTCTTCTTTTTTGATATCTGATAATGTGAAAGACTCTAATCTTCAACATTTGTGGATAGAGGTGAAAAATTCCTTTTTTCACCCTTTTACCTTTGAAGAATAAATGTCTTTATCCCATGTTCCAGTAGCATTATCATTCCCTATTCTTAAAAATGGGCGACATTTTTTTCAACCTCTCCTTTTGTGTGGCCAAGACGAACGTACTCAATTTCTAAAATCGCCGATCTGGTATAATAAACATATTAAACTTAAAAACAGGACTCTTTTATGGAATGATTGGTTAGATTTTGGACTTAAATGGACTCAACTCTTTCAAGATGGGATCTGTATCCCATTTTCCATAATTCAATCCCGTTTTTTTCTTCCTCCCTCTTATTACTCCAAATATATGGCTCTGATTACAGCGGCTTAAGCTTCTTATAATGTTTTTATACCCTCTCACACACTTAAGGGTTCCTCCCCTATCACAACATCATTCTTACATGCCCTCCCTTCTGCATCTCAAATATATAAGAACTTAATGGATATCCCTAACACTCGTGATAAACCTACGGTAGAATGTAGTTGGGAATCTGACTTGGGGGAATCTTTTCCTATTCTAATATGGAACAAAATCTGGAATAAAATGAGGAAGTCTTCTAGAGCAGCAAACACTACCCAAACTTTATTTTTAATATATAATTGACTTCTGATTACTCAAGCTAAATAACATAATATAGATCCTACCATCCCCTCTACCTGTTGATCTTGTCCGGCCCCATCAGCAGATCATAAACATATGCTGTTTAATTGCCCATCTATTCACAATTTCTGGATCAGAGTGTGGCAACAAATTAATACTATTTTCCATACTCATATCCCTTTCTCTCTTTCCCTTATTTTTCTAGGCAGCATCTCAGAGGTGTGGGCCCTTGCATGATACCAATGTCTGCATTATTGATTTACTTATAGCTGTAGCATTTCAACAAATTACAAAGTCATGGAAAAATACTTCAAATGTTTCATTTCAAGCATGGTGGTATGGAGTCTGCTACAATCATAGACTGGATAGGGCTTATGTTTACCCAATCACACTTGCCATTAAACGACACCTACTGTGGTTACCCATCACTAATTTCCTAAATGTGTCAGCTCAAACCTTATCCTTACATAATCCTTGCAATGAAGAAATCTCCAAACCTCCTTGATTTACTAGTTTATTAATATTTTTCTAGCATATTTTATCTTATGTTCAAAGACTAACATTACAGTAGGAATTATTGTTACATAATTGTTGTGTTTCATTTATAAGACCCAATATAGAGTTTGATATTCCCCCTCTTCCTTACTATCCCCCTTTCTTTTCCTTCTTTCATTTTTTCCTTTTCCCATTCCTATTTAAATTAACTGAATTATTCTATAACATATGTAATGTGTCTTTGAATATTGTACTATCTTTTATCTTTTCTTAAAAAAAGAAGTGTGTCTTCAAGCCCTTATAGATTCGGAGAAAACGCTTCCATCTTGTCTTAGGTGTGTGGCAGGAATTTCCTATGGGCTGTATCCTGTACATGTAAAAATCCACAGCTGAAATTCTTTCACTTGGATAAGGTTTGCGGATGGATAAAATAATGGGCACAGCAGAGGTTACGCTTCAAGCAGGTAAAGAAATATTGACGACGGCTCAGAAGTAGCCTGGTGGAGGGTGGTCGTGTAGCGACTCGTGGACTTGGCAGAATCTTTAACCTTTGTACTGGCTGAGGACATAAATCAGCTTTCTTTTAAGAGAGATATAAATCAATAAATCCAAGGCCTTCTGAGGTAACTTTAGAGTGCATCACAAAGCTCAGTCTCAAACATGCACGAATTGATGTGGATGTGGGAAAACCCAAGAAGGATTCAATACAATCATGAGAAAAAAAGCGAAGTCCAGGACAAAAACATATTAACATTTTGAAAAAATGCCATAACTAAACTAAATAAAAATCCACATTTAGTGCAATTTGTTTTTTACCCATAATGCATCTTTGTGTTCTGTTCGTTCCTGTTGTTCCCATGCTCCTGTGATAAGAGCTTTCCCTGAACAGACAGAAAATTACGTGATGTGGCTTAATGGCTTAATTTCTGGAATTTCGGTTACCAAGCGTAAAGCGAAATGCTGGAAATTACACAACATTGCACTGACAGCAAAAAGCTTGGCCACCCCTAGTTCTCCTGTTAGGTTCAGTCGTAGTGTTGTTGAGGAAAGGTCTCTCAAGCAGGTTACAAATGGTGTCTGGAGAGGGCTCACGTCGGCCCAGCGAGTGACAAAGTAAGGGACACTTGCAATGAAGAAAATGCTCCCGGAAGAAGTCAAATCTGCAAAGAGGTTGAAGTAAAGTGTGATGCTGAGGCTGCCAGAGTGGTCTCTCCTGGTTAGTTCTTTGGTCAGTGCTGAAGAGTTTCACAACAGTTTCAGGTGTACAGAGTATTTGATGAAATTGTTGTGTCCTCACTTGGGCTCGATACACTGCCCTTCATTGGCCTCTATGCACTTTACATATTTATGGCTTGGATTGTCATTACACAATGTGGCACATTACCAAATCCAAGTACTTTTACTACTGCCAATTCAGGGGCAGATTTACCACTTTTTAACATAGCAGCCGCATATGCTGCACTGAGCTGCATGAAAAGGAGAGAGAAGGAGAGCACCAAATTTACAAAAAAATGTCCTCCCCTTTCCCTAGCGCTGTGCACCGCTGAGACACCTTTTCGCCATGGTGCAAGGGTGTCTGCGTGAGTCTACCATAGGTTTTGTGCTGGAAGGGTATGCTTCCAGTACAAAATACTATGCATTGTCTGACTTTAATACTTTTCCCTCTTTGCATGTGCACTGTAAATTGCAGCACACGTACAAAGCCGGAAAAGGAAGGAGAAATGGAACATTTGTCCTTCCTTGCGCCTACTCCAAAAGGGCACAGTTTTCTGATGCTAAACCCTGTCTACTTTATTTAGTAAATTGGATTTAGTGTCAGAAACCTTGAGTAGTTGCATGGGAATGCTCATGCTCCAACCATGGTGCAGCCCTTTAGTGCTGGAAAGTAAATCAGAAAAAAAAAGATTTTGTGACACAAACACAGCATAAAATCTTAGTAAATCTCCCCCTCAGTTTAAATCAACCTGGTGGAAGGTCGATGTCTTTGGTGCATTGAGTCAACTACTCTGCACTTCTAGGAGATTTTATTCTTGCTTTATCCTTAGAGCTTCAAGTATGGCTATGCGATTTTCATAAATTAGCAAATCTACACTAAAGTGACGTCCTAAAACATTGAGGCAAATTTACAAATTTTTTGAGAATCGATCCTATAAGATTTTGTCAAATGTACACAAAGCAAGAACCACACTGAATTCTAAATGGGTCTCAGAAAAAGAAACAACTTTGGTGTTCAACCAACAGCAGATTTATCCCTTACACTGGGAGCAGGCTGCTCACGCATTGCTGCAAGATAGCACGCCATTTCTTATTTTCGGTGGCACGCCATCCTGATTATTAATTACCCCGCCCATGTGAATCATCAGATGAACTGCTTGTTTTTTTCTTATTTATTGCGCAGCGTCTCACTATTCATTGGCACCAGTGCATTTATTATCCTGCAACGCCCGCTGTTATTCTCTATGGGTGCCTCTCCTCATGGATCTTAGTCTTCTTTCCAGACATCTCATTTTGGATGATGGCTCCTCTATGGTCATAGTGAATTTTGTATTGTTTTTCAGTCACGGCATTTGCTGCTTCACTATCTTTGCCACAGTCTTCATTCTTTTTTGGTGTGTTATCATGTCTGCTTCCTTGTGACTGCCACAGAGGAATGGTTTTCCTACCGCTTCATTCTCTATGTCCTGGTGTGCTGGAGTTGGCATTTTCTCATGACTACCTGGAACTTTGCATTCTTATCATATTAAAATGCCAAATAGCTTTTTCTGACTGACTTCTTGAACTTGAGGATTCCTGAGATATACGTAACATTTCTTGGTCTTACTATCAGACCTCCTGTTTGCATTTCAATTGTCAGTGACTTCTTTTATGGGCAAACTACGCAAACCAAAATTTGTCTTTGTACCTTCTATGGGTGTTCAAGCCTCCTCAACATCACCTATTTCTACTACCGTTCAAATGGCTGGTGTTCGACCTAATCGCTCTTCATCTACGCAGTCCACGTCAACCAATTCTTCTCCTCCTGTTAGATCGACCAAGCGTCTGAAGCAAGACCCTCCTTCTCCTGACAAACCATCCTCTCCTATCTCTATGGAACTAAGGGGCCCATTAGGATAGCGGGCGGATTGCCCCCGCCAGGCTGGCGGTAACCACCGCCGGCCTGGCGGGAGCAATCCGCCCGCCATCCTCTCCCAAATGCCCCCCAGCCATATTAGTATGGCGGGGGACCATATTATGATGGGCCAAATCGGGCCAAATCGGATGCCTTTCCGCCCCCAGAGTAAAAGAGGGGTGGGGGGTGCACACGGGGGGTACCTGTGGTACTCCCCAGCATTTGCATAAACAAAGCGCCAGGCACCGCGCGGTGCCTGCTGCTTTGTTTATGCAAATGCAAGCATACTTTTTTAACATTGTGGCGGGCGGTGCAGTGAGCACCGCCCGCCACAATGTTAAAATTGGGGGATGCGCCCGCCACTGTGGCGGGCGCATCCTAATGCACACATCGGGACCCGCGCCCTTAAGGCGGGCGGTCCCGTTTTCCGCAGGGGTGGCCCGCCCGCCATCCTAATGGTGGCCTAATTTTGGAGGAGATTCGAGCTCTACGTCCCTTTGTTGAGGAGACTAATAGAGAAATGCAATTTCTGAAGGATAAATGATCTTCCATGGATACTAGAATTACAGCTGTGGAACAACAGGTTTTGGACAGACTGTCTAACTCTCAACGCATTTCCTCTCTGGAGAAATCAGTCCTTGCTCTCCAGCAACATACCGAAGATTTGGAAAACAGAAATAGGAGGAATAATCTTCGCGTTTATGGTTTGCCTGAATCTTTGGAGGGTGATGATCCTGTGAAATTCTTCACCTCTTTTCTTCCGAAGCTGCTGGACATGCCACCCACTACCTCTTTAAGTATCCAAAGAGCCCACAGGCTTGGTCCACGTACGTCCGCTTCAACAAAACCACGAGGAATTATTATTCTTTTCTTGAAGTTCACGGATCTTCTCTCAGTTCTATCTGCAGCTAGGTCCAAACGTCAGATCTCTTGGTTGGGCCAGAGAGTGTTCCTTCCTCAAGATGTCTCCAGTGCCACTGCCGCAAGAAGAAAGGAGTTTCTCAACCTTCGTGCACCCCTGCGTTCTTTGGGTGCTATATATGGCTTGTTTCATCCATGCATTTTCCAGATCACTCATCAGAATCAGACATGGATTTTTCAGGACCCTGGTGAACTTAAGAACTTTATTCATATTCAATCCAACAGTAGCATGGACACTTCTTCTTCCCCTAGTGGCTAAGTGGTTTTGAGATTTTCATCTGTTGGTTGTTCTTTTACTGTTTTTCTGATGCATTTTGCTGTTGCTCCACAGTCATGCTTACTTTAGGAATTTTTTGATTTGTTATTATGTAGGTACGTTATTGTATGCATTTTACTGGTTATCCCTAATATTACTTCCATATTGTCATTTATCTTTCTTTTATATATCCTTACACAGGTTTGTGATGTTTGTCTGTTCCCTTCACCTATGTGGCTCCTTACTCTCGATTGTCTATGTCCTGGTGCGGTTTGGATTCACACGCTTTGAGCGGTTCGTCTTGTTGAGTGTCGCAATTGCTCCATTTCCCTCTTGTATGTTCCCCACAGGTATGTTTTTCTCAGTCATCCTTTTGAATATGTACTGTCTTTTCTTTTCTTTCATCTTTCCCTTTTGCTCAGTTTTCCTTTTCCTTTTCTTTCCCTTCCTTCAATTCTATCCCTTTTTGATCACTCTTTTTGAAGTTGCTTACTATTCTTCTTTCCTTTTCCTACTTTTCTCTTTATTCGGCTATAAGATGTATACATACTGTTTTGCATATTTGATATTACTAAACTTATCTCTCATTTAAAAATTTAGAGTTGTTTCTTGGAATGTAAAAGGTATTATTAATTCCATTAAACGGCAGAGAGTTATCTCTCATTTAGTTCCTATACTCCCGATATAGTCCTTCTACAAGAGACTCACCTTACTGAAATTGAATCTCTTAAATTAAAAAGAAACTGGGTTGGTACAGTCTTATTTCCCCCTCCAACAACAAAAAGAATGGTGTTGCCATTTTGCTTCATAAAAAATTGAAATGTAAAGTTTGATCAAAAGAGAAAGATACTGATGGTAGATGGATCCTAGCTAAACTACTAATTAATTCGATACCATTAACTGTTTTTAATGTCTATGGTCCCATCCAACCTGATTGTTTTTTGCGGCCCTGAATTACAAACAAATGTATTCAACATAAAGATGACTTTTTCATCTTGGGTGGAGATTGTAACGAGATTATGGACCCATTCCTTGCCCGCAAATCCACAGTTCGCTTTATTCCTCACAAATCACATAAACAATTTCCGGATACCATTTTACAGTCACGTCTTGCTGACTCTTGGAGACTTTTACATCCAGACACTTTGGATTATTCATTTTTCTCTCCTCCTCATGCATCTTTCTCTCGACTAGACTATATTTTTCTTTCTCAATCGTTATCTCAAAACTTACTGTCTTCCTCTATTGAACCTATAGTTATTTCAGACCATGCCCCCATTGTAACGGATCTTGACTTACTTCCACCCCATCCCAAACCATCTCGCTGGCGTTTTAATTGCGCACTCCTCTCTGACCCTAATTTCTCTTCCTCTTTTCGCTCTTTCACTAATGATTTCTTTCAACTTAATTCTGATCCTACCACTCCTCCCCATATCTTCTGGGATTCCTTTAAAGCTACTGCAAGGGGTTTCATGATCGACTTTGTATCTAGGAAAAAGAAGAAATTTCTTCAGAAACGAAAAATTTAAAATTGGAACATCAATTTTACACTTCTTCAGATAAATGTATGTCTCCAGAACTTTTACGAGCAAAAATTGATTTCAATAAACTCACCACCGATAATGCATCTTCAATTCTTGTTCAAAGTAGTGCACGTTATTATGGTGGTCGCAACAAATCGGGTAAACTCTTGGCTAACTATCTTAAGTCTCGTAAAGAACGCACTTTAATCGAATCCATATATTCTTCTGATGATATCCTTCTTCATAAGGATAAAGATATACTTGATCAATTTCAGTTGTTTTATCAACAGCTACATACTCCAGAATCCCCTCCTACTTCCTCTCTTATTCAATCTTACTTTGAGAATTTGCCCAGACCCTCTACTTCCCATCTCAATTTTCCAGATCTTGAACTTGATCTCTCATAACATGAACTTTCTACAGCTTTATCTTCCCTTATTAAAGGTAAAACACCTGGCCCTGATGGTTTTCCTGTTGAATTTTACTTGCATTTCTCTGATCTTTTATTACCCAAATTTTTGTCGATTTTTCAATCATTTTATTCCTCTGGCAAAGCAGAAGGATCCTTTCAGGATGCCACCATTTGCCTTATTCCAAAAGAAGGCCGTGACCCCAAATTTTGTAAAAATTACCGTCTAATCTTATTAGTTAATGCAGATTATAAATTATTCGCTAAATTAACTGCTTTACGTTTAGATCCTTTTATGCCTCATTTCATTGGTAATGAACAGTGTGGTTTTGTTAAGGGTAGACTCACCTCTGATAATTCTCAGCTCTTTCTTAATGTCTTGAATAAGGCCTCATCTCTCTCAGTTCCTCTGGCTGCTATTTCTGTGGATGCCAAAAAGGCCTTTGATCGAGTTGATTGGTCCTTTTTGTTTGCTTCATTACGATGGCATGGCTTTGGTCCCAAATGTATCTCTCTTATATCTTTGTTATATTCTGCGCCCAAAGCTTCAGTTCTTGTGAATAGTCAACTTTCCTCATCCTTCACCCTTCAAAGAGGAGTACGTCAAGGCTGCCCTCTTTCCCCTCTTCTCTATGTCTTAGCTCCTGAGCCGTTTCTGTCCTCCATCCGTAACAATAAATCCATCTTTGGCTTTCCCTATGGTGAGCATCAACTAAAAATGGCTGCATATGCGGATGATATCCTTTTGTTTATCTCTAACCCATAATTGTCTATTTCCCCTTTACTATCTTAATTTAAAGCATTTTCCCTCGTATCAGGTTATACGATTAACTCTGATAAGACCGAAATTCTTGTCTTCCTCATCTTTTTTCTTCGACTGGCTTTGCTTGGAATAGCACAAAGATCAAATATCTTGGTATTTGGTTTTCTAATTCTTTTCCTCTTCTATCAAATTAAATATGTCCGCAGTCTTGTCTCAAATTGATCACTTGCTCTCCTCCTGGAACCCCCTTTTTCTCTCTTGGTGGGGTTGACTTGATTCTATTAAGATGATGATTACCCCCATTCTTATTTATACCTTTTCCATGTTACCTGTCCATATTCCTGTCCTTTATTTCAAACGTATTGATTCCTCTCTCTCAAAAGTTCTTTGGAAAAATAAAAAATCTAGAATTTCTCTTGCAGCTCTTCGCAAATCCAAACCGAATGGTGGCGTCAATTTTCCAGATTTTCGTCTTTACCATAAATCCTTCTCTCTACGTAAAGCATCCCGGTGGCTTTCATCAGAACCTTCCCCCTTTTCTCCTCTTTGGCTCCGTATCGAACAAACTTTATTATTACCCTTTTCCTTTGATGAGGTATTACGGTTCTCTACCAAAACTCCTTATACTTCCCTTCCTTTGTTTAAATATACCGTCTCTTTTAAAATCTTTGATCTTTCTGAATTATTTCTGCATACACCCACATGGTACAATTTGCTTATTCTTTTAAATAATAGAACCATTTGTTGGTCGTCTTGGAGACTAAGAGGTATCATGTGGGTCAATCATTTCTTTGATGGTGTCTCACCTCGCTCTTTTCCCCAATTTCAACTTCTGTTCCGCTGTCCTAACTCCTTTCGACATAAATTTACTATTCTTATGGAAGTAATTCTTGACCGTTAATATTCTCTTCCTTCCCTGACTTCGCCAACCCCTCAATCTCCTCTTCTTGTTGTACTCTCTACCCATCCTAAAGCCTCTCTTATTTATAAATTATTTTCCTAATCCGGATCGTGCCAAAACTAAAGTGGAGCTTTCTTGGGAAACGGATTTGGATTGTACCTGGCCTGTTGCTCTCTGGGACAAACTCTGCTCCAGATCTTTGAAAGTTTCTCGTTCTGCTTCTCTCACTTAATCTTTATTTTTTCTATACCATAGACTTTATCTTTCTCCTCTTTCTTTATCTCGTTTTACATCCTCTTTCGATTCTAACTGCTGGACTTGTGGTTCTTCAAATGCTGATCTTCTACATCTGTTCTTCCTCTGTCCTGCAGTATCTGCTTTTGGGAAAAGAGTCTGGTCTTATCTTTCTCGCATTTTCATTCTTTCTATCCCATTTTCTGTCCCTCTTCTTTTCTGGGCAGCCTTTCAGACTCTTTAGATCTTCCTCCACACTCACATGGTCTTTACGATCTCATGCTTGCACTTGCATTCCAGCACATTTCTTCCAATTGGAAATCACTTGCAAACATTTCAATTCAAAATTGGTGGAACTCCTTATGTCATTTTCACAGGCTTGATGTCGCCTTTGCCTCTTCTTTTCAACCAAGACATAATGTAGATCTTTACTGGTTGCCTCTTACCATATACCTAGACCAAATAGTTCAACAGAAATCTACACATATCAATTCAGAAAATTGTAAACCCCCTTGAAGGACTTATGCTCTCCCCTTCTGGTTTATTTGATATTTTTTACAGTTTTCCTATGTGACCACATTTTCATATAATGTATTTTTTGTATTGTCGATTGTATAATTTATTTATTGCTGTTATTCTTTATAATATTACTCTGTCATAGCATTACTCTCTCATCCCTTTCCTCCCCCTTCCCTATACCCTTAAAATCCTATAAAATGCTTTTATTTCTCAGTTATGACATTAGCAATGATATTACTTAAGACTATGTTTTCACAATGTATCTCTTTTTGCTGATGTCTTATTGTTGTTTATCATTATTGTTCTTCAATAAAGCTTTCAAACATTAATGTCTCTGTTGGGGTCTTTTGTAAAGCATGGAGTGAAGCAGTGGGCCACCACCCAGTGCAGCACAGCGACTAAGCAGCAACCCTTCGAAGGACGCCACAATCTCTGGATTCCTGCCCCCACTGTAATTCACTCAGCGCAAGGCGCCTAGGTGTTATCACTCTGTAAGATCTATTAACATCAGCCAGAATAATGTTTTTCTCAACTATGTAGTGGAGGCAATTAATACTAATTTTTTTATTTCATTATCTGTTGTGAAATGGGGGCAAATAACTGTGCAACTTTTTAGGGAAAGTGCAGTAGTCTCCAGAGGTTGCATCAAGAAGGCAAGAGAAAGTTTACATAACTAGAATTAGCTCTTACACAACTTGCCTGGGTCATGGATGTCCGGGGTCCGACTGGCCTACAGGGCAATCAGGCAGTGCCAGATGGGCTAGTCCGAAAGATCAGTGTATGAGCCTGTTTTTACTGTTGTTTTTTTTTTGTTTAAATCTAGGCCACCAATGTACACTGCCCGGACATACCAATCTCAGCCTGTAAAATGGCAGTGATCATGCCTTTCAAGAAAATCTCCTTTGATTCTGATACTGAAAGTCCCAGTCGCAGGCCCACCTGCCTCCTTCACACCAGGGAAAGCTCAGCCCTATTTTTACCAAGCCCTGACAGCCGACACATGCAGAACAAGCATTTGCAATGCAATCGGTCTCGCCTTTGGGATCTTATATGTATTTAGCTATGCAGCACATTGGCCTGGGTAATGAATCATCTCCTGTTCTTCAACATTGAGGAAAAGTAGGCACCAAACTGCCTGACACACCAGGTATGGGAACACATGGAGAGAAATATTGCCTTTCAGCAGGAAATGGTATAGTCCAAAACTCTGTTTTTAATATAAAATCAGGGCCTTCTGTGGTCATATCACTGAAAATACAAGATGTGAAAAAAATATTGTCTACGGGTGCTTGTGGAAGACAATTTCTATGGACTGGAATCTAGAGAATGCTAAAGAGATTCTGGTATTTTACTGACCTCTGCTGATCGTTTTCTATCAAGAAAGTTAAGTAAGTGCCAGTTGCCAGAAAAATGTAAAAAAAGAAAGTCCCTCAGCAGAAAGCAATTCTGGTATTTTACTGACCTCTAATGGCTGTTTTCTATCAAGACAGTTAAATAGAAGCAGTTGAACAGAAAAAAAAGCCCCTAAGCGGAAGCAGACAAGTCCTATGGCTGATCTCCAGAGCCCACAAAGTACATACACAAATAAGTGTATACTAAAGTATATACAAGAGGTCTCGAATGCTCGACCTAAAAATCACATACATGAGGCTTCTTGCTCTACCAATCATGGATTTTAACATCTCCTGGGCGAGGCAGGATGAGGCAACATCCTGCCGACTTTGCAACTATCGCAGAGAATCCTGGGCTCCACCTATTGTGCTGTTGCCCCAAACTCGCCAGTGACCGTCATCGGCTGTTAGTCCCCTTATTCTGGGCCAATGGAATAAGAACCTGTAGAAATGCCTCAGTTCTGTGTTTCTCCAATAACACTCCAATGACCTTAGCAAGGTTGGGTAAATTCACAGACATTATTCGATCAGCACTCCTAAATGCCACAACTGGGTGACATTGGTTCAGTTCCAACACATCCTGTGCACTTTCACTCTTCCTCTGCTGGGGTCTAGAGCCTCGGATGCTTGTTTCCGTTCTGGGAAGGACATGGCTTTTGTAGTTCGGACTGGACTGTTCCCATGGGGCACAGGGTCAGCGCTGATTTGCATATCGCAATTGTCTAACCCAGGGTGGTGTGGAGTGGAAAAACGATGGATTTGGGCCCAGATCTTTGGACTGGGGTGAATGTGTGACATTGATCCACATTCTGTCCATCATTGTTGTGTTTGCAATTACCGCTCTAAGTGTACTGGGGATGCTCAGACGTGAGTCCCAGGCACTCCACACCACTGGAATCAAGCTAGCCGGGCTGATGAGAGGTGTTACCTCGAAACCGGGCCGGTCCTCGGATGCTTGTTTCCGTTCTGGGAAGGACATGGCTTTTATAGTTCGGACTGGACTGTTCCCATGGGGCACAGGGTCAGCGCTGATTTGCATATCGCCATTGTCTAACCCAGGGTGGTGTGGAGTGGAAAAACGATGGATTTGGGCCCAGATCTTTGGACTGGGGTGAATGTGTGACATTGATCCACATTCTGTCCATCATTGTTGTGTTTGCAATTAGGGGTCTAGAGCCCCATCCTGCCTTTGAGTCCCACCTTTTTTCCTACACCGGCACTTTTCTGAAAAATGAATGCACCCCGTACCTCTTAAAGGACATATGCAAATACAGTTTGGCCCTTGCGGCTAGTCAAGTTTCGCTATTCTCACTTTGCAAAAGAATCTGGTTGTAAGTCAGGAAGCGTTAACATGGATCCTGCTTGATCACAACGTTATTCCTTTTAAGAATTGTGATGTAGTTTACAATGCCATTTCTTTTTAAGAAGCCATTAGGACAGCCTTTATTAACACAGTTTAAACATTTTTTATATTTGTACTTAGTAAATGCTGAGTTTATTGTTTCCATGTAACTATTGTAAGTAATCGATCATAAATAAATTCATTAATTACAGTTGATTTCTGTGATATTATCACTTTTCTATCTATTTGCTTGCTAATTGGGGTTACTTTTATTTTGATGCCCGGGATAATTTTTTCCCTGTCTGACCGTGCAGAGGTCAGAGACTAGCTCCACTCTGCAGGTGCCCAGAGGCCCACATCTCAACACATTACTCCGTTTAGCGCTTCGTGACAGCGTTTTTGCAAGTTCTGCTTTCATGTTCTTACGCACACAAGTTCCGCTCGGGGGGAGCAAACAGGAAGATGAAGGACACGAAAATCATTTTTAATTACAAATGTGCGCACACGAACGTAGATGCTCCCTGCTGGCATTTAATTAGAAGAACATTCCATTTAAAAGCTGCAGGCGACCAAAGGAATAATGCTGTGTTCGGAAAAACCATGTTGAGATATCACTGCTCCTTGTGATTGCTGATAAAGAAAGAGCAGGAAGTCAGCTGCATACGCTCAGATGTGGCGTCCCCCACCATGCCTCACTGAGGTGGGCCAGCTCTCTCTCTCGCTCTCTCTTTCTCTCTCTCTCTCGCTCTCTCCCTCCCCCTAACCTAGCATTCATCAGATCCCCCTATATAATTTTGTTTCCACTAGGGCTATCCATCTGTTAGTGAGTTGAAAAGCAGCAAACCAAACTTGCATTGGCGAAGCCAATAGGTCTTGCCTTTGGGACATATTGGCTTTGCAAATGCCTTTTGACAGTTGTTAGACTTGGCACCATTGGCGTGAGTCTCGCTACCATTTTTCGCTGTTGCCTCCCATGTTTTTGCTGTGTTTTGCTGGTCTAGATGCTTTGGGCACTTTGCCACTGCTGTTCAGTGCAAAAGTGCAAGTGCTCCCTTTTATAAATTGTTGTTATGGATTAGTGATTTCATGATTGGTTATTTGATTTACTTCTCAGACCCTAGTACAGTGCACCATGCGTGCCCAGGGTCTGTAAATCAAATGCTGCGGGAGGGCTTGTAGCACTGATTGTGTCACCCACAGAAGCAGCTTGTAAAATGTGGCTCAGGCCTGCCATTGCAGAGCCTGTGTGCAGTCTGGGACTGCCATGTCGACTTGGCAAGTGAACACACTTGCCAGTCCGTAAATCTTCCCTTTTCTGCATGTTAGTCACCTCTAAGGTAGGCCCAAGGTACCCCTGTGGGCAGGGTGCATTGTATGTGAAAGGTAGGACATGCTCTGATGTATGTAGCATGTCCTGATAGTGAAATACTGCCAATTTCGTGTTTCACTATTGCAAGGCTATCTGTTCCTAGAGGCCAGAATGGGCAGTTTGATTATAACATCTTATAAACATAACTGACCCTGGGAACAATATTGGAAAATAAAGTTTAGTATGCCTGAACTCAGAATGTTAAAGTGCATCTTTTAGTGTGGGTGATTTTTGCATTCTGTGTTTGAAAATACCACTTTTAGAAGTCATTTTTTTCTTGCCTAACAATCCAGTGGGCCTCTGCTAGGTTTGTGTATTGCATGTCTGGATTGTGAGTGACAGGAGCTGGGAGACGGCTGCGGATCCAGCAGTCTGATGAGTCAGGGCTGGGCTGAATGGGACCTGGTTGAATTTAGAGTAGGGGGAGTGCTGGTTGGTGTTTGGGGTTGGCTTGCAGTGGTTGCTTGCTGCCAAGGAAATGACAAAAAGGACTTTGCTGTTTGCTTTGACACCTGCTTGAAGGAAAGATCTCCAAGGGCTTACAACTGAGCTTACCTCCTGTCTGAAGTCTAAGGGACATAAAGACTTCACCACCAGCTCCCCTGAATTTCCTTGCTGGTAATTCCATCCTGCAAAGAGGTGCCTGCTGCTGTTTAGGACCTCTAGAGACTATTTTTGTTGCGAGCTGGTAGGTCAATGCAATGAGGAAGAAATGTGTCACATCCGCACCGATTCCCGATGTATCACCGCATCACAGAGAAGATGCGTGCCGCATCCACACCTGGTCCCGACGTATCGCCGAGCCACGGAGTAGAAGCGCAACGCATCCACACCGGGTCCTGACGCATCACCGAGAAACCGACGCAGCACCTGCAGTGCGGCTGTAAATGTTAACCATCGACTGGATTGTCGCATCGTATCAAACCGCCATATTGTGGCATTGCACCGGATCGTCAAAACGCATCGAGGCGCCATCTTGTCGCATCGTAACCGGAACATAGTAAGAAACAGACGCATCCCCTCCTCTCTGGTAAGGAACAGACGCATCGCCTCCCCTGCGCTGCAGTAAGGAACAGGCGTGCAGCCTCCCACGAAGCAAGGAACTGACACATCGCCTTCCCTGCGACCCTTTTGTTTGTTTTGCGTGACGCATTTAAGATACTTTGTGGGAAAAGTGCCGCAAATACAACTTGCATTTAACTGAACTATTTCTACCATTGAAGGGCCTATTTTTGATACTGTATTGTGGATTTTTGCTGTTTAGTCTTGTTTAGATAAAGATACTTATTTTTCTAAACTGGTGTGGTGTCCATTTGTAGTGTCTTCACTGTATTACTATACGTGTTCACAAATGCTTTACACACAAATAAGCCTGTCTGCTCGTGCCAAGGTACCAAGGGGGTGAGCAGGGGTTATTTTTGGAGTGTATCCCCCTTTCCCTGACTAGAGGCAAGGGTCGCTATTTGGACAAAGGTGCAAACCATTGCCAACTAGAGACTCCCATTTCTAAGAACAGTGCTCTACAGCCACACCAAAATAAATACATAAATAAATTGTGGTTGCGTTGTTCCACTGGTGCACATATTTATGCTGACATATGTGTGGGCAGGCGACAGAACGCATGTGAGTGTCAGTGGAATGAGGTGGGTGCTGTCTAGGTTGGTAAAGTAAAAAGTATGTTTTTTTAGTGCAATTAAAAGAAACACTGCTGGTGTCTTGTCTTTGTCACTCTTATCTAGTTTGCCTCGCTCCCGGTGCTGCCCTCTCCCTCATGCAGCTCTTTTGAATTCCTCAACCCTGTCTGTACCCTGATTCGCTCCTCTGTTTCAAACATCACTGCAGCGCTTTTTTATTAAAAAAAAAAAGGGCTAAAATAATAACGTAAAATCTTTATTGAATAACTCAAAACGCACCCACATCAACTGGAATGGCATGGCGAGCAAAAACGATGGATTTAGGCCCAGATCTCTGTAATGGGGGTGAATGTTTGCCAACGTTCAGCATTCCGTCCATCACCTCTTTGGGTTGTTACACGTCATTTCGCTGGTACACGCATACATTGTGACAGTAATACACATGAGAGAAACGCAGAGCATGGGGTGGGCATTCGTGGGGAGGACACAGGGGAGAGAAGGAGCAAGCTGGAAAACATATGCACTCTCATGGATTACGTACACATAAAGAAAAGAAGAGTTCCATAAAGATGAGCATTGGAAAGACAGAAGTGAACCAATCAGTAAGATGGTAGAGGCTATGCTCAAGGGGAGGGGGAAACTCAAGATAGACAAGCTGGGACAAGCATGATTCTCCTTGAGTCATGGAGCACTGTTTTTTCTTTGTTTGACAGGGCAGAGGGAGGAAGGAGATAAGAATTTCTCCCTCCTAACTTATGAGGATGCAGTGACACAGAGCATCACATGGTAAGGGGAAAGGGTTGCTGTAACCCTTGTCCACAGCCACTGCCTCTCTCATTCACATGTGTGATCCACATAGCTTGTAGAAAGATACAGGAGAGTGACAGAGTGAAGATTAGTACATTGGAAAGTTGACAGTAGCAGGCCTATACCCATATTTATAGCCTGCTGTTGATTATTGTCTTCAAAGGAGCTATCAACATTCCAATGCTGTAACAGTCACTTAACCCCTCAGCTGCGCTGAACGTTCCGCGCTGGTGCGGAACGTTCTATTGCGCGGGCGGGGCCGCAACGTTCAGCGGACGTGCGCAGCACTACCGAGGTAGTGCATGCGACGTCCGCTGAACGTGCACCGCACTAAACGGGTTAATGTTGTGACCAAGCATGCATCAGTTAATGTCAATTATGGATAGCAGTCACTTTGAAATGAGGAAGAAACTGCAGAGAACAGCATACCTGCCAACTCACATGGTGCCATCGTATGTCACCTGATTTCGGCTCCCTTCACAAGGTCACTCTGTGAAGAGTCGAGATCCCATAGTGGCAGTCAAGGCGAGCTGGAATCTAGAGAGTGGATTTTATGGCAAGACCTGCCGGCTAACATTATCCTATCTCCTTTGTTGCCGCTACTAACAGCAGATACTTTAACCTCTTCAGCGCGGCACAGATTCCTGCGCTGTGCTGAATGTTCTATTCGGCTTATGGACTCATGACGGAACGGTTCCGTCATGAGCACAGGCCAACCGACGCTCATGACGGAACCGTTCCGTCATGAGAACCGAAGGGGTTAAAGAACTTAGAACACTGCAAAGATTCACTTTCTCAATAAAAGGCCAGAACCCCCAGCCATCTTCCTTCATTTTTGCTGTTGATCCATGCAGACAAGTACCATTTTGTAATGTACTTATGGGGAAAATTAGTTATGGAGATGTGGAAACTTTAAGACTGCAGCAGTCACCAGTTTCACAAAGACGATGTGCATCTTGTAATTTTGTTTCTTCAAGTTAACAACACTTGTTAGAAATGGATTCCTGGTTGGCAGAGGTATGCACCCAGACCACACAGGAACCACCACTCTAGTCAGGGTAAGCTCGATACATATGAAAAGTTAACTTGTTCTCACCCTCTGGGAGCTTCGCACAGAGCAGTCAGAAGCAATGTGTAAGGTATTTTGTGCAACACACACACAGTAACACAATGAATATATCACCAAAAGACTCCATACAGGTTTAGACAAATGGAGAATATTTATCTGAGAAATATAAGAGCAAAACAACAAAACCTCAATAAGTAGAAGTTGAGATATCAATTTTTAAAGAATAAACCCAAAACAATGCTTAGAAGTCACGAGCGGTCAAAAGGTTATTTCAGGGACCAGTGCAAATCCTATGTTCGGGCCTACCGCAATTGATAGCACGCCAGCAGAAGGACTCAGACAGGTCCCACTGAAAAAATACCATAGATGGACCTTTTAACGATGACAATAGTCTACTGCTTCGCCGTCGAGTCGCACAAAGGGGGTCCTACTTGAGCGTCAAGCTTTGTTGAAGTGAGTGAAATGCGTCATTGCACGTTACACCACCAACAGAATTGCAGGAAGTCTTTTGCATCAGAAAACAGAAGACTAGCCAGCAAGCCCTTGGAGATCACTTGGAGGGAAGGCAGAGTCCAACTCTACTTCTAGCAGAGTCAGGGAGCAGCAAAACAACAAGCAGAAAAGCAGTCTGTTAGACCTGGAATCTTTTAGCGTGTTTTCCCTCCCTTTTCGATTTTGATATCTGACCTCCTGGTTTTGAATCTGTTTTTGCTGGTGTGTTATCTCTGCACCCTTTCTCACTGCTGTTCAGATTTAAAATGCAAGTGCTCCTATTATAAATTGTATTATGGATTGGTGTTTCCATGATTGGCATATTTGATTTACTCTTAAGTCCCTAGTAAAGTGCACTGAGAGTGTCCGGGCTTGTAAATCAAATGCTGCTAGTGGGCCTGTAGCACTGACTGTGACACCAACACAACCAACACAAGCAGTCTCTCAAAGGGTTCTCAGACCTGCTACTGCACTATCTGCATGCAGTTTTGTCGACTTGGCAAATGCACCCACTTGCCAAGCCCTAACCTTACTTTTTGTTACATGTGACTCACCCCTAACATAGGCCCAAGGTACCCTTATGGACAGGGTGCGGTGTATTTGAAAGGGAGGACATGAACTGGTGTGTTTGACATGTCACTGATAGTGAAATATAGTATATTTCAATTTTTCACTATTGAAAGACTATCTGTACTATACGTTACAATGAGAAATACTGGGCAACATTTACAAGTATATCTTCCCATTGGGACAAGAAAGAGAAATGGGCCTGGTCTGCCTTGGACAATGCTGTCTCCACCTCCTGTTAGGAAGCTGGACCAGATAGGGCAGAACTGGTTTGGGCTGAGCACAGGCACCTCTGCTGAAAATAACAAAGAGAAACTGAGTATAAATAAAGAGGCTCAGACCACAGAACTTAAGAACTCGCTAGGGCCAAGGAACCTGCCAAGGAGAAGAGCTGGAAGAGCTGCCCAGAGGAGTACTGCACTTTGCTGTTTTGTTGCTTTGCCTGGGTTGGCCTGCAATTGCTTCTTCTGCCTTCGGCAGTATAAGGTCTGGACTGAACTTTCTTGACTTGTCGCCGACTATCTCCAAGGGCTTGAAATAGAGCTTGTCTCTCAGGAACAGAAAAGACTTCACTTACCTCTGGGTACCACCTCAGGAACTGTGGGTTTCAGTTGCCACAGAGGGGTAAAGCAGCGACACCATCACCGACACGCTGCTGGCTCCATGTCCTGAAGGCACAGCAGAAGGCACCGATACATTTCGCTCTGTAACCCTGGTCTCACTGACGGCGACGACCACCGCCGCTGCCACCAAGCCGCTGCTTGCACCACAACCTGTGGACACTGCACTCTGAACTCCCTTGCTTCACTCTGCTGCTCTCGACGTCGCTGCACGCTGACCATGACACCCGTGACTGCACCCTGGATTGGCAGCACCACTCGTACCTCACACAACACACTGCCCATCCCACACCGCAGTTTAGGCCGACCAATGCCAGCTCCCATCAACCGGCACTGTCGCTTGCACTGTGACCTGTCAGCATCGCAACGAGCAACGCCCGCTTTGCACCAGAGCTCTGGACTCACCGACGCCACTGGACAACCATCACCGAGCCGCTGCCTGCACCGCGACTTGAGGGCACCACACACGGGACCGCTACGCTTCACATCAGAGCCGCAACAATTGCCACGACCTGTCCAAAGGTACTAGTTAGGAGTCTGCTGACGCCGGTCCGCACCAACGCAGACGCTGTTTTCAGCACCGTGGTAGCCCCGGAAGGAGCTACCGGCTTTAAGAAACTACATTTTAAATTCGTTCTTGCAAAGTGCATATTTGTGATTACCGTATGATGGTCTTTTATTGTTGTGGTCTTGTTTGCACAGATAAATATTGGTTATTTTTTTAAAACTGGAGTGGTGTCCCTTTTGTAGAATTTTCACTGTAATACTACATGTTATGTGCAAATACTTCACACATTGCCTCTGAGATAAGCCTGACTGCTCGTGTCAAGCTACCAAGATCGTGGGCAGGGGTTATTTCCGTAGTGTATCCCCCTTATCCTGACTAGAAGGAAGGGTCCCTATTTGGACAAAGGTGCAAACCATTGCCATTTCTAACACAGTCCTTCTAGAAAAGCAGTCCAGTAAAGTCCTTTGAGCAGAACAGCAGTCCTTCCTTCTGACAGAGGATCAGTTCAAGATCCAGAAGTGTCTGATTTTAGGAGGACAGAGACCCAATACTAATACCCAGAACTTCCTTTGGTTTAGGGGTGACTTCAAAGGAACTCTCTGAAGCACACAAGGGTCCCTTTCAACCCACTCCTGTCTGCCAGGCTAAACCTGAAGGGTAAATCAATGTTTTGTGTGTTGACAAGACACTACCTACTGAAGTGTAACTGTCAGCCCCTCCATTCCTACCTGCCAAGGAAGACCATCAAAACGCAGATAAGTGCTAAGAATGAGCCTCACCTTCCTGTGTTTGTGGCTTTTTATAGGGAATGCACAAAGTGTAGCTGTCACCCAACCCAGCTGTGTATTGGAGACAGGCTATCAGGCCCAAAGAGCAGTAAGTGCAGAGAAAGTTCTACTTTCTAAAAGTGGCATTTCTAAAACAGTGATGTTAAATCCAACTTCTCCAGTAAGGAGAATTTATCATTACAATTCCAAACACATCAAACATGGAAAAACAACTCCTCTCTGATCAGAAATTACAGCTTAAAAGTGGTTTAAGGAATTCCCAATGCTGGCTTTTGAGAGGGGTAGGCCTCACAGTAGTGAAAAATGAAATAGGTTGTTTGTCGATTTCAGGACATGCACAACATGTCCTACCTTTTACATACATGGCACCCTGCCCTTCGGGTTACTTAGGTCCTACCTTAAGGGTGACTACTATGTAACTAATGGGGAGTTTAAGGCTTTGCAAGTACTTTCAAATGCCAAGTCGAAGTGGCAGTAAACTACACTCACAGACACTGCAGTGGCAGGCCTGAGACAGGTTTGAAAGGATACGTCTGTGGGTGCCACAATCAGTGCTGCATCCCACTAGTAGCATTTAAAGTACAGGCCCTGAGTATATGTTATACCACTTTTCAAGGAACTTACCACTACAACAAATATGCTATTCAGGTATACACCAATTTCATCATATTTAGGGAACCACCACATTCACTTCTACACTGGTTAGCAGTATCTTAATGTGCTCAGAGCTTTAAGGCCAACAAAAAGAATCAGCAGCAATGGGAAGCAAAAGGCAAAAAGTTGGGGAAAGACCACCCTAAGTATGACAGTTCTAACACCACCCATAGTGGTATCACTCGTCACAGGTTGGTCAATCTGTATTTGCCCACAAAAGCGTTGCCAATTATAGTGCTGGATGATGCCTAATGGCTTGCAACCAAACACTCTTGTCCCGTGCTTGAATGTCGTTGACCTCACAAATAACATGAGTTATGTTACGTTTCGCCTGTTACTGTCACACTGACTCTCATCGCATTGAAGCATCATTAATCGACATCAACAGTGATACCCGTCCCTGACATAAATCTTTTTTGCCTGTCAGCCAGATTCCAGAGAGACCAGAGAACGAAGCCAGTGGGACGAGAAGTTTCAAGTTTGTCGGTTTATACCTGTGCTATTCAGGAATGCACACTGCCCTACTTCTTTCCCACAGCAGCCAGCCTCTGAGTATCACAAGTGACATACTGCTGACCACCTACCAACCCACCATAGAGTTAGCAGCACTAACATGCAATTGTGCAACTATGCTGGTGCCAACTGCCTGCCTCTGTGAGGTGAGCAGCATGCAATTCCAGGATGCAAAATCAGTTATGTGGTGTCACTGGTGTGTGCAGTGTGCACTGTCTACAGTCACTACAAAATACTCATACCCCTCCCTCAAAAGCCACCAGCTTGGGGGGAGGCATGCAAATACCACATACACTTGAGGATGGCACATGAATGGATTCTTCAGAGCTCAGGTCTGGTGAGACAGTAATTGCATTTCCAATGGAGGACATTAAGTTATTTCTTTCCTGAGCTTCACTGACACTCATTGACAACAGGCACAAAAGTTATACTGCATGTGATACCAGGCATGCATGTAGTACTTGTTGGAACTGTATGGAAGCTATTAACCCTTCTGTAAGAGGATATTGGACCATGTATGAATAAAGCCTGAGGAAGGCACTGCCTGTCTGTGGCAGGTCCACGGGGTGTGCAGGAACTTCCTTGGACTGGGTGGTGGTGTTGTCCTTACCCATGCACTGCAGTGGTCCTGTTTCTCACTGTTTCAGTGACTTTTTGCTCCAATCATAATACATGGGTGTTCTGCAGGGGTGTAAAGAGGAGGAGAGAGGTCGTTTGGATAAGATGGATATGAAGGGTGTCTGAAAATTGAAGGATACAAATGCTGGCAAAAGAGTCATGGTACTTGTATAACACCATTAGAAGTGGGAATTTTTCCAACTCTAGAGTTTCATTTTTAATATTTTGAATGCATCTAGTAATTAAAGCACTGGGAGTTCTACATATTTGTCCTAAATAGTAATTAGATTTAAGCTAAAAAAATGTATTTCCCTGAAGTTTACAATTGTAATATTAAAAGTTACAACTTTGTGATGGTTTTAGGTTGGTACTAGCTCACTTTGGGCTCACTTTAAGCTTGTAGATGGGACTGCTTTCGGCTTGGGAGGGATTTTTAAATATGGTAACAGTGACTAGGCTGTGACGGTGTGAATAATGTGCCCTTCCAAGGACCTGGCTCTTTGCTCACATGGTGATGTCTTTTCTTCTAAATCTGGCAGACCTGATTCTATTTGTAACAGTGTGGCATACATAACGTACAAGCGTCAAACACAGACACCAAAATATCACACAAAGCTAGGTAATGGACCAGAAGCACAGGTCACAACACAATGTGCACTTCACCTTCCAGAGATGTAATTGTGATAAATTGTCAAATACAGACATAGTTTAATGAAACACCTTTGTTTCGTTTTTGACTGAGTTAGGCCTTCTAATCTGTGCCCATGGAGACAATGCTTGGAAAGGTGCAATGAGGGGGGTGGGTGCATGGAACAGGCACCCTCTGAAAACATCATCTGATGTTTGATCTCGGTCTTTGAATGCCCTGCAAATGTGATGGCATAAGAGCAAGATTTACAGGCCTGTTTACAGAACAGAGTGAAGCTTAGAGAGACAACAGAACCGATCGTGTGAATTGTTTTCAACAAAGAAAATAACAGTATCTAAAACAGATGCTAAAATGGGACTAAGAGATAGATATAGTAATTGGTCCCTGGTCTAATGGAGAGCTAAACACAGAAAGAGGTGTGACACATGCATGCCATGGACAAATGGGGAGAAAGAATAGGAGAGTGACGATGTAGCCAGCAAATGGGAAGCCTATGGGCGGGCTGTAGCACACAAAGAAATAGCGCAGGCTTTGTCTAGTGATGCCTTTGGTCTACAGTCAATGTGAGGGTGCTAATTATGGAGACAAACTGAAGTATTGTGTCTCTGTAGCCAGATTATTACTTTAATAGAATGAAGGACCTCACCTGACATAGGATGGCATGCTTCATATAGGGCCCCTGCTCACACCACTATCAGAGATGATATTAGTGTGGGCCACAACACCCTGCATTTAGGTTGATGGGGTCATGAAGAGGGCCTTGTGAGACCTTGGGTGTGGGTGTTGGATTCCAGAGGATGAGGAGAGAAAACCAGTTAATATTGGCTCCTGGTTGACCTTGTTCAGCATTTATTTGTGTCCACAATGGCAATGGTTAAATGAAAGGGGTGTAATTCTAAGCACTTATAGGAGGTCAACATGTTTCTGCCCAAACAGGGTGAGAAGGCATTCTTCAGGACCATGAACAATATACTCTGCCAACACAATAAGTGAAAAAACACACGCAGGAATGCAACCAGTGGTAAATTAAATGATGCTCATCCACTTGAGGCCAGACACTCTTAGTGTAGGATCTGGGCCTCAATTCAGTTCCTCTGGTCATTGCTATGGCAAACCTCTTTTGGTGGACGCCACAAGAAGCACTGCCTCAGGTGTGCTGAAATGAATGACCTGACAGAATGTAACTGGATCCATCACAAGTTTTTGAGGTGACTGAAAGAGTGCTCCATATTGACCACTGCTCTAAACATGTCATGTCAATCCTACCATAAGAAAATTCTGTCTCAGCAAAAAAAAGATAAAGCCACAAGCTTCACTGACTGTTTACAACTATTTATTTTTGTGTGGGTTAAGGTTGTTTACAGTATGACGACTGGACATATGACATATCCATGTTAATCACTTTGATAAACTTTGAGTTCATAATGCCAGAGATACTGAAAACAGACATGTAGCAGATGAGAGCATCCATTTTTTAGCTGGTGCATTATACCACGTAAGACAATGGTGGCTCTAATGAGATAAATAGGAGCCACACTTAAACATAAATATTAGCAATTTGCAGTCAGTGATGACCTAATATTTGTTATGGCATGACTATCAAAGCAAGAGTGCTTAGTTTGTAAAAAAAAAACAAGAAGTGCCTATTCCCAAAATATTTCCCAGGAAGTCAGTGCAGATTGTGCCACCTACATTCCCAGTCAGAGAAGCCACCTACCAGTACCAATGCCTCTTTTTTAGCCTTTAAAAAACATCTGAAAACTTGGCTCTTTACATCTTAGTATAATTTTATTGGCCGCCCCTCCTCTGCTGGTCTTCTTGTGCTGCTACAGCGTCTTGAAACCTATGGGTTTTAGTGCACTTTACAAGTTTTATCCTATCCCGTTTTAAGTTGTGTTCCAGTGGCATGTTTTTTCCCTTTTTTAGGTAATATATTGTCGTATTTTCGTACGATTCATTCGTCAGGCGGTAAGGTCATGATTGGTGAGCAGTAAATTTAAGGTCCTTAAAGGGCGGTGCCATTCTTGAATGGGGTCACCCAAGGGGGAGGGACAAGGTGTCCCTCCTAGAACTCCAGGGGCAGTAACAACCTTTTGGCTGGATGGGTGCGGGAGAGTGGAGAGTTACGCTTTTCCTAGGCTGGTTGGCCACCCCGCACGTGCACAATGACGCCAGTAAAGGGCTCTGAACTGCAAGGGCCCCTTATGGAGGTAGTATACAGAGCGTACGGGGGTGGGAGTACCCTCATGGTGAACAGGCCCTCTGCGCGTGCACACTCCGGTTGGAGGGTAGGCTTAATTGATAAGGATTTGACACCTGTTATTGACCTTGCCGTGGGCTCAAATATGGATACGCAGAAAAGTAATTGCCATTATGAATATTCATGATGATATGTTTAGATTCGGATAGGAATAGCTTGTATTAGAGTTATGTTAAGGTTAGCCATCTGACATCTGTACCTATCAATGTAATCAATGTCAATTGTATGTTTTCTTTGTAATTTTTGTAAATATGTTATTATTAATTGATTGTTTAATTGTTTGTTAATAAATACAGCTGGGGGTAATCTACAACCCCCTTTTCAAAATAAACTCTTGTTCTAGATATTATGTGGGTCTTGACAAGGAAGGAGGGGGCATAGGTATTACCAGACCATATGAGGGACTACTTCGTAATTCGTACTTGTCGACGGCAGAGATGGAACCCTGTGAAAAGGGCTTCTTCCAGAATTGTACATAGCGTAAGTTATTTACCCTCTCACTGCTGAGAGAGCCACATTAGGGCCCTTTTAACAGTTCCATTTCAGGCTGGCCCAGTCCAGGCCTATGTGCCATTTATTTTTATTTATTTATTTATTGAGTTTATATAGCGCGACAGCTACCCGTAAGGGTTTCCTGGCGCTGAAAGACATGGCATGGCACCCAAGAGGGGAGGGGCATGTCAGAGCAGTAAGGAGAGGAGAGGTGGAAGAGACGTTCTGGAGGAGGGAAGGCAAGAGAGTGAGCAGGAGCAGATTGGGGCAGGTCAGCTACTTTTTCCCCTTCAGGGTTTCCCTGAACCACTGTGACTTACCCCAATGGGTGGCTGCCCACCCATGAAGCTGACATGTTTATTGTTGCCTAACTTTTCATCCAGGTCTTGTGCTCACAGGGTGATCGGTAGGACAGGGTAGTTGTCCTGCCACAATAGTTCAGTTGTGTCAGAAGGTGCTGTTGGGCCCTATGCCTACTAAACAGGCGCAGGCAGTTCTCTGCAGTCCTGAGGGCCATTGCGATATTTCCTATGTTGGGTGTTTTTCCCTCTTTAGGAGCACATTGCCTGTTTCTGGCTGCCATTATTGTGTGCTGGAGTCCTGATTGTCTAACAATTGTCTGAGTCTGCTGGCAGTTTGTGCAAAACCCTTTGTTAAATGCTTCTTTTTTAGAAGATGGACCGTGCAAGCGCATTACTCCTACATTATACGTGCAAGCTCAACCACCAGGCACCCGTTTTCCTGCTGAAAGGGTTCCATGTGATGTCGCCGTCTCAGCTTTGTATCCATTGTTGTGTCATCTGTGATAGGTAGTACTACGTGCCCCCAGTGTATTTTGCACAGGGTTAGTTTCATATCCTTTTAAGGTGGCTGGCATGAGATTTGCCAGTGCGCGATGTAAGTAGGATGCCTCAGACCCTATCGTAGATAACCGCCCTCAGTAACCTACCTCTGGTGTCAAAATCCTCTCAGTAGTGTATTTTTCACCTTTACCATCACCTCTAGGGAGGTTGATGCCCAAGCACTTTGCCTCATTGATGGGCATTATGATGGCATCACATCATCCCTTGCCGTCTGCAGTGAGCACTGTCTATGGCACCTTTCTCCCACACCCCACTCGATTCCCCACCACCTGTCTTGAGTACAGTCTCCCTGGGTCCTTTTCATGGGGCGTTCAGCCCAGATTCCTTCCTCTGGCATCCCCCATTAACTAGTAGGATCTGATACACCACTCTTGGCTGCAGTGCAGGTCCTGAGGCTACTCAAGAGTCGCCCCTCTGCTTGCAAGCAATGAAGTGTGAATCCTATTTACGAAACATGATCCGTAAAAGAACATTCATCCCGCAGGACAGATAGACCTTAACTGGGGGCCTGGTCTGAAGCTTGGAATCATCTACTCAAGTCCTGCATGTCTCGTAGACACCTAAGCCTGATCTCAAGGATATCATGGGTAGGCTGTCCCTCCACGATTTGCCTCCCAGATCAATTGAAGCTACAGCAGAATGTGTATAGCTGGTTAACAATGTTGGAGTGTGTAGTCATCAGATGGGTTCGCATATGGAGGACCCACACTGGTCAAGACCAAGTATATTCCTTGCTCACCATTTTTCCACATCAATCATGTGTATATTCATCCTGACCATCAGTATAATTCGGTCATGTGAACCTCTCTGATTGCAATCTATAATTTTGACAAAAACAAATGCAAGGACAAGACTTTTTAAATGCGCGGCGACCAGTAGAAACAAAACATCTACAATACAAATGTTTACGAGAAATTACTGAGCATTGAAAACATGAAACTGCTGATTAAAAGTGTACAAAGAGAGAGAGCACTTCTTTAGAAACAAGTGCCGATTTTAATGGTGTTAAAAGTATTAATAGCTTGGTAACAAGAGTGAAAGATGAGTGCATGAGAAGATATAAACATAGAAATAAGAAGATACATTCTGGTTATTGATATCAAACAGAACTAGGATGATGAGAAGGTTAAAGAGAAAATGAGAAATTTGAGTGGTGCTAGGACTGTGAAAGGGAAGTTGTGGAAGTAAAAAGGTTTTGTCTCTGCACCTGATAACACTGCTTGATACAAAAATGTGAATAAGTACTTATATTAGCACTACTTGTTTGGAGGTAGAGTTACTAGAGACGAGAGTTGGCACAGATGTCACCATCATGTATACTTTTGACCCATTGAAGAATGCGGAACAAATTAGTCTACTGTGCAGAAATAAGCTCTTGCCAGTTGGTGAGGTGCAGCCGCGGCCCTTACAGGTAAGAGCGGTGGTTATTTAATTTTCCCTGGGCATCGTCCATCGCAATCCCCCCTCACCCAGCCCTACCGCCTTACTGCCCATGCCGCAGCTGGTGAGTTGAGAACTATTTTAGGAAGTATGCTTGGAGATCTGAATTTGTCAACAGGACAGATCATCAACCATTGGTACATATATTCACAACTAAAGGATCAGGAATGGTGAATGTAGGACGACTGATTAGATGCTGCAAATGCAAGACTGTTGCTATAGAACGGAGCACATGCAAGAGAAGAAAAAGATAACAGTGGATTGCCTATTCAGATTGGCAGTTGAATGGGATGAGGCACAATGATTGTGATCACAATAGCTTTATCATGGCAAGAGTACAAGGTGTATTTCTCTTGACACGTGGATGAGTGTGTTCGAAGAAGATATGGTACTACAAAAAGTGAAAGATAATTTGATGACGAATTTGCATTCCAAGAGGCATGTCGTAGATGATCTTGTGGTAAAATACATGTATGTGATTCTGGAGTTAGCATGTGAACATGTAATTTTGATTAGGAAAGAAATGATGGCTCTTCAAGAAAAACTGTGCCACAAAATCGCATCTTTTCCCCATGACAGTCACATAGTTGTGAATGTTAATATAATGTGTGTTCATGGTAATTTGTGCTGCCCAGGTTTAGACAGTTATGTCGAAGAAAAAGTCAGAAACTATGTGTCTTGCACATGTACTGATAAAAATCAGAGAATGATCTACCATTATGGAGATTCTAAGAAAAGAGGAAAAGAAAAGTAAGGAAAGTGAACTGAGAGCTGGTGGGAGGCTTGGTGTGAGTCAACAAAGAAAATGTTAAAAGAGAAGAAGTGTCTAGGTTTTCATAACAAGTGAAGATTGTGGGGTGGATTAATATATGATGAAGCTAAATTCAGCAAATGTGTGATGTCCTAAAAAATTTGTCAAGTTGCCAAAATGGTTTTGGAAGGGAGAGATTAGGGAGTGGGTTAAAAAAAGAGGGGAACGGAGAGGGATGAGCTGTGAAGGCGTGTTGGGGTGTGTTCCATGCGTGGAATCATTATTATAATCCAGGGAACCCCACTGAGTGATAACTGGAAGCCGGGAACCTAGGCCTAGGCATTTTTGATGATTTGAACCTCAAAACAATACACAACAAATACAGAAACAAGCATTCTCCAAACAAATGTAAAAAGATTAAACACATAATGCAATTTGCAAACAAATTTACAAAAATTAAAAATATTATAGGAAAGTTAGAGCTTTTCTAAATTCAATCAGGGCCACACATTGTCCATACTAAATTCTGTATAATAAACTGACCCCAGTAATTTATCTGAGGGCACAAATTAAATTCTTAGCCTCCAATTACAAATTACTTCACATTTACAGAACATTTTAAACATGTCTAATAGTAAATTTTGCTTCTTTATTTATATACACTTTATTAATGTGTTAATATTATTTCATTTTCTAAGCAGTTGCGGTTCCCTCGAGTAGACTTTGCAGCCCCATGGGTCCATGGACCACAAGTTAAGAACCACTGGTCTAAATCAATGTTATTGTGGGATTAGCACATGTATTTAATGGTACCTGTCGCCTTACTTGATGTTGTGATAATTTTATGACATTTCTTCTACAGCAATATATGTTTTTGTTAATGTGTAAAATTATTGCATATAGTTTCTTCCTATGTGCTCGGATTCGTTTTTACAAATCTATTTTATATCATGTTTTAAAGTTCATTTTTGTTTCTTTTTACTTGAGAAGAGAGATGTGTTGACAACTGCTTAATTTATTATTATAAGGGCTTAAGTGCAGCACATATTAAGAGCACATTCTACCTATAGAATTCCATATGGGTATCCCAAAGTTCCAGGAATGTTAGATAGCTAACTGTTCCCTCCATTTAAATTTGGTACTTTCTGTGTCGGTTTCAGTTCAATGACAAAATACAGGAGAGGAGGAGGACTACTGACTGAAAGGCGGTACTTGAAAATATGAATGGAGAGGATGCGAGCAGTGTAATGGGTTGGGAGGCCTGCCTTGCATTCCCAAACACTGCTGTACCTAACAATGTAGATTAATACACCTTCAAAAGTAATTTCACTAAATTAGATAGACAAAACTTTGCCTGGCAGCTCGTGAGGAGAGCTGCACAGCCCCATACTTCCGGCCTTACCGCCATCCTTCAGCCCACCGAGCGCCGTGAGGGGAACGGCCGGGCAGGCAACCACAGCTCCCAGCTCACAGGACTCCATTTCCCAGGTGCCCCGGTGGCAGAGGCGCACCTGGGACGTTGCAGGCTGCGCCCGGAGGCGCCTACAAACACCGGAGCGCCGATAGCTCCGTGGGGGACAAAACTTTGCCTGGCAGCTCGTGAGGAGAGCTGCACAGCCCCATACTTCCGGCCTTACCGCCATCCTTCAGCCCACCAAGCGCCGTGAGGGGAACGGCCGGGCAGGCAACCACAGCTCCCAGCTCACAGGACTCCATTTCCCAGGTGCCCCGGTGGCAGAGGCGCACCTGGGACGTTGCAGGCTGCGCCCGGAGGCGCCTACAAACACCGGAGCGCCGATAGCTCCGTGGGGGACAAAACTTTGCCTGGCAGCTCGTGAGGAGAGCTGCACAGCCCCATACTTCCGGCCTTACCGCCATCCTTCAGCCCACCGAGCGCCGTGAGGGGAACGGCCGGGCAGGCAACCACAGCTCCCAGCTCACAGGACTCCATTTCCCAGGTGCCCCGGTGGCAGAGGCGCACCTGGGACGTTGCAGGCTGCGCCCGGAGGCGCCTACAAACACCGGAGCGCCGATAGCTCCGTGGGGGACAAAACTTTGCCTGGCAGCTCGTGAGGAGAGCTGCACAGCCCCATACTTCCGGCCTTACCGCCATCCTTCAGCCCACCGAGCGCCGTGAGGGGAACGGCCGGGCAGGCAACCACAGCTCCCAGCTCACAGGACTCCATTTCCCAGGTGCCACGGTGGCAGAGGCGCACCTGGGACGTTGCAGGCTGCGCCCGGAGGCGCCTACAAACACCGGAGCGCCGATAGCTCCGTGGGGGACAAAACTTTGCCTGGCAGCTCGTGAGGAGAGCTGCACAGCCCCATACTTCCGGCCTTACCGCCATCCTTCAGCCCACCGAGCGCCGTGAGGGGAACGGCCGGGCAGGCAACCACAGCTCCCAGCTCACAGGACTCCATTTCCCAGGTGCCCCGGTGGCAGAGGCGCACCTGGGACGTTGCAGGCTGCGCCCGGAGGCGCCTACAAACACCGGAGCGCCGATAGCTCCGTGGGGGACAAAACTTTGCCTGGCAGCTCGTGAGGAGAGCTGCACAGCCCCATACTTCCGGCCTTACCGCCATCCTTCAGCCCACCGAGCGCCGTGAGGGGAACGGCCGGGCAGGCAACCACAGCTCCCAGCTCACAGGACTCCATTTCCCAGGTGCCCCGGTGGCAGAGGCGCACCTGGGACGTTGCAGGCTGCGCCCGGAGGCGCCTACAAACACCGAAACGCCTCCTGTCCCGCGGGACAGCGCGCGGGACGCGCCGGGAGAAGCCCGGGACAAGGGCGGGCCCTCTACGGCCCTCAAAGGCCGGATAAGGACGGGACGGGCCACCCCCCTTGGCTGCTACATTGTAGGTCATTAAGAAGGTAAAGACCTTTACTCACCCATCTGTCTCTATATTTATGGTCTTGCTGACATATCGCTGCCTTACATCCCTTTATCATCATGACTTCTAAAGTGGATTACTTAGCCAGCGTAGCAGGTACAGACCAAAAGTTCTCTTGGTTAGACGAGTTAAACACCTTATGTCAAACCACCTACGCTATATCAGAAACTCCCCTTCCGCCTAAAAGCGATAATATACAATCGGATAAGCTCACGCTCATAGAGTACCCCACTTCATCCAACAAAACTTGCAGTCTGAACAATTCAGGTAATCATACCCCGTGCCCAACCTCACTCACTGTAAACTCCCCAATGATTTCACCGACTGTTGAGCTCCCAGATGCCTTAACCCCCCCTCCACACCTGCATATACTTCCGCTCATTGAACAACTGCTTAGTTCTCTGATAGCCCCGTTGTTGGAAAAAATTAACTTGTTAGGGGAGAGGCTCATTGGAATAGAGTCAGCCATCAAGTCAAACCTGTTGGCTGACAAATGCAGTGTCACACACAACCGCCTAAAGTCACCTCCCACTCATCAAGGCTCTAAACCATCTCTGCGGGATAGAAGCTGCCAAATACAATTAACTGGCCCTAGTACAGTAGGGCAAAAAGTAATTAAACACCCTCCCAAAGTCTCCTCTCCCCAGTTGACCGCACCTAGAGTAGCTCATAACAAGGCTAACTCTATTCATTTACCACCGGAGGCGGCCCCATACGTGTGCATTCTTGCGGGGGTCCCTACTCTTCCACCTGGAAAAACTGAGAGTCAACATGACTTAGTTAATAAAACCAAATTTTGGCTGTCAAAAAATAGGCCACTGCCACGTCACTTATATGGAACAATAAGGAGCGTTAGGAGGGTGGACTGGCTGGGTTCCCTTCCTAAGGATATTCCTGGGGACCTGGTACTCGTGAGATTTAGAGCCACAAATATTGTCCCTTACCTGAAAACCTGGCCGCCTCAAGAGAGAGACGGCCCAATATCTATATGGGACTTATATGACTTTTATCCCTCAATTCCTTGTTTTCCCCTTTTTCAGAAATCACACCTTACATGGTCGAACTCATAAAATACTTCAGGACCTTCCTGGGAAACACTTGGACTTGTAATAACTAACTTTAACCCCTATGTTACCATCTGTATTTGGTTGTTTGTAATGCTGTATATACTGATGACATTCTTAAATGCTCCTTATTTTGCTTATTGTATTTTTTACCTGATAAATTGAGGGTCTTAGATTGTACTGGTATGTTCCTTAAAATTGTTGATATTTTTTAATTTACTCCTATGTATGCTTATATGATATTTCTTTTTGAATATCGAATAAAGCTTATTTTGAAAAAAAAAAAAAAAAAAGATAGTTTGTTTCAGGTGGAGCTTAAGGTATCAATCTGGCTAAGGATAAATTAGCTGAGGTGATAGCACCCAGGGAACAGGAGCAGGCAGAGGTTTAAAAGTCTTGCATTGAGCAACTGTGAGTAAGATTGTAGTGGACAGAGGAGATGTCCAAGTGGTTCATGTGACAGTGGAGTAAGTCTTTGTCATGCTTTAACGCTGACTCATAGTTGGAGAGATAAATATGTGTCCATACAAAACTCAATAGGAACAATTTCCAGGTAGATAGACCAGAAATTCCAAGGTCTAGATTGGTTAATGTTGTGTGGGCAAAATGGAGGCAATACCATGGATTGGAGTGTGGGCAACAAGGGGAGGAAGCCCGGGGGTGGGGTGACCGAGATAACGACGGACCTACCAGAGGTAACCTTGCAGACTGTGAGAGCACCGAATAGGCATACCACAGAAGGCGGTGGGCACGAGTCCAAGAATAGGAGGATGTAATGTTTGTGCTTTGTGGTGGGAGGGGGGGAGTAGAGGGGTGTAAGCTGCTTTTAGTCATGCCTGTTTTTGTTGAAGTTATGAACATAAAATGCATTCTAAGAGTTGTAGAACCAAAAAGTTGCGGAAACGGCTGACAGTGGCGGAATATTGACGCCACGCCAGCTGATGATTATCTCTATACATTACTTCTTGATGCAACAATAAAAACAAATAAAAAAAAAAAAAGATTGGTTAATGTTTTACTTAATCCACAATGAATGTGGTGGCAAATGTCAAAGCTGTTTGACCTTCACTGGAATGCTAGGTATGGGAGATGGGTACCTCCGAAATACCCAATGATCCTGTACCATATGCAGATCCACAAGGTATTCCCACTATAGGCCCCTGGTTTGCAAACTGGAATCAAACTCAGCTGCATAGAGTTCTTGCTTCTAGTTTGGTGACGGCTTCATCATAATGTTCCAGTTGCCCCAAGTAATCAAGAGTGGTGATTGATGGGGACACTTCCTAAGCATTAGTGTGTCCCTGGAAAGACCTATGCTTGGCATAGGATGCAGACAGAGCCCCAAAATTGCTAGGCCCCTTGTGCTCCTGTAACAAGCTTTACCAATTTCTCCAATTCACGCTAGAACCCAGACTCTCGATATAAAACACTTTGGGGTTCTGTGAATGTAAATCACAGTTTTCTCCACTTAGTTGGTGCATGTTCCAGCCGCACACATCTATCACTAGCTATCTGTAGCCGAGATACTCTGTCAGTGTCCCTTCTTTAACAGAGATCTATTGATTATAATAATTTCATTAATCTGGCTAAAGATTCGCTTTTGGGACCTGGGAATTAAATTCAGAATAAAATTTGAGATTCATCTGTGTCTACGAGGTGCAGTAAATGTACAGATCTTCTGCAGTGGCCTTCATTCATCAAATATTGACAGACATCAAAAGTCTTTTTTCATCACTCGGAGTTTTAATATAACTAATGTAGGAAGGCAGACGTGCCTTTTGAATCAAAAACGTATATCTAGTTTTGCATTTCTGCGTAACTATTTATTTTCTTTATGTGTTTGATTCCATGTGGTTATAGGTAAAAAATGTGAACAACAAGGCTAAACACCAAAAAAGAGTTTTAAACCGTGTGTACTTCGATTAAACATTCCAAGTGCTGCTGGGAATCTACTTATAATTCAATACACAATCGATAGACCGAGAACCAAGGTGCTGTTATCGTAAAGTATATCCTGCAGAAGAGCATTTAAAGTCAGTACACAACAGCAAGGTCTAGTTCCTAAAATTACTTAAATCACAGATAATTAAATTGTAACAGAGAGATAATTACAATTCAGATTAAGTAATTGATTCAAACACCACTTTAAGCTTTTTCTGTAAGTGCCCATCGTGGTCATATATAGGGTGAAAGCAAGCGGTCAACCTTTATATAACCAGTAGGGCTCCAGAATTTTCCTATATGAAGAATGTCTGCCCCTACGCACAGAGGATGACTATTACGTCACTTCCTAATCTAATAACAAACTTTTGTTATTACTGGACCTGGCCCTTTTTGCAGGGTTATCCCCAAACTTTTTGCCTTTCCCCAGCTATTTGTCTGAACTTCTTTTTGATGGCTTTAGGACTCTGGGCACTTTACCATTACTAAATGCATGTGCTCTTGCCTCTAAACATACATGGTATGATTGTTTTCCCCATGATTGGCATATCTGATTTACTAATAAGGGGCTAGTTCAGTGCACTATATGGACCCCGGGCCTGTAAATCGAATGCTACTAGTGGGCCTGCAGCACTGATTGTGACACCCACATGAGTAGCCCTTCAAATCTGTCTCAGTCCTCCCACTACAGAGTCTGTGCATGCAGTTTTAAACTGCCATGTTGACCCGGCAAGTTCACCTACTTGCCAGGCCCAAACCTTCACTTTTATTACCTGTAAGTCGCCCCTAAGGTAGACCCTAGGGAGCCACATGGGCAGGGCGCAGTGTATTTAAAAGGTAGGACATGTGCTTTTGAGTTTTACATGTTCTTGTAGTGAAAAACTGCTAATTTTGTTTTTTACTACAGCAAGGGCTATCTCTCCCAGAGGTTAGCATTGGAGTTGCCTTGTAACACCTTATAAGCGTCACTTTAATTGAGAGCACTCAGTGCTTCTGTATTGAGTCTAAACTTTGCCACAAGCCAAAAAGTGCAATACAAGTAGTCTTTTAGTGGAAGCACACAAATTTGACCAAATCAAATCCTGTACTCATGGGAACCAACATGTGGGTGGAGCCTAAGTCTCTCTTAGTAGGATTCTGAAATCAATCAATCAATCAGGACATTTGTAAAGCGCACCATTCACCTGTGAGGGTCTCAAGGAGCTGGGGGGGGTGGGGATGCAGCTACTGCTCGAACCGCGAGGTCTTGAGGAGTCTTCTGAAGGTCAGTAGGTGATCCTCTTGTTGACAGGGAGACAGTGCAGGTCTCTCAGGCGCGGTGTGATGTAGCTGCGGCGAGGGATGTCGAGGATCAGGCGTGCAGAGGTGTTTTGAATGCATTGAAGTCGTTTCAGAAGTTTGGCAGAGGTTCCCGCGTAGAGGGCGTTTCCGTAGTCCAGCCTGCTGCTGACAAGGGCCTGGGTGACTGTTCTTCTTGTTTCAGTGAGGATCCACCTGTAGATCTTGAGGAGCATGTGTAGGGTGTTGAAACAGGAGGATGAGACAGCGTTGACCTGCTTTGTCATGGAGAGAGTAGAGTCAAGGATGAACCCCAGGTTGCGTGCGTGGTCGGTGGGTGTTGGAGCTGTTCCCATGTAGATGTTGAACAGTGTGGGGCTAAGGGATGGGGTACGCCGCAGATGATCTTGGTGGCTTTGGACTGGAAGGGAGGGAGGCAGACGCTATGTGTTCTGCCCAAGAGGAATGAGGTGGTCTAGTCCAGGGCCTTCTCTTGGATCCCATTCAGCAACAAGGGTTTGGCTTTAGCGCAGTAAGGCTACGCCGCTAGTATGATCAACAAAACAAAATGCCAGTACTGCTCGTTATTTAAACTAATTCTGCAGAGCAAAGAACAAACAACTGTCCTGCATTGACCACTCTTTCAGTCCTGATTTAATCTCAAAAACTTTTTATTTTTAATTTTATTATCTTTCAAAGATCAGATGCGTTTGACACTTAAATATAATCAAACAATCAGAAACATAATATTACAAGGGGGAGCTCCTATTTATACATTCTTTGTGAAAGTATGTACAGGAATAGTGAAATAAGAGAGAGTATTTTAATATGAAAAATACAAGACATACATACAGCTTCAATCTATACCACTAGCATACTGTGTCACATTCATACCAAACATGTACAATACATGTGCAAAAAAATAATTAAGGAAAAAGGAAAAAAGAGAAATATGTAGGTGTCTCTCGCCTATTCGTTTTGTTTTTTGGTCAAGTGAGACAACTAACACATAGTTAATTGTCAATATATCTCAATTTTAAACATTAGGCCATCATAAATTCTTTCCAAATATACGATTCAAGATACGAGATCATACAAATGATTAGCCTAAAAAGAATAGAACAAACAGCGGGGTCGACGCGTTTCAAATCCAATCTAGTAGAGGGATTCTCTTCAGGACCACATGGAGAATGAATCTGCAAGACAAGAATGACCCTTCTTACTCTCAAATTGTACCAGGCAACCTTCAACTTAACATTCAGTCATAAGCGACACTCATTCGTTACCTGTAAATGTTGTAGAGATTTTTTTTAGTGTAATTCTGTGGGATTTAATAGGATAGACATAAGTAAAAGCGAACTTTTATTAATGTGAGCAAAAGCGTTATTGGTTACAATTTCTAGGTACTCGCTTAGAAGTGCAGAATTGGAAGCGTGAAATTTTGTTTTGGATGCCGTCCAAGCACCAGCTGTGAAAATTATTATAGGCAGGGCTTATAATTCAAGAAGCCATTGTTGTGGCAGTTCAAATGAAAAATGTTTATAAAATTCTTTGGTTTTACCTTGAAACTTTTCAGCTTGGGCAAGTTTTTGATCGGAATGAATGGACCTGGAAGGGAGGAGGCGTAATTAATGCCAATGTATCAAGCTTGCAGGTTGTTTCTAAGCATATCTTGATTGAAGCAACTTATCCGATGATACTACTGGTTATGTGAATCAAACATGCATGGAGAAATATTGACTGGGTTAGGGGACCGATATTTGAAAATATCTCGGACAGTTGCAGGGCGGCCAAGTTACTTTTTATTAGCGCATTTGACTGTTAAAGAAGAACGATGACTTGCGTCTAAATCCAAAAACCGTCTATCGAGGGTAAACCTAGAATTCCTTATCATACCTTGCGAAATTAAAAGGAGTCTCCTCGCGGCTGCATCTCCGTTAGCAGTCTGCCATGTGTGCTTACGATAACGTCCTTGTAAAATATTGCGTGGTGACGCCAAAACGGGTTGTTGGGCCATGTAGTTTATTGGTTACTCTCGATGTGTAGTTGCAATCTCTGTCTCCCTGGTTGTTGGGAAATGTAGTTTAACGGAGACGGTGGAATTCACAAAGTGGTACTTTTACTCGCACTATAGCATCGATAACAACGGGACAAGTTTATTACCTTGTGTTTATTTGTCATGAATCTGTAGTTTAAAAGAGAGGGCTCTCTAAATGAAGTGATTAATGTAGGTCGTGCATACCACATGTAAACATTTGTGGTAGGTTTGAAAATTGCAAGCTTTTAAACTTGGAATTAGTATTGCGTATATTAGAAAATGGTTGCATTCTTAAAGTTGTCAACTAAATTGATCAATGCAATTGGCTGCATGACTTTGTGGTCTATGAGCTAGCCTAATTGTATGCTTATTACATTATGGCTCTGTCCAACCTTCTTTTTTGCTAAATGTAATTGAGCAGATAGGCTGATGGCTGGATGTTGGTGTCAAAAAATTGCATCTCTGCCTGGTTCTAACCAGTGTTCACAGGTCCGTTGGAATGAAATCTGGCCGGCATAACTGTCTGCAGGAACTATTTTAAATTCAAGGACGATTTCTTTGACCAAATAAAGGGAGTCGCGATGGGCTGTCCCTTCGCCCCAGAATTAGCGGTTCTCTATATGAGTCAATTCGAAGAGACATTCATATATGAGAATAATCCATTCAAACAGTGGATAGGCGGATGGATCCGCAACTGTCCAAGATATTTTCAAATATCGGTTCCCTAACCCAGTCAATATTTCTCCATGCATGTTTGATTCACGTAACCAGTAGAATCATCGGATAAGTTGCTTCAATCAAGATATGCTTATAAACAACCTGCAAGCTTGATACATTGGCATTAATTACGCCTCCTCCCTTCCAGGTCCTGATTCATTCCGATCAAAAATTTGCCCAAGCTGAAAAGTTTCAAGGTAAAACCAAAGAATTTTATAAACATTTTTCATTTGAGCTGCCACAACAATGGCTTCTTGAATTATAAGCCCTGCCTTTAATAATTATCACAGCTGGTGCTTCCAAGCACGAAAATACGGCATCCAAAACAAAATTTCACGCTTCCAATTCTGCACTTCTAAGTGAGTACCTAGAAATTGTAACCAATAACGCTTTTGCTCACATTAATAGAAGTTCGCTTTTACTTATGTCCATCCTGTTAAATCCCACAGAATTACACTAAAAACAATCTCCACAACATTTACAGGTAACGAATGAGTGTCGCTTATGACTGAATGTTAAGTTGAAGGTTGCCTGGTACAATTTGAGAGTAAGAAGGGTCATTCTTGTCTTGCAGATTCATTCTCCATGTGGTCCTGAAGAGAATCCCTCTACTAGATGGGATTTGAAACGCGTCGACCCCGCTGTTTGATCTATTCTTTTTAGGCTAATCATTTGTATGATCTCGTATCTTGAATCGTATATTTGGAAAGAATTTATGATGGCATAATGTTTAAAATTGAGATATATTGACAATTAACTATGTGTTAGTTGTCTCACTTGACCAAAAAATAAAACGAATAGGCGAGAGACACCTACATATTTCTCTTTTTTCCTTAATTATTTTTTTGCACATGTATTGTACATGTTTGGTATGAATGTGACACAGTATGTTAGTGGTATGGATTGAAGCTGACGTCTTATTTTTCATATTAAAATACTCACTCTTATTTCACTATTCCTGTACATACTTTCACATAGAATTTGTAAATAGGAGCTCCCCCTTGTAATATTATGTTTCTGATTGTTTGATTATATTTAAGTGTCAAACGCATCTGATCTTTGAAAGATAATAAAATTAAAAATAAAAAGTTTTTGAGATTAAATCAGGACTGAAAGAGTGGTCCATGCAGGACATTCTCTTGAATCCCGGCGTCATTGAAGCAGGTGCGCAATGTGCGGTGGCAGACTGTGTCGAAAGCGGCAGACAGGTCCAGGAGTATGAGGGCTACGGTTTCTCAGGTTGTCTAGCAGGGCCCTGATGTCATCAGTGGCGGCGATGAGGGCGGTTTCGGTGCTGTGGTTGCCTCGGAACCCGGACTGGGAATGGTCCCGGATGCTGTTCTCCTTGAGGTAGCGGGTCAGTTGTCTGTTGACGGTCTTTCGATGACCTTCGCCGGGAATGGGAGCAGGGAGATGGGTCGGAAGTTCATGAGGTCTTTGGGGTCAGGCTTGGGTTTTTTGACTAGGCCGTTGATCTCGGTGTGCTTCCAGCTCTCCGGGATAGTCACTGTCTCGATTGATTTCCGGAGGTGGGGTGCGAGGGTGGTGCTGGCTTTGTTGAAGATGTGGTGTAGGCATTGGTCTGACAGAGATCCGGAGTGGATGGTGTTCATGATTTTGATGGTGTCGTCGTTTATGTTGGTCCAGGAGAGCAGGGCATCAGTGCGGATGGTGCTCATGGGGACGAAGGTCTCAGTGGTGTTGGGGTGGTCGTGATGTTGAAGCTGGCGTGGATATCTGCGATCTTGGGATGGAAGAAGGTGGCAAGGGAGTCGCACAGGTCTTGTGAAGGTGGGGTGTCGTCGATGTTGGAGCTGGGGTTGGAGAGTTCTTCATGATGTTGAAGAGCTCTTTGCTGTTGTATGCAATGTTGTCTAGGTGGTCTTTGAAGGAGGCCCTTTTGGCGGATCTGATGAGGTGAGGGTGTCTGCGGGTGGCGTGCTTGTGGGCAGCGTAGCTGTTCGGTGTTCGTTCACGGAGCCAGTTCTTCTCTAGCTTTCGTCAGGTTTTCTTGGAGGCCTGGAGGTCCTTGGTGTACCAGCTGGCTTTCCTGCTGGTGTGTCTGTTGGAGGGTTTCTTGGGCGAGGGTGTTGGCCCATTTGTTGATCCACTGTCTGAGGTTGCGGGCAGCGGTGTCGGGTCGGTGGGGCCCATATGTGGGTTCCGGGCGAGGGCGGTGGTTAGCTGATCTTCGGTGACTTTGATCCAGCAGTGGCGGGGGATCTGTTGGGTGCGGTGGTGTGTGGTGGGTTTCCGGAAGGTGAAGTGGATGCAGCGATGGTCGGTCCAGTGGAGTTCGGTGGTGTGGTTGAGGGTGACGTGGGAACTTACGGAGAAGATGGGATCAAGCGTGTGGCCGGCCGAGTGGATGGATGGTGTGACGAGTTGTCTGGGTCCAAGGTTGGTGAGGTTGTCGATCAGGGTGGTGGAGATGGTGTCGTTGTTGTTCTCGAGGTGGAAGTTCAGGTCCCTGAGGAGGATGTAGTCTGTGGATGCCAGGGCGTGTGTGCTGATGAGGTTGGCGATGGATTCGCTTAACTGTGGATGGGGTCCGGGGGGGTCTGTAGATGAGGGTTCCTCTGAGGGTGGTGTTGGGATCAGTGTGGATCTGGAAGTGCAGGTGTTCAGCAGGGCTGAGGGTGTCATCGGTGTTGGTCGAGACTCTGAAGGTGTTCCTGTGGACGATGGCAATACCTCCTCCTACTCCATTGGTGCGGTCCCTGTGGGTGATTTTGTAGCCGTCCAGGATGGGTATGGCAATTTTGGGTGCCGAGGAGGGGTTCAGCCAGGTCTCTGTCAGGAAAGCGATGTCTGGGGAGGTGAAGTCGGGTAGGTCCCACAGTTCAACGGCGTGTTTGCGGGCGGAGTGGGTGTTGAGAAGAATGCCTCTGAGGTGGTTGCGTTCTTTCCCGGTGGGTGGGTTTGTAGGTCGGATGCTGGTGAAGCTGCAGTTCCGACAGGAAAAGGGTCCCTGGAAGCATGCGTGTTCTCGTCCGGTGTTGAGTGCATGGAGGGTGCTGGCATTGTAGCGGTGTCGAGCATCGTGGCGTTCGTGGGGGCCAGGAGTTCTGGTGCTGGATGCTGTCCAGGCACGCCAGCGGCGCGTCCGCTGAGCGACCGCACCCCGGTCACCATAAGAAGGGGAGGTGGGCGGGAGAGGAGGCAGGGAGGCGGGAGCGTCTGGGGCGGGGGCGGGGCCGCAGGGGCAGCAGCGGCAGGAAAAATGGGCGGAGAGACACAAATGAGGGTACGAGGCAATAGATCATGTGGGGAACAAAATTAACAAAATGCAGCAAAATAAACACTAGGAATGTAGCAATACACGAAGAAAACAGAACCAAAAACAGAAGTATGCCAAATAGTCGCCAACAGAAGGGGGGATAGCGGGAGGCAGAGGCAGCCGGTGGGCTCTGGCGCGCTGTGCTGGGTAGCAGGATCGAACCCTGCACGGGGATGGGCTTCAAACCTGGCGGCGGAGTGGCGAAGCTGCTGGGGAGAGTGTTGGCCTTGGCCCAGAGGTCAAGGTCTCACGCGCGCTACCCTGCAGCGGTCGCTATAAGACGGGGAGGGGGGCGGGAGTGGAGGCAGGGAGGCGGGAGCATCTGAGGTGGGGGCTGAGAGGCAGGGGCAGCAGCGGCGGTAAAAATGGGTGGAAAGACACAAATGAGGGTACGAGGCAACAGATTATGTGGGGAACAAAAATTAACAAAATGCAGCAAAGTAAACACAAGGAATTTAGCAATACACGAAGAAAACAGAACCATAAACAAAAGTACTAAGCATGGGCGGATTTTGCGGATCCACGATTCGCGGATTTGCGTATTCACGGATCGTGGATCCGCAAAATCCGCGGATTTTGCGGATTTGCGGATTTGGGGCGGGGCTTCCATGCGAGTGCACATGCCTCTTGATGAGGGTGCCGCTGGGATTCTGGTTGTTCATCCCTTCTCCAATTAATAGTCTTGCATTGACCAGGATGAGGATGTTGCACAAGAACCAAGGAGCACATTGAATGTTAGGCCTCAAAGACACTTGGGAGAAAGTGAAGGAGGTTTCACGCAGCAACACATTCTGCAAGTCAAAGTCCCAGGAGGAAAGAGGAGGCCAGCACCCAAAGAAGATTTTTCAATGCAACCACAACTAGGAAATGAGAATACGAAAACAAAGCACACATGAAAAACAACACAATGGGGAAAGAAATGAGAAGCACCAGCGACGTTTGCTAGGGAACCATTGAGACAAGGCCTACATGACCCAAAGAGACACAGCAAGAAACCCCCATTGATGATTTTAAAAGCAGATTTTAACCAGGACCAAGATTGCCATCCATGCCGTGTATTAAACCCATTACAGGAGGCGGGGAAGCTACGTCAACCGCATTGTGTATGACGTGACACGCCAAATAATGCCAACAAAGTGCCTCAGGGGCACAACTAAACTGTTGACAGTGAAAAAAGACTCCATGCCTACTCTTACCAAACTCCTCCTGCAGCCCGGCCTTATAGTCCATGCCAGGTATTGTGGGCAGCAGTGCCATAAAAACTCGCTTTAAAAGTGGTTGAGAAGCACGCCTTTCTCTGAAAGAAATAGGAATAAAACGGGTCAAAGTGCACTACTGCAATCGGTTTCTCATGGAAACATCGAGGGGGTGAGGGTGGGGAAGTACTTGCCACTTATAAATGTATCACCTGTACTCAAAGTGTGGAATTAGATTAACAGAAAGATCATAAAATGGTCCTGCCATTGCTGTAAACGCATATACTGCTTGTAATGTGCGAACGAGGAGCCGCTAAAGAATTGCTTTTCTGAAGAGATCGAAATCCACACATCATAGTTTTCCGTCAAGCAGAGGAATGGATTACTGAATAATCAGTAAAATCGCTTGGTTTACGCATAGAAATGTCTACGCATGTTTCTGTTTCTCCCTGTACTTTCACGGCCCTTTCCTTAATAGCAGGCATTCAGTATGTCTGGCGGAAATGTGCATTTTCTCTTATGTTTTCTTTAAACAGGGTGGAAACGAAACTTCCAAAAATGTTTGTGAATCCCCCCAGACAAGGAAGTTTGTGGATACTCAAAGGATTCGGTCCATTCTTTGATATGGTGATCACCGAAGGGAGGCAAATTCTGGCCAGTGATTAAAAATTTAGGACAAAAGTTCAAAATTCAAGAAAACAATTCATGATAAATAATCAATCCAACAGATCCATCTGATGTCAAGCAATAGTATACCAGTAACTGAATAAACATCCCACACAAGCACATATCAAAATAGTTTTATGTTCTTTGACTTGTAAGCTACAAATAATTTGTTGTCAGTCCATGTCACTGGCACCGGGTTTTGACTTAATTAGTTCATTCTGATGCAAAGGCCTCTGTCCAGCATCACAGCTGAACCCTGCCCTGCACCCCACACCTGCCTGGCCTGTTGTAACTATTTTACGATGGCGCCGGCAAGCTGCCAGCGCCATCCTAAAATAGTTGCTACATTAGCTTCAACAGGAAGCGCGAATAGATAAAATAAAGCAGATGCACGAGCGCCTGCTTGATTTTATCTATTAGTGCTTCCTGTTGAAGCTAATTTAGTAACTATTTTACGATGGCGCTGGCAGCTTGCCGGCGCCATCGTAAAATAGTTACAACAACAGGCCAGCAAGGCTTGAACTTTTGACCTAGGAATCCGCCGCTCGCGGATTGCGAATTTTCGGTAAATTCGCGAGAATTCGCGGATCGCGAATTTACCGAAAATCCGCAAAATCCGCGAGCGGAGCGGTTTTAGCGCTCATGCTTAAAAAGTACGCCAAATAGTCACCAACAGAAGGAGGAGCACGGGGGGATAGCGGGAGGCAGAGGCAGCCGGGTGGGCTCTGGCACGCTGTGACGGGTAGCAGGATCGAACCCTGCACGGGGATGGGCTTCAAACCTGGCGGCGGAGTGGCGGAGCTGCTGGGAAGAGTGCTGGCATTGGCCTAGAGCTGAAGGTCTCACGCGCATTCCCCCGCAGCGGTCGCCATAAGAAGAGGAGGGGGGATGCAGGGAGGCGGGAGCGCCTGGGAGGGGGGGCGGGGTGCAAGGGCAGCAGCGGTGGGAAAAACGGGCAGAAAGACACACATGAGGGTACGAGGCAACAGATTATGTGGGAACAAAAAATGAACAAAATGCAGCAAAATAAACAAGGAATGTAGCAATGCACGGAGCAAACAGAACCAAAAACAGAAGTATGCCAAATAGTCACCAACAGAAGGGGGGGCAAGGGGGATAGTAGAAGGCAGAGGCAGCCGGGTGGGCTCTGGCACGCTGCGCTGGGTAGCAGGATCGAACCCTGCACAGGGATGGGCTCCAAACCTGGCGGCGGAGTGGCGGAGCTGCTGGGGAGAGAGCTGGCCTTGGCCCAGAGGTCTTTTTTGTTCATTACATAATGTCCGGTGACATGCCAGAACTAAAAATCCATGTAAATTAGTGTAGCCATGGGTTTTCAAACACAAAACTGCACTTTGAAAGCTAAAGTTAATGGTTGCCCTCCTCACATTTGTGGAGCTGCAGAGAGAGGCAAACACAGTAAATTATCTAGTTATCTAAGACCATCTTGCTCTATACCTAATATTCTTACAAAATAACATCTTTCTGTGGAACTTTAAAAACTAAGGTAATGCCAAATGCAAACCTTTGACCAAAAGGGAGAGCCTTTTAACCTATTCCTCCAATCCACAATATAGAACAAATCTATGCCTTTATCATTGCTGATTCTAAAACTATCAGATGATTCCAAGCAATTGAAATGAACAGGTCTGATAATTTTTTGATCCCCTTTCATGTATCGTCTACAATCCCATTATTGTCTTGCAATTCCCACACTTCATAAACCTGGATACGCCGTGTAAAACCTGATGCCCTCTAAACCATCTCATGTCATTTGGAATCGATTAACTAAATTGATTAACTAAATCTGCCCGCGTAATTACTTCCAACTCGACTCCTAATGAAAACATACCTGCTAAAAGAAGTAATGGGGATATGTATAAGAAAATCTCAGAGCGCTGTGTAATACCAAATTTGGCAATGCCACACTCCTACATTTTCAAAACGCTGGATATGCACCTTATTTACAAAAATACGGCACACCACTGCATTTCCCCGAGCACTGGTGCTAAAAAATCTGCCTAGCGCCAGCACTGGCACCCTTGTGCCATGTTGCAAGGGTGCCTGTGCTGCAGGGGTGATTGTTTATCTGCAGGAAGTGACACCTTCCAGCATAAAAAACTATCTTGAAAGGTGATTTGTTGTTTCTATGTGTGCTGCAGAATGCAAATCCCAGCACACATAGAATGCAGCAGACACAGAAAGAGCAAAATAAAAGGAGACATTAATAATTTCTCCTCGTATCGCCATCCTTAGACCAGGTTTTACCTCCCCTTAGTTTTTGGCGGTGCCACATCCTTGAAAATATGGGTCAGCATCAATAAGCAATGGGTGTTGCGGTGGAAAGCCCACTGCAATGCCCACTGCCCACCACTTTGCCTCTGTGACTGCTGCGGAAAGGGGCATATTTAAAAGGTGGTGTTAAGATGCTTAACACCACCTTTTAAATATGGGGTATGGAGCAACCCCACTGAAGCCTCAGAAAACGTGGCACTCCTGTGGCGTTAGGGGCTTGTTAATATGTCCCACACTTCGGTCACATTGTCGTCCATATCAAAGATGAACTCACCAACATTATAGCACATCTCAAACCCACCAATTACTTCCTTCCACCTATTCTGCACAGCTTGGAACACACTAATTAATACTCCACTATGTCTGGGAAAGTTCTTTCTCATGTTTACAACTGAGGGCCCGATTCTGCTCTTGCTCTGTACGTCTCGGATCCGAAGGGCTTTCCTTGCGATTAGCGCTGCGCGAGTCCGTCCGAGCGAGTACGATGCACCTGTATAGGTACAGACTCGGTTTGCTCGGACTCCCATTGCACTCTATAGGAGCCTGTATACTGACACGTACACAGGCTCGCATAGCAAAAAGGGGTGAGTTGGGGAAAAGCGTACACCCTGTGGCGGTCACCCTATGGTGACCGCCACATTGTACATGCTTGGATCGAGGGGACCCAGGCCAACCCACCGTGACCAATTTGGAGGGCTCCAGGTGAAGCTGGCCCACCGATGTCCGGTTCCGACAGCCATTTCGTCTTGCTGAGATTGAATCGATACAGCTGCCCGAATTGTGCAGAGTACTCGCACGTTCTGAATGGGGGACAATTCGGACGGAAGCAATGGCTCCGGCTAGGATTTGGATGCTCTGGATCCCGGCAGGAGCCCATCTGAACAAGATCGGAATCGAGCCCTGAGTCTGAAAGTGTTGCAAAAATTAATAGTCTCTGAATCATACAGATAGCCAACAGGGGATTGTCCCCATACATCACTTATGGATCCAGGCTCCCCAACACAATGCAGAACTCAAAAATATACCCTACCACACATTTGTAGTATCAACCACATGATAATATTCCTTCCAGCAGAACACGCAGGTGCCTAGCAAAGCTCAATAGAATCTTAGATGACTTTCATTAGTAACAAACATGTAATTATTTTTAGATGAGCAAGTTTTTGTTCAGTTTTCGCATCTCTACTTCCAGGACGCATAGACAGGCACATCTTGTAGGCTAAGTTGGCATTAGCAAGAAGACATGGCCACAGCATGTTACAGTTATTCTAAAATGGGCAGTAGGCATTTCTGTTCTTCTACAGATTATCCAGTAAGTGTATTAAGGTTTTCTCATAATTGTTTAAATCATCTCTATTCTACATTACCCTCACGTCTTCTCCAAGTCCACAATTACATACAACATAGACTAGAGAAAGTAAAACAGTGTTATGCATATAATCAGCTGATTATCTATTCTAATAGATGTTTGCCGTAGTTGTAGCATTTATACAGACACCCTAAAAATACTGGATAATGTTCACAAAATACTGCATGAAGGAGATTCTTGTATTCTGGTTCTACTCATCCTATCATGCTCTTTGACACAGTTGATCATCACATGCTAATTTTAACCTATGCACACAAAATGTAATGGGTGGAATGCATGCAAGTAGTCCAAACCACTGGCAATCTCTCTGGGTAGCATTCCAACCCATCATTTGTGATGCTTTGCTACTCTAGACAGATCCCTGCCTTATTGAGATGGGAGCTTGCTAAGATGGAGAAGGAGAGAGAGGAAAAGAGGTTAGCTATGGAGGAGAGGAAGCTTGCGCACAAGCTTAGCTTAAAAGAGTTGGAGCTGCGAGCAATGCAGATAAGTGCGCAAGGTAATATGAATGGTGGCAGCATACCAGAGGTTCCACGAGACTGAAGTTCTATCTACCGAATGAGGTGATAGCTAGCTACAGTGTGGGGGATGACATTGACAAGTGGTTGGAGGCATATGAGGTGTCCTTGGTAGCCCATGGGGTGCCCGAGAGTTACTGTGGGGGTGGCCTGTATCGATACATACCTCGCGTGGGAAGGGACACACTCCTGACTTTAAAGAAAGTGGACCAAGTTAACTACCCTGTCATGAAGGAAGCCCTGCTTAGGAAGTTTGGCCTCACCCCAGAGAAGTATCGCCAGAGGATCCGCAACAGCCATAAGCTGCATACACAAAACTGGGTGGATTTCTTTGACTCTGCCCGGAAGGCTTTAGATGGTTGGACATGGCAGCGAAGTGAGCGATTATGAAGGGCTGTCCAACTTATTTTTAAGAGAGACCTTCTAGATAAATGTTTTCTGGAGCTGCGCCAACATCTGGTGGACTGCAAGCTAGACCGACCCTCGTGAACTTGCGGAGGCGGCGGATACCTGGGTTAGCACTCGGGTGTCCCACAGGGGACCCAGGGGAGATGGCCCGAAGGGTGGACAGGGTTTTCCCCAGAAGAGAGAGGGGGGAGATAAAAGGAAGGAGTTCTCTCGAGGCCCACAAAATAGACAGCCTGGGAAAGGGGTAGGTTCCCCACCTCAATCTGGATCCCCGAAGCCCACTTACCCTGACAGGAGTCAGCAGCCAAGAACTGTCCGGTGCTACAAGTGTGGAGAGGTTGGACACTACAAGGGGGATCCCCAGTGTCGCAAGAGGTCCCCAGCCCCCACAGGAGGTAAGAGTCCCGAGGTGGCTAGTGTAACGCTGGGGGAGGAGTTGCCCTTAGATGAGGGAGCGGAGTGGACAGGCTTGACCCTGGTCTCACTCGGAGACAGAGAGAAGGTCCCAGTGACGCCTTTATCATCGAACTCTGCCAAATACCGGCAGAGGGTGCAGGTTAACGGACAGGAGGTGGGGACTCTGAGGGACAAGGGTGCCAGCATGACTATGGTGCTGAGACGGCTGGTGTCCCCCGAGCAAGTGATCCCTGACGTATTCCATCCGGCCGTGTTGGCTGACGGCAGTGTCAGTCACTACCCTGTGGCTCAGGTTCCCTTTGAGTGGGGAGGAGTCTCGGGCCCATTGAGAATTGCTGTAAGCCCGGCCTTGCCAGTTGAGTGTCTGCTCGGAAACAATCTGGAGTATACCACCTGGAAGGAAGTGGAGTTCAAAGCCCACACTGAAATGCTGGGGTTACCAGGATGGACTTGCGTTGTCATGAGGTCCATGGCTGCCCGGCACGGAACTCCACCCGGGTTGGAGCCTGAGACAACAGTTCAACCCAATGCTGGTCAAGAAGCCTGCGGAGGTAACCCCGGAGTCCGCTGAGGTGGATGTTGTACCCGTGGGTGACTTGCTGACCCAAGCTCCCGGTTGTTGTTACCCCTTTTGAGCGGGTTGGCATTGATATTGTCGGGCCAATGGACCCGCCGACTTCTTCGGGACACCGGTTCATTTTGGTGTTGGTTGACCACGCCATCCGGTACCCAGAGGCCATTCCTCTGAGGACCATCACTGCACCTGTGGTGGCGCGGGCCTTGATGGGGATTTTTACCTATGTGGGATTCCCCTAAGGTCGTGGTGTCGGATAGGGGCACGAACTTCATGTCGGCCTACATGAAGGCCATGTGGAAGCAGTGCGGAGTGACCTACCGGTTCTCCACTCCTTACCACGCCCAGACTAACGGGCTCGTGGAGCGCTTCAACAAGACCCTGAAGGGGATGATCCGGAGCCTGCCAGAGGAATTGAGGCGGAAGTAGTACGTCCTCCTTCCTTGCCTGCTGTTTTCGTACCAGGAGGTGCCGCAGAAGGGAGTCAGGTTCAGCCCCTTTGAGCTGCTCTATGGCCACCCAGTTAGGGGTCCCTCAGCCTTGTGAAGGAGCGGTGGGAGAAGACTTTAAAGAAGCTTCCCCATGACGTTGTCAGCTACATGCTGGCTTTTCGCAGCCAGATGGACAAGCTGTGGAAGGAAGCCTCAGACAACCTGGAGGCTAGTCAAGCCATCATGAAGGAGTGGTACGACCACAATGCCCAGACGGTGGAATTGGATGCTGGACAGAAGGTGTGGGTCATGGATCCCGGAGAGCTTAGCGCCCTCCAGGACCGGTGGACTGGGCCATACGAAATCGTGGAGAAGCGAGGCCAGACCACTTACGTTGTCGACCTGAAGACCCCCCGACAAACCCATAGGGTGTTCCACATCAACCGCCTGAAGCCACACCATGAGCGATCTGAGCTTGCGCTCCTCATGGTGACGGATGGGAGCGAGGAGGAAGAGAGCGAGCCTCTTCCCGACCTTCTGGCGGCCCACGAGAAGGATGGATCGGTGGAGGGAGTGGTCCTCTCCCCGTCCTTGACCCCGGAGCAACAGAGGGACTGCCGCCAGGTCTTGGAGCAGTACGCCTCGTTCTCCCTCACTCCTGGAATCACGCATCTGTGTACCCATGACGTGGACACAGGGGACAGCCCCCGTGAAACCCAAGTCTTACCGACTGTCCGACAAGATCAAGAGCAGCATCCAGGGTGAGGTGGCCAAGATGTTGGAGCTGGGGGTGATTGAGCCTTCCAGCAGCCCTTGGGCTAGTCCGGTAGTGTTGGTGCCGAAGGCGGCCCTACCGGGTACCACACCAGAACTTTGGTTCTGTGTGGCTTACCGTGGTCTGAATTCCGTGACCAAGATGGATGCTCACCCGATCACTCAGGCGGATGAGCTGATTGACCGGCTGGGAGCAGCCCGGTATCTCAGTACCATCGATCTGACGTCAGGATACTGGCAGATTGCCTTGGCGGATGGAGCAAGGGAGAAAACAGCGTTCTCCACCCTCGAGGGCCACTTTCAGTTTCAGGTGATGCCCTTCGGGCTCAAACATGATCCGGACACTTGCCAGCGGTTGGTTAACCAGGTGCTTTCTGGCCTAGAGGCTTTCTCAGCTGCCTACCTGGATGACATAGCTGTCTTCCGCAGCAGCTGGGAGGACCATCTGCAGCATCTCCAGGAGGTGCTACAGGCTCTACAGCGGGCTGGCCTAACCATCAAGACCAGCAAGTGCCAGATTGGACAGGGATCTGACGTGTACCTGGGGTACCTGGTGGGCGGGGGTAAGGTGCAACCCCTCCAGGCCAAAATTGAGACCATCATGGCCTGGGTGCCCTCCAAAACCCAAACAGAGGTCCACGAAAAGTCATCTGGACGGCTGCCTGTCGAGAAGCTTTTGACACCTTGTGCACCGCTCCAGTGCTTGCAACACCAGATTTCTCAAAGGAATTCATCGTGCAGACAGACGCCTCTGAGCATGGCATAGGAGCTGTGCTCTCTCATTTGAACGACAAAGGAGAAGACCAGCCTGAGGCCTTTATTTCCCGAAGGCTACTCCCCAGGGAACAAGGGTGGAGTAACATAGAGCGTGAAGCCTTCGCTGTGGTCAATGCTGACAGTCTCTCCCGGTTTTTCCGGTTTAGTGACGAGAACTCCCTAGAGGTTGGGTAGCTCTCCCCCACTTTCGGCTGGGGGGACGCATGTTAGACATGTCAGCCCTAGGGTGGCCTTACTTTTTTTTTGCCCTTGCTTTGTTTTTTCCACCATCTTTTTCGTTAGACCTAGGTCTCTGGGCGCCTTACCACTGTCAATCAGTGCTAAGGTGCAGGTGCTCTCTCCTACCATCATGGCTGCCACAGGCCCCTGCTACTGGGGAGTGGCCTTTTTAAACTCACACTAATAGTGATGAGCAGTCTGGGACATTAGGATACAGTAGCAATGCCATCCCGCCTTTTCTGCCCATAACCTAGACTGTGGAAGCTCCTGGAACCTTCCGGAAAAGGGGAGGGCTTACACTTTGCCACCTTGAACGAGAGGTCACCTGACCTTGGGGTATTTAGGGAAAGGAGGGAACCCTGCTTGTTAGTTGGGGCATCACTGGACCTGGTGGAACCTCTGCAGGAGTTTAGGCGGTAGGGCCTAGGGAAGGAACTTACACCACTGGAAGTGACTGGGCCTAGGCACTGCCTTCTAAGTTAGGTGAGGGACTCTACCATACCCACTGATCTGGCCCAGCATTGGGGAACCCAGGGAACCACCTTCAGTGAGCTAAGGAAACCATCCTGCCTCTGTGCCACAAACTCAAACCCCCCCTTCTTCTTACCCCCCAAGAAACTACATAAGAAGGGCGCAGAAACCATCTAGCGCCGCCAGTAAACACCTACCTACAGTGAGGACTGCTGGGTGAGCAACCAGGTAACCAGCGCCTACCACCTGCACTGTGCCCCTGGGCTGCCCTGCCTGAACTGTGACTGTCCCCAAGCTGCCCTGTGCCCTGTCCTGCCAAGAACTGTGCCCCTACGCTGTGAATTTCTGGGCGCTATTATTCCCAAGCGCTGTGCAGCTGACAGAGACTGCCCTGTGCCTTCTTCCCCGCGGGACTGTTAGAAGCGCTGTTGCCTCTTTCTAGCGCTGTGTCCCAGTGAACGCTGTGCCCTCTTAGCGCTGTGTCCAGAAAGCGCTGCTTGCCCCTCACCGCCGCCGCCCGGTACCTGAAGAGCGCTGGGTCCGAGAGCGCTGTTGGCCGATCACCGCTGCTGAGGAGTGTGCCTAGGGCCCCAAAGATCACCTCTGCGTCCCAGGCGCCTGACTTGCTACCCGCGGCCACGGCCCCCAAAGCCTAGGGAGGGCCGGCCAGGATTCCAGCAGGCCGCGCCTCAGGCCTGTGAGGCCGAGAACACCTCCCTCACGTGACGGGGTGCCCGGCCGCGTCATCGGCCGCGCCCTTGCCCTTGCCGCCCTGTGATTTTCCGCCGCAGCAGCGCCCCCTAGCCGGCCGTGCTTAGATAGGCGGGTCGCGCTGCACCTCCCGGAAGCCGTCCCTGATTGGGCCAGATGCCGGGAGAAGCCACGGAAGACCCAGGACCGGCCAGAACATCGGCGAGGAGGCTCGAAGGAGAGCACAAGCCCCCCCCTGCTGCCGCAGGCCCGAGAACACTCAGACCATCAGCGAGAGGGCTCCTAGGAGTGCATGAACCCCCCGACTGGTCCCCCACTGAGCCCAAAGCTGAATTAGGCCGCGAGGGCCTCACCAGGGGTGCTGGGGAAGGGCAGAGGTGCCAGGAACAAGCAGGGGGCTGTCAAGGAGCCTTGGCTGAAGAGAGAGGGAGCCCCCCGACCGCCCCTCCCCGCAGGAGTCAGCAGCTGGGCTCGGTAGGCCCCTGTTACCACCTGATTGTCTGGTCGGTCCGAGGAACTAAGTAAGTGGGGAATTGTATGGCCCAACGCTGGACTGGGCCTGAGACTGCTCAAATTACCACTGTTTTAGACCCCTGAAGTAACCTGTGACCCTTGTGCTCTTTTGATGCACAATGTTAACCCCTGGCTAGGGGAGAGTTCTTGACACCCTGCCCTGTAGCAGGGAGCTGTGTTCCTGTTTTGTATGTGCCATATAAATAGGAGTTCATGTTTTTTTAATGATTCTGATCCTATGAAATGTGCCTATAAAGAAAATGTTTAGGACAAGTATTGTTGCAGAGGCCTATGCAATGAAATGTTGCCTGAGTTTTAAAGGAACGGTTTTATCTATGCTTATATAATGAAATGTTGCCTGATGAATTGATGCTGGGTTTATACTAATTAACTACTTACCTGCAATAAGACAAATGTAGATAAAAGCATCTTGTTTTAAAAAGACTAGCTGGTGTGGTGTCATTTTATTGCGTGCGTTCCCTGTCTCAGTGTGAGTGTGTCCTGCACTTGTACTTTACACCCAGCTTTTGGGTGCCTTCCCGCTGGCGCCAAGCTACCGCAGTGGAATTGGTGACCCCAGTTCTTACACTTCTCAGACCAGAAGCTAGGTCAACTAGGAAATGCAAAAAGGTCATGAAAACCCTGGGGGAAATAATAAACACAAAATGGCTGTGGGCTCTTACTGTTCAGTAAAGGAAGGAGTATTAGGACTACTGGCTTCTATTAAGAATTAGTATCCTGAAAGTGTGGGAACATTTGTGCTTAGCAATAACTAAAATAAGCATTTGCAATGCAATAGGTCTCGCATTACTGAAAGTTTGAGCTATTTGCGTTGCAAATAATAATGCAATGCCAATAGCTCAAACTTTCAGTATTGCAAGACCTAATGCATTGTAAATGCTGGTTTTTACTTGCGTGCAGGAAAACTGTGTCCATTAGGTGGGCTCCCCGGGATACAACAATGGAGCTGGCCCATAGGGATGGGGTTCTCATAGTCTTTGAGGTTCGGGGAGAGGGTCAGTGCACCCACTTCCCTTTTTAAAATACCAGGCCTGGGGCATGGTGTCCCAGGGCCCTTTGGAGGCTTGGGGGGCGGTGCGCCCCCCTTTAATTTTAACTCAACCCCTGGGGATGGGATCTCCGGGGCTACACTTCCCTGGGTCACAAAATAAATAAAGACGGGGTCTGTTGCACGACCTCCCCTGGGCACAAAATAAATAAAGACAGAGGTCTGTTGTAGACCCCCACGCCCCGGGGACCACCACCTCCTGGGGCTTTCTTTAAAAAGGAAGTGTGGGGGGGCTTGAGCCCCCCACACTGCCCCGGGGACCACCAGGTCCCCGAGGCAAAAACTAATTAAATGGGGGGTCCGTTGCAGACCCCGGCCTGGGGGACCATAATTTCCCTGGTGCTACAAAGATGATGGATGGGGGGCCGCGCTGACCCCCTCCAGGAGCCATCCATTGCCCAGTTGCCCCCGACCCCACCAAGGCCGGCTACAGCAATGTCCCAACCCCAGAACATTTCAGTTTGCTATGGCATGGCAAGAGCACTGCTGCCACCATGCCATTGCAATCTCTGCTTCGCTTCATAGAAGCGAGAGCACGAAAAATGCTCTTGCTTCCATGAAGCGATGCAGAATTGCCTTGGGGCTCCCCATGGTCCCAACGGGAGGCCAAGCCCCGGGGGATGGTGTCCCTGAGGCCAAAAACTACCAATCCTGTTACCTCCAATAAGTTCCACGCAGTGGGATTGCTAGGAAGTCTTCGGAGGCCACGCCCCCCTTTCTCCGCCACTCTGCAAACGTGCATCCTGGCGCACTGATGGTGTGGGAATGAAGTTCACATTACTCCCGTGGTGCTTTGGGGGCCAAGAAGGCCTCCTGGTAGCTCCTATAAGTCCTGTGCAGCAGAATTCCTGAGCACTGGTTGGAGGCCCAGCCCCCTTTCTTCACCAGTCTGCAATGAAGCATTTGCAATGTCATAGGATTTGCGTTTGCGAGAATTAGACCTATTGGCTTTGTAAATGTAAACTTTTTTTACTAATGTTTTTGGAGTGGAGTGGATGTACGTTGTGTGTAGTGGAATTATGTGGTATGTTGTGCAGTGAAATTATGTGGATAGAAAGTATGTGGTATTTAGTGTATAGGAATTATGTAGAGTGGCATTATGTGTTATGGAGAGTAATTATGTGGTCTGTGTTGTGGAGTGGTAACCTCAGGTTTAGTCTTCCTCGTTTCCATAGAAGCTCAACTATGAACTCAGTGAGACAAAAAAAGAAGAAATCTCTGAGGAGCACTTGTTGTCCGAGTCAGAGGTATGAGCAGGGCCACTGGAATTATGCGACTGTTTGGCTGCACGACTTTAGCACAATTATACACTTTCCGCATTAGCCACATAATCCATCATCTGCTCCCTAATCTGCAGATATGAACAAAAAAAGCCTTGCTTCTAGCTCAAACGGCTCAAATGTTACCTAAACATGCAGCGACAAGTGTTACAGCCTGGTGGAAGGCCTTTTGTAAACCTAGAAGGGTCACCAGTTACTTATTGCTAAATGTGGGTGTTAAATTGGCACTAATGGTGTGCAAGCTACTCTTACTTCTTTCTGCGCCTCTCTTGCCTCTTTCAATCAATCAATCAATCAGGGAATTGTAAGCGCGCTACTCACCTGTGAGGGTCTCAAGGCGCTGAGGGGAGGGGGGATCCGCAGCTCTGTTTAGCCGAAGTGCCAGGTCTTGAGGGTCTTCCTGAAGGTATTCAGGGAGGTGGCGCATCTGATGTCTGGGGTTAGCTCGTTCCAGGTCTTGGCTGCAATGTGAGAGAAGGATCTTTCGCCTGCTCTGGCTCTGTGGCTGTGCAGGGTTTCAGCCAGTGCGAGGTTGGAAGATCAGAGGTTTCTTTTGGATACGTGGAAGTTGATTCTGTCGTTGAGGTATTTGGGTCCGTTGTTGTGTAGACCTTTGTAGGTGAGTGAGAATTTTGAAAGTGGCTCTTTTCTCAACAGGGAGCCTGCGGAGACTTCGTAGGTATTGGCTGATGTGTTCTTGTCGGGGGATGCCGAGGACGAGTCTGGCTGCAGTGTTCTGTATTGTCTGGAGTTTGTGGAGTAGGGACTTGTTGATGCCGGCGTAGAGTGCGTTTCCATAGTCCAGTCTGCTGGTCTCAGTGTGTGGGTGACTTTCTTCCTTGACTCAGGGGGGATCCACTTGAAGGTCTTGCGGAAGATGCAGAGGGTGTTGAAGAGGCTGGCAGTGACAGCGTTGACCTGTCGGTTCTTGGTGAGTGCTGAGTCGAATATGATGCCGAGGTTCTTGGCGTGGTCTGAGGGGGTAGGTGGGCTTCCGAGGGCTGTCGGCCACCAGGTGCTGTCCCATGCAGAAGGGGTGGTACCAAGGATGAGGACTTCTGTCTTCTCAGCGTTGAGCTTCAGGCAGCTGTTGGTCATCCAGACTGCAACGTCTTACATTCCTTTCTGTAAGCTGAGTTTGGCAGTGGTGGGTTCTTTGGTGAGAGAGAGGATGAGCTGGGTGTCATTGGTGCAGGATACGATGTTGAGACTGTGTTGTCTGACGTTGGTTGCAAGGGGGGCCATGTAGATGTTGATGAGGGTGGGGCTCAGGGATGAACCCTGTGGGACTCTGCAGGTGATTTTTGTGGGGTTGGAGGAAGGGTGGGAGTCTGATCCTTTGGATTCTTCTGGTGAGGAATGATCGGATCCAGTCTAGGGCTTTTCCTTGTATGCCTGGATTGTGATGTCTGGCGACTAGTGTGCGGTGGGAGACGGTGTCGAAGGCTGCTGTTAGGTCGAGTAGGATGAGGGCTGCGGAGTGGCCTTGGTCCAGGAGGGTGCAGATGTCATCTGTGGCGGCAAGTAGAGCAGTCTCTGTGCTGTGGTTGCTTCAGAATCTAGATTGGGACTGGTCGAGGATGACGTTTTCTTCAATAAATTGTGTCAGATTCCTGTTGACTCTTTTCTCTGAAACTCTGGCTACGAAGGGGAGGAGCAAGATGGGTCAATAGTTCTTGAGGTCGGTGGTGTCAGCTGTGGGCTTCTTGAGCAGGCATCTGACTTCTGCGCACTTCCAGTCCTCTGGGAAGGTGCCTATTTTGAAGATGCGTTGTAGTTCGGGTGCGCTGGTGGCCGTGGCTCTGTGGTAGATGTGAGGGGTGCAGAGTTCGGTGGAGGCACCTCTTTTGCCTGTTTCTGTAACACTCTTGCCTCTTTCTGCACTTTTCTTGCCTTTTTCTACACCTCTGTTGCTTCCTTCTCCACTTATCTTGCCTCTTTCTGCACCCCTCTTACCTCTTTCTACACCTCTGTTGCTTCTTTCTGCACTTCTCTTGCTTCTTTCTATACCTCTGTTGCTACTTTCTTTACCCCACTTGCCTCTTTCTGCACCCTTCTTCCCTCTTTGTACACCTCTCTTGCCTCTTTCTGTACCTCTCTTGCCTCTTTCTGCACCCCTCTTGCCTCTTTCCTCATCCCTCATCCCTCTTGCCTCTTTCCTCATCTCTTTTGCTTGTTTATGCACTTCTTTTGCCTGTTTCTGTACCCCTCTTGCCTCCTTCTGTACCTCTGTTGTTTCTTACTGCACTGCTCTTGCTTCTTTCTGCACCTCTCTTGCAAATTTCTATACCCCTCTTGCCTCTTTCCGCACCCCTCTTGCCTCCTGCACCTCTGCTGGTTCTTTCTGCACTGCTCTTGCTTCTTTTTGCACCTCTTTTGCCTCCTTCTGCACCTCTGTTGCTTCTTGTTTGCACTTCTCTTCCTCTTTCTGCACCCCTCTTGCTGCATCTCTGTTGCTTCTTTCTATACTTCTCTTGCTTCTTTCTGTACTTCTCCTACTTCTTTCTGCACCCATCTTGCCTCTTTCTACACCCCTCTTCCCTCTTTGAGCAACTCTCTTGCCTCTTTCTATATGTCTCTTCTGACTTTCTGCACCACTCTTGTCTCTTTCCGTACCTCTGTTGCTTCTTTCTGCATTTCACTTGCCTCTTTCTGCAACATCCATGCCTCTTTCAGCACCTCTTTTGCTTCTTTCTGCACTTCTCTTCCTTCTTTCTACACCCCTTGTGCCTCCTGCACTTCTTTTTCTTTTTTATGCACTTCTCTTGGTTCTTTCTGCACTGCTCTTGCCGCTTTCTACATCCCTCTTATCTCTTTGAGCATCTCTTTTGCATTTTTCTGCACTTCTCTCTCCTCTTTCTGAACCCCTCTTGCCTCTTTCTGAACCACTGTTGCTTCTTTCTGCACTTTTATTGCCTCTTTCAACACCCCTGTTCCCTCTTTCTGCACCTTTCCTGTCTGTTTTTGCACCTCACTAGCCTCTTTTTGCACTTTTCTTCTTTATTTCAGCACCTCTCTTGTATCTTTCTGCACCTCGCTTGCCTCTTTCAGCACCTCTGTTGCTTCTGCAGATCTCTTCCCTGTTTCTGCACTTCACTGGCCTCTTTCAGCACCTCTGTTGCTTTTTTCTGCATATCTCTTGCCTCTTTTTGCACCCCTCTTTTCTCTTTCTGCACCACTCTTGCCTCTTTTTGTACCTTTGTTGCTACTTTCTGCACTTTTCTTGCCTCTTTCTGCACCCTTTGTGCCTCTTTCTGTACCTCTGTTGCTTCTTTCTGCACTACTCTTGGTTCTATCTGCACTTCTCTTGCCTCTTTCTGCATCCCTTGTGCCTCTTTGAGCACCTCTTTTGCTTCTTTCTGAACTTCTCTCTCCTTTTTCTGTACCCCTCTTGCCTCTTTCTGCACCTCTGTTGCTTCTTTCTGCACTTCTATTGGCTCTTTCTGCACCTCTCTTGCTCCTTTCTGCACTTCATTTGCCTCATTCACCACCTTTGTTGCTTTTTGTCTGCAGATCTTTTGCCTCTTTCTGCACCTCACTTACCTCTTTCAGCACCTCTGTTGCTTTTTTTCTGCAGATCGTTTGCCTCTTTCTGCACCTCACTTGCCTCTTTCAGCACCTCTACTGATTATTATTGCAGATCTCTTGCCTCTTTCTGTACCCCTGTTCCCTCTGTCTGCATCTTTCCTGCCTGTTTCTGCATCTCTCTTGCCTCTTTCTGTACCTATGTTGCCTCTTTCTGTACTTCTCTTGCTCTTTATGCACCCTTTACGCCTCTTTCAGCACCTCTGTTACTTCTTTCTGCACTTCTCTTCCTTCTTTCTGCACCTATGTTGCTTTTTTTCTGCAGATCTCTTGCCTCTTTCTGCACCTCTGTTGCTTTTTTCTGTAGCATTCTTTCCTCTTTCTGACCCCTCTTTTCTCTTTCTACACCTCTCTTGCCTCTTCTGCACCCCTGTTAATTCTTTCTGCACTTTTCCTGCCTCTTTCTGCACCTCTCTTGCCTCTTTCTGTACCTCTGTTGCGTCTTTCTGCACTGCTCTTGCCACTTTCTACATCCCTCTTACCTCTTTGAGCACCTCTTTTGCTTTTTTCTGCACTTCTCTCTCCTCTTTCTGAACCCCTCGTGCCTCTTTCTGCAGCTCTGTTGCTTCTTTCTGCACTTCTATTGCCTCTTTCTACACCCCTGTTCCTTCTTTCTGCACCTTTCCTGCCTGTTTTTGCACCTCACTAGAATCTTTTTGGACGTTTCTTCCTTCTTTCAGCTTCTCTCCTGTATTTTTCTTCACCCCACTTGCCTCTTTCAGCACCTCTGATGCTTTTTCTGCAGATCTCTTGCCTGTTTCTGCACTTCACTTGCCTCTTTCAGTATCTCTGTTGCTTTTTTTCTGCATATCTCTTGCTTCTTTTTGCACCCTCTTTTCTCTTTCTGCACCCCTCGTGCCTCTTTCTGTACCTCTGTTGCTCTTTCTGCACTTCTATTGCCTCTTTCTGCACCTCCCTTGCTCCTTTCTGCACCTCACTTGCCTCATTCAGCACCTCTGTTGCTTTTTGTCTGCAGATCTTTTGCCTCTTTCTGCACCCCACTTGCCTCTTTCAGCACCTCTGTTGCTTTTTTTCTGCAGATCTCTTGCCTCTTTCTGCACCTCACTTGCCTCCTTTATCACCTCTGTTGCTTATTACTGCAGATCTCTTGCTTCTTTCTGCACCCCTGTTCCCACTTTCTGCATCTTTCCTGCCTGTTTCTGCACCTCTCTTGCCTCTTTCTGTATCTCTGTTGCCTTTTTCTGTACTTCTCTTGCTCTTTCTGCACCATCCGCGTCTCTTTCTGCACCTCTTTTACTTCTTTCTGCACTTCTCTTCTTTCTTTCTGCACCCCCTCCTGCCTCTTTCTATATCTCTCTTGCCTCTTTCTGCACCCCTCCTACCTTTTGCTGCCCCCCTCTTGCCTCTGTTTGCACCTCCATTGGTTCTTTCTGCACTGCTCTTGCTTCTTTCTGCACCTCACTTGCCTCTTTCTGTACTGCTCTTGCTTCTTACTATACCTCTGTTGCTTCTTTCAGCAATTCTCTTGCCTTTCTGCACTTCTCTTCCTTCTTTCTGCACCCCTCCTGCCTCTTTCTGTATCTCTCTTGCCTCTTTCTGCACATCTCCTACCTCTTTCTGCACCACTATTGCCTATTTTTGCACCTCTGTTGGTTCTTTCTGCACTGTTCTTGCTTCCTTCTGCCCCTCACTTGCCTCTTTCTGTACTTCTCTTGCTTCTTTCTACACCTCTGTTGCTTCTTTCAGCAATTCGCTTGCCTCTTTCTGCACTTCTCTTGCTTGTTTCTGCACCTCTCTTGCATCTTTCTGCATCTCTCTTGACTCTTTCTGCACTTCACTTGCTACTTTCTTCCCTTCATTTGCCTCTTTCGGCACCTCTGTTGCTTCTTTCTACACTTCTCTTTCCTCTTTCCTCACCTCTGACTTAGAGGTAGTATTAATCCCCCTGCCCTATTATGTTCTAGGGCCTTACCGGGGAGGTCATGCCAATCACAGGGGTTCCCCAACCCATAGTGTACCCTAGAGTATGTAGGTGTTTTCACTGTATTCTAAATGTCTTTAAGCATAGCATTGGCTCAGGGCCTGGTTAGTCAGAGTCAGTTACCACCAGTACCAGTCAGCAAAAAGTTGGGGGCACAGGACGACTTTGCAACAAGGCCTCTTTCTGCACTTCTGTTGGTTCTTTCTGTATATCTCTTGCTTCTTTCTCAACCTTTCTTCGTCTTTCTGGACTTCAGATACCTCTTTTTGCATTTCTCTTGCTTCTTTCTGCGCTTTTCTTCCTCTTTCTGCACATGTCCTACTTCTATAGGAATAGTTAGAAATTACCATTTAAAAAAACCTTGGAAATTCACTGAAAAAAACATAGGTTTCAGGGGTGTTATAATTAGGAATTAGCATTTAAAAAAACCTTAGAAATTCACTGAAAACCCATAGGTTTCAGGAGTGTTATAGTTAGAAATTATCATTTAAAAAACCTTTGAAATTCACTGAAAAAACCATAGGTTTTAGGGATATTATAGTTAGAAATTAGCATTTAAAAAACCTTAGAAATTCACTAAAAAAACAGGTTTCAGGGACGTTATAGTTCGTTGGACATTTCACTCATACAAAACCAGAAAAATTCAGCGGTATTAGTTGAGCTAACTATAACTTGTGCCCCTACAATGCACTGCTGATGACGTCACCTATTACATCATTCATGACATGATCAGTACCATCACTGATGACATCTCAAATGACATCACTGATGACATCATCCATGTGAAAATTGATGTACCTCCTCATACCCTAACATAACCTTTGATACACCCACTCTAAAATACAGAGTACCATTTCGAAATCATAGACACACCAATACCAGTTACTGTATACCCACTGACTGATTCCTATGTCTACACACACAGAGACACTCATTCACCCATACAGTCTGATATACATGCAGTCACTCATCAATACAGCACTATCATATGCACTCAGATACCTATACAGACACTCACACACCACCACTCATCCATAGAGTTACTCACACACCTAATCAGTCAAGCAAAGAATCAATTACACTCCCATTTACTTACCTACACAGATATACACACATCACCTCACTTATTCAAACAGATACTAATACATACCTACTCTCTTATACAATCACTGAAACAAGCATAAACGCATCCATACAGCCAATCTCACAATCACTCACTCTCACATATACTGCCTTTCACATATGTAGTTACTCACACGTGTACCACTGAGAAATCTATTTACTCACCAACACGCCCATACACACACTCACCCACCCATACAACCCTTCACACATGCAGACTTGAACCTATTCACACAGTGAATCACTCACTCATACATCTATGCAGAGTCACACACTCCCCACCCACCCACACAGACACTCAGGCACCCATACAGATAATCAGACAACCAATCAATAACCCATATAGACACTCATGTAGCTGCTCACAAACCCATGCAGCCGCTTACACACCAACTAACAGACTGATACAGACATTCACACAGTTTAGTTACTAACCCATGCATTCAGTAAGACGT